>NC_067202.1:7899448-8549440 GCF_000699445.3 Schistosoma haematobium | reverse complement strand
GGGGACTAATTAACCTTGTTTTTCTATTGTTTAACTCGGAGTCTCTTCGGGCTTCAAATAGCGGTTCATCTCATCAATTAGATACATGTATCTTTCTAATAAATATATTTCAAGTATTGCCAGATCTAAGTCTGCCACAGTAAGCATTAAGGGGAATTGTCTCCAAAATTACAAATCTTGTGTCAAAGTCGTTTGCCCAATAGTCGTGATTCTCGTTCTATTAGAAGTTTGAACTGTACCTTAGGAGGATTTTCTTCCTAGTTCAATTTTATTCTCAGCACAGCATCTCTATTCTTTGAAAAATTTGTGACAGTGCGTATTGTAAGCGTCAGTATGACGACATTCTTGGGATTACATAACTCAGTCATGTAGGCGTGAGCAATATACATACGTCCTTAATATTTATATTAGATACATTATTACATTGGTGAGCTTACTTGTATTCTTCAGGGGTTCTTACAAACGACTTCACGGTGGAGCGTGACATTTTTAACAACAGTATGAGTTGAACACAAAATTGTATAGATTAGGCAGTCACATCAGGGGACTATTTGTCTAACACAATGGATAAGTACACTAATAATGATTTTAGATCTAAGTCTCAAAAGCTTTCAGGATCTTTCCGATCTTTTATTTAGTAACACCAGATGAAAGTGAGGCTTGCAAAAACTCTATTTAAATATGCAAAATATTCATGATTCAATGCGGAAAATCATGAAAAGTAATGTCCACGTAAACTAAGAAAGTATATGACTATTTTATCTATGGAGTCTCAATTCTGATAGGATTTTATTGGCAAAATTTCAGTCATGTAACTACAGCTATTACAAGTGAACAGCTGCATGATTTTTACTGTAAGCTCCAGCTGTAAGGTCCAAACTACGGTTTGGAGTGAAGGACAGCTGTCTGGATGAGTTAGATACGCGCCCTCGCCCGATTGAAACCAAAACAAAGTAATTGGATAAGATGACGGTTCTAAACAAATATAACCACTCAGCTATCCAACCAATAATTGTTCAATTGATCAAATCAATCCCCACAAATAACTGTTATTCTATCCTGTCTGGATAGATCACGTACAGATTCGTTCAAAAGGTAATAATTGGTCGATCTATAACACAGAGTGTTTTCAATTCTGGAAGAGTGCTTCAATTCACAACCAAAATGCACAATTCCAGTCAACACAAGTCAAGCAATCAAAAGCAGGGACAAACCAAAATGGCTGCCGCCCAGACTTAGTATAAAGTAAAACAACATAAGTACAGTTCGGGGAGAAACACGGGGGATTAGTGAAGGTGTAGTAAAAACGAAAACTATAATTAATACAAATATTAACAATTCAAATGTAATCAAAAAGTTAACAGTGTACAACTAAGAGGATCAATAGGATAAAGTGCAAGTATATACATGGAGGGATTTTCACAAACACACAAAGCATTCAAAATGGATCTTACATCAGCATTTCCAGTTATCACACACTTAACGACCGAACTGCAAATATTCGGTTTGAACGCAGGACTGACGAACCAATGTTTATTCGAATAGGCCAGACTACGTTCTTCTGTATTGTTAACAAAGCGTTTTTGAGACAGTCGTATTAAATTATATCAAAACACAAACTCTGTGCTCAATTTAAACGGTTCTAACTTAGGAAATAGAACAAATTAGATCAGAAATACAAAATACCTCAAACGGTACAGCCTGTGCTATACAATCAGAAGTTTCTCCGACACAAAGTAGCGTGTTAAGCAATAAAAGAAACAGTTAATACTAAAGGGTTTGATACCTGAGAATCAATAAAATATTCCCAATAAGATGGGATCAAATATCTATCTGCAGGGATTCCAGCAATTTTCCCAAGCAGACAGTCAAAAGGTTAACAGTCACACACTGAATCACGCCGTGACACTGAGCTTAGTCAAACACGACCCTACTGTCAATAGTCCGGCAACATGCAGTAGAAAACTAGGTAACAAAAGATAGGCCTTTAATTGAAAATCACATAATAAAGGCTCAGACGAGGAAGAATGAAGAACAAAAGGTGTGGTTAAAATACACAACAGGGAGAAGAAACAGACAAATGACAGTACTGTCCAACAAAAAAGCTGCGGAGCGATTTTCATCGCTCTCTTTCCGTTACAACACATATATTCCGTATTCCTTTCGTTCAGTAGATGTGATATCTGTCAAGACAACTTCTAAGAGGAACATCACGTAGCAACCTTTTTTTATGAGGTAGTACTTGTCTACTATCTAGTCTTTATATTTCTCCATGTTCAAAAATTGCTTTTCTTCAAATAGTTGGTCCGTAGCTCCCAAAGCCTCTTGCAAATGATACAGCCATGCCAGTAAAAATTTTCCAAGATATATTCGAGCGTCCTTTGAGTAGTTGGTCCTCTTGCACAAGCTTCTGATATCTCTTAATCAATAAATCTGGATTCATTACCATATTTCTGTCTCAAAAAACATGACAAACAATACATAGGCAATTGATAAAATGAGAATGTTCAGCAGTCAAACGAGGAGTAAATCAATATATGAGACGGCTCAAGTCGCTGCAGCCGTTTTGACACAAATATTAAGGATTCCAGTAAGAAAAAGCAATGTGAAAATATATCATTCATTTGAGCAATAATACAACTAGGCCTTGCGTTCATCCTAATTATGAGCATTAGATATCAGGTAATAACATTCTCTGAGTATAACTGAATGGAAGATCCACAACACCCACGAAGAATCCGAATGACCATTCGATAAGTGACAAATATAAAACTGGTGGAGCTGAGTTTGTTTTATGCACTGGTCTATTCTTAATTGTATATATTAGTGTGTCAAAATGAAGACAACTACCAGTTACCTTACATTTGATGATCACATGATCTAGTTTGATATAGCTTAATTTACTTCAATAGGAAGTCGATGTAAACCTAGTTTTTTCCACCGTGAAATTGTTTTAGCGAAAGTTAATAAAATACCGGAAGACCTGCTGTCGAATGCCTAATCTGTTTCCAGTGCAACCTAAGAATGGGCGACAGGAGATGAGTATATTCGAATACATCGAGTTTAATGTCACACACCTTTTGTACAGATATATTATATGTATGTTAACCTGTTTGTTTATATACACGCCGTAGTTCTATAAAGAGCAGTGGTTTCGTGCTTGATATGAATAAGCTCTTCTATTGTGTATTTATTGCATCAAAGCATACTTGGTCAGTTTTGGCTTGGTTTTATGGGTATCAATAACAAGGCTGAATTTGATAGTTTGGTAGTTAACAGTAAATATATTTTTGTTATATCTTGATGAATAGAAATATTGTGTTACTGATGTTTCTTGACTCAATGTAATTCACTTATTCAGAGTAGACAAATAAAAGAAATGAAATAAATACACATTCAAACTTGTATTGGGGGCGAGACCCATTTAAAAGGGTCTTGAAGTCAGTACTCAGAAGTTACGATGAATCGGATGTCATACTAAATAACGTTTACATAACTCGTAATTTGAATGTTCAAATCCTATCAAATCAGGTGGAAGACTGACCTTACTCAGTTAAAAACTCGAGAGCAAATTGGTGAAACAAACCTTAAGATTCAGGGTTTTTGGGTAGTCAAGTCTTGGTAATTAGTGCTTTCAAGACCTGTATGGGTAGAACGAGTGATTCACAAAACGCTTTACATGTGTGTTGCACAAACGCTTGTTGTCTAAGAAAAAAATCCTCTGACCTAAGTTTGATGGCAAATGAAATCAGCCCAGAAATTATTGTTGTCACAAAAATGTTGCTCATCGTAGAAATATACTGTTCTTCAATTGCTACGGGATACATACCCTTTAAAAGTGATGGAATCATAAATGGCATGGGAGAACGTATATTACTATATGTTGGAGATCACTTTCGTGTACAATCGAGAACATAAGAGGCACATAACAGTGGCACATGTAGAAGTAAAACTAGGAAAGGGTTAGTTACTGTAAGAGGAATATACGTTAGTCCATGTAGTCTTGCTGATGACTTTGCTTTAAGTCATTTATGTTATTAAAGTAAAGTCAAATGTTGTCACATTTTTGGAGATTTCAACGCTCCGCCTATCAACTGGACAGAGCTTACAACTTCCGGTGGATGTTTTGACAGCAACATTCTGTCAAACGTTATTCAGTGTGTACTTTTACAATATATCGCCAAACCGAGACGTATTGATTTGGAACATGAACATCCATTACTGAGCCCTGTATTTATACCCCACTGTGATGATGTCAACGACATTCAGCACCTTTCCCTGCCAGCAAATAATGATCGGGTCGTACCTCACTTAAGGTTTCGGACACAGTATACAGCATGTGTCTGCTCTATCCCGTCCCATCATCTGGCGAGCAAACAGTCCGACAATCAGAAAATGTGCTATCTCAACAGACTCATCAGTCAATGAGGATGGATTGATAAAAGACGAATGGGATGAATTTAAAGGCATACTCGAGTCCTTAACACCACCACACATTCCATGGTCAGCACGTAGGTTATAATACTGCCGTCCACCAACCTACAAGGAAGCCGGAAAGCTGCTGATGCACAGTAAACTTTTTTTGGACTTAGTCTTGTCAGCAGATCATGGATCATTTAAGTGTCAATGGCGTACCATTTACGAAAGACAGTTGATACATGATACCCGTACGTGCTCAAAATGATTGTTTTAGTACGTTAAATGTAAAACAAAACGTAGTGATGCTATTCTTCCATTAATGCTGCACGAAAATTCAGATACACCAGCTGAATCAGGTCTGACCAAAGCTGAGACTTCATCGAGCTATTTCAGAGAAGTCTACTTCACGGGCTCTGCTTACAGTATTTGTCATAACCACATCACTGAGATGTCAGCCATAGGACCTTTACATGTTCTGAAACTGATCATTGGCCCCAGACCTAGTAAGATACTGGGTTCTGATAGTCGTCATTTCTCGCAGACATCATTTCAGGTCTATTCACAATGTTATTCAATATATTCCTTTCCTACACTCAACTCCCTAGGGATTAGCAAAATGCTATAGTTGGGTCCAAATTTGAAAATGGCTAGAGACTGATGATGTTTAACTATCGACCTGTTGGCATAACCGACACAATAACTATTACTTGAAAAGATAACTCAGATTAAGTTACTAAATTACATGGAATCATTCAATCTGTCAACTCCCGAGAAACACGGCTTAGGAATTCAGAATTCATGCCTAGCCCAAGATAGCGATCTGTCTGTCGACGTGCTATTCGTAGGCTTTAGCAAGCCATATGATAGAGATTTTTACTTAAGTCTTATGCAGAAGCCTTTGGGCTTCGGAACAACAGGTACTGTACAGGAGTGGATTAAAAACTTCCTATGTGGCCGAAGACGGGGAGTGATGGTAAATGGAACACTATCTGGTTGGAAGCCTTTCAAGAACGGTGTATCCCAAGACAGCATCTTGAGTCCCTTACTTTTCCTTCTCCGCGTCAATGAACTATCGCGATTGGTAAAGTCGTCGACATGATTGATTTTAGATGACGCCGAAATCTAGAGAGTAATAAGAAGTGAGGCTGATAATTAAGATCCCTAAACTGGTACTGAAGAATTATTTAGATGTTACTAAAGTTGTGAGTTAGAAATTAATCCCAGAGAGAGTGTGCTCAAGCATACCGGGCGTAATAATAGTTACCAGTATACTACAGAAAGTATAACGCTTCCATGAATGCAGGAGCACAGAAACTTAGGGGAAATAGTGAGTCACGACTTGGAAACAACTACTCACTCTAACGCACTAGCCGTCAAAGGTTTTTCAGTATTGTCTTCACTGCGTCAAGCCTTTCACTGCTTTGACGGAATGTTTCAAAATTTATATCCCACCTACGTAATACCATACCTGAAGCACTGTATTCAAGCAGCCTGTCTAGGTCTTATTAGGAATACTGACGCACTTAATCATGTTTGGAGTGTAGGGACAAAACAACGGAATGGTCTATAATGTTTTGAATTATTTGAATTATAGCACGAACTAAGAGTCCCAGAAATAACGCAATTCAATTAAGAAGTGAGACACAAGCACAAATGAATGTATTGTATTTGGAATTCGAAATCGAGCATTCAACAAGTACAAAGGTATCATTGGTTTGTTCAAACACCACATCCGCCACAACTTAAATAGAAGTACAGATGTTTGTAATCGGTTTTACGTCTTCTTGTTAAGTTCATCCTGAGTCTGTCCGACATTGTATAAGATAAAAACTTTGTAGTATCTAGAGAGTGCTCATTAGTATTGGAATTAACAAACGAAATCGGAACAGACTCACCTGGAATTGTATACAACCAGCATGTCGGTTTTGTAATGAAATCATTAATATCTAGAATTCGAACCATAGATTTTACAACACTATCCTCCCTCACGAAATAATGTTGGATCTTTATATCCTCAAGTTATGAATAATGTGGCTTCATTTAATACATATTTCTCACATTGTTTAGAGTAAACATTAGAACTGTTTTTGTGATAAGGGTAAACAGCAGTTGATGTGAAGTCATCCGAATTGTAATCAAAATCTAGGTCATTTAGTACTCGTGCCTTGCATTGAACAAGTTTTTCACAAGGATCAAATGCATTATGAAGATAGGTAATATATGATATGACATCAGAATTTGATTCTTCTGACACATTTTCATGAAATATATTAAGAATGTCATTGCACAGTAATGGATCACTAGAAAAATCAGCATCTATCAAGACTGCCTCAGGTTTTTGATCATGACTAGGTTCATTTAACATATTTTCCTCAGATTTGTAAGAAATTTCATCAGAAATATGTGAATCATTAGGAAAAGCCATATTTGGTACAATAACGTGAGAAATCTGATAAGTTGGTTGATTGGGAACTGTTGTATCGCAAGAATTCCGAATTTTATTTAACTCGGAACTGCCATATGACTCTGCACTGTCTTTTGAATTCCTTGATAAGGATAAATGATCATCATGAATACTCGATTCAGTAGAATCAGAACTACAAGACTTAATATTAGTTGCAGTAAAATGAACATTAACATTACAAACCGACTGAACTTGTCCAATATCACGACATTTGAAGCACTTAGAATTACGAAATTTACATGAATTAGAATAGTGGAACTTGCAACAGGACAAACACTGGTCAAACTTGTCCCCATCCTCGTGAACTGCATTCAAACTCAATGAATTGTCTGCATAACCTTGAGTATGCACTGGTTTGGGATGACGTGGTAATGTAGTGGTGTTTTTTATATCCTCATGAATCATTTTACGAGATCTTCCTCCTTTACCGCATTCGAAATTTGTATAATTAACATAATCTAGCAGCAGTTCCTTGGGAGTTGTATAAGGAAGCGAGATAGGCTTTTCCGGCATAGTCAGAATTCTTAATAAACTGTATACTTCTTTTCCAATGAATGTCAGGAAGTGAGCCACAATATTAACATCCTCATCATCTTTCTTGGTCATAGCCCGGATTTCGAACCTTTCAAAGTAATCTTCAAAAGCTTCCGAAGTTGAATGAATATCTAACTTTTCCATTACAGGCTCCATCGCGACGCCAATATTGTTTTGAATTATTTGAATTATAACACGAACTAAGAGTCCCAGAAATAACGCAATTCAATTAAGAAGTGAGACACAAGCACAAACGAATGTATTTAATTTGGAATTCGAAATCGAGCATTCAACAAGTACAAAGGTATCATTAGTTTATTCAAACACCACATGGTCTTAATAAACTCTCTTACGACGGTAAATCAAAATTCTTGAACCTTTTACCATTATCGTACCGCAGAACGCATGGTCACCATATCTTGGGATTCCGTATCTTTAATAACGAATTTTTGCTAACACGTCATATCTTCTCACTCCTTCCAGCATTAATAATCTTCAAGACCATAGCAAGAAGGTTAAAAAACCGTGGTCTAATAAACTCAGATTAGGGTTCATTTTTTCTTATCGAGTGTTTAATAACTGGAATGTTTTACTCTAACAATCGATATCAGCTCCATCACTGAAGCTTGAGCTTCACTGGAAAACAATTGTAGGGATTATCACACGTCTGTAGTGACATTGGATCCTAACCACAATCCTCAAAGCTGGACACGAGATCACTGGGAGAAAAGACTTTCAACATGTAACACTGAGAGGTCAATAATGTTGGAAATTGGATTATTTAAATGACATGGTTCAGCCTTGCAGGAGTTGTGTTGATGATGGATGGGATAACACAGTACAAGTCCCTGTTAGTGCAACACCCAGTTACAGTAACTGTGAAACGGATAACAGGTAAACTAATCATAACATTTCTATAACTGATCACACACTTAACTTCGCAAACCATCGCAAGTATGTTTAACAGCATACGATTCTCCCCAAATTAAGATGAAGCCGAAATTAACCATAAACCTTGGAAATAAACGTCTGGAACATGTTACACATACGTCAGGTATAAATAGCAATCTGAATTGTAAATGGCCACTTGGTCGCATACATAGACCTGATAGTCTTCTTGGTCCAGCCTCCAATATATACACTATGCCTTTATCAGATGTTATATCCAATAGCAATGAGAAGAATTTCTTGTAATTCCGCTGGCTTTTCTTCCGGCAACAGTAAACATATTTCAAATGATGACAAAGTGGTTGAATCTATTTCCCCTCACAATGCAACTCTTAACTTATCCAACTCTACGAGTATTCATGGAACTACCAATTGAGATTTGTACTCTTACCTGTTTCACCATGATAACTCTGAGTTTCTTGTTCTTTCGTTCAATGCCCACTCTCTGTCCAATAAAATTATTCATCTTAAAAACCTTTAATTCCTTGTAAATCCAACCATTGTACTTATTACGGAAACGTGGTGCAATTCACCTATGTCCGATCAGTCCTCGAATGTAGATAACTACGTTTTCTTTGGAACCGATAGATTTTATGGATTAGGAGGCGGTACAATAATATATGTCCGTTTAGACATTCGGGAGTGCAAATTTCAGGATAAATCTCTTGATACTATAGACGACTCCACTTGGGTCACTGTGAACTGTGGATCTCAAGATTATCTACTGGTGGGATGCATATACAGACCACCTCATGCGGATACTAAGTCATACAGATTACCAACAAACAACTTTTCTCATTGCCTATCACCAACCGCATACTTTTGAAATTATCGGAGGTGATTTTAATCTGTCAAATATTACATGGGGTTCGACTCCGGTACCAGGTCGATATGACAAGTCAGTTGAAACACTAGAAGTTTGTGGATGGGTTCAACAGGGTCGAAAACCGACTAGGGGGAATAATATACTTGATTTATTGTTTACAATCAATATAAACTCTATCTCAGTGCACACCAGTCATGAGTTTTTTATGAGTGATCATCGAGTTAAATTGAGTATTATTCATTCTTTAAGCGCCATACAATTGAACTCGAAAGCTTCAATGATGTACCAGAGTAGAAATTTTGATCAACAAACCTGGAAACGTATTGAATCTCTAATTCAGTGTTTACCATGGGAAACTTATTTTACCACAAATAATGTTGACACTGCTCTTTCCCGTCTATACCACATCCTGATATACTGCCTTGACTGCACTGCTCCAGTTATTGGCCATGTGGCTAATAATGCTAATAGGGGCCAGAATACTTTTAAAACTTTTAAAAGAAAGCTGTGGAAATTAAAACACCGCTATCACGAGTACAATGACGTGTATGCACCTCAGAGTATACTTAAATTAATCGATAGAAATGCTTCATCTAAAAGTAAGTATTTTATGAATATAAAAAATAAAGCCTTTCGTAGTAAAAGCCCAGAATTATCAATACTTAGACTTTTTAAGTCCCGTGTGAAGTTAAATTCCCTTGACACGACTAAGTTTTTCATAGTTAACGGAAGCATTGTTGACGACCCCAATATTATTTGCGAACAGTTCAGTAAGCACTTCTCGCAATGCTACAAAACTGGAACTGAAAACTCCATCATTACATTTCCAATGCTGACATCCAGAAACCTATTGAAAATTGATTTTATACCCTCCGACATCGAGCAGGCCATAGCTGTCCTGAAAAAGTCTTATGATGGTGTACCTGACGGGGTCCCTTCATCATTTGTGAAATATGGGAGTAGAGAATTCCCACGATGTCGTTTGAAACGTTTCAACCTATTTATGGAATATGGGACCTATCAATCTGTATGGAAAACAGCTCTTATCAGCCCTAGATTCAAAACAAGATCCCGCAATGATATTAATAACTATAGATCAATTAATTTAACATTCGTGCTCTCAAGAACCATGGAAAAATTCATCCACAAACAGCTATTATCATTTTTACTTTCGGCTAGTCTGATCAGCCCATCCCAACGCGGGTTTATGACTAAACGCTCATGTTTCACATCGCACCTGGAGTTTTTTGATCAAATTACCCAGAAAAGAGATGTTGGTCAGTCAGTGATAATTCTTTACTTCTATTTTAGTAAAGCTTTCGACAGTGTCTCACACTAACCTCTTCTAAAACTTTCTTCATATGATATACAGAATCCCCTTTTATTTTGTCTCAAATCTTTTTTAGAAGAACGTAGCCAAATCGTTCGCTTTGAATCTTGTTACTCTAAATCTGTGAATGTACCTATTAGGGTTACACAAGGAAGTGTGATTGGTCCACTACTCCTTCTCCTTTTATCAATGACGTGTGTTCCCACTTTCATTATGTCAAACCTTTCCTTTCTGCCGATGACCTAAGAGTAGTTTATTCATTCTCTTCTCCCACTAAAGAAAGCTATATTTCAACGTTAATCCAAGAAGAAATAAACAAGTTATACGAATGGACTGTTTTGTGGAATTTTCCACCTAATGTTGACAAAAGTGGATTTGGTCACATTAGCCGCTGCCTTAACTTAAATCTGACTATACACAAACATACACTGAAACCTCTCAACACTGTTCGTGACTTGGGTTTAAGATACAGCAACAGTCTGAACTTTTCTGAGCACATGGCATCTCAAGTATCCAAAGCTAAAAAATTCATCGGATTCATAATGATAAACTTCAATAATATCGACTCGAGATTATTATTATACAGAAAGTGTACCTTATCCATTCTTGAATATGCCAGTGAGCCTCTGTTTCAGGGAAACTGCAACCCGGTTCAGAAGTCTCCTTGATGATTTTCCTTACGAAATTGGATTATGTCACCTATTGAACATCATCGTATTTAATAATGATTTATACAAACAAGGTCCGTCATCCATCTAATTGACTGTAAAGCAAAATGTAACCTTTGAAACTTTTAACGTCTATTTCGCTTTATTTTCTTTCTGTTCGTTTTAATATATGAAGTCTGCTTATGTTCGTATCTATAATTATTACTGTTATTAATATCGTTATTGTTACCTCGACACATCGGATATTATTTTCATCTCTTCTATTTCTTCAAAAAATATTTTATTCCTAAACATACGAGTTCTATGACTAAAAACAAATTATCTCACGGTACAATTAAATAAATTAACTTCTTAGGTTCATTTTATCTACACCACATATATATAGCACACAGAAATTTGTTTGGTTATTCTTTTGCAATTATTTGTGAATTTAACAGCACCATTCTAAATTATTATTGCACAAATGTTCATACTAATATCCGGTTTCACTATGTATGCTATTACATAAATGTACATGTATTTATCCAAGTGCACCGAAAGAATTCTTTTTAATTGTTGGTTTATTTCAGAGGTCGATACTTACTACACAACTTTTATTATCATGGTTGAACCCTTTCACTAGATGTCCATTTCTTTTCTCTTTTTTCCATCTAAATAAATACTATTCTAAGGTCTACGAAGTTTTTAATCAAGACAATTACTTGTATCACACTTAAATTAACTTCTCAGACTCGTTTTATCTTCACTTTGCATATATGACTCATTGATAATCCTTATCCTTTTCACTTAATTGAGACTTTCATAGCATCACTCCAAAATATGATTGCACAGACATTTATTCTAGCGTCATATTGTAGTGACCTACTTTTATCAAGAGAATGCGATTTGTGTAATGGAAACAATTATTATTATAACCGATTGTACCAGGGATTGTTTTACCGTACTTGTCTGTTTAACTGTACCGAAACACGCACGTTCTTCCATTGATGGTGACCTTGCACGAATTCGGTTACGCTCAGTAACCACACTTGTAACCTGGCACGATCTCGGTATTGTTTCGATACCACGAGATCGCCAACAAATACATCTCGACTACAGCCATCAACTGCCTTCTGATATTTGACCTACGGGGATTTTATCGGTTAAGTGGCACGTAGTCTTCCTGTAGTGTTGATCATAGTCAACCGCGACTCGACGCAAAACCACAATATCTTGCTGCAATAATAAGTTATTTTTTCATAATTATTTTCTATCTTATTTTGTCACTAATTTGACGATACATACATACTCATTTATTCTTGTTCTGTGTTCATATACACGCCTATTGAACTATTTACGTATTTCATGTCTCCTTTATTTCTATTCCCTAATTTTCCTCCCATCCTTCTTTAAACGCAATATTGTTCTCAACTATACAGAATCTGGGTTATTATTATTAATCTATTATTATTACTCTCTTTTTTCAAATATGGCAAATATAATGCTAACATTATTGAAACTTGTGCATTATTTCACTTTTGAAGAAACCCGAAATGGTTTCTGTTATGGCCTTGGATGTCTGACTTTTCGATCACACGACTTATCTACCAATCCGAATACGACTTATACGAATCTTCACACTAGGCCAACCAATGACGTTTAACCGGTGTGGGCAGTTTAGTGTCCTTATTGGTCCTATGTCCTACGAGCCCTTCCACTTGAGTCCAGAACAAGATACCAGCTTCCGAATCAGAGCAGATCGTTTATTTCAGGCATACTTCGTTTATATATCAATCACACAGACCTCAACGTACCATAAAATAGGAAATAATATTTGTACACAAATAAGCCCAAAAAGTGGCTGTGGATGTGGGAGGCAGTAGTTAATAAGCTGAACATAACTTAAGAACCGTAAATCGTACAATAATAAGTTATAGGTCAAAATAAAGCTTATAATAAGAGGAATATAAATATATGTAATGTAATTGTTGAATAATTATACAATAAGAATATTTATAGAATATTAGTCCATTAATAGTCCTCGGGAGTTACCTGTAATTTAATCTCCACTCGGACATAACACCTCCCCTTTTTTTTTTTTTTGAAAAACCCAACTTTAGATTCTGATTAAAAAAAGAATTATATGTGACTTTAAATTCCTCAACATTCTCCTCCTCCTCGAAATAATGTTGGGTCCTTATGGCTCCAAAATACAACTAGTAGGACTTTATTTAAACCATGTTTCTCGTATTGACTGGAGAATCCACTAAAAATGACTAGATGATGATGAACGACCTTTGATCTGAGTTCATTATTTTCAAATTCATTATGAATCTCGTTAGCAGATAACGAGTCATTAAGAAAGTCAACGTCTAACAGAATTAAATTAGATTTTTGGCCATCATTCGACTCAGCTGACATATTTCCCTCATTGTTATAAGAAGTTTCATCAAAATCATATGCATTATTCTGAGAATCAATATCTGGCACACTGTCATTAGAAATGGGATAAGTTGACTCAATATAAAATTTTGTCTTCCGATGATTTTGAGTAACATCTGGTACAATTTGGTTCATCGTGTTGCTCCAGTTATTTTCTGAATACGAGTCACCATAGCTTTCTCGACTAATAGCACGTGGACCACAATTTTGTTCGAGCTGACGTTTATTTTCGCAGCTAGACAGTACCAGTAGTGTTTCATTTGATTCTGGACTCTGGGCATCATCTACAGGATCTGGCTTCTGATCATCTGGTATTGTCACAACTTCATGTGCATTTAACACAATATTTTCTTGCTCTGAGCTGGACACGTTACCAATATTACGTTTCCCTTCTGGTATGGAGGGATTTGAATCCTGCACAGGATATGCTTCTGAAATGTCCATTACTGCACCATTATCTGCATGATATATAGATTTCTTATTTTCTGCTTGAATGCAAAGTCTGCCCAAAACTGTTATAAATAGCTCTTGTTGCAAGGCAAACATCTTCTGCTGGTGCTGTAATATTAACCGCAACTGTTCGAAAGAAATCGACATTTTTTTTTTGCCAATAATATTAGCTCCAAAAATCACCGGCAATTATACAGCTAATTTATTTCCAAAATCTGAGTCACCACTTGTATTATTATTATTTCTTTGTTGCCAAAATCCCCGTCGCCAATTATTATGACCTTGGATCTCCCAATTATTTTGTTTTTGCCAAAATCCCCGTCGCCAATTGTTATGGCCTTGGATGTCTGACTTTTCGATCACACGACTTATCTACCAATCCGAATACGACTTATACGAATCTTCACACTAGGCCAACCAATGACGTTTAACCGGTGTGGGCAGTTTAGTGTCCTTATTGGTCCTATGTCCTACGAGCCCTTCCACTTGAGTCCAGAACAAGATACCAGCTTCCGAATCAGAGCAGATCGTTTATTTCAGGCATACTTCGTTTATATATCAATCACACAGACCTCAACGTACCATAAAATAGGAAATAATATTTGTACACAAATAAGCCCAAAAAGTGGCTGTGGATGTGGGAGGCAGTAGTTAATAAGCTGAACATAACTTAAGAACCGTAAATCGTACAATAATAAGTTATAGGTCAAAATAAAGCTTATAATAAGAGGAATATAAATATATGTAATGTAATTGTTGAATAATTATACAATAAGAATATTTATAGAATATTAGTCCATTAATAGTCCTCGGGAGTTACCTGTAATTTAATCTCCACTCGGACATAACACCTCCCCTTTTTTTTTTTTTTGAAAAACCCAACTTTAGATTCTGATTAAAAAAAGAATTATATGTGACTTTAAATTCCTCAACATTCTCCTCCTCCTCGAAATAATGTTGGGTCCTTATGGCTCCAAAATACAACTAGTAGGACTTTATTTAAACCATGTTTCTCGTATTGACTGGAGAATCCACTAAAAATGACTAGATGATGATGAACGACCTTTGATCTGAGTTCATTATTTTCAAATTCATTATGAATCTCGTTAGCAGATAACGAGTCATTAAGAAAGTCAACGTCTAACAGAATTAAATTAGATTTTTGGCCATCATTCGACTCAGCTGACATATTTCCCTCATTGTTATAAGAAGTTTCATCAAAATCATATGCATTATTCTGAGAATCAATATCTGGCACACTGTCATTAGAAATGGGATAAGTTGACTCAATATAAAATTTTGTCTTCCGATGATTTTGAGTAACATCTGGTACAATTTGGTTCATCGTGTTGCTCCAGTTATTTTCTGAATACGAGTCACCATAGCTTTCTCGACTAATAGCACGTGGACCACAATTTTGTTCGAGCTGACGTTTATTTTCGCAGCTAGACAGTACCAGTAGTGTTTCATTTGATTCTGGACTCTGGGCATCATCTACAGGATCTGGCTTCTGATCATCTGGTATTGTCACAACTTCATGTGCATTTAACACAATATTTTCTTGCTCTGAGCTGGACACGTTACCAATATTACGTTTCCCTTCTGGTATGGAGGGATTTGAATCCTGCACAGGATATGCTTCTGAAATGTCCATTACTGCACCATTATCTGCATGATATATAGATTTCTTATTTTCTGCTTGAATGCAAAGTCTGCCCAAAACTGTTATAAATAGCTCTTGTTGCAAGGCAAACATCTTCTGCTGGTGCTGTAATATTAACCGCAACTGTTCGAAAGAAATCGACATTTTTTTTTTGCCAATAATATTAGCTCCAAAAATCACCGGCAATTATACAGCTAATTTATTTCCAAAATCTGAGTCACCACTTGTATTATTATTATTTCTTTGTTGCCAAAATCCCCGTCGCCAATTATTATGACCTTGGATCTCCCAATTATTTTGTTTTTGCCAAAATCCCCGTCGCCAATTGTTATGGCCTTGGATGTCTGACTTTTCGATCACACGACTTATCTACCAATCCGAATACGACTTATACGAATCTTCACACTAGGCCAACCAATGACGTTTAACCGGTGTGGGCAGTTTAGTGTCCTTATTGGTCCTATGTCCTACGAGCCCTTCCACTTGAGTCCAGAACAAGATACCAGCTTCCGAATCAGAGCAGATCGTTTATTTCAGGCATACTTCGTTTATATATCAATCACACAGACCTCAACGTACCATAAAATAGGAAATAATATTTGTACACAAATAAGCCCAAAAAGTGGCTGTGGATGTGGGAGGCAGTAGTTAATAAGCTGAACATAACTTAAGAACCGTAAATCGTACAATAATAAGTTATAGGTCAAAATAAAGCTTATAATAAGAGGAATATAAATATATGTAATGTAATTGTTGAATAATTATACAATAAGAATATTTATAGAATATTAGTCCATTAATAGTCCTCGGGAGTTACCTGTAATTTAATCTCCACTCGGACATAACACCTCCCCCTTTTTTTTTTTTGAAAAACCCAACTTTAGATTCTGATTAAAAAAAGAATTATATGTGACTTTAAATTCCTCAACATTCTCCTCCTCCTCGAAATAATGTTGGGTCCTTATGGCTCCAAAATACAACTAGTAGGACTTTATTTAAACCATGTTTCTCGTATTGACTGGAGAATCCACTAAAAATGACTAGATGATGATGAACGACCTTTGATCTGAGTTCATTATTTTCAAATTCATTATGAATCTCGTTAGCAGATAACGAGTCATTAAGAAAGTCAACGTCTAACAGAATTAAATTAGATTTTTGGCCATCATTCGACTCAGCTGACATATTTCCCTCATTGTTATAAGAAGTTTCATCAAAATCATATGCATTATTCTGAGAATCAATATCTGGCACACTGTCATTAGAAATGGGATAAGTTGACTCAATATAAAATTTTGTCTTCCGATGATTTTGAGTAACATCTGGTACAATTTGGTTCATCGTGTTGCTCCAGTTATTTTCTGAATACGAGTCACCATAGCTTTCTCGACTAATAGCACGTGGACCACAATTTTGTTCGAGCTGACGTTTATTTTCGCAGCTAGACAGTACCAGTAGTGTTTCATTTGATTCTGGACTCTGGGCATCATCTACAGGATCTGGCTTCTGATCATCTGGTATTGTCACAACTTCATGTGCATTTAACACAATATTTTCTTGCTCTGAGCTGGACACGTTACCAATATTACGTTTCCCTTCTGGTATGGAGGGATTTGAATCCTGCACAGGATATGCTTCTGAAATGTCCATTACTGCACCATTATCTGCATGATATATAGATTTCTTATTTTCTGCTTGAATGCAAAGTCTGCCCAAAACTGTTATAAATAGCTCTTGTTGCAAGGCAAACATCTTCTGCTGGTGCTGTAATATTAACCGCAACTGTTCGAAAGAAATCGACATTTTTTTTGCCAATAATATTAGCTCCAAAAATCACCGGCAATTATACAGCTAATTTATTTCCAAAATCTGAGTCACCACTTGTATTATTATTATTTCTTTGTTGCCAAAATCCCCGTCGCCAATTATTATGACCTTGGATCTCCCAATTATTTTGTTTTTGCCAAAATCCCCGTCGCCAATTGTTATGGCCTTGGATGTCTGACTTTTCGATCACACGACTTATCTACCAATCCGAATACGACTTATACGAATCTTCACACTAGGCCAACCAATGACGTTTAACCGGTGTGGGCAGTTTAGTGTCCTTATTGGTCCTATGTCCTACGAGCCCTTCCACTTGAGTCCAGAACAAGATACCAGCTTCCGAATCAGAGCAGATCGTTTATTTCAGGCATACTTCGTTTATATATCAATCACACAGACCTCAACGTACCATAAAATAGGAAATAATATTTGTACACAAATAAGCCCAAAAAGTGGCTGTGGATGTGGGAGGCAGTAGTTAATAAGCTGAACATAACTTAAGAACCGTAAATCGTACAATAATAAGTTATAGGTCAAAATAAAGCTTATAATAAGAGGAATATAAATATATGTAATGTAATTGTTGAATAATTATACAATAAGAATATTTATAGAATATTAGTCCATTAATAGTCCTCGGGAGTTACCTGTAATTTAATCTCCACTCGGACATAACACCTCCCCCTTTTTTTTTTTTTGAAAAACCCAACTTTAGATTCTGATTAAAAAAAGAATTATATGTGACTTTAAATTCCTCAACATTCTCCTCCTCCTCGAAATAATGTTGGGTCCTTATGGCTCCAAAATACAACTAGTAGGACTTTATTTAAACCATGTTTCTCGTATTGACTGGAGAATCCACTAAAAATGACTAGATGATGATGAACGACCTTTGATCTGAGTTCATTATTTTCAAATTCATTATGAATCTCGTTAGCAGATAACGAGTCATTAAGAAAGTCAACGTCTAACAGAATTAAATTAGATTTTTGGCCATCATTCGACTCAGCTGACATATTTCCCTCATTGTTATAAGAAGTTTCATCAAAATCATATGCATTATTCTGAGAATCAATATCTGGCACACTGTCATTAGAAATGGGATAAGTTGACTCAATATAAAATTTTGTCTTCCGATGATTTTGAGTAACATCTGGTACAATTTGGTTCATCGTGTTGCTCCAGTTATTTTCTGAATACGAGTCACCATAGCTTTCTCGACTAATAGCACGTGGACCACAATTTTGTTCGAGCTGACGTTTATTTTCGCAGCTAGACAGTACCAGTAGTGTTTCATTTGATTCTGGACTCTGGGCATCATCTACAGGATCTGGCTTCTGATCATCTGGTATTGTCACAACTTCATGTGCATTTAACACAATATTTTCTTGCTCTGAGCTGGACACGTTACCAATATTACGTTTCCCTTCTGGTATGGAGGGATTTGAATCCTGCACAGGATATGCTTCTGAAATGTCCATTACTGCACCATTATCTGCATGATATATAGATTTCTTATTTTCTGCTTGAATGCAAAGTCTGCCCAAAACTGTTATAAATAGCTCTTGTTGCAAGGCAAACATCTTCTGCTGGTGCTGTAATATTAACCGCAACTGTTCGAAAGAAATCGACATTTTTTTTTTTTGCCAATAATATTAGCTCCAAAAATCACCGGCAATTATACAGCTAATTTATTTCCAAAATCTGAGTCACCACTTGTATTATTATTATTTCTTTGTTGCCAAAATCCCCGTCGCCAATTGTTATGACCTTGGATGTCTGACTTTTCGATCACACGACTTATCTACCAATCCGAATACGACTTATACGAATCTTCACACTAGGCCAACCAATGACGTTTAACCGGTGTGGGCAGTTTAGTGTCCTTATTGGTCCTATGTCCTACGAGCCCTTCCACTTGAGTCCAGAACAAGATACCAGCTTCCGAATCAGAGCAGATCGTTTATTTCAGGCATACTTCGTTTATATATCAATCACACAGACCTCAACGTACCATAAAATAGGAAATAATATTTGTACACAAATAAGCCCAAAAAGTGGCTGTGGATGTGGGAGGCAGTAGTTAATAAGCTGAACATAACTTAAGAACCGTAAATCGTACAATAATAAGTTATAGGTCAAAATAAAGCTTATAATAAGAGGAATATAAATATATGTAATGTAATTGTTGAATAATTATACAATAAGAATATTTATAGAATATTAGTCCATTAATAGTCCTCGGGAGTTACCTGTAATTTAATCTCCACTCGGACATAACACCTCCCCTTTTTTTTTTTTGAAAAACCCAACTTTAGATTCTGATTAAAAAAAGAATTATATGTGACTTTAAATTCCTCAACATTCTCCTCCTCCTCGAAATAATGTTGGGTCCTTATGGCTCCAAATTACAACTAGTAGGACTTTATTTAAACCATGTTTCTCGTATTGACTGGAGAATCCACTAAAAATGACTAGATGATGATGAACGACCTTTGATCTGAGTTCATTATTTTCAAATTCATTATGAATCTCGTTAGCAGATAACGAGTCATTAAGAAAGTCAACGTCTAACAGAATTAAATTAGATTTTTGGCCATCATTCGACTCAGCTGACATATTTCCCTCATTGTTATAAGAAGTTTCATCAAAATCATATGCATTATTCTGAGAATCAATATCTGGCACACTGTCATTAGAAATGGGATAAGTTGACTCAATATAAAATTTTGTCTTCCGATGATTTTGAGTAACATCTGGTACAATTTGGTTCATCGTGTTGCTCCAGTTATTTTCTGAATACGAGTCACCATAGCTTTCTCGACTAATAGCACGTGGACCACAATTTTGTTCGAGCTGACGTTTATTTTCGCAGCTAGACAGTACCAGTAGTGTTTCATTTGATTCTGGACTCTGGGCATCATCTACAGGATCTGGCTTCTGATCATCTGGTATTGTCACAACTTCATGTGCATTTAACACAATATTTTCTTGCTCTGAGCTGGACACGTTACCAATATTACGTTTCCTTCTGGTATGGAGGGATTTGAATCCTGCACAGGATATGCTTCTGAAATGTCCATTACTGCACCATTATCTGCATGATATATAGATTTCTTATTTTCTGCTTGAATGCAAAGTCTGCCCAAAACTGTTATAAATAGCTCTTGTTGCAAGGCAAACATCTTCTGCTGGTGCTGTAATATTAACCGCAACTGTTCGAAAGAAATCGACATTTTTTTTTTTTGCCAATAATATTAGCTCCAAAAATCACCGGCAATTATACAGCTAATTTATTTCCAAAATCTGAGTCACCACTTGTATTATTATTATTTCTTTGTTGCCAAAATCCCCGTCGCCAATTGTTATGGCCTTGGATGTCTGACTTTTCGATCACACGACTTATCTACCAATCCGAATACGACTTATACGAATCTTCACACTAGGCCAACCAATGACGTTTAACCGGTGTGGGCAGTTTAGTGTCCTTATTGGTCCTATGTCCTACGAGCCCTTCCACTTGAGTCCAGAACAAGATACCAGCTTCCGAATCAGAGCAGATCGTTTATTTCAGGCATACTTCGTTTATATATCAATCACACAGACCTCAACGTACCATAAAATAGGAAATAATATTTGTACACAAATAAGCCCAAAAAGTGGCTGTGGATGTGGGAGGCAGTAGTTAATAAGCTGAACATAACTTAAGAACCGTAAATCGTACAATAATAAGTTATAGGTCAAAATAAAGCTTATAATAAGAGGAATATAAATATATGTAATGTAATTGTTGAATAATTATACAATAAGAATATTTATAGAATATTAGTCCATTAATAGTCCTCGGGAGTTACCTGTAATTTAATCTCCACTCGGACATAACACCTCCCCCTTTTTTTTTTTTTGAAAAACCCAACTTTAGATTCTGATTTAAAAAAAAGAATTATATGTGACTTTAAATTCCTCAACATTCTCCTCCTCCTCGAAATAATGTTGGGTCCTTATGGCTCCAAAATACAACTAGTAGGACTTTATTTAAACCATGTTTCTCGTATTGACTGGAGAATCCACTAAAAATGACTAGATGATGATGAACGACCTTTGATCTGAGTTCATTATTTTCAAATTCATTATGAATCTCGTTAGCAGATAACGAGTCATTAAGAAAGTCAACGTCTAACAGAATTAAATTAGATTTTTGGCCATCATTCGACTCAGCTGACATATTTCCCTCATTGTTATAAGAAGTTTCATCAAAATCATATGCATTATTCTGAGAATCAATATCTGGCACACTGTCATTAGAAATGGGATAAGTTGACTCAATATAAAATTTTGTCTTCCGATGATTTTGAGTAACATCTGGTACAATTTGGTTCATCGTGTTGCTCCAGTTATTTTCTGAATACGAGTCACCATAGCTTTCTCGACTAATAGCACGTGGACCACAATTTTGTTCGAGCTGACGTTTATTTTCGCAGCTAGACAGTACCAGTAGTGTTTCATTTGATTCTGGACTCTGGGCATCATCTACAGGATCTGGCTTCTGATCATCTGGTATTGTCACAACTTCATGTGCATTTAACACAATATTTTCTTGCTCTGAGCTGGACACGTTACCAATATTACGTTTCCCTTCTGGTATGGAGGGATTTGAATCCTGCACAGGATATGCTTCTGAAATGTCCATTACTGCACCATTATCTGCATGATATATAGATTTCTTATTTTCTGCTTGAATGCAAAGTCTGCCCAAAACTGTTATAAATAGCTCTTGTTGCAAGGCAAACATCTTCTGCTGGTGCTGTAATATTAACCGCAACTGTTCGAAAGAAATCGACATTTTTTTTTTGCCAATAATATTAGCTCCAAAAATCACCGGCAATTATACAGCTAATTTATTTCCAAAATCTGAGTCACCACTTGTATTATTATTATTTCTTTGTTGCCAAAATCCCCGTCGCCAATTATTATGACCTTGGATCTCCCAATTATTTTGTTTTTGCCAAAATCCCCGTCGCCAATTGTTATGGCCTTGGATGTCTGACTTTTCGATCACACGACTTATCTACCAATCCGAATACGACTTATACGAATCTTCACACTAGGCCAACCAATGACGTTTAACCGGTGTGGGCAGTTTAGTGTCCTTATTGGTCCTATGTCCTACGAGCCCTTCCACTTGAGTCCAGAACAAGATACCAGCTTCCGAATCAGAGCAGATCGTTTATTTCAGGCATACTTCGTTTATATATCAATCACACAGACCTCAACGTACCATAAAATAGGAAATAATATTTGTACACAAATAAGCCCAAAAAGTGGCTGTGGATGTGGGAGGCAGTAGTTAATAAGCTGAACATAACTTAAGAACCGTAAATCGTACAATAATAAGTTATAGGTCAAAATAAAGCTTATAATAAGAGGAATATAAATATATGTAATGTAATTGTTGAATAATTATACAATAAGAATATTTATAGAATATTAGTCCATTAATAGTCCTCGGGAGTTACCTGTAATTTAATCTCCACTCGGACATAACACCTCCCCTTTTTTTTTTTGAAAAACCCAACTTTAGATTCTGATTAAAAAAAGAATTATATGTGACTTTAAATTCCTCAACATTCTCCTCCTCCTCGAAATAATGTTGGGTCCTTATGGCTCCAAAATACAACTAGTAGGACTTTATTTAAACCATGTTTCTCGTATTGACTGGAGAATCCACTAAAAATGACTAGATGATGATGAACGACCTTTGATCTGAGTTCATTATTTTCAAATTCATTATGAATCTCGTTAGCAGATAACGAGTCATTAAGAAAGTCAACGTCTAACAGAATTAAATTAGATTTTTGGCCATCATTCGACTCAGCTGACATATTTCCCTCATTGTTATAAGAAGTTTCATCAAAATCATATGCATTATTCTGAGAATCAATATCTGGCACACTGTCATTAGAAATGGGATAAGTTGACTCAATATAAAATTTTGTCTTCCGATGATTTTGAGTAACATCTGGTACAATTTGGTTCATCGTGTTGCTCCAGTTATTTTCTGAATACGAGTCACCATAGCTTTCTCGACTAATAGCACGTGGACCACAATTTTGTTCGAGCTGACGTTTATTTTCGCAGCTAGACAGTACCAGTAGTGTTTCATTTGATTCTGGACTCTGGGCATCATCTACAGGATCTGGCTTCTGATCATCTGGTATTGTCACAACTTCATGTGCATTTAACACAATATTTTCTTG
The DNA here is from genome assembly GCF_000699445.3 of Schistosoma haematobium. Lineage (NCBI taxonomy): Eukaryota > Metazoa > Platyhelminthes > Trematoda > Strigeidida > Schistosomatidae > Schistosoma > Schistosoma haematobium. Next base: position 8,525,633 of record NC_067202.1, on the reverse strand, counting down.
CTCTGAGCTGGACACGTTACCAATATTACGTTTCCCTTCTGGTATGGAGGGATTTGAATCCTGCACAGGATATGCTTCTGAAATGTCCATTACTGCACCATTATCTGCATGATATATAGATTTCTTATTTTCTGCTTGAATGCAAAGTCTGCCCAAAACTGTTATAAATAGCTCTTGTTGCAAGGCAAACATCTTCTGCTGGTGCTGTAATATTAACCGCAACTGTTCGAAAGAAATCGACATTTTTTTTGCCAATAATATTAGCTCCAAAAATCACCGGCAATTATACAGCTAATTTATTTCCAAAATCTGAGTCACCACTTGTATTATTATTATTTCTTTGTTGCCAAAATCCCCGTCGCCAATTATTATGACCTTGGATCTCCCAATTATTTTGTTTTTGCCAAAATCCCCGTCGCCAATTGTTATGGCCTTGGATGTCTGACTTTTCGATCACACGACTTATCTACCAATCCGAATACGACTTATACGAATCTTCACACTAGGCCAACCAATGACGTTTAACCGGTGTGGGCAGTTTAGTGTCCTTATTGGTCCTATGTCCTACGAGCCCTTCCACTTGAGTCCAGAACAAGATACCAGCTTCCGAATCAGAGCAGATCGTTTATTTCAGGCATACTTCGTTTATATATCAATCACACAGACCTCAACGTACCATAAAATAGGAAATAATATTTGTACACAAATAAGCCCAAAAAGTGGCTGTGGATGTGGGAGGCAGTAGTTAATAAGCTGAACATAACTTAAGAACCGTAAATCGTACAATAATAAGTTATAGGTCAAAATAAAGCTTATAATAAGAGGAATATAAATATATGTAATGTAATTGTTGAATAATTATACAATAAGAATATTTATAGAATATTAGTCCATTAATAGTCCTCGGGAGTTACCTGTAATTTAATCTCCACTCGGACATAACACCTCCCCCTTTTTTTTTTTTGAAAAACCCAACTTTAGATTCTGATTAAAAAAGAATTATATGTGACTTTAAATTCCTCAACATTCTCCTCCTCCTCGAAATAATGTTGGGTCCTTATGGCTCCAAAATACAACTAGTAGGACTTTATTTAAACCATGTTTCTCGTATTGACTGGAGAATCCACTAAAAATGACTAGATGATGATGAACGACCTTTGATCTGAGTTCATTATTTTCAAATTCATTATGAATCTCGTTAGCAGATAACGAGTCATTAAGAAAGTCAACGTCTAACAGAATTAAATTAGATTTTTGGCCATCATTCGACTCAGCTGACATATTTCCCTCATTGTTATAAGAAGTTTCATCAAAATCATATGCATTATTCTGAGAATCAATATCTGGCACACTGTCATTAGAAATGGGATAAGTTGACTCAATATAAAATTTTGTCTTCCGATGATTTTGAGTAACATCTGGTACAATTTGGTTCATCGTGTTGCTCCAGTTATTTTCTGAATACGAGTCACCATAGCTTTCTCGACTAATAGCACGTGGACCACAATTTTGTTCGAGCTGACGTTTATTTTCGCAGCTAGACAGTACCAGTAGTGTTTCATTTGATTCTGGACTCTGGGCATCATCTACAGGATCTGGCTTCTGATCATCTGGTATTGTCACAACTTCATGTGCATTTAACACAATATTTTCTTGCTCTGAGCTGGACACGTTACCAATATTACGTTTCCCTTCTGGTATAGAGGGATTTGAATCCTGCACAGGATATGCTTCTGAAATGTCCATTACTGCACCATTATCTGCATGATATATAGATTTCTTATTTTCTGCTTGAATGCAAAGTCTGCCCAAAACTGTTATAAATAGCTCTTGTTGCAAGGCAAACATCTTCTGCTGGTGCTGTAATATTAACCGCAACTGTTCGAAAGAAATCGACATTTTTTTTTTTGCCAATAATATTAGCTCCAAAAATCACCGGCAATTATACAGCTAATTTATTTCCAAAATCTGAGTCACCACTTGTATTATTATTATTTCTTTGTTGCCAAAATCCCCGTCGCCAATTATTATGACCTTGGATCTCCCAATTATTTTGTTTTTGCCAAAATCCCCGTCGCCAATTGTTATGGCCTTGGATGTCTGACTTTTCGATCACACGACTTATCTACCAATCCGAATACGACTTATACGAATCTTCACACTAGGCCAACCAATGACGTTTAACCGGTGTGGGCAGTTTAGTGTCCTTATTGGTCCTATGTCCTACGAGCCCTTCCACTTGAGTCCAGAACAAGATACCAGCTTCCGAATCAGAGCAGATCGTTTATTTCAGGCATACTTCGTTTATATATCAATCACACAGACCTCAACGTACCATAAAATAGGAAATAATATTTGTACACAAATAAGCCCAAAAAGTGGCTGTGGATGTGGGAGGCAGTAGTTAATAAGCTGAACATAACTTAAGAACCGTAAATCGTACAATAATAAGTTATAGGTCAAAATAAAGCTTATAATAAGAGGAATATAAATATATGTAATGTAATTGTTGAATAATTATACAATAAGAATATTTATAGAATATTAGTCCATTAATAGTCCTCGGGAGTTACCTGTAATTTAATCTCCACTCGGACATAACACCTCCCCCTTTTTTTTTTTTGAAAAACCCAACTTTAGATTCTGATTAAAAAAGAATTATATGTGACTTTAAATTCCTCAACATTCTCCTCCTCCTCGAAATAATGTTGGGTCCTTATGGCTCCAAAATACAACTAGTAGGACTTTATTTAAACCATGTTTCTCGTATTGACTGGAGAATCCACTAAAAATGACTAGATGATGATGAACGACCTTTGATCTGAGTTCATTATTTTCAAATTCATTATGAATCTCGTTAGCAGATAACGAGTCATTAAGAAAGTCAACGTCTAACAGAATTAAATTAGATTTTTGGCCATCATTCGACTCAGCTGACATATTTCCCTCATTGTTATAAGAAGTTTCATCAAAATCATATGCATTATTCTGAGAATCAATATCTGGCACACTGTCATTAGAAATGGGATAAGTTGACTCAATATAAAATTTTGTCTTCCGATGATTTTGAGTAACATCTGGTACAATTTGGTTCATCGTGTTGCTCCAGTTATTTTCTGAATACGAGTCACCATAGCTTTCTCGACTAATAGCACGTGGACCACAATTTTGTTCGAGCTGACGTTTATTTTCGCAGCTAGACAGTACCAGTAGTGTTTCATTTGATTCTGGACTCTGGGCATCATCTACAGGATCTGGCTTCTGATCATCTGGTATTGTCACAACTTCATGTGCATTTAACACAATATTTTCTTGCTCTGAGCTGGACACGTTACCAATATTACGTTTCCCTTCTGGTATAGAGGGATTTGAATCCTGCACAGGATATGCTTCTGAAATGTCCATTACTGCACCATTATCTGCATGATATATAGATTTCTTATTTTCTGCTTGAATGCAAAGTCTGCCCAAAACTGTTATAAATAGCTCTTGTTGCAAGGCAAACATCTTCTGCTGGTGCTGTAATATTAACCGCAACTGTTCGAAAGAAATCGACATTTTTTTTGCCAATAATATTAGCTCCAAAAATCACCGGCAATTATACAGCTAATTTATTTCCAAAATCTGAGTCACCACTTGTATTATTATTATTTCTTTGTTGCCAAAATCCCCGTCGCCAATTATTATGACCTTGGATCTCCCAATTATTTTGTTTTTGCCAAAATCCCCGTCGCCAATTGTTATGGCCTTGGATGTCTGACTTTTCGATCACACGACTTATCTACCAATCCGAATACGACTTATACGAATCTTCACACTAGGCCAACCAATGACGTTTAACCGGTGTGGGCAGTTTAGTGTCCTTATTGGTCCTATGTCCTACGAGCCCTTCCACTTGAGTCCAGAACAAGATACCAGCTTCCGAATCAGAGCAGATCGTTTATTTCAGGCATACTTCGTTTATATATCAATCACACAGACCTCAACGTACCATAAAATAGGAAATAATATTTGTACACAAATAAGCCCAAAAAGTGGCTGTGGATGTGGGAGGCAGTAGTTAATAAGCTGAACATAACTTAAGAACCGTAAATCGTACAATAATAAGTTATAGGTCAAAATAAAGCTTATAATAAGAGGAATATAAATATATGTAATGTAATTGTTGAATAATTATACAATAAGAATATTTATAGAATATTAGTCCATTAATAGTCCTCGGGAGTTACCTGTAATTTAATCTCCACTCGGACATAACAGTTTCTTCACAACATTTATGTACCCATAAGATATTTGTGAATAATAATAATAATAACAATAGTAATAATAATGAAGTAGACCACAATTTACAGGTCCACCAATCCACTAATTTTATTACTGAAGTCTGAAGGCCACATCACAACAATTACTCGCATTGATTTGAGCACTAGATCTTTTAACTATGGGCCGTAACATTGGTTAGCCTTTACAGGGACTAGTTAACGTATATTATTTCTTATTCTTGATCAGTGGATACAATTTTGTACGTTGTTAGGATACAAGCTGAAAAACATATCCATCTCATGAATCTACTCTAGAAAATTTGACAGTTCAGTGATAAATCTAACTTATAAAGTATTTATAATGATATTTTTTAATGACAAAATACTTTTTTACATCTTTGTTCTCAAGATATTTACACGTCGTCGATTTCCTCCTAACTTGCTAGCATATTCTCCGAGGCTAAACACCTATTTAAAAACGGACTATTTGACATATCTAACTGTAAGTTCTTTCGTATCTGATTATTCTGTGAGATCATTAAAGTAACTTGTCAGTTTTCGTCAAGTTTTTGTTTATTTCTTCTGTGAGGTAGATTCTCCTTTTTGTTTTGATTTATGAAGGTTTAAAAGACAAATGAGTGTACATCTAGTAGCTTGTTAGTAAACGTAAAATGCGTGCTTTCCCATTATGGTGTTGAGTAGCCCGCTAACTGTACTTCCTCAGATATTCTTGCTTGCTTTTTCTTCATTTCCTTATAAGCTCTGATTGCCATATAGAGGGGAGGTACAAAAATTCACTTGAGATAATTGTAGTGAGAATATGAGTGCTACCGTGACAGGAGATAACATATTGTGAAGGCATGTAGCAGCTGTCGACTGTCTCCTAATACTCGACATTAGATATCGTGGAATTCAAAACATTAGTATCAAGTACGAATTTATAGCAAAAAGATTATTCCGCTCTCCAGTTTCTCCTTTAGACGGCCTCAGAGACACATTATACTTTGTTGCCAAGAATTACATCCGCTATAGCCTATATAATCTTAGGATGAATATAGTAGAGACCACTGGTTTTATCTCGCTTGAAATGTATTCATGGGAATGCTCTCTTCTCAATAGCCATAGAAACCACCAACCAGCTGCGCTTATCATTATTAATTGTTTTACATATACTATCTTCAGTAGACAACTCTTAATCTCACTGCTCCAATAAAGCTTCAGCTTTTTCAACGTCATTTCTTCCTAAAATCAAAGAATTTTCTCATACTAACAGCGATGGGACCTCATCACTTCTCTCAGTTGGTTTCTTTTAATACGAAAACAAACCTTTGAGGCTGTTTTTACGGTCTCTAGCAAATGTTTTCACAAGGAGCCTAGTTTTACTAATCAGTGCTTTGCAATCATTTTTAGCTGTACATTAAGTGGATCTGAACCGTTCACGGCCTGTAGAGATAAACAGTGTTCAATGCTTTTCCCAACGTATGAGAAGTTTCATGCTCTCTCTAGTTGTCCATAGTGGGTAGTTGTTAGGCTTGTGTCGTGTTGAGCATGGTTTAAATAAGGATGTAAGGAAATGAACCGTATCTTTAAAAACAGATCATACTTCTTCAGTTGAGCTGGTATTTTCTGACCAGTTCTGCATGGCTGTCACTTTTACCCTCCAGACATTTGGGCGCGGTCTGACCTGATGGAATACTACAAAAGAAGCCCTAAACGTGAATAACCGAACAGCATGATTGCCATTTGCCAACAGTGTGAGATTATTTAGGCGAAATCCTCAGTCACGTGAATGATTACTAGGTCTAATAAAGAAGAACTAAAATATTTGTGTTCAAATATAGGGTGTACTAAAACATGCTCCATCAAAGTCGTTAGACGCCTACTACTGAAAGTTTTTGGATCATAAGTTGAAATTCTCTGTGCAAACAATGTCAGGTTCATTAATATTAAGCACATCTTATATTTGTTCGGTCACCTTCTATTCTCAAAAAAATCTAGCTTTGGAAGCAATATTTTTTCCTTGTACATTTAAGGTGCAAAGCTCGTTTTTCTAGGTCGCGATACGGTTGTTCCCAAAATGAAGTTCTTCGCTACGAAAGCTCCAAATGAGGAAGTTTCACTGACCAATAGGGTGTTTTTTAATCCGAAGGATTTTAATGAAAAGCTTGGGTTCGTTTTATATAATAATCTCAGACATTTTCTCTAGTTGCGTAGCCATACACACTGCGGCTGATAAATATGTATTTCGTGCGGGCTCACACGATCATGTCCCTCAAGGAAAGGTTGCGTTTGGTTTGGCTCAGGTTAGCTTTCTTTTTCTCACACGGATCTTTCCAGTGGAACTTTCAGGTTTACAGGTCGTCAAACTGGTGTAAAATACTAGATAGTAGTTCACCATACTGATGACTTTTAGGAATTCATCATTCAGTTAAGAAAGTAATATAGTGGTTGAATGTAGTCACTTTGAAACTCTGGACTTAGGTTTTGTATTATCTGGCACTTGTCAGCAACTTGCATCTGTTATCTCTAGGATATGAATGCTTTTTTGCAAATTCGGTTCGTATGTAAAAACGCCACCACTGAGCTATTCGGACAGTGACTAAACCCCTGAAAAACTTAAATGTACTCTTGATCGATCACTAAGTTTCAACTAACGTCATTCACATATATCCCTTCATCTTTGAACTAAGTCTATCAACCTTACACCTCGTTATATTACAAATAATTTCGAGTCAATTTAATTGCAAGTCGCAAATTAGTTGGCAGTATTCGATCAGGATTGCAGTCCTTTTATAAGAGGAACTTGACAAACATGAGTGGTTGCTACTCAGCGACCAGTCAATTGTGAATCAGGAATGTTTAGTTCCAAAACAATTGACAATAAAAAACAAAAAACCACTGTGAAATAGATTTAGCATGGCAAACTTTTGTGTTGAGACATTCATTAGAGTAAAGGAAGAAGGGTAAGTCTGCTCATTAGCAGTCAGGGTAGTGTTGGGTGTCTATAGGGGATTTGCCGCCAATTAACATCAGCTTTAACGAAGAAAGGTCAGTTATTAGTAATCCAGCTCGAGTTATGGGTTGGTATCACGAATTATGATTAAGGCTGACAATACTAACTGACACTAGTTATTACTCAATGATGCTTTCTCATTTATGAACTTAAGGAAGTTAATGTTGAGGTTTAGTTGAGTATTAACGTGAGAAAGTACTATATAGCTACATAAACACGTGGATATAGATTGAATCACATCAAATACTCGAACATACAATCTGCGTCAGAGGGAGTTTCTTATAATTTAGCTTCATCACTGGCTGAATAATAAGTCTTCTTTTTACCATTTTCAAACATTTTTAGCGGCCCTAAATCTGACTCCAGGTTGATTGTTCTTGATTGTTGTCGAATGATTGCTGTCAAAATATGCATCCTGGCTATCGTACATAATCATCGACTTAATTCGCGTTAGCGCATAACGGAATTAAATAAGTCAAATGCAAGAATGGATTTAAAATACGTGTATTCCGTACAATCGTTGATCAGAAAGCGGAAGAAAATAAAATAACGCGCAATGGAGAAGACGAGTGAGCCAATTCGATTTAATCAAGCGTTAATCGATATCTATAGTCATAAAAACAAGTTACAGACGTGATGAGTAAGATAGGAAATGCACACACATACGCTTATATAAAAACAGTTAAGGTTGATAAGCGAATAATTAACAAAGTTGAAATGTAACTTAAGGAGAATGGAGAAATTGGCCTGTCCAGAAGTTAGAATAAGCTGTGTTCGCTTAACGCAGCAACAGACACCACAATTTCGGTAACCAAATTTTCCCAATTTTTCCATTAGATCCTGGTGATATACTATCTTGCACTTTTTCTCAAATTCCACACAAATAAGTTCATGAGCTTCTGTCTTAATTCTGATTGGTTCACTGACGGTCGTCAATGTAGCATGTTTTTAGTATACATTGTCACCTTAATTGCCGTTACTAAGCGCAGTATCCATATGCGGTTTGTTCGTTTTTACAAAGCGTTGTTAGCTTTTTCACGGTATTTCTTAGGTCTTACTCCAGTCGCTTAATAAGCTCTGTAGAATCATGGCATCTTGTTTTTACAGGCTGCAGAAGTTCCGCAGTTTTTAACGGTAGTAGATATTAGTCCCGTCAAGTACTCTACGTCGGTGGCTTCTGGTCAATAAAATGATCTCAGCAAACGGAACTTCAGTGTACACGTGATAACATATGTTCAGACTTCTATACTTTGTGATTTCGGAAAGGACGGGAGGCTATAAGAACCATGACAGTTTAGTGATGGACTCTACTGGTTGATCAGTTCTTTTGACTGGGTCTATAAGGGCTGTTGAGGGAAAACTTTTCATTGGAAAAGATGGTGGTCTGCTGACAAGTACTTGTTCCTGACCTTATTCACGTCTTTGGAATGTTGTAAATTATACGTGAAGCTTTGATTGGAATAATTGAAGTCCAGCTTTTAAATGTATATAACTTGGAGCATGAAGTCATTTTTAGCTTAGGAATAAGGAATGAGCATAGAGGTTCAGAAAAGGAAGACACACATCTAAAAATCAAGGAATTACTCACGTCTGCTTCCCCTCGTGGAGGAGCTCACCAGCGTTCTCAATCGGACTCTATCTCGGGCAGTCCTTCTCAGTTGTTCTTTCTTTTCATGTCTGCTTCCAATTCTCGACGCCATATGTTGTTTGGCCTACCTCTTTTCCGTTTACTTTCAAGATTCCAAGGTAGCACTCGCTTTGTGATGCAGTTTGGTGATTTCCTTAGTGTATTTCCTATCCACCTCAAACGTCTTTTCATAACTTCCTCTTCATCTGGAGGCTGATTTGTTTTCTTCCACAATAGGCTGTTGCTGATAATATTCATAACAGTCAAGGAGGATGCATCAAATAAGTTTTACTGAAATCACGAACCCATGTAAGTTAGCCAGTTATTGAAGATCTGGGAGCACCGAACAACTTTTACGTCCTATTCAAATCCTTGTTCCTACTTTTTTCAAATTAAATCTACATCATTGTTTCGATTAGTTCCTGAGTTTCATGTCTCGATTAGCATCAAGAGAATAAGTTTTGGACATTAAATTGGTGTAATTAGTGATTTGTCCATACGAAAGTGCGCCCAAGTATTTTTGATAATTAAGTTTGTATGATTTGTTAATAAAGGTTTGAGATAGGTTATGATGCCACTTGTTTTATTCATAAATGATTGGTAAGCAAAATTTATTAAGCTTAGTACTGGAGGTTGCCTCTCTCTTTGCACCGTGCTGTTAGTGTTGTATACTGGAGGTAGCAGGTGGATCTAGAATTTATGCATAGTTCTTTTTTTGTAATAAATGAAAGTGGTTCGTCGTATATCATTTGTTAACTGTAATAAGTATTTAAATTATAACTTCTGTGCGTTCATACTAAGGATAATCATCTGATAAGTAACGGAATCTCGAAACGCTTGGACTAGTAGTTAACCAATATTTATCCGAGGCTCCTGTCTGGTAATATATTCCAACAGCGGGATTACATGAGAAAAGCGGAGAAGTGGCTAGTTTATGAAATAGTTAAGTAAACTGATGAATAACTTTGTTGGCTTAGTACTTGGTGATGTTAAAATTCCCTAGATAAGGTTTGATTAATCATGAAACCAGGTGTTTCGAGTTGCTACTGTACGTGGCTCGGAATTTAAACTTGTGGGTATCATAGCATATTTTTCTCTGCTCTTCATCAGTAGCGGTGTGCTGTTTAACGAATCCTTCAATATTACTGTGTTACTGTCATTACATAGTTACTATTGCTGCACATTTAGTTTTGTGTAAAGCACTTCTTAATATCCTGTCGCTCCAAACTCCTTGTAAATAAAAATGTTCGAAAGTCCTCTCCCTCATCTTTAAGTTGTTTGTGTATAAATCTACAAAATGCATTAAGTACTTTATTTTTGAGTAATAATGAGTCAGTAATCATATTTCTTATTATTTTATCACCATTCCTCCGGCCTCCAAATATATGATCGTTTCCTTCTTCCCACATTTGTTCCTAGTAAATTTGACCACCCAAATGTGTATCGAATTCCATAAGTATTAATCTTATTACATTTGGATACTATTGTTAAATCCCGTGTAGCTGTGTCGATTATTTACAACTAAGAAACAACGTAGTTTTTCATAAAAATTTTGCAAACATTTATGACAGTTATCTGGTATTGCCAGTGATCCTGCAGAAACAAAACCTTCCAAATGAAGTGTTTGACAGTTTAAACAAATATTCCTGTGTTATCGAAGACTACATTGTCCCATCTCATTCATTCCCATCTATCTTAAAACTAATCGGTTTTACTCCTCATTCATGGTTAGTTATTCGCAGGGACCTTTCAGTTCACGACTAGTTTCCTGAAGCTGTAAAAATTTAGTGAAATAGCTTTTAGTTTCTTGGTTTAAGAAAATTAAAATACTTTCATAATTAATCATAAAAAACCCAGTCTGTTGTCTTAAAAAGTAATCACTACACTGTAAGACTTTCAAACCCGAAATTCCTTGGTTCTAACTGGCCACTTAACGATATATTCGTCTAAGAATCGAGGTGGATTCTAATGCTCTTATCGATGAAGTTCCGTATAAGCTCAAGTGATAGCTCATATATAATTTGTTTGAAACAGTGGTTGGTTTAGTGAGATTTAAAACAACAACCCTTCATAAACGGTTTATTGACCATTATGTGTTTGATCAGATAAAAATTCTATCCCAATTGAGCTTAGTGAAGTTTGTTTATGCACACGTGTTACAATGGTATTTTGTTTTGCAATTACTTGGTATTAGAGCGTTATTTTACTACGCTTTGATGCCGGTGATTCAACCGAGTAAACAGTTATTTGGAAACCTTGGATGTACATTTCATGTTAGCTGAGACTCCAACAAAGTAATGCTGCATCATAAATTTTAATCTGTTCCACCAAATTTTAAACTTCAGACGTTACCATCAAAGTTATTCGGTCTGAAATAACTTTCATTCGTACTTATTTAGTTACTTTATTCTATCAGTTACTGGTAACGTTTGCTATTTTATATTGCCCACAATTTTGATCGTCTTCTCTTGATTACGTTTGCCACTCAACTGGGTTATCGAGCATTGAAATCCATTTCATTTGACGTTGAGCAATTAGAGATGGTTTTGTAAGGTCGTCATTTTGTGTTTTTCCGGTAACAATCGACAAGATCAATCTTTAATTTATCTTGGGGAGATAAATATGTCAGTGCTTGCGTTGCAAACTTGGTTTACTGGATTCGTTTGGCAATAAGGTTTAAAATGCACTAGTCGCGTGTAGAGAGGTAAAGTATAACCGAAAAATTACAAATTTACTTATTGGTTCTGGATAAATTTGCATTTTATTACAGAATTTTTTGGTATTATGTCTTATTATAAAAATAAAACAGGTAATTTAAACCTTATTTATTTAGTATTCAAAATTTCTAATTAAGTGAATGGATTTTAACGTAGTACCTCTTGTAGTCATGTTAGGTTAATTCACTGCCATAGTAATAGAGATAAGGGGGTGAACTTGACTCGTTTATGGGATGTTTTTGGTATAAAGGATGTATTATTTTTGCGGTAATATCGATCCTGTTATACGTCTATATCAGTTTTTTACTTAAACTTGACATGGTCTTATGAACTCTAAAGCGATAGTACGTACACTTTTAATATGCTCATTGTGATTGTTTTACAAATTTATTAAATTTTAGAGTAACACTTTTAAGCCTTTTTGTAGTATCTCAATAACACTCAGAAACACTCATGGTTTTTTCACTCTTCTAAAGTGTTTTAATATGCTTAGTAATCAAAAATTAGCTGATCTGTATCGAATAAAATAGCGCAATAAATTAACAGTGTTCAGTAAACATGGTAATAAAGTGACACTGAGACTGTGATCTGTTGGTTGCAACGCATGACTGTCAACCAGATTAGAAACTCTCATCATCTACTTCAGTTTGCATAATTGGGTAGTATTATTAGACCCTATGCGAAAATTGTGTGTCTGAAAGTTGACCGTATAAACTTTGACTTGGTTACATTGTGTCAATACACTAAAATAAATTAATAAACCATAAAAAGGACAGGAAAATTGGATGGAACATCATGTGAATAAAAAGGTGCGTTATAAAATTAACTCTAACTACAGGCTTTTACACATTACAAGGATTAGGCGTGGTACTGTAATAATACTTGTTTTATTCAGTAGTGACTTTTATCATAAGTTGATGCCAACTGAATAACCTTTGAAAAAATAGGGAGTTTTAGTCAATTGCTCTGTCTTAGTGTGAGGTTTATTAACAAAGCTTTCAGGTCTCATATACCAGTGAGTCGGGATTTAGTGGTTCATATTCACAATAGCACTCTGCTCGCGATATAAAACGACGATTATCTAATATTTTAAAGTGGGATTGTATGACTTTCGATATTGTTCAAATTCATTAGATCTTGTTTCATTCAGTTTAAGATCATTGCTTACTTGGAATGTAATTTATTTCATTAAAAGTTATCTCACCTTGTACTTTACTATTTCTCTCTATTTATCTAGAGTACCTGTGATATAACATAGACATACAAGAATGACATGTCTGTCCCTAATCCTATTCTTCCGTCCTTTATTGAGGAAATAGTTATCTGCAAAAATCAATACATAATTTTTCCTCTCCTTTACGTGTACTCTCAAAGTCTTTGTAAATACTCAAAATTATAAATCACCCTATCTCTATTTATTTCTGTGATTCTGATTACTTTATCAAGTAGGATATATATTCACTTGTCAGCATTTCTAAAATATATCGAATATCAATTTAGGGAATTAGCTGTACGCTTATATATGAACCAGGCAATGTCTTAAAGGAGTTTATGCATCAAGTTTTATATTCCAAAAAAAACTCAGTAATTTATTATTTATTTTAACACATAGATATTGGTACAAGGAGGCACCAAATACATATGCACCACACAAATCTCACTTGATATGTGTGAGGGTTGTGATACTGCCCGGGTGCCCAAACCGAATCAGGTGGTTTTCTTGGGGGGCCATACCCAGAGCCTTTGACCTGAAGGTCTGATCCACAAGGCAGTGGGTCAACATTAGGAGATGCATTCCCATGGTAGCCGGTGACCAACGGTTGGTTCATACGCCATTTGTTCCCTCAACATACTGAAGCCCATGTGCACCATTGGTTTGAAATCAGGGTTTTCAACTCCCCTGGGTGAACTCTCGATATCCACCAACCCGGTTGAAGCGCCGGACATTCGCTTTTCGTCCTCTCAATTTCGTAGGCAACACCCCTGCCTCGAGGAAGTGAGTAGGACTTCCCTGACAGAGGTTATATATGCGTGGCCATGTAAGAGCATTTAGTGAAGAAGAGCGGACTCTACTCACTCGGCCGTACCAGGGCATTCGGGAGCTCTATTTTATATATATTTATTATAGTGATTATAAATTGCTTTTATACGCTAAGATAAGAAGAAGCTGGTGGTATGTTATTTGTATTCCAACCGATTTAATCAACTGAAGTTCCACATTCTCATAAACTGGTTTGATACCTTCAGTTAAAGATTTTTTTGTTTTTAATATAAACACTTTCTTGTGGCCCATGAACTAACTTCCACTTGGAAGAACAAATGAATATGTCATGAATGCAAATCTTCTTTTGAACTCCGTATATTACACCTAAGCTAAATCCGTTTGTGCGATAGCGGCAATAATAAGGTAAACATGGATTAAGTTTGATGAATTTATTTCAGGCACTCGTTAATTCAGACATTAAGAATGAAAGCGGGAAAATAAAGTAGAAAATTGGCATGTGTGCCAACTTAATCTAATCAAGCGTGACTCAATATTTGTAGTCAGATAAAAATAAGCCAAAGGCATTTGATGATTGGAGTAAGCGACACACACACGCTCATATAAAAACAGTCAAGGTTAGTGAGCGAACGATGGACAAGAGTAAATAAATTTGTCTGTCCGGAATCTAGAATAACCCATATAGACGTGGCACAGTACTAGGCACTACAGTCGACTTGTACAACTACATAGGGGAATTTCGTTATCCTTAAGGCTCTTGAATAAATAATTAACCTGATCATTTAATGGCAGTCGTTATCCTATTAGCGTAGATAGATATATTTCTTACATTATTTATTTTCTTTTAAAATGGTACATCATCTAGTTTCCTGTATAAAATTAACCATGTACATAGCTGATGTGTATATTAAATTTTTTTTAAACACAAATTTATGAGAACCAATGCTCATAAAAGTATTAACTATTTGTAATTAGTAGTGAAATATGTTTTTGAAGTTTAGACTTTATGCCTTTATCATTACATAATTGAACTACAACTGATAACTTGTAATTTGTTTTGTAAAACTATTTGATTGTATATTCTGTATAAGCAATTTAATTATTGTCATTATTCTCAAATTATTCACAGCGTAAATGGGGCAATATTTCAGTAGATGAACCGTTAGATGTTCAACCATACACATTTAATTTGGCTCGTGAATGTCTAGGTTCTGCAGTTTTGGCTGTGGATTTTAATAATAAAAAAATGTAAGTGTTAGTTAAATAGGGTTTTATTTAAAAAGAAACGTATTCTGTTAAAATCCTGGTGTAAATGTTTGGATTTGTCAACTTTATTGTTTATACATAGAAATGTAATACATGGAATTAAACGTTACCTTCTCCTCTGTGAGTTTTAGACTATGTGTAACTTTCAGCTTTCCATCTAGCCTGAAGGTACCTTATGTACTGAAATAATGTGAAAATCAGTG
Organism: Schistosoma haematobium; assembly: GCF_000699445.3. Taxonomy (NCBI): domain Eukaryota; kingdom Metazoa; phylum Platyhelminthes; class Trematoda; order Strigeidida; family Schistosomatidae; genus Schistosoma; species Schistosoma haematobium. Next base: position 8,510,543 of record NC_067202.1, on the reverse strand, counting down.
TGTCAAAGAATCTGAAAGGGAATAAGTAGGCTAAAAACTTAGTAAATACATGAAATCCACTTGCATCTTCTACAATCAATAATAACTCAAGCGTAAGATTAAGACATCCCAATAATTGAAACTATATGTTAGCGTAAGTTTTCAAATGCGTAACAATTTTTTGGACACTCGCTCATTGAGAGCCTTCAGTGCAATTGGGTGTCCTTTATATTTTGGTAACTAAAAATTCCCTATAGAATATTTAAAAGTAAAATTACAACAAAGAATTGTTTTCGATAAATTCGCCAGGTTCTACAGTTATAAACCCACAATTATTGCATTATATCGGACTAAATATAAAGGTATGCATATAAACTTTCTGGTTGAATTAATCAATGTTATAAATAGTGGGTTTCACGACGGGTAGGTCTTAAATATTCACGGTTTGCATCATGGGTGCAGTTATAAAGGGTCATACCAGAGGGGGTAGAAAAATTTATTTTCCCTTGTTGGGGATGTTAGATCCCCAGAACTCACTTGGTAAATGCCTTAATTTTGTAATTTTATTTTGGAAATTTGAAATTCCTTGTTTTCGCGTCAAAAGCGCACTTTTCGCCTTCATGTCGTATTTCCCACTTGGGAGAATCTTTAACGCTATTGATCCGTTGTGTATTTTTAGTATGCTATTTTTGCAACGCTTCCCAAGGACAGTTTTATGCTGTATATATACGTTTGATTTGTGTCTGTTATTATTCACTCATGCTTCTGGCTTACGGAATACACTTTCCCGTTCCAAGCTTGGACTTCTTCCTCTACTTAGCGGGGCTGGGACGCATCAAATAGCTAGCTTATTGGTCTACAGTCACAATTCTTTGTTTCGTTCGCATATTAAGTGAACTCGTAATAGCTTCAAACCTAGCAGCCCTCATTAGATGAGTCCTGAGCAATAGTTTAGTATTGTAACATATTTGCCAAGTATATGCCTTTATATACTTCTATTTTAACTTAAGGAGGAAGAATGTATTTGTAAAATCTCAGCGAATGAATTTGAAGTAAATCTGACGTTTCGCCTAGCAATCTGGTGCAAGCATTTTCAAGGAAATATAATCAAACATCAAAATTATTGGATATAAATAAGTACATTGTTCTCTGGTTAACTGTATACTAAATAGGTCATCCAATCAACGTTAACAATGTTTAAAGTACAAATTCACTTGGTATTGTTTGCTTGTATCTTCCGATTGTTGTTTAATCGTGCAATTGATCAGTCTCTTACTGGCATATGTGCATATTGTCACAAGGATTATAATTCATGATGGATGGAGGTTAGCATTTTATGCATGCTGTGATATATTTTATTCACATCATATACATAAATTGTATGTTTTCTTAAAGATCCACTGATTAGAAGCAATATATAATGAATGAAATTTTTTCTCACGCCACTTATGTATACACACAATCTGTTATCTTGACACGCTTTTCGTTTCACACCACATGTCTCTTACACAATAATGCAAATACCTACTTTAAACATTGTTAACGTTGATTGGATGACCTATTTAGTATACAGTTAACCAGAGAACAATGTACTTATTTATATCCAATAATTTTGATGTTTGATTATATTTCCTTGAAAATGCTTGCACCAGATTGCTAGGCGAAACGTCAGATTTACTTCAAATTCATTCGCTGAGATTTTACAAATACATTCTTCCTCCTTAATGTCTCACATCAACTCGGCGTCCAAATACTGTGAGACTGTTCTATCAGATTTAGACGAAGGTTGCTATTGGTTAGACTTTCAAAACTTACCAATTCACTCGATACATAAAGGATACACACTATAATTTACAAGGTACTGCGTTTCTGTACGTTTTCTTGGACATACATCGCGTAACTCCCGTTCAACAAATTCTTAGTTCTTGCTCACTTTGGTATAGGTAACTGAGTAGTATCTAACGTATCATGAAGTTGTATATAACTTGCTTCATACAAATTATTTTTGTCTGTTCACATACATTTATAAATGGAGGAAAGTTGGCTAATGGTGTTTAGTCCGTTGTCTCAGTATTATATGCATTATTCATGATGTAATAGTCACTTCTCTCTCTCTCTCTCTCTCTCTCTCTCTCTCTCCATTTTTTGACAATTTTCGTTTTAAATCTCCTAGGTCGATCAATGAGCCATTAGATTCAGATCGAATGGCTTTAGAATTCAGCATGCAATTTGCAGATACACCATTGACCGTCGGTCAGCATATCCTTTATCGGTTTAACAAAATGACATTCCTTGTTGAGGTTAAGAAATTGTCAGGTAAGTATTAACACGCACAACTCCTGTAATGTTTGTTTTGAAGTAAAGTTTTTATGATAGATCTCTTAGATTTTGTAATATGTGAATACTACCTTGTAACTGATTATTTCATACAAGCTGGAGTAGTTCTAACCTCTAATATGAGAGTCCGTATTTTTTATTTGATTGTATGTGCATTGACTAACGATAGAAAATGTCAACCAACTAGCGCTTATCATTAGGATAAACAGAATAACATAAAATCTCATACAATAGCTGAGTAGGTTGATACAATTTGTTCTGTAGTAAAATGACAAAAAAATATGAGTAAGAGAAATAATGAAATTAACTAAAAGAGCATTAAAAGTTCATTAATTAATCACTAGAGAGGTAATCAATGTCCTATTTTCTAACTGCTTTATTAGTGATGATTGGTTTATCAATGATCAATTTACATAATGCACTAAACTCAAGTCAAGTGGTTAAATGTTTTTGTGTAGTTTACTTTTTGTTATTTAGTTGGAAATAGTCGGTGGTAGAAAACCATTCTTGACCTAAATTTCGTCGTAATTAGGGCTCGTTAGCTAGGTGTACTTTGAATTTCAGAAAAACCGTTAGTGGAATGTGGACCCCTGTTACTCAGCTTTACAGTCTGAGACACGTAACCACTGAGCTATTCGAGACATTATCATCCCCTGTAGGGTTGAAATATTTACATTGATTGATTACAATTTTCTTCACTGACTGTGATCAGTTGAAAGATAATCAGAAATATATCATAGAAACGAATTAAATCTATCGCTAATTGTTTTGTCTTTTTGTTCAGTCTATGAAAATTGTCTGAATATCAAACTAATTGTTATGAAGTGATAATTCCTTTATATAACTCGTATTTTAATTATGTTTATAATAAATGTTATTGTGTTTATTTTTAAGCTTTGTCAATGGATGGTGGTGTTGACAATAGTAAAGTAAGTCTAATAACACACTGTTTTTGTGTAGTATTGTAATGGAACTTATGTTTTTAGAAATAATTTTAAAGTGTAACACTTATTGAGGTAGTGACTAAATTTCGTCAACCACTTTTAGGATTACTCAAACAATAAATGGTCTTTTATTTCCAAGTCAACTTCATAAATTACTTATTGTTAAATACATGGATGAAATGTACTTCATAGTCTAAAAATGGTTTGTTCCCAAGCGAGGAAGGTACCTCATTTATCTCAGAAACCTTATTAGCTCTGGTTCGTTGGTGTTTAACGAGATCTCGGTAAAGAATTTAGGAGGATGGGTTGGCCTTCACCTTCTCGAGTCATTTGTGGTGTAGACAAAATATCCGTCTCCCAACTAAAGGGCGAGTATACTGTTCAGCACTCCGCGCTATGGCTGTGAAACTTAGTCTATAAATGTAAAAGACATACGTGGGCTATACTCAACAAGTGTTATATTAACTCCTTGCTTCTCAGCTGAGTTACTAAGCTCATACACTATTTTTGCAGTATATTTTATCAGGTAATGCGGCAACTGGAAAACTGTTGATTCTTTCTGTGTAACATTAAAATCTGCTTGACAGAAGGTCCATTCACTTTTTAATGTTTGTTAAAAGTGTAATTCATATGGGGTATTCTAATGTTTCTTATGATCTCTTTTTATCAACATTTTTTGAACGGATCGATCGTACTATTTTCCACATTATTCTTACTACTACCCTCAACAGATTGGCATGTTAACTGGGAATACAGTAATTCGTTGGATGCCTCAATCAGATTCTAAATTATTATTAATTGGTAAAGCTGCATTGGATGACGATGGAGCTAGTTCTATTGGAGGGGGTGGTGGCTATCATAGTATCATCAATCCAAATTGGGATTTTAATCAAATGGGTATCGGTGGATTGGATAAAGAATTTTCAGCTATATTCCGACGAACATTTGCATCACGAATGTTTCCTCCGGCAGTTGCAAAACAATTAGGTTTGTATAATTCTTTATTGATTTCTGGAATTGTTATGCTAACTAATGGTGAAATATTTTCTTCTTATCATGTAGTACACATGACCTTAGTAACATCTGCTCTTTAAAATGATGAATTTCTGTGTTGATCATAAGTTGATTATAGTTGTGAATATCAGTATAACTGAAGTAAGAGACATTGATTTACAAACTAAAATGCTCTTTATACTCCCTTTGGCCTTTTATTTGAAGTGTTCAATTTTAATGTTTGGAAAAATAAGATAAGTAAACACCTTTGAATTCCAATCATGTTTTCGAATTTTTTAACGCTTATAGTGATGTATCCTTGAAACTAACTTCATGGTGGTTGACTTCGATTGCAGTCCCCGAACGCCCCGGTATGACCGAGGGTGGGAGAGTCCACCTTACCTTTTTAAAATATTCTCATATGACCACGCTCACATAGCCGCCGTCAGAGAAGTCCTACTCTCCGCCTTCTGACGACAGAGTCGTTAACGAAATTGACGGAACAAAAGGAAAGTGCCTGGCACTTAGACTTGGTTGGTGGGTACGAAGGACCCACCTAGGGTGCACTTGGGCCCCAGCTTCCTGATGGGACAAATGGTGTGAAAACCTTGGTCGTCGGTCGCCATGAGAATGTATCACTTACTGCTACCTTGTGGACTAGATCTTTAGGTCAATGACTCGGGGATCGGCTGCCTAAGAAAAATACCTGCTTCAGGTTTGGCACCAACCTTCACACAAATGTTTTGTGGCGCATATATGTTTTGGTGCCCATCTGTACAACTGTTTGTGTTCAAATAAATGCTAACCTTATGAAATGTTATAATAGGCCGCGTAGAATTAAACAGAGGTAGATGGTGACTAGCAATGGAATCCCGGATGCGCCTTTCGTCTTACTTGGGATTCGTCAGCTGTATGTTCCTGTATCCCAGAGTTGATGTTCACTTCGGGACTCCGAACCAATATCGTTCGCTCCAAATGCTATCGCGTTATCCACCTGACTACTGAGTCCTGATAGCCACTTTCTTGTGCAATGAGATGAAGCAGGTGCATCCAGCTGAAGAGTCCCAAATGGGACGAAACGCGCGTCCAAAATTCCACTGATGGCTACCACTCATCTATACTTATTATGCTTGCGACTTAAGGCAATATCGAGTCAATCTCCACAGGATGCACATATGCCAATAAGAGACTGATCAACTGCAGTCCTAGACATCAATGGGAAGATTCAAACAAACAATACAAAGATGAATTTTGTAGAATTAATTTTGCTCATTTTATTATCGAGTGTTGCGAAAACAAATCATTGTTGCTGTATTAGGCAATGATTAAAGCATTCAACTAATACTATTTTACAGGGTTTCGTTTGGGCAGTTGGGTAACATCACCTACCCTTTAAATACAAGACGCGTTCTTCAAAGTTGTAGTGAGTCATAATCAATGTAGGATCTCATAAGATTGTACATTAGTCCAAGATGGCATGCCACAACAGCATGAAGAGTTATTTAGGGAATGAATCAAACTAATTATAGTAACAATAATAGTGAAAAAGATTAAACATTAAGGGTATGGTTTAAGAAGATGAAATAAAAAGGTATACTTGAAGTAATATTAGAAATAATGAACTAAAGGAAAATTAAGTGTCAATACATCTACTTCAGTGTGACCGATACTGATCGCTATCACTCAGTTTCGTCAACTATTGATAACCGTTATCGTACTGGCTGCACACATCAATATGGTTTTGGACCAACAATCATTGACTTTATAATTAGATGTTATGTCTTGATTTGACCACTCTTAATTTTCTTTTCGCTTATTTTCTGAAAGACTGGTACAAAAGTCAGTCCTTGATTACAAATATACTTTAAATATGTTTTTCATTGTAATCTATATTTAATTAATAATGTTTACAGTTCACTGATTTTCTCCAGGTTACTGATTACTTTATCCTTTACTAACTAGTATTTTATTAAATTTGAATCTACTTTCATTTACTAATAATATCTTTTAATTATACATCAAAATAGGTTCATTAGAAAAGAAAAATTAATGATAATCAGTCAGTCAGTCAGTCAGCTACAACGTAAGACCAGGCACATATATGCATCGGTCCAAGTTGCCGTACCTCATTAACACAACAAGATGAACACCGGATTCATAAAAGTAGTTAATTCAGGGGTGGTAATGTATAAAAGAAAAATTGCAATAAGGATATAGTACAGGAAGAAAGAATTAGTTCGTAGAAAGAAAGATATGAAGCGATTTTAATCTCTTAGTTTAAGGGAAGACAGAGAGTGTATACACCGACACCATTGATAATAATCATTTCATAAACAAAGATTTTTTTTGTACTAGAATGATTTGAATGGTGCTTTTGTATAGTTTCAAAGTAATTGTATGACCAGTAGTGACTATTTTTTTAAATTCAAAGTTTCAGTTCAGTAAATCATTAAGTAAAACTATACTAAGATAATTATAATTGTGAATATTAAGTTGTAGTTGTACTGTACTGTAATTGCAAACTGGCTGAGTCAAAAAGTTAAGATTCAAGCATTAAATTTAAAAAATCATTGTTTTTGGTTATAACATTTGACTGTATGACTGTAGGGACTTCATACTAGAATTTAACTAAGTAATCAGTGATGAGTATCGTTTGGTCAAAATTTAACTGTATCTGGTCAGCTATTCCTGTAAAATAGATTTATGAAGGCATGATACTTCTTCATGTACTATCTATCTATTTTCCCTGGTCCTACAACTGTACATTTATTCGTTATTGTTCTCGCTTGCATCAAGTTATATATACTGTGCTGGGATTTTCTTAAGTAGTAATTATCTTCTACTCAAGGAAAATCTATTTGCACATAAGTCATTGAGAACTATTCAAGTTCTCTTGTTTTAATTCATTCTTAGGTAATATCTGTCTGTCCACAAAAGAACTTTTTTTACACCTTCATGTAAAAAGGTATTTCTCTTGTCCTGATATCTGACGGTCATAGTTTTGACCCTTCTAATAGTGTGTGTGCTGTCTACAGAGAAAAGCCGAATTAAGACAAGGTGATCATCTCGTTGTTCATCTGAACGAACGAACTTCAGATAAAGATGTTTCATTGAAGCAGAAAAGTATAATTAGGTGGATACGCAAAATGACATTTATAAAAATGTATAATTAGTACAAAATCATAAAAAAAACCGATTGACTGAAAACAAGTTTTTCAAGATAGTGGTTTTTCTACAGATCTGAAATGTTATGCTTATTGGCTATTGGCTATATGCACCTAACATAAATGTTAAATAGTGAATATACCTATACTCAGTGTCTCACTACCTAGCGTCGGATACTCAAGAAAAGAAAATCGACAGTCAGTTTTTTCTTCAAAGTTCATTCGATTGAAATTTAACAATCGATTTCGTAAACAAAATGATCGATTCAGTCACTTCAGATCATTCTAATAAATTTATCAAATCGATTGTTTGATCATCAAAGTTTTCTTGTTTATTTTTAACCTGTAAGGTACATTTGCCGTTTATTTTCTTTTCTTAAAAAAAGGACTTCAGTGATTTTAAATATCTTTCTTGTTCAGGTTTAAAACATGTCCGTGGTATTCTGCTATATGGTCCACCTGGTACTGGTAAAACACTAATGGCACGACAAATTGGTAAAATGCTTAATGCACGTGAACCTAAAATTGTCAATGGTCCAAGTATATTAGATAAATATGTCGGTGAATCTGAAGCAAATATCCGTAAATTATTCGCTGATGCTGAAGAAGAAGAAAAACGCATGGGTGCAAAATCTGCATTGCATATTATTATATTTGATGAAATTGATGCCATTTGTAAATCACGTGGATCTACAGTAAGCAGTTGTCATTACTGTATTTTTGCTTTATAGTACAATAAAACACTTTTAAATTTTTTACGTGTTATCATCATTTATGAGACATAATAGTGATTGGGAAGTTGTTTAACAAAATGCAGATTCGTGGACAGTCCGGTTCAAAACGCCTTTTTATTCATGAGCGCTAGTTACATTTACAATTGATTTGTCACTGGGTAGTGACCAATGTCATATATGTCAAGTCCTTCTTAGTGCTGATCAAGTTGCAGTGTGGCCACTAGTCCAAGTGACTTAACATCGCGTGCATTATGTTAAGTTGTAAGGTGGTGGTTCGTTGGCGGTTGTCGACATGAAACCTTGAACCTAGGTTTCATGCCATTATGTGGCACTTGTTGGGAATGTATACTTGTAATCTTGAAGGAAGCAATGTTTCCTGAAGGATTCAACCCCATGTCATTCAGCTTCACATTCAGATACATTACCACTGAAGTATCCGACCCGCAACTGTTTAAACTGTGATTTAGAGAGTAGTTTAAATGAGCTGTTTAAATTCTGGTATTTCTACTACTTAGCTATCTTTCTGTATGTGATGCGATGATAAATACTTCTTAACTCAATTGTCCGTTTTCCATAGTATTATTCATTTCACGATGTTAAACTAAAACACTACACTTTTTGGTTTATATGATCTTCCTTGTCCACTCTTTGAAAATAAAAAAAACTAGAAAGACGAATATATTTGAGTTAATTCATTCAACATTTGATCGATGAAAAAGAATATTTGTAGCGCCCGGATAAACAGAAAAGTTTCTCCATTTTAGATGAACAACAGGTTATTGGCTATTGAGAAAACATTTATAAAATATAAATTTTTTTTGAATAATTACAGTGTCAATGTAAGGCGCAATTGATGCTGGGATGTTCTTACTGTGAAATCATTAATAGTAAGCTATTACTTTTATTTGAGTTACGTCTAAGAACGTCGCAAGTTACCATATTATTCGTTGTTTGAAATGCCACACAAAACGTTATGATAAAGCGACACACGTTAGTTGAACTCAACTATCCTATATAATTACCACCTATTCCCCTTTTTAACCTTATTCTAGTGTCGGTGAGTAACCAACGATATATATATATATATATATATATATATATATATATATATATATATATATATATATATATATATATATACTTTTCCACTGTGATTGTAACGATTTATTAATTACACTAATCATAGCAGTTAATTTTAAAAATCATCAACTTTGAGAATACATCTGTATTGTAATTTCTAGTTTCACAGGGAGATTAGAAAACACTTGATAGCCATCACATCAAGACACAATATTACTTTATAAAATTATTTACTGTTTGTAATCTGTTATTGGAGATTTTACTTGACAACTTAATATCAGTGGTTGGGATGTAAATAAATTCATCTACTTTTTTCTAAATTTTTAATTTGCTATTATCCTTTTATTCACTATTTTCCAACTATTTTTTACAGTCGGTTCTTCATTATCGTTTCTTTTTAAAAAATTCTAGTGACTTATTCGCTTTTTTATTTGTGAAAATTGTACCTAGATGTATTATAATGATATATGGGTACTTGAACTATAATACCCATTTACTAAGTTGTAATTTTGTTTCTAGCTGGCTTTGGATCCTCACTGGCATTGAATTGCAATAGGTGAAATCTTAAGCAATACTCTTGTCCTACCTTGTCTCGCAGTTTGTAAACAAATGTATAAAATATTAGGTCGGTCTTGAATGGTACAATTTTAACTTCAATCTATTTGTGATGTAGCTCGACAATCATCCAATGCGATCGGTGACGAATACTATCAATCTGTACAGAACGCCTTCAAATAAATTACGGGTTATTTATTTCTCTCCGTAAGAGTTTTAGTGTTCAATCAAGCATCTTATGGTGGTTGCTTGTTAAATGAATATATGTATGTGATATTTTTTCCTCTGGTTCAGGGTGGAGGTGCTGGTGTACATGACACTGTAGTCAACCAACTACTAACTAACATGGATGGAGTAAATCAGTTAAATAATATACTTGTCATTGGAATGACTAATCGACGAGATATGATTGATGAAGCACTTTTAAGACCTGGACGTTTTGAAGTATGTTTTTTTCGAAAATTGTGAACATTGTCGTTTTTACTACTTCTTATAAGTAGAAGAAATGTATGATCAATAGAGCTACACTGTCGTTTTTATATGTTTCATGTTTTTTAATTGTTATGGCAACTCAAAGGATTTGATGTGACCATATTGTTAATTCGCTTGAATCTTAAACACCGGTTTTTGAAAATGGGACCATTAACCAACTAGCTAAAATATGTGGACATCTACTAAGGATCATCAAAGCTACACAAAAGGTTAAATGATGCTTTAGGATTGCAGAATCTACAGATTGAAGCTGTAATAATAGTACATGTTATACTCACCAACTATTAACTCAACAACCATGTAATTCATAATAGTTTCTCTAATTATAAAGAAGGACGATTAGTTAGAGTTCTTCATATACTGCTAATTTCTACTGTGCTCAACAGAGGTGAAGTGCTGAGAACTTCACAAGTTTATTGAATGAAAATATACTTGCGTACATGTTGTAACGGAACATAACCTAAAAATATGTTTATTGGCTTTATGTAATCGGTTTAAGACAAGCATTTTCCCGTTAAGTCTTCTCGTTAATGAGACTTCGTAACTCATTACATATGAAATCTACTGTTTCCCCGAAAGGTACGTTCGTGAATCAAGATGATGCATCAGTTACGAATTTATTATTCATTTCCAAATTTCTGATTCTATTGACAAATTCAAAGTTATCTTTTGCACTGTGCTTTAAGACCTCTTCACACAGTGGTTTTAGAAGTTCTGCTATCCATTCTGGAGTCACGTAGTAAGGTGGATTAATCTTGTCTAGGATTGAGTGAAAAGATAAACTAGTTTTATTTACTATGGGGGGGCATAGAGTCTAGGTGTCGCAGTACCAGTGCGTTTGAGTATCACGTATAAGTCTTGAAACATTAAAATTGTTTGTTTCAAGTTTCAATATTATCTTTAATCTTAGAGAAGATTGATTGACTTGTCAACATAAATTAGTCATAAATTACAACTTACATTTTTATAAAGGTTTTAATAAATTCTATTTGAAGAAGGCATAAGTATGTAAAATCAAAATTAGTCATTTATACCATCAGCATCTTTTGCTTTCAGTTGTCCTGACGTAACTGTAGTTTAAAAGTACATATCGAAATCAAGCCAATTGAATATTATCAGTATATAGGGTTGTGGAGATTGTTAGGTTTTGATTGAGATCGTGACTGCTGAAGAGTCCCATACTATGACGAAACGGCCGTCCAGTGCTTCCAAGTTTTCAGTGGTGGTCTAACATTCATTCATTCATGATCCTAGTGAAAACTAAACATCGTTTGTAATCTTTTTCCAAATTATTTCTTAATATAAGATTCAATGAAAATTTCATTATCTTTCTTTTGGAAATAGATTTATCACAAAAAATCTTTCGGGATAATAGAAAAATTCATATAGAGGAAAACATTTTGATACACATTCTTACTTTTTTGATGAAACTGTACAAAAAGACTTACTGTTTAAGTAGATGGTATAACTGTCCATTTAAAAGGTGATAATTTCTTATACATGAATTAACATACACTCAAAATGATTACTTACTTACACCTGTTACCCGTTGTAGAGGAGCATATACCGCTCACCAGGTTGCTCTATTGAACTCTACTCATAATGATACAATTCAGTAAATAATTTTTTCAATTTTAAAACATATTTTTATGTAAATGAACGTCAATGATACCCGTCGGTTTCAAAAACTGAAGTGATTGGAACAACGTTTGAATTTGTGACTGTGTTCTTCAGCCATTGAGCAGCTAAACCATTGGAACTTATTACTTTTGTTAATTATATACATCTTTGTACAAAATAAATGTCTTTTAAACATCAAAACTAATGTAACGATAAGTTGATTTCATAGACTTATCGTTTTATTCAAAAATATTCTCAATCTACAAACTCGTTATAATCCTTAAGATTTAATTGAAATGTAATCTAATAAGTTCAACCGTGTTGGGTGTGAGGCAGTTACCCTCCGAAAGCAATAAAAGACAGTCGAACAATATCGTAGATTGATTAAAGTTGAAAATTAACACCGTTAGATCTCCGCTCAGTGGTCTAGAAGTTAAGGGTTTGAGTGTGAGACCGAAGGTCCTAGTTTGGAATCCCGCGTGCAAGGTCGTGCATGTGCACTGTTGAGTAGTCCCATATTGGGATGGGACGACTGTTTAGTGTTTCCAAGTTTTCAATGGTGGTCTAACGTTTATCGGTTTATGATTGCAATGATATTTAAATTTCATCATCGAAATCGTTATTTTGATTCACCATCGAGTACATAAAAAATATATACTTGATCATTGAGTTACTTTTATTATAAGGAAGTTGATCACTTTATTTACTTTGTACTATTCACCTTTAACATTATTTTTAATTTAAGATGCAAATGGAAATCTCTTTACCAGATGAAGATGGTCGATTGCAAATCTTAAATATACATACATCAAAAATGCAACAGGCCGGTAAATTGGCACGTGATGTTGATTTAAAAGAATTAGCGGCTAAAACAAAAAATTTCAGTGGTGCTGAAATTGAAGGCTTATGCCGCGCTGCAGCATTCACCTCAATGTATCAATTAATAAGTGTAAGTTTATTATTAGTTTTCCAATATGAAGTAGTTCGGTATATTATGTATTATTTATTTTTAACGAAATAATAGAGGAGATTCGCAAACTAAGTGATGGTTGCTTTCAGTTGCATTCTGTTATCCGAGCGAAATAGTATATAATGATGAAGCTTTCTTTTAGTTCTAGACAGGATCATCAGCGCTAATTTCATGTAGAAGTGTTTTTTTAGATATGCCACAGGATCTAAGTTAGACTGTCCGAATGACCTGTGAATGTGTTAGAGGAGTCCAAAAATATCTCTCGTCAAACTCACTAAAGGCTCAGAGATGCCAGGAAATGTTTTCCAGTCAGCGCTGAATTGTATTTTCGCAGAAACGTCTAGACAATGCAATATCACGTGCCACCGTTTTGATTGGATATTTGCCTGTACTGCTGCTATAACTAACTAGTATGGCTCCGGAGATTTCTAGAAGCTCGTGGTCTTGTGTACGTCTGTAAATACCGATGGTTTTCTGTACATAAACTAACCTTGGAGAAAAGTTTTCGCTCTCAATGTTTACTATCTCTTATCTCTCAGTTGATATGTAGTGGCTGCAGATATGACGACCGGTTAGGAAGGCCGTTTAAGCGTGTTGAGAGTAAGAATGATCAGAATCGTTGCCGTCGCCAGTTTTCATTATTCTTGTTGACCGTTTTGTTCAGTCAACCTCTGGGCACCTAATTGACTGATCTTTTCCCTATTGATTAGTAAATAGTGTCTATATCGATACACCTAATTATCGCGGACTGATCTAAATGCTATGCTTCTAGAGATTTTTTAATGTTCTCTGAACTGCTTCGATCTAGGATTTCAAAGCTTTTGTCTGTATTATTAGCAAATCGATCGACTGATCCTGCCACTGTATTTGCCATACCATCGATAGGTCATTTAAAACTCTGGTATTCTTAAACCTGTAAGTGAATTATAGCTCACTTTATTGTTTATATAGAATAAAACAGTTCCACGATGCACTACAAATGATAAATTTCTGTAGATTCTATTTTATATAATGAAAAAAGATATTGCTGTATGTAATATAACGAGTATATGTGTGCATAGATTGAATATTTGGGTTGAATAGTAACAAAAATACATCAAACATGAGATTTAAGTACCTAAATAAAGTCTTCTTTCTTAGGTCAACATTTTTGAAAGTTTCATTACCAACCTAAACATACTAGTCGACAATGTTTTATGATGTCATTATTAATAAGCATTGAGATTTCCGTGAAACACACACATCACAGCCTCATGGCCATGGCTTCATGAAATTCGGTCAAACTAGAATCCGGTTGTCCTTGATCGTCTTGAATGATTTCATAATTTATCTACCTATTGTTTTATATCATTTACATGTTTAGTAATTCCATTCCTTTCGAGTATAGTTGTTTCGTAACACTTTCAATGATTTTGATTATTGTTTCTGAATTATATCTTTTATTAACAGACCTTAACCAATAATAGATATATCGTGAAGGGCTAATTGAATAGAGATAATTCTTTTTGATAGATCTGTCTATATATTGAATTTCATAGCTTTATTCTTGTAAACTTTGTCAAATTTGCGAATGTGACTTAACAGTAGTTTGTAGTTTAACACACAATATCATCGTAGTTTGGTTGTATTTGGTGGGTCTACTGTGATGTTTAACACAATGATATCTACTTTTGTTTCGTTTTTATTTCTCCTTTCTTGTAGCCATCCGGGAAAACTCAATTGGATCCTGATGCATTTGACCGGTTGTTAGTAAAACGTTCTGATTTTCTATATGCATTGGAACATGATGTTAAACCGGTGAGTATGTATACTCTTTTCATATAAATTTGTCTTGGTTTCTCAACTGAAATCATGATGCGAATATTCAGCTCAAGTAAAGTGCCTTTGACATGGTTGTAATTTCTGAGATGGATAGTTTGATCGTAGAACTATCATTATTATCCAGGACAACTTCCTCAACGTCTAATTAATGTAGAAGTGAACTTTTCGGTTATTCTACAAGTGTTATATCGTTCTGATGACTTTGTGATTCTTTTTTCAATCAATTGTACAGTTTCCACACCTTTCAAAGTTGGTAGTCAATTTTACCTACTTTGATGCATGTTGTTTGGTGTTTTTCACGTCTATATTATTTAACTCTTACGCTTATTTTTTATGAATCTTTTGTGTTGTTATGACTATTTTCTTACACGAAGTTTTTCAAAAAATGTTATTTCAGGCTTTTGGTGCTTCTGAAGAAGAACTCAGCTGTTATGCTCCTCGTGGTATTATGATGTGGGGCGAGTCTGTATCACATGCATTAGATATGGGTCGACTAGCTGTGTCTGCAGTAAAAGAACCAGATGTTGAAACGTACAGACCGTTAACTTTGTTATTAGAAGGTCCACCGAAAGCTGGTAAAACAGCTCTAGCTGTTGAGATTGCACGATTATCTGGATTCCCATTCGTCAAAATTGTTACGTCACATAAAATGATTGGATTCACTGAAATGGCTAAATGCGCTGCAATGAAAAAGGTAAGTAAACAGCCTTGGTAATAATCATTTGTAATGCTTTTGTTTATCTGTTTATCAGAAGGTCGAGTTTTGTATTTGAACTACATAGATCTTTCTTTGAGAGGGCGAACCTATCAGACATCATCTAAAAATTAAGCCTATTACACAATTAGGCGATGAATGTGGAGATCACTGTTCTGCTTATTGTTATCATTTTAAGTCAAACGAAATAGACTATTCATAAAACTACAATTCATAAATGACACCATTGAAGAAACCTTGACTCAGAAACTAAGAAGAGCCGTACAAAAAACGTTTAATGCTGCCAGATTAAATGCAATCTTCTACAACTATCCTAAGATAAGAACAGCCAACAAAGACAGACTGCCTGAATTCGCCAAATCTATGTGTATCTATCGTTTCAACTGCTCCTGTGGAGGCAGTTACATTGGGCGTACAATTCGGCAAGTCCGTCATCTCATTACTGAACATCATCCGTCGTGGTTAAACAAAGGACAGGTAAAAGTGATTAAAAGTTCTATTCTCTCTCACTTGGTTGACACAGGTCATCAAGTCGAATTGAATAAAGCTTTTAAGGTTATCTACAATATCCCATCTAATTTGCCACATGGTTTACGAGTGCACCTCTTGCACATTGCGGAAGCCATCGCAATCCATGTTCACAAACCTGACCTTTGCATTCAAAAGAGATTTGTACAACCACTTTCTTTGCCCTGGCCATCAGTATAAGATTTCTTTCAAAAGAACTATTTTTCATACTTCTTCCTTTTTTTTTTGAACTTTTGTAATTTTATTTCTGTTGCTTTTGAACTTAATAACTTCTCAACATTCATCTCTTGATTTTTACGTAACTACCATCCTATTGACCATCCGTTAAAATTCTGTTCCTTCTTTGTTTCTTACATTACGCAACTTAGCAACTTCTTGATCACTTTGAATATTAATAATCCTCTTTCTTCCAATTAATCAATGTTAATTTAAATGTCATTATGTAATTATTACGTAACGTATCCACTCGATGAGTATTTTATTATTATTGTAAAACATATATATATATATATATTAGTGTAGAGCCATGATGAAAAACTAATTGAAAAGAAATTTCTTCGCTCAATTCGTTCCTTCTTTAATTCTGATATACCGTCATGCCAGGGAATTCGCAAACGAACTTATTCACGCCATCTATATGTCATAATTGAGTTGAAATAATGACATTTAATTCCCTTAGTCAACTTCTCTGAATTTCGAGAATTCGCTGAATAATTCTCTATAAAGCCCCTACACGATTAAATTCGAGTAGAGTTTCAGGTGTGTCCTTGACATATTGTTCTACATTGACTTTCATCCTGTTGTTATCAGTATTTAGTTTTCGTTTTATATATAGACAAGCACTTACTCAAAGTTGTCAAATAACTTCTAGTCGTTATAAATATGATCACTGAAAGCCATCAATGTTTATGTCTGTGCAGTTAGAACCTAGGGTAAGATTGTGATGTATCAGATAAAGCCGAAGAGACATTTTGTAGATTGTCTGTTTGTTTGTTATTTGTACCCACTCATCAACTCATTATCTTCCCTATTTAATCGTATAATAGGAAATTGGAATTTATTGTTAAATTCCTATTACAATTAATAGCTAATGGATCAAAGTGTACGTTTGTCGTTAGGTTGAGTTGATAGTTTACTGTAGCTGAGATTCCAATCGATAGTAGTTAAACCCCCACGATTCTCAATTCCGATAATTATCATGCGCTCACTAGTAAGTTCGAGCGGAAATTTTCGAAGTTCTAATTAGAAGCCGTGACAACTGGATATCAACCGTCCCGGGTGTGAGGTTGTTACCCACGAAGACAATGGGAGATATTTGCACAATATTGAAAATTGATTGGACACACATATACATATTTAAACCTCTGGATTGCGACCTAAAGATTTGAACGTTAATCTTTCGTCTCGAAACCTCGAATGCTCTGGGTTCGATCACGGGTATCGGGGTTATGAATGCCCACTGCTTGATATTAAAATTTTAGGACGAAATAGCTGTCCAGTACTTCCCAGTTTAGAAAGGTTGTCTGACCTAGATAGGTTCATGATTCCAATCATATATTGCAAATTGCTTTGTTCTTATCATGCCATTCTCATTATTTCTTATAACTGCCATTGATAACTGTATCATTGTACCATTGTCATTACTATTCGTCATGTCGTCTGAAGTCTTTCGTATCATTAAATTGGGAAAATACCAATCGTGACTTTCATTATTCTGTTTTGTACATAAAGACATTATTTTACCAAACGTCTAGTTGCAGGAGAATTCAGCTTAAACACAACTACTTCTTAGATTAAATTATTGGGATAACAATTAGCAAGTGTATTCTAATATTTGCTTACTTCATTTTAGTCTTTCTTTCCTACCTCACTACAAAATGTAGATTTTTGACGATGGTGCCAAATCACCGTTAAGTGTTGTGATTGTTGATAATATTGAAGGTTTAATTGAATACAATCCAGTTGGACCAAGATTTTCCAATTTCATTGTTCAAGCAATTCGTGATTTGGTTTCTCAACCATTGAAAGCGGTTAGTTATTTAACTAATTACTTACTTTTACCTAGTTTTTTCTATATACCCATAATTACATTTAAGTAGTATCATTTTTAGTAGGTGGTGTTAGTCTTTTTAATTAACAGATCAATTGCTTGTTTTGTGTTCTATGTTTTACATATTTTTATTCCCTTGAAAAGTGCGTTTGCATTGCTTTTTGTAGGGTCGTCATATGCTAGTATTGGCTACAACTAGTTGCCGTGAAGCGTTAACAGATCAAAATCTTACGCAAGCTTTTTCATGGCACGTCCATGTTGCTATGCTATCAAGACCTGAGCATGTAATTGCTGCGTTAGAAGAGGATGGACGTTTTACATCGAAAGAACAACAGATTATTGAAAAATCTTTATCGGGTCGTCGGTAAGTGCTACACTTTTTGTGTCATTTTGTTTTCGCGATGTAATCCTGTGCCTTATTCTTTTCTCTGCTGATATCAAGATATATTTATATTTATATAAACTCTATCACATCAGTTCTCAGACTAGGATACCTTCTTCTCATGTAATTGTCTCGTGGATGACACATCCCACCTGATTGTTAATTATTGTTTAGATTCCTGCACACCTTTTAAAACGTACAGGCTTAGTAAACCTAACAAATTATTTATACCAGCTAAATATCGCAATAAATTAAGACGCCTACAGAAACGTTATTTTAAGTCAAACGATTTCACGGCGGTTGCACAAATGACAATAATTTTCATTCAAATTAAAGAGTAGCACAGGTTAAAAGCCATTTATGTGGAGCTGTTAGCACTTATTACTAGCTCAAAAGTGCAAAACTTAATTCTCCTTTTCAATAAACGCGTTAGAGCAAGTCAAAATGTTGATATACCATGCATCCTGCATAATGACACTTTTATATACGACTCAAACCATAGCAGTTGTTTTTTTGTAATTTTTGCGAACGATAAAGAATTCTTGAATGACTTTGTTTCAAAAGTCATGTATGTGACAGGTAACTCAATAAAATCTCTATCACATGCCTAAAAATTAGTAAGGCTATCAACTCCTTTAAGGTTTCGAGCGGTCATGAACTAGACGCGATTTCATCCTTCCTCTACAAACATGGTGGTCCAGATATTCCACTTCTTCTTCTAAAGCTATTTATTTTCTGAAAGAGGGCACTTAAGCTTACTGTTGAAAAACCACATATATCATATCACGTTACAAATCTGGAGCTGAGACTGACATGAACAATTATCGGCCCATAATAATAATATATTTATTTTGACAATAATAATTACAGAATTCATGCCAATTTACAGGCATGATCAGCTTGATATAAATAGTAACATTAAACGTAGAGAAGAAACATGTGTTATAAGATTGTTTTAAGTTTACTAGTTCAAAAATTGTACATTAAAATACATGATACAACGCATAAAACATGGAGACTTGAAGGTTTGTTTAAGGACCTGTTCTGTAAGGGACAAATCGTAGGAGTACTTAGTTCCCAAGTCTACTACTGTATGTAACTTAGATATCACCTTACTATTTATGGTAAGATCTAATTTGAGTTGTGAACGAGAACACAATTGGGGGCAATCAAGTGTATTCGAATACAAAATTACAGAACGTCTTAGTAAAATCTGAGGACCATACAGTAAATACTTCATTTACAAAATGACAATCAAACGTGTCAGATTTCATTGTTCTTTCGTTTCCACACCAATCATTTTCTATTCTCGTTCTCTTTTCTTCGATCTTCTTAATCTTCTGCCTCCAGACATTTCACTTTCGATTGATGGCACATGCTACTTATATCTGTCGATATCAGTGGCTTAGTATTCAAAATACCGGACTTTCCATCTGGAATTCGCACGTTGAAAATTAGATTGATACAACTATGCAACACTTTTTTTGATTTTCAGGTTGATATCAGATCATAATTACTTTAAACTTGAACCCATATTTCTGAATATTCAGCAAATACGATTGCTTGTTATTCCTTGATATTTGAACTTAATTGTGTTTTGTTTTTTTTATTTCAGTTTATGTATTGGAATCAAGCATTTGCTTGATTTGATTGATCTCGTTTCGAAGGTAAATAATGATCTTGTGATTCATACTGTTCTGTGTACAGTTATCTGATTTCACTGGCAAAAATGTTATTCAATGATATATTTGTAATTCACATTTTCCGCTTCATATATCCATATGATGAATTCAAATCTAGTTAGGCGGGATTATGATAAACCTTCAAAGCAATATAAACAGAAATGGATGGTGGCTAGCAGTAAAATTCAGGACGCGTGTTTCGTCTTATTTTGGACTTTTCACCTGGATGAACCTGCATCCTTGAGTTGACTCGAACTCAATACTGTTTGCTTCAAGCGCCATTGCGTTGTCCACTTAGCTACTGAGTTCAGATAGCCAATAATAGTTTCAATTCATAGTCTGGTATCTGTTCATGTGAATTTTTATCAGGTTCCAAACTATTCGTTTTACTAAATTCAAACATCCATTATAAGAAATTGAAGTTAATAAGTTCCAAATTTTCAGTGAAATATTCGAAATCAATTATTCAGTCTGTGGACTTGTTCATA
Organism: Schistosoma haematobium; assembly: GCF_000699445.3. Lineage (NCBI taxonomy): Eukaryota > Metazoa > Platyhelminthes > Trematoda > Strigeidida > Schistosomatidae > Schistosoma > Schistosoma haematobium. Next base: position 8,490,009 of record NC_067202.1, on the reverse strand, counting down.
AGTGATATTTTAGTCATTGCTTTTTAACAGGTTTAACTTACGTGATGTAAGATTTAAAGAAACAAGTGTTCCCAGCTCAAATGAATCATCATCATCATATGCATACTCCAGTCATCATGCCAAGGGAGCAACTGGTAGGCTTGTCATGACCTTGAAGTTGCTCTCTCTACAACATACTTAACCTGAATAACCTAAATCATTACACATTACATTATCACTGTAAAAGATGAAATTAGCAAGCTGTAGATAACAAATGAATCGGGATTATATTAGCGTTTGTGGTTCTGAAGAAATACTAAACAGAATGAATACTAGTTCAAAGGAAAAGAATTAATTGATGAAATTAAAATTTCTAAATAATAATGAATACTTTTGTGTTTCTGTGATTGATTCTGAGTTTTCAGTATACCAATCATGATTGTTATTCGCTTGTTATTATGACTATTACCTTTTTTTCATTTTTCTTCATATCTGTCAAGCGGACAATTAGTTTTCATAATTCTGATTCATAAATTAATTTCATCCTTCTATTCTTCTCTAACCCCTTGATTATTGCGCAACCTCATTTGATATTGACAATCTTTTCTGTCCTTTTATACACATATCTATTAACCATACGACTATAAATACAAATGTACCGCCTAAGTAAATGATTTTATCGAGATGAAAATTTTACTGACTATTTGTTACCTTCATTGCCTAATACCAACCTATCAATCATGTTTGTCTGGACCTCCGGAAAAAGTTGCTATCCTCACGCGGTCTTTTATAGGTTTAATTGTACTTAGTTAGTGGGAAAAATATCTCAATGAAACTTTGTTTTTAAGAAAAGGTTTGAAGAAGTAACTTGGTTCCATATGATGTATTATGTCACTAAAATATCAAGTTGTGTTATTGGAATACATTCATTGATAAATCTCCTATGTAACTCCATTTTATTGAGAGTAAAATGTGGTGAGTTTATAATTTATAGACGACCGTTGAATGACGATGAAGTGAGCTTGAAAATATCCACCTTGTCCAAGTTAAAAGAGGACTTAAGATTAGAATTTAGAGTTAGTGACTAAGGTTAAGAATTGGAGTTAGGGTTTTCATCACAAACTGACATAAGCTATAGTGCCTAAATGCTATATAACTATATGGAGGAATGAATTTTCGTGCCAGAATTCATAACGTACCATCTTTAATTTCATTGGTTCGTCTACAAACTGAAGTCTCGATCAAAAAATGATTCTTAACAATGCGATTTAACCATTAAGTAAAGAAATTACTTTTTCATCAATATGTACAACACTGAATTGTTTAATTGTTTTTCTTTCTTTTCTTCCTAGAATGATCCAGATCATCGTGTTGCTGCATTTCTTGCTAAATTAGAAGAAGTTGGCATTGTTGATATATAAGAACGAATGAATAATATTGATCACAGTTTGTTACTATCTCTATATGTTTACAGATATTTATGATCAAAATGGTTGTGTTATGCCAAAACAAAAAGAGTCCTAATTCCACGATATATATGTATATTCTATTGATGAATTTGTTTAGTTATTTTAATCTATATAATCATTCCGTGAATATTTATATTTTCCTCAAACTATGGTTGTTATATAATCACTTGATTCTTTCAATTCCTTTTTTCTTGTCTTTTTTTTCTTCGGATAAATTCATTGTCATTATTTCACAGTTCATATTATACACGAAATTTACTTCGTTACTCTTATTCTCTTAGAGCCATTGTGTAACCATCATTCGTAATACCATTATCTCCTACTATGCATATTACAATAAACGTTTATTTACTTCCCATTCATTTCCTTCAACATAAGCAAAATTACAATGAGCCAATGCAGGACAAACATATCGTGATATAATAAAAACTTATTTATTTATTCATTCTCATTTAAATTTGTATCTTCATAGAATGAAAATATATCTGTTGAAGAGATAATTTATTTTTTATAGGAAAAAGGAACTAGATATTTTCATTAGCATAGCATACTTGTAGAATGTTCAGGGAGGTGATACTGACCTTTTGTAAATATGTTTATTATTAAAAGGGCAGTGATGTACGGGTATTTTTAAGGACGTCATGTTTCGGTTGTTAGCTCCACGACAACCTGGTACATCACTTTTCTCAAAGCTCCAACTGATTCCTTTAATGAAGTTGTTTTTAGGAGTTATTTTCAGTGCTTTATGCTGGTCATAATAGTAGATGCGTTGTCATAGCCTGAGCGCTAGATTTTGACTTAAGAGATCCATCTTAGCTTCTATATAACTACAATTTTGTGAAGGTTTTTAAATTACTTAGTAGTAGTATAATTTGTTTACTACAATTTGGTTTGATCTTACTAACCATTATAAAGTATAGCTTTCGATAGCAATTATGGATGAATAAAAAATACATCTGAAGATTGAAGTTCGCCACAAAATATCTGTTTGCCCCAATTAGTTGTTGACCTGGTAGCTTGAGGAATTTCTATTATGTCTTTTGTTTCTGTCAATTGCCGCGTGACGAAATGGTCAATAGAATACGACTTATATGAATTTACCCTTGAGCTAAACAAATGGTACATTAACCAGTACTAGTAGCTTTTTGTCAGCTCAGAGACTATATTGGTCCCCAAATTAGTAGCTTTCCGTCTAGCCTTACACGTTGAGTGCAGAACACAATCTTAGTCTTCATTGCATGAATTATATATTTCACATATACGTAGTTTATGCAAAAGCAGACCAGGCCGCATCATATCATAAAATGAAAAATAACAATTATACAAAATCAGGCCAAAAGTGGCTGTGAATTTGAGAGACTGTAAGCAATAGATCGGGAATAAATCAAGAATAGTAAATCATAACCAATCGGTCAGTTATATAGAATATATATATGACAAGTCTATAAATAGTTCCAGGAAGTTACTCATAAACTAATCTTCGGATACAGAAGTTCGACTCCTTAATTTTGAGATGATCATCGTCAAGTATGTGGTTACCACTATTGCGGTAATGGATAAGTAAATCAAGATTAGTTTGAATCATGACTTAATGAATGAGATATTTACCAGTGGTGTAGGTTGTTAGACCATTACGAATATGTTCACAAAGCTGACACATGGTACTACATGCTCTTTACGTACGATAATAGTTTTAGCATTACAGAAAAGCACTACATTTGAATAAATTTCGCACCTAATAAATAGTTCTGAATTATGAGTACTGTTCCATATTATATTCTATGTTGTACTTCACATTCTTCTGTTGAAATTTTGTAGGCACATATATAGAGTGAATGTTATTTACCGCTTTATTTGTCGATAATTTCTCACCAGTGTTTTATGAAGCATGGAAAATTAAGCTATTTCTTGGTCACTCAAATGCAATTATTATTTGACGGATTTCTTATCTGATTGTGTGGTCATTTTCGCTTGAATTCAGATCTGGCTTCTCGGATTCAGGTGAAGGTGTTGAGGCGTTGCATATCATTTATAAAAGTTGTGGATTAAACGGTATAACTATTTTAGTCTGTTGTAGATTCTTGAAAATCTTCATATTCTGAGTCAAGCACGTTAGCTTTTAGACCAAATGGCTCTGAATGACATTTTAAAATACGTCCAGCTTTTAATTCATTGCAAATCTACTGACATCTAGTACCGTTTGTAAAGTACTTTCGTAATAAACTAACTTCAGGCACAATACAATTAAAATAATTTTGCTACAACAATACATATACGACCTTTGATGATCATCCTATCTTTCATCATGTTAACCACCTTCAGATCACTGAGTTGAATTTCGCTTGTCCGTATTTTAGATTTCAGTCAGTTCTCAACATAGCTGGATCTGTCATCAATATTATTCGTGAAGTAGTATCTCACTCTTCATGTGATTACCCTCTTATTGTCAACAAAGTGAGAATTGTCACTGATTTGTTTACAAAAAAACATGATCGTTTGGTCATTTACTGATCACTAACTATTAGGCAGTATTATCCTTCTCTCATTCACAGTACTTGATTAGATTCTATTGATTAATTTATCATTTGGTTACTAGTTTTATGCGTTATTTCTTGATACAAGTTGTTAATGGTAATCGTTTGATGAGCAAACTTCACTACATTTAAAATCAGTGGAAAGTGATTTTTAAAGGGCATATCAAAATTCTGCATGAAATTATTCCGATTAAAATCTATTTTCATTAGCAACTTTAAATGAGTTCATGTATCCGTGTACTTCTAAATTAATTTTAAGTCCTAACCCGTATGTTTATATCGTTCTGTACATCAGTTTAAAGGTCAATGGACATTCACTAATTAGAATTCAAACATGATATTTTTTCTACATCATTCATATGTTATCGAAGGATTAAATCTAGACCTATATTAAGCTATTCAAGATGGATATCTTAAACGTTTTAATGAATTGCAAGTTTTTAGACGATCATGCAATCATGAGAATGGGAGTTTGTGAAGATCATGGATCTACTGAAGTTAGACAATAATACCGTTGAACGCCAATTCAGTAGTTTAGAGATCAAATGTTCACAAGAGAGACTGCAGATCCTGGGTTCATCTCCCACATGCGGGATCTTAGCTTTATACTGTTGAGGAGTCCCATACTAGAACGAAACGAATGTTTTCAATGAAAACCTAGCCTAAATCAACAAAACTAAACAAAATATTTAAGAAAAATCCAAATATACAATATTATCATATTGTGGTGTTTCAATGAACTGATGATTTCTTTGTACTTTTTGAATGCTTGATTTCGAATTCTAAATACAGTTCATTCGTTTGTGGTTATCTAGTACTTCTTGATTCGATTACGTTATTTCTGGGATTCTTATTTCATACTATGATTCAAATACTCCTAATTATCATATTGGCGTCGCGATGGAGCCTGTGATGGAATTGTTGTATATACATTCAGATTTTGATGCTTTTCAGGATTACTTTGAAAGGTTCGAAATTTGGGCTATGACCAAGGAAGATTATGAGGATGGTAATATTGTAGCACATTTCCTCACATTCATCGGAAAAGAAGCATATAGCTTATTCAAAACTCTGGCTTTACCGGAAAAGCCCATTTCGCTTCCTTATACAACTCTCAAGGAACTACCGCTAGACTATGTGAAGTATACAAATTTCGATTGCGGTATAGGGAGATTTCGTAAAATGATTCACAAGGATATAAAAAAATTTCACTGCATTACATCATCCCAACCCAGTTCATACTCAAGGTTATGCAGATAATTCATTTAGGAGTTGCAATACAGTTCACGAAGATGGGTAAAAGTCTGGTCAATGCTTGTCCTGTGGCAGGTTCCATTCTTTTAATTCATGTAAATTTCGTAATTCTAAGTGCTTTAAATGTTCCGATTTCGGTTGTCAATTCTAATAGTAATGAGCACATTCTAGATGATACAATTTTTATCCAATACAATGTCGGACAGACACAGGATGAACTTAAGAAGAAGACGTACAATCGATTACAGACACTTAGACTCTAATTTAAGCTATGGCGAATGTGGTGTTTGAATGAACTAATGATTCCTTTGTACTTGTTGAATGCTTGATTTCAAATTGCAAATTCAGTACATTCGTTTGTGGTGATCTTGTACTTCTTGATCCGATTACGTTATTTCTGTGACTCTTAGTTCATACTATAATTCAAATACTCCTAATTATCATACATATTCTTACATCTACCATAAACTTTACATGTTTCAACTAATTTACATAGAAATTCTCAATTGAAGTAAAAGCAAAACACAAAAAAACTGTTTTGTTTCAATTAACTTTCCAACGAATTCTTTTTTAAAAAGTAAAACGTCTACAATCATGATTTCCCATTTAACATTCATAAAAGAAAAAATGCCAAAAACAAAAAAGAATCCACTTGATGAATAGGGTAATGTAATTCTTATTGAAAATGTGTAGTTTTTATTGTTCACCATTTCATTCACTCACTCACTCATTCTTCACTAATATTGAATGGTGATGTCAAAAAAAAGAGAAAAGAAAAATCCACTTCATAATTCACATAAACTTTTATTTTTATTTATTATATCACAATAGAATCAGTAAAAAAACATCATTTTCAAGTGTTTGTTTGTTTCATCTAATGGTAATTTGTGTTATGGTAATAAAGTTGGATACTTGCATTTAATGCAGCTTGAGTTATGCTTGTTGTAAGTGTATACAAATATATATAGGGAGAGAGAGTGTGTGTTTGATTCGTTTTGTACTGTTTACTTGATTGTTCACATTGATGTTTATGACTGTAATTGATCAGTCTTTTATTGGCATATGTGTATCCTGTTCGGATTGCCTAGATATAGTCTTAAGTCATAAGCTCTTTAAGCAAAGATGTATAGTGGCTAGCAATGGAATCCAGGACACACGTTTCGTTTTATTTCGGACTCATGAACTAGATATACCCGTATCATAGTTGGTGTTCACTCTTTAACTCGAACCCAGTAATGTTCGCTTCAAACGCTATCACGTTATCCACCATCTACTAAGTTAATAAACAGATTCAAACAAACAATGCAAAAATGAATTCAAAATTCACCCCATTACACAAGTTAGTGGCTATCAGGACTCAGCAGCTAAATGGATATCTCGATGGTGTTTGAAGCGAAAAGTACTGGGTTTGAGTCCCAAAGTGAACATCATCTCCGGGATGCAGGTGCATCCATCTGACGAGTCCGAAATAGGACGAAACGCGCATCCTAAATTCCGCTGCTAGACACCATCCATCTTTGTTTATAATACATATATGATTAACTGTTAAATGTTTACCAATTTTTTCTTTCCAGTTAAAACAGTTTCTTCCTAGATTTTTACGTGTAGAAGTCTATAGTATGTAGAAATATTGATACACATTAACATTTGTAGATATAGAATGGATATAATGTGGCTAACGGTTGCGACCAAAATGCGTGTTTCGTCCCTTTTCGGATTCATCAGCTGGATGAACCTGCATTCATTTATACACGTATACCAATGAAGGCTGATCAAATTTCAATCAGAATATCAAAAAGATTGATTTTTCGAATTGAACAATGATCTGAATAATGCAATATTATATAGGGGAACTGACTGAGAATCACTACATGTTTAGTGATGGTTGTAATTGTAAAAACTGTATGAAACTAATATATTAACTTATTTTTTTCCACTCTAGTGATAACTTTCTTAATTTATTTGAATTGTAAACCTGTTGAGCTTCTTCTCGTGGTGAGGCTGCTGGTAAGTTTAGGGTATCAAGCAGGATGTCAAGGGGAAGATTTACTCCTGTTGATGGGCGGTCTGGGGCTATCCGCTTCCGTAGTTGGTTTCGGTGTCTAGTCCACGTGTCTCTTCCCTTTTTATCTTGTAAATAACTTGGCCTAATCTTCCAACCACACGTGCTTCGATTCTAGGACCATGGTTTGCTCTGTAGTCTCGAACAAACATCGGGCATCCAACCTCGTACGCTGGCAGCTTCTGAGGTTTGGTCTGAGATGGTGATGGTATGGTTCTTGGGCACATGAGACTGTGGATCGTCTTCAATTTCGTCCCCATCAGGATCTCTGCCGGGGACTCCTGGTGTGGTGGCATATCACTAGGTGTTGTTCGGTAAACAAACAAGAAATTCTGCAGCGTTTCTGCTGGCGTCCCCTCCTCTTTCGACTTCATTAGAGCTCTCTTGAATGTATCCACAAATCTTTCTGCTTGGCCATTTGACTGTGGGTGGTAAGGTGGAGAGAGGAAATGCTTGATCGATAGGCGTTTGCAAAATTCTTGAAATCGACTTGAGGTGAACTGCGAACCGTTGTCGGGTACGATTATATCCGGTAATCCGTTGCGGTAGAACAATTCCGTCAAAAGTTGCATCCTTTGGGTTGTCGTTGGTGGCATGACGGGAACGATTTCTGGCCATTTCGAAAAGGCATCAACAACGACTAGATAGGTGATTCTATTAATTGGGCCTGCGAAATCGACATGTATCCTGGACCAGGGATACTCAGGCTGTGGCTATGGGACCGGCAGTACTTTTGCGTTACACTTGGCTGCTTGCTGACACTGCGTGCACTTACCTACTAAATCCACGATGTGTTGATCCATGAGGGGCCAATAAGCACAGCTTCTGGCGATGGATTTCATTCGTTTTATACCAGGATGACCAGTGTGGAATTGCTTTAGCACCTTTGATCTTAGGGATTCGGGCACCACTACTCTATCTCCAAACATCAAGCATTCGTTTACGACGCATAATAAGTCCCGACGGTGGTAAAGCTGCTTCAAGTCACCATCGAGTCCAGTTGGCGGGAAGCCATTGGTGACGTATGTCATCGCTCTCTTTATGATGGAGCTGTTCTTGGATGCATATTTTATTTCAGCTGCTGAGACTGGCAAATTACGAATAGCGGTTGTCAGGTAATATTACGCGTGGTCCTCTGTCATTAGGGAGGCAATAACTTAATCTTCGCCGGCCGTATGTTGTCGTGACAAGGCGTCAGCCTGATCAAACTGTTGGGTGCACCGGTACTGAATGTCAAAATCATAACCCTAAAGTATCAAAGCCCATCGCTAAAGACAGTTTGCAGAATGGGCTGGAACACCAGATTTTGAACTGAAAATTTTGAGAAGAGGCTTGTGGTCAGTGAGAAGAGTAAATTTTCGACCGTACAAGAATTTGTAGAAACGGCGTACTGCAAACACAAGGGCCAGAGCCTATTTTTCTGTTTGAGTGTACTTTCTTTCCGCTGAACTTAATGTGCGAGATGCATGCATAATAGCTTTCTCTGTTGCGTCCGGGAACTGATGTGAGATGACAGAACCGAGTCCAAAAGCTGAAGCGTCTGCAGCGACAATGATAGGCATGAACGCGGATCGTAGTATGTCAGTAATAGTTCAGAGCTTATGCTTGTTTACAACTTGCAAAATGTAGCTTCACATTCTTTTGTCCAGTTCCAGCTGGTATTCTTATTCAGAAGATGATTTAACGGGGCGCGTATGTCATGCATCGACGGAACAAAAGCTGAGTAGTAGCTAATTAGTCCCAGGAGTGATCGTAGCTCATAGATATTAGTGGGAGTCGGCATCTGTTTTATACCTCGGGTGTTTTCAGGATCTGGCCTGCGACCTGCGGCATCAAAGATGAATCCTAAGTATTTAACTGACTTCAAGAAAAACTGGCATTTTTCTGGGCGTAATCGGAATCCGTTATCGCTGATGCGTTGTAGTACAGCTGTTGTGCGTTCTCTAAGCTGTTCTAACGATGTGGCAACAATCAAGATATCATCGAGATAAGTTGCGACCCCCGGGATACCCGATAGAATGGTATCCATTAGTTGCTGAAAAATAGATGGGGCTGTCTTAACACCAAATGGTAGGCGATTGTACTGAAACAAGCCACGATGAGTATTTATGGTAAGTAACTCTTTCGAATCTTCAGCCACTTCCACTTGTAAATAGGCATCAGCGAGATCCAGCTTTGCAAAGAACTTCCCACCATTTAACATCTTGAACAAATTTGCAGGGACTGGGAGTGGGTAATGATGTTGTTCGAGAGCTGCGTTAAAACCTGTGGAAAAATCTGCGCATATTCGGGTTGTGCCATTAACCTTCTTAATAACCACAATGGGTGCTGCCCAAACAGAATATGAAACAGGTGTAATAACTGCCTGAAGTTGAAGGCGTTTAAGTTCTTCGTCAACTTTCGATAATGCTGCGTATGGCACTAGTCTCTTTGGACGGAATACAGATTTAGTTCCAATTTTCAACCGAAATATTGCTTTCATATAAGTGTACTGACCTAATACAGGGTGGAAAACGGTTGAAAACTCCGTCATTAGTTCTTTTGAATTTGCTTCAGGTTCATGAGGTTGTTTCACCAGATGGCACACAGTGCTTAACGGAACGTCAGCTGAATGTAGCCGGTCAAACAAGTCTAAACCAAGTAGATTAAGATCAGCTGGTGTGATGTAACACACCCCGGTATACGTCGAATCGTGACAAGAAAATTTACGATCTAGTTATCACAACAAACGTAAATAATTACCGCATGCGGTTCGAGGTTTCTGTGTTGCTGGTGCCATGCGTGGTCTTCCCATTCTGAACCAGTATTTTCGTGAGAGAATTGTTATGTCAGATGCAGTGTCTATTTGCAATCTAAGCGGGCCCCCATTAATATTAAGGGTAATAAATTTCCTCTCAACTGGGGTTGAGTTCTCACAGCTTGCTATTAGACTCAACGAATTCGTGTTGGATCCAGACGTAGGTTTTCTGGTACCTTTGGAGCTGCTTGGCTTCTTTTTTCGACAAAAACCATCTTTATGACCCACCGCATTTCATTTACTGCACCGATGTTGTTTATATGGATAGTATCGAACAAAATGCCATACACCACAGTGCCAGCATGGGGCAGGAGGATTTGTTTTTGTCTGTTGACTCGAACTAGATGTCACTGGGGCAGATTTATGCGAGTTGCGTGGTTGTTGGACTACATGAACTTTGGTCGTATCTGACACTACGATACCAGCATGTGTGAGAAAATCATCATCTTCGTTCATAGTGAGCTTCAAACATAGATAGCGCGCATTGAATAGTGAGGAGTTGTCTTCGAATTGTTGGCTCAATGGCTGGACAGTGTCCGAGAATGAGCGATCGCATGGGTTTAGAGAGAGAACTAGGTTGCAATACCTGTCTAGTTCACTAGGACCCAACTTTCGAAGCAGCAATCAAACCTTCCAAGCATCATTCTGATTAGCAAAGTCAAATTTGAATAAGTCTTCGTAACGTCGAAACCACATATCAAACGTGACATTGGATTCCGGATCGTAATGAAACTCGGAGATACTGTTAGCAATACCATCAACTGATGGTGCAATAGTAGCAGGATTAGAACTGCTTGGTTGAGTATTAGACGTGAGCTTTGTATCTGCTAACATCTGAATAGGTTTCATCTGCTGCTCGAGTAATAATTCAAGTTTAGAAGGATCCATGTTTCCGAAACCACAGTCGCCAAATTTGCTAGGGTTGAAGCTATCACGAGTTCACTTAGTCTGCGAACAAGAACAAAGACTCAGTGACCAAAAACCAGTAAGCTAGCTATTTGATGCGTCCCAGCCCCGCTAACCAGAGGGAGAAGACCAAGCTTGGAATGGGAAGTATATTCTGCAAACAGCCAGAAACGAACGATAACAACAAACACAATTCAAAACGTATATATATACAGTACAAAACCGTCCTTGGAGAGAGTTACCAAATAGAATATTGAAAGATGCAACGGACCAACAGCATTCAAGATACTTCCCAGTGTGAAATACGACATGAAGGTGACAAGAGCGCCTTTGGCGCGAAAATAAAGAAAATTCAAATTTTCTGAATAAAATTACAAAATTAGGTCCTTTCCCAAGTGAGTTCTGGGGATCTAACGTCCCCAACAAAACCTAACTAAACCATTTATCAAAAGATTGTTTTAATTATTTTCTCTTGTATTACATCAGATTATTTTAATTTTTTATTGAATGATTATAAGCTTATATTAAAGTACAGTACAAATTCTAAACTTACTTCTTAGTTAAAGCGGTGAGACTATAATTTATGGACGACCTATGAGCGACGCTTACGTGACCTTGAGAATGGACACCAACTGATTAGGACTAAATGAGGTTTATGAAGCAGCTAGAATTCTCATTTACAGCTGATGGTTAAGGTTAAAATCTAGACTTAAAGTTTTCATCGCGAACTGACATCAGTTATAATGCCAAAACTCTATTTAGCCAAATGTATGGATGAATTTTGCGCCACTAATCGTGACCCGTTATCTTATATTTGATTGGTTCGTCCATAAATTATAGTCTCGCCTTAAAACTGTCAATATTTCATTGTAATTCTTATGAATAGTACTGTTGATGTTGATTGACATATGTTATTCACAGTGGTGATAGTAGCTTTTTACTTTCTTTATTTTAAAAAATCATATTCCTTCTACAAACGACCACTAATAGACAAAAACTACATGGAGAAGTAATTAATCTTAGACAAGTAAGACTGTAATCAGTAAATCAAATTATCTGACAATAAAGATGATGAAGAAGAAGAAAAGGTGAAAAAGATTAAAATGGATGAGTTTTTTTTCTTTAATACAAAGATGATCAATAAATCAAGAATTAGATATTCATCAATCACTTAGTGATAGTTCTAATTACTACATGGTTACTAAATCATAATATTTTAATAATCATGAATCTAGTTATTGTATCATTGGTTATATCGCACACATACAAAGTGAATCTATGGTTACACATTACACTAGACAGTTGTGATTATTTATTTATTTTTCTTTTTTTTTACATTTTTAATGGTGACAGGTGAAATAAAACAATCATTCATTTATAAGCTAATACTTGTATGCCTTATGCCTTTATGAATGAATATCCAGTACTGGAAAAGATGAAATCACATTGACATGTAGGTTATAAATTGCTATCTAATATTTTATTCAATTACACACATTGCATATGGATAAATATGTACATTTATTCGTTCAATAGTTCAATAGGCCAAAATTAGTTGATTTCATTTCATTTTGATGATTGACAAGCTAGTTACTGGATTGGTTACTGTATCCCAGTGTATGTTTAGCATTTGAAAAAAATTCTTGTATCCCCTCACCCTCTCACTCACTCACTCTCTCACTCTCTCTCTCTCTCTCGCCAATGTGATTATTATGATTATTAATATTTTACACAAAATTTTGCAGGGTCAGTATTATAGACAGACATAAATAGCACAGTTGTACATACAAGACAAAAAAATAAATTAAGAAGAACCCAAAACTGCACCGAATCAAATTAGATACGAATTTATATCTCTTTCCAGTGAATATAAATGTTATATTTATCGATGTTTAATTTTACACACTTCACCAATACATACAATGACATGCATATATACATACATACATACTACTTACAAACATACGTACATATAAACATAATGCATAAAACAAGTTAAAAAAAACACTACACCATGGAATCCTATTCATGTAAAAGGTATACTGAAACAAAATTAACTGTGAAGAAACTCTCTTTTTTTCATTACTCAATCTAATATACTGCACTAATATATGTATATATATATACATGTTCTATTGAGATTTAATACCATTTTGAATATAATCACTATTAATGTTTATTAATATCATAATACACAATACAGTAATTTTATTAATGATACCTATAGATAGATGGATGCGAACACATGGTCATGACATAAATACAAATTGAATCATTCATTTGAATACATACATATAATTAAATGAACTATTTGTACTACAGTGTTTATTTGTTCTAAACCCAATTCTCTTCATTGTTGTTGTTGTTGTTGTTGTTGTAGTTGATCTACTCTTCTATTCTCTTTCTTTTCAAAGAAAGAAAAAGAAAGAAACAAACGAAGGGAAATCACACAGTAACTACTTTTATATACATTATCTACATTATAAATATTGAAACATTATTATCACTTTGATATTACATAATTACTCAGTATAATTTAGTAGAACTACGACTACTACTACTACTACTACCACTACTACTACTGATAATCACTTTATATGATCATTTCAAATACGTACAGTTCTTCTATTTGTTTCTTTCTTTATGATTGTTCAACTTAATCCCATCAATTTGTCATTTGATTTTCATATGCTACGTTGTGAAACATCAAATAAATGGATAAGAGTATAAACATTGATACTATGTAATGAGAAATAAATTGAAAGATATAATGCAAATGATTAAACTTTATAATTTATTTCTTTTAATCATTTTATCATATAATATTTATGGTCAATATATAAAGACATTACCGGATCATTTGAATAGATTCAAATTTCCTGTTAGATATCTTTCAGAAAAACATTATTTACCAAATATACTATCATCATCATCATCGTCGTCGTCGTCGCCATCGTCAAAGGAAGGAGTGGTAGCAGTTCCAGCAGCTTCTGTAGCACAATTAACTTCATCATCATCTTCTCTAGTGTTTCCATCTTTTATACAAACCAAACTTCAACGTAAATTTTCTGATTTTCATGATAAATTTTATTTTGATGATGCATCAGTATTATCTGCTTCTAATTCTTATTCGTCAGAAAATAATCTTCCATTGAATAGTAAAACTGCTAGCAACAACTCAACTACTATTACTACTACTACTAACAATAATAATAATAATAATATTGATGAAATTATTGATGAAATCAATGATAATTTACAAACTTCCTATTTATGGAATAAAGAACAAGAATTAAATCCATACAGACAACAAATAGCTCAACAATCACGTTTACTGAATCAATATTCTGATATGAAAAGAACAAAATTTATGAAATTGCCTACCTCTTCATCATCATCATCATCATCATCATCATCTTTTCAACCGCTTACAATATACCCTTCATCAATTATACAAAGTGCATATAATAAAAGTTTATCAAATTATGTTGATCATCAAAATAAACAATTAAAGTATAGAACTCAATTGAAATGGCAAAATCCAGTAATTAATTCAATAAAATTCAATAAACTGAATAAAAGTAATACAGAAGAGAAAGTACCTCAAATTAAAGGACGTTGGTGGTAAGTATAGAAATTTACACATTACTGATATAAGTGATTTTGTGAACAATGAACAATTATCTTTTCGTAGTATCAAACGATGGATGTGTATAAATACGTTCCTCGTTACTCAACACTTTGCAAATGTCTTGTGGCATTAATTATATATATATATATATATATATATGCTTTGTCTGATAAATATGTACATAAGGTACATAACTGTAATTACTATTAAAATACTCCAAATTGTCAGTAAAGTTACTATCCCATTTCCCTTTTTGATGATCAAAACACCCCTGAAATTCTCCAGTATTCATGATCTCCATGTGCGCCATTGTTTCATATTTTTTTTGGAATTTTGGTCACAAATGACGTTTTTTAAAAATTAAAACTATGAGATAATAATAATACAGTAAATTTCGAATAAGAAGGTCTAGAAAATTTTACATGTTTGTTGTTCTCATCAACATATGAATTGAACGACTGTCCTGGCCTCATATCATCCATATAATCATCAGGATTCTTTTTAAAAGATATGTTTTCTTCAACACTTCAGCTCTAAGAACAGACCTTATGTATAAGTAGAATTTCTGAAGTGTTTCTTGGGTTTTGTTGGATACTTCAATCGTTCAATCTCTGTATTTATATGGGAGATTCATATACTTGTGTATTTGTGTTAACTCACTTCACTTACTTGAATTAATTCAGTAAAGCATATATGTAGAATTAAACAAAGTTTAAGATTAAAAGAAAGATGAAAATCTTTGATTTGAGATTGTAGTCTAAACAACTAAAATACCAATCTATCATTAGAAAAATCTTGTATTTCTGTTGATGTTTTATAAGATGGTATCAATTTAGAAGTTCATAAGACATATTTGAAATGAAATTGTGCTCGCGCGCGAAACCAGTAGGTCCTAGGTTCGAACCTCGCAGGGGGCGAGTTCATGGATGCGCAGTGTTGAGGAGTCCCACAATAGGACGAAACGGCTGCCCAGTGCTTCCAGGTTTTCCATGGTGGTCTAGCTTCAACTGACTCATGATCTTAATCACTGAAATTACTATAATATCCACAAACTTCATCTGATAAAAAAAATACGTTCACTATTGAAACATTAATATTATTTTCTATTACGTAATCAAGCAATCATTGTAAAGTTTTATCCATTAAATATCTATCAACAATCTAAAGGAACATTAACAGAAGAACACATTTAACTGGTATATCAGCTTTATTAAAACTGTTCATTCTAATGTATATTTATCGTTTAATATAAAGTTCTTTCGAATTTATCAACGATGAATTACTTATTCAAAGTTATAGATGAATGAACATATGATGATAGATAGATAGATAGATAGATATGTGAATTGTTATAAGCTGTCATATTGAAATGGAAATTATTCTATAGGACTTTCAATGACAACGACATCGAATCTGTCATTCTACATTCTTTGGTTGACACTAAAACGTTCTATTTCTTTGTTTTGGAATCAAGAATTCATTTGAATAAACAATTCATATCCAAAAATAGATCCATAAAGATATTGCACAGGGAAATATTAAATGACTATGACAATACATAAATGTATTAAATTAAGACTGAACTAATGTATAGATTATACATAAAAGTGACCATGTAAATTAATCATTCTTATTGACTCATTTTATTTAGAATAGAAGTAATTGTATAAACTTTTCATTTATACTTATAGGTTAGTAACTAATGAATGTAAATAATCTTGAATAAAAAAAATTTAGCTTTCTAGTTGAAAAATGTTTATGCATTTGTGAGAAAACTTTAGGCTTATTATTATTACTACTACTACTACTCCTTCTCCTACTCCTACTACTACTACTACTACTACTACCACTACTACTGCTACTACTACTACTATTACTACTACTACTACTACTACTACTACTACTACTACTACTACTACTACTACTATTCTATACAACATACTAACAAAATCTAAGTCAATTAACTGTAACTTTCAATAAAATAGAATCATTTGCTTAGATACAAAATTGTTAACAGTATCTGTTTATATATGAGTGGTTATGTGTAATTTATGTGATATCATTGTCAGAAAGTATAAATGCTTTTCTTGGTAATATAAACTTGTATTTTAAGAATAATTCGATTGTTCTTATGCAATTAAATAATCCTATAAACTTCGATGTGAATTTTAAAAAAAATTAAAATCGACCACTAAATATAAAATGCAGTTTTAATAATGGAAATTTCTGAGAAATTTCAATGTTCTGTACACTTTAACACTGATTTACTTTAGTTGGAAAATTAAAAATAAACGAATATTTTGGATATCGACTGAATGGTCTGAAGGTTAGGGGATCATTTACGAGACCAAATGTCCTGTGTTCGAGTCCCACATGCAGGATCGTGGATATGTACTGATGAGGAGTTCCATATTAAAACGAAATGGTTGTCCAATGCTTCCAGGTTTTCCATAGTGTTCTTACTTTAATCAACCCACAAAGTCAACCAATAAATTAGTTTATAATTTAGAACGTCTGATATATATATATATATATATATATATATATATATATATATATATATATGCTACTTCTCCTGTTTTCTGATAGACTTAAAAGTTTACCATAACTTATAACCCTTCATAAAATTGTATTATAAATCCCTAAAACTTAATTTCAATAAGGACAAACCCTAAAACTTAATTTTTGTTGTTGTTGTTGTTTTGAAGGTTGGATTTAGATATTGAAAATAGAAAGGTGACTTAATGGTTATACTTTTACTCTGACCAATAAAAATTAGTAATTAGTTACACTAAAATTAAGGTCAATGAACAATGAACCAACTGTTGATGTTGTGTTCAACTGATTATTATTATTATTATCCATTTTTGATTTTCTAATAAATAAACCATAAAAATAGTTATTTTGTTTTTTTCTCTTTTTATTATTTATTCTTAATGTTTTCCAATTTTTATTATCATTCATAACGAGATAGTTTGATTTGTTGTTTGTTTTGGAATTACATAAGTTTACTTAAATCTTACTTTACAATTTTGACAGTAGTATATATAGTATAGACAGTAGTATATATAGTGTAGTATAATTTATTTTACATTTTAACATTATCATTTAATGATGTAATATTAAGGTGAAATATTATATTTTTCTTCTTTAGTAGATTAATCATATATTCATTTGATAAATTATCATTATTATTATTATTAGCTGTTTTGAATAGTTCGTTGATTGATTGACCTTAATATCCTATGACAGTTTATGATTATTATGAACTTTCATTTACTATATGTAAATAATAAGACATTCATTATAAGATGGATAGTGGCTAACAGTGGGATCTAGTTTGATACGCGTTTCATCCAATTTGGGACTCCTCAGTTGGATGTACCTGCAGTATCGAAGCAACCCGTACAGTATACACATATGCTAATAAGATACCGATTAGTTGCATTTCTAAACATTAATGAGAAGATTCAAGTAAATAATACCAAGTGAATTTAAAATTTACACCATTACAAAAGCACGGTGGCACTTGAAGCGAACGGTACTGAGTTGGAGTTCCAGAATGAACATCAACTCTAAGATGCAGGTACATCTAGCTAACGAGTACCAAATAGTATGAAATGCGTGTCATCCATTCCACTGTTTAGCCACTATCCATATTTGCTTAAAGATTGTGTGATTTAAGGGGATTTCAAGGCGATCCGTACAGTATGCACCTATGCCAATAAGAGACTGATCAATTGCAGTGCTTAACATCAATGGGAAGATTCAAGTAGATAAAAAAACATTAACACCAGGTTGTAAGTGTGTATCTGTCTGATGTGTCCCGAATATGATGAAATGAATATCCTGGATTTGACTGCTAACTACCGTTCAACTACAAAAATGGCCATCCAGCGCTTAAAAGTTTTCCATGATGGTCTAGCTACAATTGACTCATGATTTCAACTTACAAATTACTAAAATCTCCACAAAACCCCATTCTGAAAATAGATTTCTGTAAAGTTTACTCAACACTTGAAGAATAGTATTGTGGAGTCACAAAACTAATTGAAATAAATGATTAGAAAGGGGTTTTGTGTGGAATGTAGTAATTTGCTAGTTGAATTCATGAGTCGACATAATCTAAACCACCATGGAAAACCTGGAAGCACTGGACGTCTGTTTCGTCTCAGTATATGTCTTATTAAGTCTTACTAATTCACGAAACTTTAGTCGACTACCATGAATTTTTACGCAAATAATCATTTCATAAAGACATAGTTAATGTTAATAAAGTATTTTTGGATTTAGATTTAATTTCACATAGCAGAATTTAATAATGTAAGTGAATTTCTTGACTCTGAGTATTCTTACATTGAAAGTTTACTTATGATAGTAAATGTATATGGTAAAACAAACATAAAACAAGAAATTTTAATGAAAAGCAATCATCAAAAATACTTTGTAACCATTATGCATAACAATGAACACCTAGAAGTACTATCTGTTATAACTAGTGGCCTTGTGCCTCTATCAATATATGACGTAATGATGCCACAAATTAGAGAATAGTGATTTATCGACTGACCAATGACGCATAAAACCCGTAAGAACAGTCTAGAGTACTCATCGATCCTTACTCGTGCCTAGTCCTACCTATTAAGTCCAGAACACAAATCTTAGCCTCCGCCATATGAATCATGTATTTCAGATATACTGGTTTTATATAAAAACCAAACAGACCACATCGTACCGCCAAATAGGAAACAACATTTGTACAAGATCTAGCCAAAAGTGCCTGTGAATATGGGAGACTGTAATTAATAGACTGGACAGAACTCAAGAACGGTAAATCGTATATTAATTATCTATGGGTCAAAATAAAGCTTTAAATAAGAGGAACATGAATATGCCAATAGTTTAGCTACTTAATAATTATACAATAAAAATATATGTATAGTATTGGTCCATAAGTAGTTCTCAAAAGTTACCATTCATTATTCTCGTCTGGATATAACACTATCTTTGCCATCGTAGAGTTTCTATGCAAAAATCCATCACTAAATACATAGAAAAAAACAAAAAACAGTTTTATGTTCAGTGCTTTAAAAGATTTATAGGAAATAAATGGCGAATTGTTTCTTTATCCAGGTACTAATAATGAATATATTTGTAGTATAATTTATAAGTTGTGAAGCAATTTTAAGTAATACAATATCCGTTTAATTAAGAATGAATGTTTGGCCAGTCCAGTGTGATAGTGATACTTTAACAATCAGGTTAAAGTCTGTCAACTAGTCTAAGCGACTAGATATCGTTTAGATTAGTAACAGTAAATACTTAACAGAATGACTTATCTATAATCTTGACGAGAATTGAATCTTCTCACGAATTAAAAACCCGCATCTAATGCAAAGTATCAATAGGAAACTTTACGATTCAAGATTAACAATTGATTTAGTTGTCATACATGAAATTAAGTAGGTTTTCTCATTCACATATTTAAATCTTACCCCTTGAATTTCGGAAACATTTTATACTACTAAGTACCGATTAGTCTATAAGAACAGTTGTAAGAATTGTGTAAGATGCCGTCAGAAATACTACATTAAGAATACCACTTGCTGTAAGATATTTATTTTTGCAAAATGGTATAATATGGACGTAACTGAATGCAAATATAAAAAGTTATAATGTGGACAGTACTTGATACTTTACTTTCTTGTTAAATGTACATTCAATTGATCATAAAATACATTAGAGTGAATAAAGTGTAACTAAGTCTATAATTTCTGAATAACAATCAAAGAATTTTGCTAATCAATGTAGATATAATAGCCATTCCATGTGGACTTCATTTCAAGTATATTGAATAAATAATGATGAGTTAAACTGTTTATTTTAATTGCTATCTCCTCATAATGTTTTGTAGTGAACAAGAACACAAGTGGGCAAAATCGAATGTATTTGAACACAAAATTACAGAATATCTTGATAATATCTGAGAACCATACAGTAAATACTTCATTTGTAAAATGTCAACCAGTCGTCTCCAAGTTTATTATTGATTTGTTTCTACAGTAGTCATTCTTTGTTCTCGTTCTCTTCTCTTCGATCTTCTTAACCTTTTGCCTTCAGGCATTTCACTTTCGATTGATGATACATACTACTCATATCTGTCGACGTTAGTACCACACACAACACGATATCTCCATGAGAACTAATGCATTTTGAGTTTGCTCCAGTGTAAGATTGTCAGTTTACTATCGGGAAGTCACAAACGTAAACACGGTTCTCTCCAGACGAATTGGAAGTATAACAGATTTAAAAAATAAGTGACTTGTATTACTTACGAGCGCAATACAGTATTCTTAATCCTATTATCAGGTAGTTAACTAGCTAAAAAATAATGAACGGAATAGAAATACTATGCTCTACCATAATTGTCATTTATTAATTCCGATCTAATTGAACCCTCAGATTTCCACGATACTGAATATCTAGTCTGTAATTCAAGACAATTAAAATTTTAGAAATAAAATAAATACTGACTATAAACTCATCGCAAAGAGAATATCTAACCATGCTAAATTCATTATATACTAAAATGGTACATAATTATTAGTTCTGTTATTTGACAGGCCATATAGGAAACTAAAATAGTGCATGAGTTGATTCCGAATGATAGTGAACTGAATGATTAATACATCCATTCAACAAATACCATCAATGCTAAATTTAGATAGGCTTCAACTTACCATATGAAACATTGTCTTCCTTTTACGATCATAACCGTCTACAATAATATTTATGGCACATATGCCAACAAGAATTACTTACTTACTTACGCCTGTTACTCCTCGTGAAGGAGCATGTGTTCTCTAGCCTTCTTCTTTTTCACTTCCCTTCAGGATTCCAAGTTAGGGCTTGCCTCGTGGTGCAGTTTGATGATTTGCGTAATGTATGCTCTATCCATTTCCATCGTCTTTTCCTAATTTCTTCAGCTGGAAGCTGGTTTGTTCTCTCCCACAGAAGGCTGCTGTTGACGGTATCCGGCCAATGGATGTTGAGTATTTTGCATAGACAACTATTTATAAATACTTGTACCTTCTTGATGGTGGCTGTTGTTGTTCTCCAAGTTTCAGCTCCGTACAGTAGAACTGCCTTGACGTTGGTATTGAAGATTCTCACTTTGATATTGGTTGAAAGTTGTTTTGAGTTCCATATGTTCTTCAATTGTAGGAATGCAGCCCTTACTTTGCCAATCCTCACCTTTACGTCTGCATCTGAACCTCTTTGTTCATCGATGATGCTTCCCATGTATGTGAAGGATTCTACATCTTCCAGAGTTTCGCCATCAAGAGTAATTGGATTGCTGTCTTCCGCTTTGAATTTGAGGACCTTGGTTTTCCCTTTGTGTATGCTGAGGCCTACTGATGCAGAGACTGCTGCTATATTGGCTGTCTTTGTCTGCATCTGTTCGTGTGTATGCGATAGGAGGGCTAGGTCATCTGCGAAGTCCAAATCGTCTAATTTATTCTGAGCTGTCCATTGTATTCCGTGTTTTCCTTCAGATGTAGAGGTCCTCATAATCCAGTCGACCACCAGAAGAAAGAGGAAGGGAGAGAGTAAACAGCCTTGTCTGACTCCGGTCCTTACTTGGAATGCATCTGTCAGCTGTCCTTCATGCACGACCTTGCACTGTAGTCCGTCGTATGAGTTCCGGATAATATTGACAATCTTCTCAGGAACTCCGTAGTGTCGAAGAAGTTTCCATAACGTCCTCCTATCTACATTGTCAAATGCCTTTTCATAATCAATGAAGTTGATGTATAGTGACGAGTTCCACTCAACTGAGTGTTCGACGATGATGCGTAGTGTTGCAATTTGGTCTGTGCACGATCGATCCTTACGGAATCCAGCTTGTTGATCTCGAAGTTGGGCATCTACTGCATCCTTCATCCGGTTCAGCAACAATCTGTTGAAGACTTTCTCTGGTATTGACAGTAGTGTAATGCCTCTGTAGTTTTCGCATTTGCTCAGATCTCCTTTCTCTGGAATCTTGACGAGGTGTCCTTCTTTCCAGTCCATCGGCACTTGTTCCTCCTCCCAAATCTTTTTGAATAGAAGGTGAAGCATGTTTGTAGTTACTTCGATGTCTGACTTCAGTGCTTCAGCTGTTATGTTGTCGGGTCCTGCTGTTTTCATGCTCTTGATTCGTATGATGGACATTCTGATTTCTTCCGTCGTTGGTGGATTTACATCTGTAGGAAGATTTGTGTGCGCTGCTTCGATGTCCGGTGGATTCATTGTAGCCGGCCTATTCAAGAGTTCTTCGAATTACTTTATCCATCTGTTCCACTGTTGTTGCCAACAAGAGACTGATCAATTGGAATCCTAAATAACAATGAGAAGATATAAGTAAAACAACACCAAGTGAATATCACTTAAGTAATTTAAACTTTATTCATTATCGAGTTGAAATAAAACAAAATTCTAATTAGAATGTAATTTTTGTTTACAAAAATAAGAAATTCTATGGGATATTTTTATCGAATGAAGTTCCGATGGTTTTTACATCTCAGTCTGAGATCATAACAGAAATGTACATCCATGAATATTCACTGAATTAAATCTAGAACATAAGTTATCAAAAGAATAATTAAGAATGAAGAACAAAACGATATTATTAAAAAAAGAGTTAAGCAAAAAGAATGGATTAACACAATGGTGATCCCATATCGTAAAGGTATTTCAGAAGAGATCAGAAGGATTCTAACTTATCAAAATATAAGAGTATTCTTTCGAACAAACAATACTCTAAGATCAAGACTAGTAAGTATCAAAGATCAAATACACAAGGATGTACAACAGAATTATGTTTATGAACTCAAATGTTGTGACTGTAATGCCACATATGTAGGTGAAGCATCAAGGCAACTGAATTTGAGGGTGGAGGAACACAAATTTAGCTTAAAGCACATTCCTAAATATTTAGTTCAGGTAAGAAAACTCGAGAAAAAATCAGCGATAGCACTACACACGATGGAATTGGGTCATACAATTGATTTCAATCGCACAAGAATCCTTCAAAAAGGCTTTAATTCTTAAAGAAAAAGACTAACAGCTGAAGCCCTACATATATGGGCTAATCCAAAAAGTAAGATCAGGAGAGATGGAATACAACTAGCTGTCCCATGGCAACTAATAATTAATGAGTAAACCTTAACTCCTTATTCCATCCTATCTATATTGTATTAACTAATTCAACGGTTCAAATCAGTTATCGCATCTGAATATGTTAAACAGTTGACTGGAACTTCACTTGGTATTGTTTTGTTTGTATCTTCCCATTGAGGTTTGAGACTGTAATTGATCAGTCTGTTATTGGCATATTTACATACTGTGCATACTGCCTCGATATTGCCTTAATTCACAAGCTTTTATAAGCAAAGATGGATAGTGACTGGAACACTAAAAATAACACAAACTTTCAATTACAAACACATTCGTCCTCTTTGAATTCAATCCTTTATCTTGTTTATTTATCTCCATTTAATGCATGCTGTGACATTTTTGATTCATTTCATATATAAAATTATATGTTTTCTTAATACACACAGACCGAAGACAATATATAGCTGAGTGAGATTTCTTCTCACTTCACTTACGTATACATACAATCTGTTATCTTAACAATTTTCGTTTCATACCACATGTCTCTTACACATTAATGTAAATACCCACTTTAAATAGTGTTAACGTTGATTGGATGACCTATTTAGTATACAGTTAACCAGAGAACAATGTACTTATTTATATTCGATAATTTTGATGTTTGATTATATTTTCCTTGAGAAAGCTTGAACCAGGTTGCCAGGCGAAACGTTGGATTTACTTCAAATTCATTCGCTGAGATTTTACAAATACATTCTTCTTCTAAGTTATACCATCTACTTGAAAAAAAATTGCTCACAATCTATCATTCCACATTAGTGATTCAGATAGATTAATTTCCATATGAACTTTAAATTACTTTAATGCAAGATCATATATAACTGGAAGATATAAATGTCCGAGTTTTTGAGCGTTGATTCACAGTGACTTGCCGATTAAAGAATCTTTAGTAGTCTCAATTCTCTTGTGAATGTCAAATATAACAACTTTTTCATCTTATCTTGAATGTTATTTAAAACTATCGTAATGGATTTCCATTATAGAAACATTTCTCGATGCTTAAATATAACCATTAAGATGTTTTGAAATGGAAAGTATTTTATACCATTAGACGTAATGTGTTTTTGGATATTGTGGGACTTCTCAGCAGTTCGCACTGACGTCCAGTGCTTCCAGGTTTTCCGTGGTAGCCTGGCTTCAACTGACTCATGATCTTAACCATTGAAATTACCACAATTGACACATAACCCATCTGATATTAATAAAAATAACTTTAATCGAATTCTACCATAAAATATCATAACTAATTATATCAGTAAGTAATTTTTTAAGTAGTATTGTAGTGAACAAAAACACCAATGGGGACAATCAAATGTATTTAACACAAAATTACAGGACTTGTTAATAAAATCTAATAATCGTAAAGCAAAACGTCCATCGATTGTCTCAAAATGACTCAGACTTCATTGTTCTGGCATCTTCGTACAAATTGCATTCTGTTCTCATTGTTTACTGTTCGATCCTCTTGTCTTTCTGCTGCCAGACCTTCTGTTCACGACTAACATCATATACTACTTATGTCAATATAAGGAGCACACACCACAGTATATTGTCGAAGGTTTCCTGTATAAGATTTGTATCATGATGGTTAGTAGCAACTTGAATATGAGCTGCATTTTAGACTTTTTAATATATCGATTACTGTTAAGGAATAATCGTTAATCAATATATGCTTATAAACTTTTCTATGAATCACATCTAGACAGTTTGATGTAATTTCATATTCATATTGTACTATACGTCTTCCTTAGAGTACTGAAATATCTGCTTGTTGAGTATTTACTTGTGTACAGCAAGGATCTCGATTCATTCAATAACAGTACAGCGATTGAAATAATTCAATGAATATTCATTTAAGAAAATATACTTACTTTCATGTTTGTATTACTCAGATAGAGTTGTAGGTGAAATGATCAACCAAATTATAAACTAGAATACGTTGACTGTTTTCATCATGAAAATAGTTATTAAATTATCCAAACTTTATGTAGAATTAGATTTACTCATACTTTCAAATAAAAAATACCCCGTCTTTCATTGAATACCTTAGATTAATGAATTGAATTGTCATATAGAAATTATTGTGGAACATTAGGTTTATCATTTATATGGAAAAAGTATTTCTTAACATCAAGTTAATTATATTTCGTTTAGTTGGTCAGCGTTACTTACATCTGTTACTGAGAATGGTGCATAGGCCGCCGACAAGCATTCTACAACCCACTCTGTCCTGGGCCTTCTTTTCTAGTTCCATCCAATTCTCGTTCATTGTTCTCATGTCTGTCTCGATTTCTCGCCATAATGTGTTCTTTAATCTCCCTCTCCTCCTTTGACCTTGAGGATTCCAGGTGAGGGCATGTCTCGTGACGCAGTTGGGTGCTTTCCTCAATGTGTGTCCTATCCACTTCTAGCGCTTCTTCCTGATTTCTTCCTCCTCTGAGATCTGGTTTGTTCTCGCCTACATTAAGCCAATGGATTCGAAGTACTTTGCGTAGACAACTGTTAATAAAGACTTATATCTTCTGGATGATAGCTTTCGTAAATCTCCAATTTTCTACCCCATACAGTAGAATTGTCTTGACATTTGTATTGAAAATTCTAACTTTAGTGGTGGTTGAGAGTGGTTTTGAGTTCCAGATGTTCTTCAGTTGTAGATATGCTGCTCTTGCTTTGCTGATCTGCGCCTTTACATCTGCATCAGTGGTGCTGCCCAGATATGTAAATGTTTTTATATCCTCCAAAGCTTCTCCGTCAAGTGTGATTCGACTGGTGCATGTTGTGTTATATCGGAGAATCTTGCTTCTCTTTTTGTGTATGTTGAGACCTACTGTTGCTGAGGCTGCTTCTACACTGGTAGTCTTCTGCATTTGTTGTTGCGTGAGTAATGAGAATTTTTTTCAAGATAGATTTCATTATATGTTCGTATCAAATGGAAAACTGTTGAACATCAAGCATTACCAGTTAAACGTTTCAAAAAGTTTAGAGTTTACTCTTTGACAATTATTTCTTTTTTAAAAGATCCATTTTCTTTCCTCCATTTTATTATTATTATTATCAATCAGTAGTATACATGCATACAAACGAAGAATTTTCAAACAAATAAACGAAAACAACAATATTCACTTCAATCATTCTCTATAATAACATAATAATGATTACTTTGTTATTTATTCATATAATAATTTTCAATGTTTCTTTTTGTTAATGACCCCCCCCCAACGGCAACTTGCACTAATTTACTAACGGGATGTAATAATGAGACTGGTTTACACTATTTGTTCTCACACGAAGTGAATTGAATTATTATTACTATTATTACTATTATTTTGCATAATTATGTACTATTTCATGTTAATATGGAAATTAATATTCAATTTGGTTTGTTTCGACTTTATAATGATGCTTCAATTAAAATGTACTATAGATGTATTTGGTGTTTATGTTGTTGTTGTTGTTGGTTGGTTGGTTGTTTGCTTTTGTTATTCACAATAAAGTATATTTTCATGATTACTGGTTAAGTGTAGGTAGATTTCAAAACCAAATGGCGACTGATTTATGATTGAGAAAATTAAACATACCTTAATAGTTTTTTTTTTAATTACGACTACTATTATTACTGTTATTATCATTACTATTATTATTATTATTATAAAATATACAAATATTGACGACGATACCACTCTATGGTAGTTAACCGCTTGTCACCACCATTTCAATCGTCTATTATATTTTTGTTCATAAATGTCGACAGTAGAAAATATGAGAATGTTTTTTGTTATTATTATTAAATCATGTGTCTATTTATTGCTTCATGGAATGAGTTTTTAAAGAACAAAAAAGAAAAAACAAACATTTGCATAAATATTGCATAATTATGGCGTATGTATTATGGTTACGTAATAAATAATGATAGTAATAATGATTACATAAACGTATTAATAATCTGGCGATATTGATGATGATGATGATGATGACGACGACGACGACGACGATAAGCAGAGAGAGAGAAAAACAAGAACGTTTTGTTCCGTTTCAAAAGAACGTTAAATTTTTTTTTAAAAAAAAGAAATAAACACAAGGTAATAATTCAGTTCTCACAGATAAAACTATAAATTTCTCATCTGGCTTGAATCATATTGTATACAAGTGTATTTTGTTTTCAATGATTTCCTAGTATAAATTTATACTTTTAACTATTAAAGTAACCAAATGTTCGACTATTATGTCGATATGAATCTATGGTATATCATATAACGATAACGATTGGACAACCTTACCCAGAATGTTAGTATGAAAGTATTCATAAGCTAACCAAAGGAACATTGTTGAATCCAAACTTCTGTCATCGTTCTTAGTCAGTGGTCTTGAGTGCTGTTAGAAGTATGAGGGTGGTTATCACTTCCCGGTTGCCCACACCGTGGAAGGGTCCTTCCGGAGGTACATGAAAAGGAAATTGGATTAGAGGTGGTCTTAGTGACCTGAGAGCGTGACCGCAGTGCCCAAGGGACAACTGCTTGAGGTCGGTCACACACAACCTTTTTATGGGTAATTTTTGTGTTACCTCCGTACTTGTTGAGACCTTACCGCCGGAGACGGATATCCGTGGGATAAGGCGAGGTGTGCATTTTTAGGGTTGACCTTTTCCAACCCTACCCCTCCTCGTGGAAAGGCAGCATCGCTGCAGATGCTGGTTGTCTGAAGGAAACACCTTACTGCTGTCACACCTCTGTACAATCAGCAGTACGACTTCGCCTTCGGACCTTGGATTTGTTGTTTTTAGACTTACCGCTCTTCAACCGACCTACCTGACATGGTAGGACGTTGAGGAACAGTTGTTCCAGCCAGTATAGCTCGGTTGCTTCATCACGATAGGCAAGCCTGACCACCACGTCAAGGTAGCAACAACAGTTGGGAATGTCAATCTGTTACTACCATAATTACCATAGGAATAATGGAAAGTTTATGTAAATATAGTTTTTACCCAAAATAGTAAAGGGATATCTCAATTATTAAATGATAAATGATTCATGTAAAATTCAAGTCAAGGTCATAAGAATAATCCTTGATATTGTCACCTACATCTATGGTTGTTAATGTAGGACTAGATTTATTACCATATTGAATATACTACTTAATTAACTTTCAAAAAAAGAAAGTACACTAATCAAAATACGTAAATAAACTGACTCATAAGTAGCCTACATTAAATTGACTTGTTCTTCACATACTTCTCTATATATTCTTTCCTTTTCTACTTTACTCACACTTAAAAGTAATAAATTTTATTAAGTATATTATAAATCTATGAGATTGTATTTCACACACACACACACACACGCACACACTCCACTACTACTGATATACATTATTCTATCTCTTTTCAATTATTATTATTTGTGAATGAACTTTATTCTCTTCACGTTCATCATTTAGTTTTGGATCATTTTACATGACTTCATTATTATTTTAGATAACTAAATGATAATTTATGATTTGATTAAGCCATATGTACACCTTGTACACCTTTATAGGTGTAATAAGAGTTCGTCTCTTCTGTTTTTATAGACTTGATATATTTCTATAATTAAATGTATATAGATATAAATATAATGAGTCTTAGTTATTTGATACGTACAAGTTCATAGTTATTTGGTTCCAATTAAAAAGAAAGTGTAAACAAATGAAAATTACTACTATTGTTATTATAATTACTACTACTGTGGTGCGTGCTACTTATATTGACATAAGTAGTATATAACGCGAGTCATGAATGTAATGTCTGATAGCAGAAGATTAGGAAGATCAAGCAAGGAAGAACGGGAATAGAAAGCAATTAGTATAGAAATGCAAGAACAATGAAGTCCTAGACAACTATTGAACATTTTGTAAATTAGGTATTATTGTATAGTTTTTTTTATTTCACCAAGTAACACTGTAATGTTGTGCTAAATATAATTTGGTTGTCCTCACCTGTGTTCTCCTTCACTACACTACTACTAATAATAATACTAATACTTCCACTACTAGCACTACTGCTACTACTATGTAGACAAAGACATTGGAATTTCTTATTCAATGAACAATAACTGGAATAATAAGAAAGTGTTTATTGTGTGATTATCTTGAAAGTTAGTCGATATGAGACAGACGTGGCATGCGTTTGTACCATCTCTTGTCAATAGAAATGTCAAAGGTTAAATATTTCATATATATAACAAAAAAAGAAAAAATGTTAGTCAAGTTTACAAGTTTCTAGAGTCAGTCAAGGTATTTCGACTTCCGGTTAATTCATGATAAATGCAGTTCACAATGACTGAAGCATCTTCTGATACGACCAAATCAACAGGAATTCACACAACAACACTTGAGTATTAATGATCCACACTCTAAAAGAAAAGATAAGGTTAACAGGATGATATTATCTTTCGTAAAGAAGTCAAAAATTAAAAAGGAACAACTTTGCATTTGAAGTAACATTGAATGACATTGAGTTACGTAACAAGGTTAGCAAAATTATACCGATAACGACTAATCAGATAACAGCAAATGTTATCATGGAAATCTGCACTGGTAAAATGTGGGGAGAATTAACATGTATTTAAGGAAACTAGATAACCTGATCTCCTCAACAAGTCATTTGTCAACTAGTTTCATGAAATAACTTTCAAATTAAGTAATGAACTATACAAGTGCGGATTATAAAAAATATTATGAATTTCAAACTCGTGAATACATTTGGTAGAGAGTAGTTAATAACATAAAATCGTGAATGCACACTGCTAAGGAGTCCCATACTGGGACAAAACAACTGTCCAGTGCTTCCAGGTTTTCCATGGTGGTCTAGCTTCAATTGACTTATGAACTCAACTATGAAATATAAAATCACTTAACATTTTGTTTAATTATGAT
Source organism: Schistosoma haematobium (assembly GCF_000699445.3). Classification (NCBI taxonomy): domain Eukaryota; kingdom Metazoa; phylum Platyhelminthes; class Trematoda; order Strigeidida; family Schistosomatidae; genus Schistosoma; species Schistosoma haematobium. The sequence goes on along the minus strand of NC_067202.1, from coordinate 8,459,249 downwards.
GACTGGTCGTCAGTTGCTATGACTGCCTCACCAATTGTTAAGTCTGATTGTTGTTAATTGTTATGTTGAAATCGCTTATTACTTATACTTGGAAGAACGAGGAACCATTATAATTCCCACGACGAGACGTAAGAACATAAAGGCTGGTCCAAGTGAAGATTTGTTAACTTCAAAACACTACATCGACGACTCTAGTCGCAAATACACTAATTCATATATAGATTGTAAATCCGTTTTGATCATTAATTCGAATAAAAGCACAACTATGAAAAATACCCAGAATTATAACAAAATACAAGCTACATGTCATACTGACCGTAGTTCATGTTAATTCTATACAAGGATATCGTATCTTGAATAAATACATCAAACTCAAATTAATGTAATGTTATACCAAATGGAATATCACACAGGAAAACAAAACAGATATTACACCGAGTAATCATTGCATTGAACTGAAAAAAACGGAAGTAATGTTTAAGCATGAATGCCATTGAGTTTAGAATGTAATCTTGCTTTGTACTTCTGTTATATCATTAATCTGCTATCGAGATGGATTTATAGTATCCATTTCTTTCTATTTGATTCTGATTAATATATAGTGGTAATTACACTTTTTTCGACACTTCATTGATAGCCATTCACAAACCAGTCTCAAGAAGTTGGTTTTATTCAGTGGAAAATAGTCGAATCAATGTGGTCTGTTAACAAAAACATTGTTCTCTATTCTCAATCATTAAAAGTAACAGTTAATAAGTTTGAATCTCGTGAGTCGGGATCGTGAATGAGCACTGCTGAGGAGTCTTACAGGAGGATGAAACGGCTGTCCAGTGCTTCCAGGTTTTCCATGGTGGTCTAGCTTCAATTGACTCATGACCACAACTATTGAAACTAATCAGTTATATAATTGTTAACTGCTTTCTTTCAATAAAAAATTCAATTAACTGTCATAGTTGGTTAGTTTGTCATTTCAACAACAATCAAAAACTTTTGAAAGACTAAGTGAGCAATTGTTTTCAAGAAATAATTCTACAAGATTTACAGTTACAAGTCCCTCCTTTCTCTTCTTTAAAAACAGTATAAACTCTTTCCTCAATAGCATAGTCTTAGTTTCAGATTCACTATTCTCATCTAATATGCTAATCTCATTAGTAATTATTCTTATTACTACAATTATTAATACTATAATTATTATCATTATCATTGTATAATTCATTATCTTAAGGAATATGCTTCTTTCACAACTCTTATTGTATGGAATTAAAGAATGACTGATTTTCACAATTGATTGATCACTGAGTAGTGATCAATGTCATGCGTGTCAAGTCCTTATTTAGTGCAGATCGAATGCTATCGACCATGTTGCAATGTGGCCACCAGTCTAGGTGACTCGACACTGCGTGCACCATATTATTGAGATTAAATGGTGGTTGGAGGTAGTCGACAGGAAACCCTGGACCGGGTTTCGTACTACTTGGCACTCGTCAGCAAGGTGTACCTGTAATCTTGAGGGAACTGGTGCTCCCTGACGGACCCGATCCCGCGTCACCCAACTTCACAGTCAGAGACGTTACCATTGAGCTATCCGGGCCGCGACTAACCTTCTGTAGGACTGAGATGTATTTACAATTGATTGGGTAGTGACCATCTAATGACGGATTTTATTTTTCGTTAAGATTTAATTGACTTGAAATTCATTACTTTTATTTCGTAATATACTGTCACACTGTTATGGAAAATCAATTGAAGTTGGAATTTTACGAATGGACATGAATTCCCTGGTTTTAATGATTATGCTTTCCCTCCTTGAAACCTAAAAATTCTACGTTCAACCTCTGATTGTTTTACAGGTGTACACTTCTTATGAGTCCTATATTAGAATGTCCAATACTCTTTCCTTCTCAACCATAACCAGAATAATGTCAATTACTGACAAACACAATCTCTAAATAAAATTACCCTGTATAAAACACTTTCAATCATATTTTACTTTTCTGTTTTCTCAAACTATTCCATCAGTGTATTATGAAACAGGAAGCCAACTCAAAAGAAAGAAGACTAAATTGTCCGCTAGTAAAATAATTTGAAGCAAAAAGAATATTCCAATTAATTCCTAATGAATTAAGCTGGAACAACTGAACTATCAATAAATGTCGGATTGTATTTCAGTTATATGACATCTGTATACATATAAACAAACATTTATGAGCCTGATTGTGACAAAAAACGTTTATTAGATAAACAAATAGTAATTCGCATTGTGGGTGTTCGATTCTATGACTTTTAAGAGAAATACATAAATTGTTTCTATGTGAAAATATATCGCTTGTTTTCTTAATAAATTAAACTTATTTGCTTACGTTCATGCACACACACACACACACGCACGTTATAAATTAAAATATGAGACTTAACGGAATGTATTTCAATGAAACTTATCATACAGAAACGTTATAACAAGTTGTTAACCATTTCGGTTTATTTTAAGTGAAATATATAAACGAAATGGCCGTCCATTGCTTCCAGGTTTTCCATGGTGTCCTAGCTTCAATTGATACATGATCTCAACTATTAAAATCACTATAATACCCACAAAAACCCCTTGTGAAATATTTAAATGATTGTAATTTTCATAAGTTTGATCTCCATATTTTAACTAATTCGGTATTCAAACATAAGTAATTGATTGATCGAGTACGTAAATTACTTACATACTTACGCTTGTTACTCCTAATGGAGCATAGGCCGCCGACCAGTATTCTCCAACCCACTCTGTCTTGGACCCTCCTTTCCAGTTCTATCCAACTTTTATTCATTTTTCTCATGTCTGTCTCCATTTCTCGCCGTAATGTGTCCTTTGGTTTTCATCTTCTCCTTTGGCCTTGAGGATTTCATGTGAGGACTTACCTTGTGACTCAGGAGTATGTAAATTATATAATAAAAATTAAAGGTTACATTTCGACACATTATTTAAACAAAATGAAATCATACTACTACTGCTACTACTACTACTACTACTAATAATAATAATAATAATAATAGTAATAATAATAAGGTTTTCTCATTAGGAAAACATGTTTGATTATAGTAAAGAATTTTCATCAGAGAAAGTAAACAATACTGCTGTATGTAGATGTCATTGCTAAGGATTGACTTGATAATTTCAAATAATCAGAGAAGGGTTTTTGTGGAGATTGTAGTAACTTAATAATTGAATTTATAATTCAATTAAAGCCAGACCACCATGGAAAATCTGAAAGCACTGGAAGTACTAGTGATTGTATCCAAGAGTTATTTCGTGTAGTTCTAGTGAGAAGCACTGACCAATGGAGTTCAATCGGATCTGTTGTGAGATATCAACTCACTGAAGACAATGGTGTGCGGTGGCGTAACTTCGTGGATCGGTTGAAGTTAGACATTAACAGTGTTGGGTGCCGGCTCAGTGGTCTAAAGTTTAAGCATTCGCACACGAGACTAATAGCTCCTGGGTTCCAATCTCACGAGGTGAGATTGTTGATGCGCACTACCGAGGAGTCTCACAATAGGATGAACTGGCTGTCTAGTGCTTCCAGATATTCCATGATGGTCTAGCTTCAATTGACTCATGAATTCAATTATTAAATTAATTTCAAATAAAATGACTATTGGGTAGACTGTTATAGAAGAAACATAATATATTTGTAAAAACCCAACGAGTGGATAAACTTAGCTTTTAACGAACATCCTTCGTAATACTTTAGTTCGCATAAAGGAAAGAACCTCCTTATGTCAATACAGAATTGTGTCTACAAATTAGGATGTGTCCATTGTGATGCATTCTATATTGAACAATCATCTTGCGAAATACTGACTCGAACCAAAATACACTTTAAGTACACAAAAAACCACCGAATATTCCCATAGAACTGAAAACACTCAAAATTAATTCGGTGATAACAGTCCATGTCATTTTCAATAACAAACAAGTAGATATTAAAAACATTAAAATAATACAAAGAGAATTTTCCAACTACAAAGAAAGGTAAGTAGCTGCAGCTTTCCATTTATTGCTTGAGTTTACTTGTATCTTATAGTATTAGCATCATGATGATAGGTTATAAGATAGGCACAGAAGTGTCTGTGTAGTTGTTACGATTCATACAAATAATCACTGTATCAGAACAAAACAATTAATGGTACATTAATGTACTCTCTATGATACATTTTAGATAATCTACTAACTAAGATGGTAGAGAAGATTTGTAGGTCAAGTGGATGATTTTAATAGAATTTTGTTCTCTGAGCTGGATCGCATGGTTGTGGAGTTTTCATCGTTATTATAAATGGCATCATCAGCACAAACCTTAGACAGAAGTGAAGTGTTTGTGTTTCCCTATATATTGCTCACAGCTTGTCCTGTAGACGTCGATGTTGGCTGGTTATTGTTGACCTTTAACCTATCATTGTTTACTTCTTTATTTTGATTGTATCTCCCAATGATTTGATTTCTGGTTCTATATTTGTACACGACCAAACTATCCAGCTCAGCGAACGAAACTTCATCAAATCTATCAACTGATGATAATCTGTAAGTGAAGTTGCGATCAGTCATTTTAAATGTATAGGCTCAATAGGAGACCAATCTCTGTCTGGATAGCTAAGAGGTAACCTCTCACACAGTGAAGCTTGTTGATGTGATTTAGGATCCTACCTTAAGTACCAGTACCCTTATGATTTTAAGTACGCCTTGTTGAAGAATGTCAACTACCAGAAAACCCAGGTTGAGAGTTTTTCAGAAATAATCTCTAATCACTTTACACCCCAATTCATTATATTGATAACTAATTGTCATTACTATCCATATTTACAAACCAGATTCATAGAACGATAGTTTATTAGAATAGGAAAATTTGTTTACCTCTCAGTTAACAATTGGGACTATAGTTTAATGGTCATGATCATTATTTACTGCTATTCATGATAACACTTTTCAAAGTAATAAATAACCCTAATATGTAAACAGTTGTTGATTTTATGTTGTTTTCTAGCCAAATAAAATTTCAGTTAGCTAAAAAAAATTTGTTTTTGTTTTTTGTTTTCAAGGGAAAACTTGAACATTATCAGGATAACTTAAACATTTTCATAGTATGGGACATATTCCAGTGTGTTTCTATACAGTGCTTTCCTATTTTCATGATTCCGCCTACAATTACCACTCTTTACTTATTTTACTTCAGTTTAACTTATGAATTGTATTTTATAACTTATTCATAATGTTTCATTAGCTGGATTCATTTAATCGACTTTAAGTGGATATACTTGTATCTGAGTTGTTGTTCATTCTGGGGCTTGAACTCAGTACCGTTCGCTTCAAACGCTGTCACACTTTCTACTAGCTACTAAGTTTATGAACAGATCTAAGCAAACAATCCAAAAATGAATTAAGACTTCACGCCATTATACAAACAAGTGGCTATCAGAACTCAGTAACTAAATAGATAACGCGATTGCGTTAATCGATACGAGTCTCGGAGTGAACATCAACTCAGGAATGCAGGTACATCCAGATGACCAGTCGTAAACAGGATGAAATGCGTGTTCTGGACCCCAATGCTAACCACTATCCATAGTGCTTATTTCATAGTGCTTGTAAATTAAGACGTTATCAAGGTAATTCGCTTAAGATGCACAGATGCCAATAAGAGACCGATCAATTACAGTCCTAAACTTCAATGGGAAGATTGAAACAAACAATACAAAAATGAACTATTTTGTGATTATTTTTTAATCTCTTCTACTCTACATACTAAATTCACGTTAAGATTGTAATTAACATATTTTTCTTTTTCCTACATGCATGTGTGACATGAAGAGAGTGGAACTTTCTTGATCATTTTATAATCGTTTTTATTGTTGATCAGTAAGTGATTATCTAACAAGTTATTAGCCCAATGATTTACTGTTACAAAGTTTAATAGGTTAGAAGTAAAGGACTGATTTCATGAGCAAACTTTCCATTACTAGTCATATTCTATCTATTCTATAAAAACTTGTGACATAATAGCTATATCGAGGCGATTCGCATAGGATACATATATGCCAATTAAGATTGACCAAAATTTAGTCAAAAATATCAACTATGGAATAATTCTGAAACTATTATGAATTGAATGAAGGTGAGAAGTGTTTGTTGAGTTTTCGATAGGTCTTGGAGTTATATTGCAGGAAAATCATACTTTATAATTGAACATGGCATTTCATTCATTACATTATTAACTCTGGATCAAAGGTCACCCATTCATCAAAGAGCGAGCGTATCATCAATAACCAGTAAATTAGTTTATTGATGACAATCCTGAATCTATTCCTCAGTCCTATTCATTCAATGAATCATTATTCTCAAATATGAACAAGCTATATAATTCATATAAATGTTCCCTTGTTAAAATACATCAGTATATGATTAGAAATATGGTTTTATTTTATTTGAACTAAATATATTTTCACTTGTTCACCATCAGAAACTAATTACATACACATAATTCCCTTTATTATCTTAAAGAGAGCAAGAATGAAGATTAGTGCAGAGAATTATCGATCAGCATCATCATCTTCTTCAAGAGATCTCCGAGTACTTCCGTGATTCTTTTCTCAGCTGAATTAGTTAAGTCCTTATTACTTTTATCTAAATTGAATCTCATATGGTCACTTAAAATGAACTTCATCTTAGAGACATAATCTGTTGTGTTCATTAGAACAACACTTGAACCTTTATCTGACCATTATATCATCACTTTGTTTAATATTTCGTAATGCTGTTTGATGGTCTTTGGATCTTCGTTCTTGCTCTCTTTAAGAAACTAATTAACTATTCTTCTTTTCACATTTTTAAACTAATTAACATAACCAATATCATCAGTCAGCCAAGAACATATATAACGGAAACACTTCAACGAAAGATTTTTAAGAAAATATATTTGGTTAGTTCAATTGTTAATTTAGTTATCGATGTATCACATATTGCTTGAGGCTATATCAGTTCTTAATTACTTCGGAATAAGCTATGTATGTGAATTATTCAAAGTATTCAAAATCATTGTAACAGAAGTATAATGAAAAACTGTTTACAGTATGGGGTTGTGGAGATCATAAAGTTTATGACTGAGATCATGAATCGAATGTTGTTAGATCATTATTGAAAACCTTGAGGCATTGAACGGCCGTTTCATCTTAATATGAAACTCCTCAGCAATGAGCATCCACGATCCCGCCCACGAGATTTGAACCACAATAGAACGATACGACCGTCCAGTGCTTACAGGTTTTCAATGGTGATCTAACATCAATCAATTCATGATCTCGATCAAAAACAATGCTGTTTACTGGTCCAAACATTAAATTCAAGTTTACTAATGAAATGAAGTAAGCAGCATCAGATATATCACTTTTCTCAAATACATAATCATTTATTATCCTAAACGATCGATTACTTTAGCCAATTGTACACACACACAAACATGAACATACGCATACCCTAATTATTAAAATATTTACTTACGCCTGTTACTCCCAATGGAGCATAGACCACCGACCAGTATTCTCCAACCCACTCTGTCCTGGGCCTTCTTTTCTAGTTCCATCCAATTCTTGTTCATTTTTCTCATGTCTATTTCCATTTCTCGGAGTAATGTGTTCTTCTTTGGTCTTCCTCTTTTCCTTTGGCCTTGAGGATTCCATGTGAGGGCTTGTCTTGTGACGCAGTTGAGTGCTTTCCTCAATGTGTATCCTATCCACTTCCAGCGGTTCATTCTGATTTCTTCCTCCTCTGAGATCTGGTTTGTTCTTTCCCACAGTTGGTTGTTGCTAATAGTGTCCGGCCAACGTATCCTAAGTATTTTGCGTAGACAATTGTTAATAAACACTTGTATCTTCTGGACGATGGCTTTCGTCGTTCTCCAGGTTTCTGCCCCATAGAGTAGAATTGTCTTGATATTTGTATTGAAAATCCTGACATTGGTGTTAGTTGATAGGAGTTTTGAGTTCCAGATGTTCCTCAGTTGTAAATATGCTGCTCTTGCTTTTCTGATCAGCGCTTTCACATCTGCATCAGATCCACCCTGTTCATCAATGATGCTGCCCATAATTATTAAGTACATAAGATTAATTCTCAAATAATCAATAAACTTTTATGCATAATTCTGATGAAAATAATTAAAAATCAACACTGTTATTTACTTGTTAGAAAAGAAGAAGAAAAAAAGAGAAAGAAAAATGGGAAAGAAAAAAAAAGCGAAAGAACAATTCAATAGTGACATCAACAACGCTACAATAAAGAATATGATTGAACTATAACAGACAAATAAACAAGCATTGACACTAGATTATACCAACAGTAAGAAAATTCACCATTTTACCATGAAAAAAAACCAAAAAAAAAAGAAAAGAAAAGGAAATTCGAATCAAAATAAACATGAAATAAGTCGATGAAATTAGCATAAGGATTCTGGAATATCTCTGCCTTATTTATATGCAATGCACCTTATAATAGTAATAATAATAATAATAGTAGTATTGGTAATATTTAAAAAAAGATTACAATATTTTCCAGTGAATAAAAAAATGTTTTATGCCCCTTTCCTCTTGTTGAGATATTTGACAGTAGATGATGAACTAATAAATCAATTTGACAAGTTTGACAGGCTCTGACTGGACAACTAACTTGACTGTTTCATATTTTGTTTACTTGTCTCTATGTTATTTCATAGGGGGGCAGACAATGTGTATATTATTGTATGCTGAGAGAATAATATTTTTATGTATATTTATGCTTGAATAATCATATAGTGTATAGAGAAATATTATAAACAGATGAACAGATGAATATTATATACATCTCTATATTATCTAACTATACTCTTTATTTATTCTGAAATTTACTTCATTAGGGAATTAATTTCTTAGCTTTGTTTCCTGTAAATATGTATGTTTTTTTTTTACATTTAATGTAATTTATTAGATAGAAACAACTAGATATGCATCATCCAATATGATGTATGTATTACATTTAAGTAAAGAGAGAGAGATGACAGTATATTAGATAAATAACATAATATCATTGGGAAATATTCACATTTTATCTGAAGTCTGTTGTAAAAACAATTTAATCATGAGAAATGTAGTTGAATGTTATGTATTATAATCTTGTTTTAAATCTTCTCTGAATAGATTGAATTGATTGTAGAGTTATAAATGTGATCGAATAATGACACGGTTGTAGAATGTCCGTCCTCTAGGCTATGGCTAAGTTCAGTTTATATATATATATACTTAACATGGTCACACATTTTCCGTGAACCATCTACACCAATAAACTATTCAACTATGAGAATTCATTACCTGCGTGTTTGATGCAATCTAGTGACTGTGGATACAAAACATTATGCTTATTTAGTATAGATCATAATTTACGTAGACAGATTACATTTTAATTAGTAATTGATTATTTTCAAAGAAATGTTAAGGCTCTTTTTAACACACCTCAAAACGGTTTATTTTTATAGTCCTCTCTAAAAGGTACCATAGATGTGAAAAACTTTGTCGATAGAGCCATAGATTATTATCGTTTGAAATAAGTAAATAATATTTTTAATAGAATGATAAATAATCAATAACCAACGTATTTATTTATACGAAAATGTTTAACTACTTGTGAGTAGTACAAATATTATAAAAACATTTTATTATCTATTTGTAGGTTAGATACGATAGCTAAACTTCTACATTCACATCCATTAACTCTGTCTGGTAATTCACGGAGTTTATATAATCCAATCATTGAAATTTATGCTGAAGACAATCAATCGCCATCTATTGCAATGAATGAAGAAACTATGATACCATGGAATAATGTACCAGGATTAAATTATCAGAATGAAAGACAAATTGTTCCGTATGTGAACCATGAAATTCATGCTGGCTCTAATAACAATAATAATAATAATAATAATAATAATAATAATAATAATAATAATAATAATAATCAAAACCATCCGTCAGTTTATGGATGGAGACGACAGATTTTCGATGTAAGTTTGTTCTATTTTCAATTGTCTTTTATGACGTGATATTTAAAATAAAACGGCGAACATTTAGTATAATATTTATGCTTATACACTACGACCATAGTAAACTTTCGAGGTTAAACTTTTTTCTTTTAATTAACTACTATAAATACCATGAAAAATTTAGTTTAAGTGTGAAATGATGTATTTCGAAAGTAAGCTTATTTAAATGTTTCATTTCAAATGATTGGTTGGGATTAGTTTTGAACTTGTCAAATTAAACACTGTCAGTTTGAAATACGTAGGAAATAAGTTTTCACCAGAATTTAGATGAGATTTATTTATAAAATATAAATACGGGCCTAAAAAATTTAAAAAAACTCCAAGTGAATTTGACTTATTTTGCCTAATTGTTATGAATAACTCCTTGACACTAGGACATCCAACAGTGATGGATTAATGATCGCGTTGTACAACTTCGTCCTAGAGTCTTGATCAAAACTAATGGATGGTAGTGACTGAGTGGGGAGTCTGAATGTTTACATTAAACTATGCCTTACATGGAATCTTTGTATATTAGGGTCATGTACACTAACAATGTATTAAATATTGTTGTGAGATGTTAACTCACTGAAGACAATGGTGGACTTGTCGCTCAATTTTGTTGATTGGTTGAAGTTAGACATTAACAGCGTTGGATGCCGGCCAGCTCAATGGTCTAGAGGTTAAGCGTTCGCGCACGAAACCGATAGTTCCTGGGTTCGAATCTCGCGGGGCGGGGTTGTGGACTCACACTACTGAAGAGTTCCACAATAGGACGAAATAGCCGTCCAGTGCTTTCAGGTATTCCAGGATAGTTTAGCTTCAATTGACTCATGATCTCAACTACTAAATTATTAAATATTTGTTAACCTCCAATCAATTTACTGATAAATGGTGAACAGATAAATTGAAAACTACAGCGAATATTCACACCAGTTCTAGATTTTTGTTGATTTGATTTAAAACGTTTTCATATTAATCAAGTTCTTGAATCTAACAAACTAAAGAATATAAATGGACCACTTTAATTATTATGTAGTATATGAGCTTGATGTAATTGTGAACAAACCAATGTTGATAATATCTTCCTAACAATTTTATAAATCTGCCTTTTTCTAATTTTATCTATAGCCTATCTCACATAATACAGCATGGATAGAACATCATCTCAGACAACGTATACAACGTTACAAACAATGGTTATCACCAAAACAATGGAAACAATTTTTAACAGATGATTCTACAACTATTGGCAGTCGAATGAATGCACCGGCTAAATTTAATCTTGCTTTATTTGAAGCTGCAGTGGTTGGTGTAAGACGTGCAGTAGCTGAATGTCGTTATCAGTTTCGGCATGAAAGATGGAATTGTAGTCAAGTGCTTGATGATGAAACTGCCTTATTTGGAAACATTTTACTGAAAGGTAAGAATAGAATTTTTCGAATTTGAATTTGATATATCCAAGATGTTATATAATTAAGTTACTATTTATGAAACATTTCTATGAATTATAACCTGTATAAACTCATTACTGTTACTCTGATTCAGTTCTGTAATTGTTTCACCAGAGAAAAGAATATTCTCCATCTGTTGTCTCATTAATAAATAACTAAGTAGGCAGTGAGTGATGTTCGATTTTCCTTGATTCTTAATTATTTCACAGGTTGAAATCATGAGTCAATTGAAGCTAGACCACCATGGAAAACCTGGAAGCACTGGACGGCCATTTCGTCCTAGTATGGGACTCCTCAGTAGTGCGCATCCACGATCCCGCACCCCACGGGACCCTAACCCAGGACCTACTGGTTTAGCGCGCGAGCGCTTAACCATTAGACCGCTGAGCCTGCATCCAACGGCCGTCCAGTGCTTCCAGGTTTTCCATGGTGGTCCAGCTTCAATTGACTCATGATTTCAACCTGTGAAATTTCTAAAAATCTCCACAAAACCCATTCTGATCTTAATTATTTCTCAATTTACACCAATAATTGATGAAAACTAAATTCACAATTCATGATATTTTCATTACTGTTATTATCTTAAATGACAAAGAATTTCAATATTTTAAACGTATCTGTTAATTTTTTACCTAGATAAATTGTTATCAGTATAGGGATTTGTGAAGATTGTAGTATTATTATAGTTGAAATCACAAGTTGATCTAAGTTAGACCACCATCAAAAACCTGGAAGTATTGGACGACTGTTTCATCCCAGTATAGGATTCTTCCACAGTGCATATCCACGATCTTGAACGCGAGACTCGAACCTAGGACCTTCGGTTACGCGAGAATGCTTAATCTCTAAACCACTGATTTATTGAACTTACATAGTATGGTAATACAGTATCTTTTTAATACCTTTCTAACAATACATTTGATTTATATGCAATTTGTTCAGTAACATCTTATATATTAAGATTGTTTCCTAGTTTATGGACATAACTATCCCTGTAGCAATAACGTCAATTAGAAACAGATGATTATTCAAACATATGAATCCTATAAAAATGGATTGGAGTTGATATTGTTTTCGTTATAGATCATGATGGTGATAAATAAATACATGGAGAAACGATTTATGATTAAATATTTATTAAAACTTTGGGAAAACTCAGAAAACAAACTCGTGGAAGATATGTATAGGGATAACTTTCTAAAGGAAATAGCTCTTTGGAATATGTTGATGAAGAGTCTGAAAACTGTTAGAATACGACAAAACTTAGAATACTATTGATAAGGTGGTTGAAGATCTTAACCTCGGGAAACAAAGAGAAATTGAACAGTTTAACTGTTATCGACCGCAATTATTCTGAAATAAATAAGACTGATAATATCGATATGTTTGTAAGTTAAAGTTATTATTAATTGGACAGACAACTTAGACAGCTTAATACGTAACAGATTATCAGTGAGTAATGGTTCATTGTTTTATAATTTCTAAAATACCGGGTCTGTTGTGAGATAGTAACTCACTGAAGACAATGGTGGATATGTCGCTGGATTTCGTGGATTGGTTGAAGTTAGACATTAACACCACTAGATACCGGCTCAATGGTCTGTGGGTTAACCGTTGGCATGTGAGATCGAAGCTCCTGGGTTCGAATCCCACGAGTGGGATCGTGAGTGCGCACTGCTGAGGAGTCCCATACTAGGATGAAACGGCCATCCAATGCCTCCAGGTTTTCCATGGTGGTCTAGCTTCAATTGACTCATGATTTCAATCAACAACAAAAAATAAAACATCTTTGTTTTATCAGATTGTGAGGGATTATTCCATCTCGGAAAAAAAGAACATTTTATTCGAATATATTTAAAACCAATCAGTAGGATCTTTAGAAAGCCTCTTAATCGATAAAATTATCATATCAGTAAAAAGTAAGATTTCGCATTTAATCAAGTGAAAATCATATGGGACTGGAAATATATTAGAATTCGAGTTTAAAACAATCAAGCACTTCATTTAACAGTATTCGGCTAAATGGTAATGTCTGTGATTGTAGCATTGGGTGATAAGAATTTGTTAAAAATCGCTAAGACTATTAGCTAATGAATGTCAACAAACACCAACAATTTACACTTTACAAATGCTTCTCTACCAAAATCTTGGTTTCCTTGACACTTTAGGTTTGTAGTCTGAAGGATTCTGATCTACGTTATATAGCACATCAGCAAATGGATAGTGTCACTATTAAGTTAGTTAAACTATAACCAGTTATCAGTAAGACTGAATTTTATACACTTAAATTCATCATTAGACATCAATCAGTCGTGTTTTATGGTTTTTACCGGTGTTTAAAATCTATTGATCAAATCACGCAGTGTTATAGCATATTTATATATTAAAATGGACGGAATTAGGTTTGAGTGATGCTGATTAGAATTTCAGTCTCTTGGCTTGATTACGATCGAGTAATGATTGCTTAGAAATCCTATCCATGCATCAATTTTTAATATGAAGTGATGTCAGAGGATAAAATAGTCTATCAGTAAAATATGAATGATTTTATATAATGAAATCATACACTTATATACAGAATATTTTACAATATTCGTTGTTATCCTATTGTGATGATACTTTATTTAGGATGGCATGAATACTGTGATTATCAGAATGGGGTTGAGGAGATTGTTGAGATCTAATTGATATCATTAATCGATCAATTTTAGACCACCATTGAAAACCTGGAGGCATTGGATGGCCGTTTCATCCTAGTATGGGACTCCTCAGCAGTGCGCACTCACGATCCCACTCGTGGGATTCGAACCCAGGAGCTTCGATCTCACATGCCAACGGTTAACCCACAGACCATTGAGCCGGTATCTAGTGGTGTTAATGTCTAACTTCAACCAATCTACGAAATCCAGCGACATATCCACCATTGTCTTCAGTGAGTTACTATCTCACAACAGACCCGGTTGAATTCCACTGGTCACGGCTGCTCAATAGAACTCCAAGAAATAACTCTTGAATCCAGTTACCATTTAGCACATGGTGACTGTTAACAGAAAAGGCCACCCGGTACTTCTTGGTTTTCCATGGTGGTTTAGCTTTAATTAACTTGTGAATTCAACTATTAAATTACTACAAACTCCACTAAACCCCCTTCTGATAATTTATTTCAGCTAGTTTTGTGACTCCATGATTCTCTTTTTTAAGTGTTTAGTAAAATTTACAGAAATCTATTTCTTAAATGACTGAAAGAAATCATAGTAATTAACTAAAGTCTGGAGTGCATTAATACACATATACAATACAACACTATCATATTTTATCTTAAGGTATACCACAAACTGCATTTATTTATTCAATTATCAATGCTGGAATAGTTCAATCTGTAGCTGAAGCATGTTTAAATCAAATCGATAATTGTCCATGTAATAATCGAGGTAGACAAGAACCATTTTCAGATTGGCAATGGCAAGGATGTGATCATAATATTCATTATGGTAGAAGATTTTCACGACGTTTACTCGATACAATGGAACGTGGTTCACATATAAGATTTGAAATGAATTTACATAATAATGGTGTCGGTCGACAAGTAAGTTTCAAAATTAAGTTATAAATTACTGAATTGTCATGTTTGCCACATATTTTTTCACAATATATATGCAGAATAATAGTATTTATGAGACTAATTTATTGTTGTATTGACATTTAGTATATCAGTGGCTAAAGAAGCCACTGAAAGGAAGCAACACTACGCAATAATTTAAGGATTTAACTACACACTCTATAAGGTGATTCTGATCGTTGGGTCAGACAACTAAACTAAGTAAACAAATCTTAGTAAAGATACTTCATTTGATACTTTAACCTAGTAGGTACATAAACAACAGGTATTCTAACACTAATTGTGGATCTTGGATGCGCACTGCTAAGGAGTCCCATACTAGGACGAAATGACCGTCCAGTGCTTCCAGGTTTGCCGTGGTGGTCTAGTTTTAATTGACTCATGAATTCAACTATTAAATTAATTCTCATGTTTGAAGTTTCCAATGTTGTAATGAGTCAGTAATGCATGTATATAACCTCATTATGCTGTGGTATTTTTAAAGAGCTATTTCTCTATACTCTCTATGAAAAGCTAACGAAAACAAGAGTATTCAGATAGATCTATTGAACTTTGCATTTGAGGTTGATGAGATTTGGTTTGAATAACAGTGACACGCAAACTATGAAATTTCAAATCTTACCTCTGAAATAACACGGAAATGCGTCAACTTAATGGTACAAAACTATTTTCTTTTATAAATACAAACTCTCCCACCAAAAACTTAACAAATCATAGAATTTTAACCGCATAGAACAATGATGAATGGTGGCTAGCAGTGGAACCCAGGATGCGTGTTTTGTCCTAGTCGGAACTGGGTGTACTTGCATCTCTGAGGTGACGTTCACTTAGAGACTCGTACCCAATGCCGCTCACTTCAAACGCCACCGAGTTATCCACTTAATTTCTGAGTCCTGATGGCCACTAGCTTGTGTAATTGGGTGAAGTTTAAACTCACTTGGTATTGTTTGCTTGTATTTTCACATTAATGTTTAAGACTGAAATTGGTCAGCCTCTTATTGGCATATGTTCCTCAATCTTGCCTTAATTCATAAACTCTATAAGCAAAGATAGATGGTGGTTTTAAGCTAACGGTACTGGGTTCCAGTCCCGGATTGAACATCAACTCTGGGATCCAGGTACATCCAGCTGACAATTCCCAAGTAGGACGAAACGCGCGTCAAACTGGATTCCACTGCTAGTCACCATCTATCATTGCTCATGAAGCTTGTGACCTAAGGCAATACTCATATTATGAACATATGCCAACAAGAGATTGGTCAATTTCAGTCCTAAACATCAATGGGAAAATACAAGCAAACAACTTCACATAGAACAAAGTTTGCTAACATTAACCGAATGTTTTTTCAAACAGATAGATTGTAGCTAGTAGTAAAATCTAGAATGTAGGTTTTATCCTCTTTAGGACAAGTCAGTTAAATATACCTGGATCCCAGGGTTAACCTTTATATTGAGACTAGGTTACGGAATTCATAATTTCAGTACTCACTAAAGTTCAGATAAGAAGTCAGAAATAAAATAAATGATGTTAATAAACTCTATCAGTATCACACAGTTCTTTCAATTCATTTTCTTTTATACTTTTGAGTTATTATTATTGAACATTTATCACCTTCCAGTTGTTTAAATGTATCTAAATACCTACACAGTTTTAACTCAAACTTAGTTTTGTTTTATTTTTAGTTAGTTATTAAAAATATGGAACGTTATTGTCGATGCCATGGAACAAGTGGATCATGTACCTTAAGAACCTGTTATCGAAGAACACCACGAATGAGAACACTTGGAACTTTGTTAAAACATATATATGATCATGATTTAGTACAAGTTAAACTAGGTGAGATATAATAGGCATTTATTGTTTATGTAAATTAGCATTTAATACTTCATAAATAGGAAACTAGGCATTGTTTTTCAAAAGGAAATCTGACTAATAAAAATATCTGAATCAATAATCTAAGCATCATCAGACCAACTCTCTGACCTAAATGCTGACCAATCTTCCATATTACTACAACTACAGACATCATATCTGATTGTTATAAATATCCAAGACAAGTTTATGTTTCCATTTGTTTAATTTTCAAAGTATTTCAACACCACCTGGAGCTCCTATGGGGCTACTGCTGGTCCTAAGCCCGGATAAAGGAGGAGGGTTGGGCATAGAGTTAGCGACCCCAAGTAACTCGTTAAAAAAACGCTAACCAGAAAAAATTATTTCAACACTACAAGATACATATTCATCTATGATAATTGAATGAAGTGGAAGAAAATTAGAGAAAATTTAGCGAATTGTATAATAGTACTTATAATAAATTTTGTCTCATATTAGTTTACAATAAAACACACAAGTATTGCTTTATTTAACGAATTTATGTTTCATTAATTTTTCAAAAATCTCTATCAGAGAGTGAAACATGTCGCTATGGTGATAGTTTGTCGTCGCTAGATAATTGTCAACTTGATGAATGTGGATGATCAAATACTTCAACGTTTTGATTATAATTTACCAGTAATTAAGGAAAATTTGAAAAAAAAGTAGTACGGATGATAGATTAAGAATGGAATATAGGATGGGGGGTTAAATCTATGATAGAATATGAGTGATTGAACCTGTTATCTTTGTACACACAGATGGGGTTTGAATTAATGAATTTCTAAGGCTTTTTCTGTACATAAGTTTTAATTTTTGTATTGTCTTACAGCCAAATTATTTGATTTACATGGATGACTTTGAAAGGGGTTTCTTGTGGAGCTATGTGTCTATAATTTACGAGATGTTTCAGCGTTAAACTGCTAACTAACTTCATGAATTCTTTCGACAGCCGGGCAGGACGATGTTTGGAAAGAACGTTTTATTCGTAGTTGTCCTTAATTCTACATTAGTAACACAACAGGTGCACTAACTGACAATGAATAAAATTTTTAGTGATAGGGATATTTTAAATAATTAAGCTTAGTTAGATTATCGTCAAGTTTCCAACACATCGTTATATGTTTATCCAGAATTCAAACAATCATAATTAATATTTTGATGCGAATAGTTCGGCTAATGAGATATCATACTTTTCATGAAGCGATTATAGAAGTCCACTTAATTTGTAGATGGTATTCGTCACGGACCAATCTCAGTCGAAGTACCATTGAAAACTATAGAATATTAGATATTAGTCTTGTCTTAGTCTGGAACTCTTCAGGAATGCACATCTACGATGTCTTCGGGGAGCAGAGCTCATGACTTTCACGTACAACGGCGAGTACTTAAACACTAGGCCATTTTGTGTTTGTAATGCTCCGGTTTGAAAAATTGAAAAAAGAAATTTTCTATAGTTCATTCACTACATGAGAACATGTTAACAGAGACGGAAGATTTGTCATTATGGGTGTTGGAGACAGTCCTATAATCTTCAGTCCAAACCAATCCGGTCTATCCATAGATAAATACTTTTGGTTATTAAACTGGATATATAACAACTGGAAGTTGTCCACAGTAGTTGTAGCAAAGTAACCTACTGTTTAAACTATTTATTAATGTTATAAACACATAAATATAATACATTTGTAATGTCACAATAAGTAGAATAATTAAATTTTTAAATTTTCTGACGTTTCGTGACTCAGTGTAAGCAACTTCTTCAAAGAACAAATAAACATATTAAGTTAATGGTTGAATTCATGAGTTGATCTGAGCTAGACCACCCTGAAAAGCCTGGAAGCACTAAACGGCCGTTATAGTGGTCTAGCCTAAATTGACTCATGAATTCAGCCATTAAATTAGTACAATTTCCACAAACCCCATTCTGACAAAAGTTAAATTAACTCAAGTTTAAATTGTACAAGAGAACGAGCAAGAATATTTGGTGAGATCAACCAAGAAACAGGTCTGACCAAGTCAATGCTATGTCATTCCGGTCAAGGTGATTTATGTGAGACATGTTTGCATATTTGTGTGTGTATGTATGTATGTATGTTAAAGGATGAAACGTGTAACATTTGTGGTGAGAAGGGATAAAGATGAATTTTTGTGTTTGTTAATGGTGTGAGATGTGAGTAGAATCAAACATAGTAGCTCTAATGGATGGATGGATGATTGAAGTTAGATGGATAGTGAGGTGTTCTTTTCTATTGAGGGTAGTGGGATCAAGCAATAAACGGAAAGCTGCAGTTACTCACCTTTCTTTGTAGTTGAAAAATTCTCTTTGTATTATTTTGATGTTTTTAATATCTACTTGTTTGTTATTGAAAATGACATGGACTGTTATCGCTGAATTAATTTTGAGTGTTTTCAGTTCTATGGGAATATTCGGTGGTTTTTTGTGTACTTAAAGTGCATTTTGGTTCGAGTCAGTATTTCGCAAGATGACTCTTCAATATAGAATGCATCACAATGGACACATCCTAATTTGTAGACACAATTCTGTATTGACATAAGAAGGAACTAAAATGTTTCGAAGGGATTTCGTTGTTTTGTAATGTATTTTAATTCGCTGTTGTTTTAAGACTCCTTGAAGTTCATCTGTCGTACTATGGCGATATGGTAATACTATAGTACCAATCCATGACATTTCATTCGGATTATCATTTAGCAGTAAAATGTCTCATTTTATTACTATTTTAACGACCATCATAGGAAAATTTTTAAATTGCAAGTATTAATCATGTGCTTTCATTCCTTATGTTTATTCTCTTCAGATGTAATAATCTTGTTTGCTCTTTGAAATAAATTTAGGGCTAGTAGGATTTTTGCACTAAACAAATGTGCTGAGTTGAAGTCTATATGACAATTTGAGTGAGTTAATTTTCGGTAGATAGTTAGATTTAGAACTCCATCTAGATTTCTTTTAGCAAATCTGCCTAAAAAATGGTAGTTCGCCGTCCTCATTTTCATTCTCGTATGTAAATTTAATGTGATATGAAAGTGTTTTGATTAGTTCAGAAAAAGAAGTTGGGTGAATCTTTTTTCATGACTACAAGAGTATCATCTACATATCTGAACCAAATTCGTGGTTTAATTTCACTAGCGAAAATATATGATTATATGTGTGACATAATCATGTTGGCTACAATCGGGGACACAGGGAATTTCATTGCTATTCCGATTGTTTGCTTGTATAATGTTCTGTTAAAAGTAAATACGATTAAAGTTAAACACAGTCTTAGGGATTTCATGATAAGACTGATGTTGTTGTAAACATAGCTCACACTTTATGTATGTAGTTCTATGTTCTAGTCTGTGAAACATTTCATTTGAACAAAGTGACTTTACAACAATATAATAGTATAGTATTCTTAAACAATCTGTTCTGAAAGCATTACTGTAGTGGACAAGGACACCAGTGGGGACAATCGAATGTATTTGTCATGAAATTACAGAGCATCTCAATAAAATCTGAGAACCATATCATAAGTCGTTAATTTGCAAAATATCAATCCATCATATCAAACGTGACTGTTCCTGTTGCAAACACCAATCCATTGTCTCAGATTTTATTGTTCACGCGTTTTCATTACCAATTGCGTTCCGTTCCCATTCTTTCTTCATTGACCTTCTACTGAAATACATTCTATACCTGACCATCATTATATACTACTTGTGTGGAATATAAGTAACCCACACAACACTATTACTAAATGCATTAGCAATAAAAGTAGAAGATCAGTAAACTTTCATATATTTTATATTTGTATCCAATCTAACTATCTATTATAACAAATTCTTACAAAATTTTACTTTTAGATTCCAGTAGTCTGCGATCGACCCGTAATACTTATGAAGATAAGCAAGAGACTTCTTCCTCTATATCAAATCATTTTAAACATTCATATTTAGATAAAGCTATCAAATTTATACCTTATCAGAAAAACATAAATAAACAATTAACCCCAATATTATCATCTATATCCAATGACTATTATGATAGAAACGCCAATAATGTAAAGAAAACTCCCAAAAAATCCAATTTGATTATTATAAACCCAACAAAAACAACAACTATTCATTCATCCATGTTAACTAAATCCAATGAACTAATGAATCATTCAATACATCCACATTTATCCCAATTAGTTTATTATGAATTAATAAATGAGAAATTGTTTTGTCATTCTAATTCATTTTATCATATATTAGGTACAAAAGGTCGTTTATGTAATTCATCTTCAATTTATATGAATAATTGTCATCATTTATGTTGTGGTCGGGGTTATATAACACATCATTATTATATTATGGAATCATGTCATTGTAAATTTATATGGTGTTGTCGTGTTGAATGTCAACAATGTTTAGTATTAAAAAAAGTAGAAACTTGTATTTAATATGATTCATTATACTACTTATAATAACTTTCTACATCTACTGTAGATTCAGAATTTAAGTAGTATACAATAACTTAGATTATATCATAAATTTAAAAGAAGTAAATATTCTAATAGAATGAATTTATTAAATTTATTTCTACCTCGAAAATATAATTCATACTATTCAATTATCAATGTTTGTAGGTCATTTTGATAAATTGTTTTTTGTTTTAATTTGTTTGCTCTATTTAATATATACACATATCTTCATTGTTATTATTATGATTACTCTAGTTTATTATTAATGTATTTGACTTGGGTATGCGGTAAATCACTAATCATCATTATTCATAATTGATCACTTTCAATGAGAATCATATGCATATATTTCGTTGTTTTCTTTTGTATTAAGCACCATGATTTATTTGTCATGCACAGTATTAACTAAGAACTTTTCTTTCTTTTCTTAATATTAAATAAATAATTGGCACACATATACACATATTTATCATGGTGTCTTTTGTTTTGGTTTCTTTTTTAATTTGAATTATGCAATAAGTTCATCTGATATATCTTGAGTCGGCTTTCCGAGAACTGCAATGGAGCCTCCAAAGGCCCTAAAAGAGCCGAAGAGTTCTAGCCAATCAGAACATGATGGAGGTTTCTAGAATATCAATGTGGCATGCTACCGTTGGTCAGTAGCATAATATGTCTTTTAGCGGATTGGCCAAAATATGATGTTGATTTAACAGATATGAATATCTATAAATATCCGTGTTTTTCTGTACAAAAATGGATCTTTGGAATAAAGTGTTTTTTCGCTTACTTTGCACCTTTCTCTCGAGTCCAGGTCGCTGCGTACTTCTAGATTGCGGGTTACCAGAATAGCTTAGGAACCGAATAAAGCGTTTAAATTTACAAGATTTATCAATATATAGATAGATCACCGTTGAAAATTTGAAAGTAGTGAACGGTTGTTTCGTCCTATTATGGGACTCCTCGGATATTTATCTATCTGGGGGGAAGGGATTTGTTTAATTTTTATTAATGGTGAAATGATTTTAACCATAAACTGATATTATCTGAAAAATTTAATTGATATCAGAGAGTAGTGTATATAATGCCTATAATGCTTGTGAATGAAGGCAATATCAAGGTAGTATGCACATGATGCACATATGTCAATAAGAGACTGATTGATTGCAGTTCTAAACATCAATGAGAGGATTCAAGTAAAATAATACCAAGTGAATTTAAACTTTACACGATTACATAAGCTAGTAGCTATCAGGACTCAGAAATTAAGTGGGCAATGCGATGGCGTTTGAAGCAAACGGTATTGGGTATGAGTCGCAGAGTTAACATCAACTCAGAGGTGTAGGTACATCCAGCTGACGAGTCTCAAATGGGACGGAACGGGAGTCCTGGATTACACTGCTAGCCACTATCTCTCTTTGCTTGTAGTGTATGATTATTTAGTTTTAGTTTATAATGAGCATCTGCTAGCACAAACTTGACCTATATGACTAAATATACACGAAAATGTCACTATTAATTGTTTTCAGTAGTCATTAAAGATAAACAGTTATTTTTGTAAAATTGACATATTACAAAAACATAATTAATAAATAATCATAGTAACTGTGGCAATTCAGTTTATGCCTTTCTAGACAATCAACGTTTATTCTCATCCTCAGACTTTAATAGCGAAACTGTTACTATCACTATTATATAAGTAACCATTGTCTACCGAATTGTGATCATATTCAAATGATTTTGACACACTTTTTAGCCAAAGTTAATCTTTAAAGATGATAAAGACAATCTTTATACAGGCAGTGTACATTTTGTTTTATAATGATACTTTTCAACATTTCACTACCTTGTCACCAACCGACTAGCTTTGGGCACTGGCCAAATGATCCTGAAGTGATTAAGTAATAAGTTGTTAATTTAGTTACTTTACACTTTATACACTTTACTAAGTTATAGTTCCTTCTAAATGTTATTGAAATTTTTTTATTTTTGAAATCCCATTTATGTTTTGCAACCCAACTGTTGCTTGCAAAGCTTTATTTTATGCTATTAGTGTTGTTCTGAAGAATATATTGTATTAAAAAGCATACTCATCTACGTTTATTTGATTAGTGGCAGATATCCTGTAGGACTGAGTCATTTACACTAACTATTTTCCGATTATTAGTCATTGTCATGTTTGTTTAGTCTTTAGCGCAAACCTAACATCAATACATAAGGTCGAGTTACTTCAACTAATAACCGAATTGAAGTTTGGTCAGTAGGACTCGACTAACACTAAGGACTAAACAAATTGGCACTGGTACACCCCAGTGATCAGTACACTTACGTAGAATGATTATTCAGAAAACCAATCATAATTTGTTTAAGATTATTGTTTGCCAACTGAACTTGATAGATTACAGACATTTGAGAACTTCATTTCTCCATTTCTAATGCGTTGTGAATCAGGTTACTTGGTATATGCTAAGTTTGGAAATAAATCGTGTAATGCTCCAGTTGATGTGTCTTCTCTCACTCGCGTGCCTATCAGCTAGTCAGATGGTAGAATAGTTTTCATCTCTCTACCCCAAGCAGTTAGTCTCACTTCAAACTCACACATACTAGCCTCAAGTTTAAGCCAGTCAGCCTATCACGTCAAGGTCTTAATTTAGATTGAACAAGACGTAACAAAATTTATAAAGATAATTAGTGTTGTCAGCATGTATACGGTCTTTAATAATTGTTCCCAACTCGATTAGGATCCTGTCGAAAATTCATGTGGATGTTTAATTGTAGATTTCTTATAAAAGTGACACCTGATAATGGTTAGGAAGTTGATTATGTTGTGACAAGATTCAAATCTCAAAAAATACCAAAGCGCATAATAATATTTTCAGAATGGGTTTTGTGGAGATTTTAGAAATTTCACTGATTGGAATCATGAATCAATTGAAGCTAGACCACCCACGGGGGGGCGGGATCGTGGATGCGCATTGCTCAGGAGTCCCATACTAGGACGAAACGGCCGTCCAGTGCTTCCAGGTTTTCCATGGTGGTCTAGCTTCAATTGACTCATGATTCCAACCAGTGGAATAATATTTTCGTTTATTTAGTAATAAACATCTCGGTAAAAATCATTTTAGTTATTTTTCTACCTTTGATAGTTATTTATTTTGTAAAACTAAGTGGTTAATTAATCAGTATGATATCATGCAGATCCCACTTATTTACTTAAGACCTAAAATTTATGTATTTTTGAATTTGAATATCAAAAATATAAAAAGGGACTTGGCTAGCTTTTCTCGGATTCTGACTAATGGTTTTAGAATAGATGGATTTCTCTTGAGCAGACGATTGATAGCTAATACGACGTCCAACTTAGTCGACTTGTTCATAGAACAATACCACAAGCCGTTTGGAAATTTATTCTACTGAGATAAATTGTTCATATCTCTTAATAGCCTGTATCAGTTTTTCTTGTCTTACCACCTTAACAATCCTAGAAGTGATTGTCAACTACTTATTTACTAGGTATTTGAGTATAATTCAGTAAGCCAATTTCTTGACTATTAAAGGAATTATCATAAAACAAACGGCTGTCCCAGTATCATGTATTTCTAATATAATTAAATGCATGCTAATTTCATTACGAGCTTTAACAAACTGATTGACTTCCCTGTGCTAACTTCCCATTAGTTCGGTGAGGTTTCAGATCTTCAGTGATGCTTAGCGAATGGTGGTTAAGCCACTTGACTTCATTAGTTCAAATCAGTCTGACAGTTGTTTGTTGGTTTGCGTATCTTGTAGTTTGAATGAGTGAGTCTCAAGGCAGTAAGGTTTCTGGAATCAATAGCTGTCACATTACTATATACGAGGTTGATTGGTTCCAATATGGAAAATAATAAATAGAAATTTTGAATGCTACGAGAAGACAACTGTTTCATGAAGTAAATAAATAAGAAAGTCAATTAAATAATCATATAGACAGTGAGAGCAGATAAACTTACGTTCACAGACACTTTTTAACCTGATCTTGTATAGATGTTATTTCCTATTTTATGGTGTGATGCGTTTTGTTTGGCTGGTATATAAACCAAGTATTTTGAAATAAATGATTCGCATAGTGAAAGCTGTTCTGGATTCAACTAACAGGGCTAGGAGGAAGAAGGACTAATAAGGACACTAGGTTGTTCATACCGGTCGAACGTCATTGATTTGTTATAGTACTAAGATTAAATAAATAATATTTCGATTGACGAATAAATCACGTGATAATTAGCTGAGCTTAAAGTCAACAGTAGGAAAATGTTGTGAACTTTTGAGTGAAGTCATGAGTGCGTTCTAGGATTTAAAAATTAATTTAAGGGTGATTAGATCGAGTTGTACTCGTAGATAGTGAACTACACATTTTTGGGTTTATCCACAATGTGAGCTGGTGTCCAAGTAGTCTTTGGCTACCAGTCTTAGATATAACTATGAGAAGACAATCAGTAGCGAGTTTCTGTGGAGAAATTAAGTTGATTGTAACCCATAAGGTTTATTGTGCATCATACGTCATTTTGGCAGCTTACGTTTTAGTCTATTGCCCACCGTTTATTTATCTATTTTTCTTAGGTCGATTACGTTTGTTATGAACCTTCATTTCTAGGCATGTTTGAGGTATATGAGAGTCTAGGGTGTCATTGATAACAACCTAAAACAAGAGTAAACCTTAAATAGTACCTGAGTTCAGGACGTCGAGTTCTCTAAGTAATTTCGGAGTAAGGATAGATGTGAATTGGATAAACTTATCTTCACAACCTTTGTTAAGAGGGGTGTGTTCAATACTTTGCATTCAAACGCTTCTCTGATATAAAATAAAGCACTGTGGTTCATTATCAATAAGACAGGATCAAATTTCCGTCCGTAACAATCTAATAGAATAATAACCGTTTCCAGTAGACATTCAGAGAGTGACAATGATCAACTGCCTCACGCCTTGACCTTGAATTTAGCCGAACGAGATTATTACTAACCGTCCGACATCACATACTGTCATGATTACACGGTGGGAATCAGTCTCCCACAGGTGTTATTGTAAGCCAATCCTTGAGCTGTCAAAAACAGTTTTCGCTTGACGAAAGTCAGGAGAAGAAGGCCTTTCGGTTTAACGAATTTAATCTACCTCTGAAGTTGTTATGACCTTGATCTGTCTACTCTAGATTAAGACCTTGACGCAATAGGCTGATCGGTTTAACCTTGAGGCTAGTACGCGTGAGTTCGAGGTGGGTAGAGAGAAGAAAACTATTCTGTCACCTGATTGAATGGCAAGCACGGTAATGAGAGAAGACAACGCACAATAATTTGGAAAAATACAATTATGTCCAAAACTGGGAATCAGGGTAGAAAATAAAGTGCAAAATATTCTGTTTAAATTACAATAGCTTCGGGACAAAAAGGGGTATGGCAATGAATGATACATCGAATGAAAGCTCATGTTCTGTAGAATAAAATAGGGACAAAAACAAATGTCAGTGTTTTACAAGCTTTGAATAAAATGAAATAAAGTCCCGAATAATAGCTTTCGTAGTTTGTCAAGGCTTCTTGTTTCCCTGTTCACATAATCTTCGCCCTTGAGAAAAAAATTTTTATAACTGCCACTCAACTGAGTGAATAGGTAGGTGAAACTGCTTGACGTTGTGATCCTTGTGAAGCGTGATCAGTTTGATAAAAGCAGCATGGTTTGTTTTGAAATGCACCTTCATGCTCTTGTCGAAGATGATTTATGCAAGATGCCGACGACATTTGAGAGGAAACAGAAGACTTTGGTGTGGATATAACATTAAAACGAAACACATGAGATTCTGAAGTCTTACCGGAGCATACTTTGTCTGAGGCATTCGATTTGGAATCGTTGTGAAAATTTGTTACATCGGAGGAATATGATTTGGGAATGTTATGAGAACATACTAAGTCGGAGGTATTCGATTTGAAATCACCATGAGAACAAATAACATTGGAAATATTTCATTCAGAAAGATTAGGAGAACATGTCACATCTGAAGCATTTAATTCATGAATATCAAGGGAGCATGATACATCGGAGGCATTTGATTTAGAAATATCATTAGGAATTTGGATAGACTCAGGGGAAACATTTTGAGAACATACCTCATTTAATAGTTTATTCAAGGTATCGACATGCTCAATCCAGTCTAATCCTAATAAATCTAAATCGTGCCGATTTGTAAGATAACAAACATCCGTGAATTTATTTCCCATGAATTGAACATTGCATATGACTTCTCCTGTAAGCTTCACTATATCTTCTGAAGCATTATGAGCAACATGTTCTGTGGGTCGGATGCGTGAGCATCCTAACTTACGCTATGTGTTTTTGGAGATCAATGTAACATCGGAAGCAGTGTCCAATTGTAGGCGTATAGGTCTTTCATTCACAATAAGTTTACGTATGTCCGCTTACTTTTAAAACCAACTTTGAAGGTTGCGAACGTGCTTTTAATTTGACTCTGTAGTCGTTGCTACGAATTTCCGCTACGATATTTAGAATTGCGTTTAGTTGATGAACAATGATCTTTTTTATGACCAATGCGATGACATTGGCGGCATTTGTGGTTCTTAAACGGACAAAGTTTCGCAAAATGCCATGCTCCGCAGAACCAACATGGTGATGGGGGTTTGGCAGAAGGTTGTTTTGTGCTTGTAGTGCCTTGTTTCGACGATTTTGAGGATCTGAGAGCATTAATTAAACCAAAATCGGAAGACTTAATCTTCTGTTGCACCATCGTGGTATCATGCTTGAGATTTAGCAACCGTTGACACTCGGTTGTGACCATTTGTAGTGTCATGTTCGGTTCTCGTCCAATACGTGCTAACATTCTGGTACGGATATCTGCATCTTCTGAATTATTTAAACCACAGATAAAAATCAAACATTTGAATTGGTCTGCTGTCACTTCGTTTATTTTGAAACGTCTGCATTCTCGATTTACTTTCCCAGCAAATGTGAGATAATCGTCGTCTGGAGATTTCGACATCTGTAAACATTGATAGCGAGTATTAAATAATGAGGATTGTTCGCCGAAAATGTCAGATAAAATTTGGACTGTCTCTTTGAAAGATAAATCTCGCGGATTTCGTGGTAAGATGAAATTCACATATTTGTTGTATTCACGTGTTCCAAGTCTTCTCAAGAGTAGGCGAACTTTAGCTGCATCGTCAAGATTTGAGCATTCGACGCGGCATATGTCTTCACAACGATGAAACCAGGAATTGAAAATGATACCAGGTTCAGGATCACAATGAACTTCAGAAATAGAATTTGCGATTCATTCATACTTATCTGATTGATAAGTTGAGGATGAATGTAATGAGAGCATCTGCGCCAGTGCATCCAAAAGCTTCATTTGATTTGCATCATTTTGTGCTTGCTGCATTCGCAGAATCGTTTCAAGGTCATCTAAAGATACAGACATTTTGTTCTGGATCAATCAATGTGGAAAAAAAATCTCCATCGCCACTTTGTTATGACTTGTGACTGCAGATCTGAGCGAAGCGTATTTATCGATCGGACCAAAGACGCTCAAACACGTAAGAACGGCCAAGAGCTATGATTGGCCCGGCTTCCCTGTCTAGCCCAGCCAGTTGAGTCCAGAACGCAAGTCTCAGCATCTGAGATATGAATCGTTATATTACAAACATACTCTGTTTATATACCAATCAAGCAGACCACATCGTACCATAAAATAGAAAACAACATTTGTACAATATTTGACAAGTGAAATAAACATTGACCAATAGGAAATGTCCATTTAAAGTCTAAGGACACCATTAGACTTAACAGGATAATTATTGGTATATTTTTCTGAATATCTCAACAGAAATGTAAATAAACACCGTTAGTTTGCAAAACAGAAATGGTTACAGCTTGTTGAAGTGGAAAAAAAGACAACATAGAACACATGCTGAACACTAACTAGAGCTTGGAAAAATTAGTCAACGCAACTTAATATTATTCATTAAAAACACGTGTTTCGGATGAAATTTAATGTGAAAAACAGGGACAAAACTCACCGAATGAAAATACTGGCGTTGTTCAGTGGTCAATATGCGCACATTTTCAAGTACTGACATCCAATTTTCAGATCACTTAGTGGTAAGCTCTGATTAAGAGAGCGTATTCAACTGGGGGTTTTCGATTCTAGCCCATTACTCCACGTCGTTTGTTGTTTCATCCGATATGTTAGGATTCATCACTCGAACGTGTTCATAGAAGATAGATATTGAAAACGTCGTGCTGGGAGTCCAAAGTCATCCCTTGGTAAAGTCTTCAGAGGCCTATCAATAAAATAAAAACGTTTTATCTCAGAGGCACCAAATAGAAGATTTTCAGAACCACCAGTAAAATCAAAGGAATATATGTCACGCTCGTTACTAAATAATCATTTAAGTTGTTTTGTATTTCGCATTGTTAGATCTGAACGAAGAATAAATGGATGGTAACTGCTAGGAATTATTTATGAACTATTGTTACATATATTCTTATTGGATAATTGATAAGTAACCAGATTATATATATATATATATATATATAAATATATATATATACATATATATATATATATATATATTCGTATTCTTTTTGTCATAAGCTTTCATTATTCTATTGGCTACTATCATACGATTTGCCATTCTTGACTTATTCACAGCATATGAGTTGCAGTATCCAATACTCACGGCCACTTTAGGCTTGATCTTGTATATTTGTTGATTTTTATTTTACGGAGTGACGAGGTTGTAGTGACTCACGTTTATCACGAGAACACGACTGGTTTAATAAAAACAATTATTATTATAACCAACTGTACCAGTGTTTGTTTTAATGTGCTTTTGTTTAACTGTGCTAACTATAGCTATTTTGTGCTTCCATTACCTTCCATCATTGTTCTGCGGTTTTTGGTACTGTTCGCACGTACTCCTGTCTTCTGCTTCCACTTGTACCATTCCTTGGCACGATCTTGGTATTCGTTCAATACCACGAGATCGCCAACGAAATAAATCTGGTTACGTTCAATCTCTGCCTTCTGATTTACCTGGCACGTGTTTCTTTGTAGCGGTGTTCATAGTTAATCTCAACTCGACGCCACGCTACAATTGGTGATCCCAAAGTTTGGAACACGCCTCAACCTCTGGTCGAATCTTCCAAAGAAGCCAATTCGGTGAGTCTATTATTTATCTATCCACGTCTGTCGTATATTTTCATATTAATTTTTAATATATAATATACACGACATGACGGATAGCGACAAGAATACTATTAATGTTATAGACTCAGACGTACAGGCCATTCACTTTCGACCTGTATCATTCATCCCCCACGACCTAGAGGTCTGGTTTGCTGCATTAGAGTCTCAGTTTGAGACTCGTCGCATCACGAGCCAAAGGCAAAAGTACGCCTACGCTCTCGAATCATTACCCGGGGACCATTTAGTAGCTGTTCGTGAGGTTGTCCTCAATTCTAACGTGCCTAATGTTTATGATCGCCTCAAAGAGGCAATTGTCCGACATTTCCTCCCATCGAGGGAGGAACGATTGAGGACATTATTAGCACGTCACCCCCTGGGTGATGCTAAACCAAGCCATCACCTCACGCGCCTGCAATCTCTTGCAGGACCAACAGCATCTGACTCGGAGATAGTTAAGGAATTATGGCTCGAGTCACTACCAGCTCATATCCAACCTACTGTGACGACACTGCTCGAGGACTCACCGCTTAACCAGGTAGCCCTCATAGCAGACAAAATTTTGGCGAGGACTAGTAATAGAGACACCTATGTAGTTGCTTCGACGGCACGTCCTAAAGTAGACATGGACGCCGGTCATTCCTCAGCTCATGGTGACAGGGACAGGTGTATTCACACACGTCTTAGTTTTCGAGACCGTTGTAACGTACCCCAACCCTACGTCCCCCGAGCTCGCTCAAGTTCTCGCAAACCCGTCACCACTCGCCCAAAAAGGGCATCTTCCAAGCCACGCCGAAAGGCGGCTACGGAAGCGAGTGACAGTTGGTGCTGGTTCCATAGGTCCTTCGGGTCTGGCGCCCGCTGTTGTCGAGCACCATGCTCATACAAGGCGGGAAACGCCAGCGCCGGCGAGTAAAAGCGGCCGTACTCGCTGGCCCTTCTCCCCAGGTTGGTCGCCTATTCTACGTGCACGATTATCGCACAAACGCTAGGTTCCTAGTAGACACTGGGGCCCAAGTTTCTGTCGTACCACGAGGTAGCAGCAAGTCACAAGCCACAGTGCTTCGACTACGCGCTGCGAATGGCTCAGTCATTCCTACCTACGGTACACGACAACTCGCGGCCAACCTGGGCAACCGACGAAGGTATCTGTGGACGTTCATCATTGCTGATGTTCCCACAGCCATACTAGGTATTGATTTTCTACAGCACTATGAATTGCTTGTCGATTCACATAGGCTGCAGCTAATCGATACTTCGTCGAACAGCAAATTCATGGGCTGTAAAGCCCACATGAACGCGTACCGAATCCTCGGCACTTTTTACTCGCGTGACGATAAATTCCACGCTTTATTCGAGAAATTCCCCGTACTCACTAAACCACTCGAGGAGCTTCCATCGGTGACCAATCGTGTGGTACACCACACAGTCACCTGCGGACCGCCAGTCACGGCACGACCTCGCCGACTGGCACCGGACAGATTAGCTTTTGCTAAGCGTGAGTTTGACAATTTACTAGCTACTGGTATTATTCGTCCTTCTCACAGTCCATGGGCCTCTCCTCTTCACATAGTGCGCAAAAAAATGGGGTTAGTTGGAGACCATGCGGCGACTACCGAGCTCTAAACGTAGTTACGCGCTTTGATAGCTACCCCATCCCCCACATACACGACATCACGGCATCGCTCAAGGGCACGACTATCTTTTCTAGGATCGATCTGGTACGAGTATATCATCAGATCCCAGTCGCTCTTGAAGATATCGAAAAAACTGCTATCACGACTACTTTCGGTTTGTTTGAGTTCCTACGAATGCCATTTGGATTACGGAATGCTGCTCAAACTTTTCAAAGGTTTATCGATAGCATTGTACGAGACCTCGATTTTGTTCACGTCTATATTGATGACCTGCTAATCGCATCATCAAACGTAGATGAACATTATCAACATCTTACGCTATTATTCAAACGCCTTTCGGATAATGGAATAGTAGTTAACCCAGACAAATGCGAGTTAGGTAAACGAGAAATAATATTTCTGGGTCATGTTATCAAGCAAGAGGGTATTCTACCTTGTGAGGACAAAGTGCAAGCAATAAAGGAGTACAACGTGCCGTCCTCACTCAAGGAACTGAAGGCTTTTCTCGGTTTGGTTAACTTCTACCGTCGTTTCATCCCACACGCGGCAGAACGGTTACGACCACTAACCGACTTACTACGCGGCAACCCACGCAGATTGGGAATGAACGATTCTGCACGTACTGCATTCACTGAAATCAAAATGGCTCTTGCGCAAGCCACTCTTCTCGCCCATCCCGATCCATCAGCCACGCTTAGTATAGCGGTTGATGCATCCGATGTTGCTATAGGAGCAGTCATGCAACAAAACATCTCCGGTAGTTGGCAACCTCTCGAGTTTTTCTCACGATCCTTACTACCACGGAGACGAGATATAGCGCTTTTGGTCGCGAGCTGCTAGCAGCCTACTGCGCCATCAAACATTTTCGGCACGCAGTAGAAGGACGTCGATTCATCTTATTCACCGACCATAAGCCCTTAACGTATGCTTTGCATACCAAGTCTGACCGCTACTCACCACGAGAGTGCAGACATTTGGACTATATCTCCCAGTTCACGACAGACCTTCGTCACATCCAAGGCAAGTCGAACTGTGTTGCCGATGCTCTATCACGAATCCAAATGAATGCAGTTACCCTGCCGGTGCTCGATCTTCCTGCTATGGCCGCTGCCCAAGCAAACGATCCCAGCTGTACAAAAGCACCACACTCTACGTCCCTTCAGTATCAGGAAGTACCTCTAGCTACGACTTCTGGCACCATTCTATGTGATACGTCTACCGGTCTTCCTCGACCCATCGTACCCTCTGCTTATCGCCGTCTCGTATTCGATGCCCTGCATGGATTATCTCACCCAGGTATCGCAGCTACATTACGCCTCATCGCTGCACGATACGTCTGGCCGTCCATGAATAAAGATGTTCGTATGTGGGCGAAGCAATGCTTACAATGTCAACGATCAAAAGTGCACAGGCACGTAGCCGCCCCCCTCGGCACATTCGCTACGCCTGATGCTCGCTTCGATCACGTTCACTTAGACATTGTAGGACCACTGCCACCACCGCAGGGGTATGATCACATACTCATGTGCATCGACCGCTTCACCAGATGGCTCGAAGCTATACCCATCACGTCTATCACGGCGGAGACAGTTGCTCACCGCTTCGTAGAACGATGGATAGCTCTATACGGTTGTCCCTCGACTGTCACGACTGACCGAGGACAACAATTTGAGTCCGCACTATTCTCCTCACTTACTCGGCTGCTTGGTACGGAACGCATACGCACTACCGCCTACCATCCAGCTTCAAACGGTTTAGTGGAAAGGTTTCATCGTCAACTTAAAAGTGCTCTTCGAGCACACGAAAATAACGACTGGTACGAAACCTTACCGCTCGTTCTTTTAGGTATCAGAACGAGTTTAAAGGCAGATATCCAATGTTCCGCCGCTGAACTTGTATACGGCACGACATTACGTCTGCCCGGGGAATTCTTCACACCACGGAGCAGACATGATTTCGCTAAATCAGACTACGTCCGTCGACTGTCTGCATTTATGCGAACGCTGTCTCCGGTGTCAACTCGAATACAACATCGACAGGTCGCTCTCCCTCGAGAGTTATTTACCTGTTCACATGTTTTCATACGAGTTGATTCGGTACGCAAACCTTGGCAACAACCTTATGAAGGCCCTTTTCACGTGATCGCTCGCCACGAAAAGACCTTCAAGGTTGATCGATATGGACGCGTCGAGATCGTCAGCGTTGATCGTCTCAAACCAGCACACCTCGATGACAGTGCCCTATCTGGTAACCTGAGATTCAATGCTAGACCTAGCAAACCTACTAGCGGGATCCTCAAACCATCTTCAGGTCCCACGCTAGATACATCTGAGACCTCATTCTCACGTCCCAGTCAACAGCACGCGTCATCTGCACCGTCTACGGACGAGACGACAGTCTCACGTCCAGATCAGCAGACCACGCCGCCCTTGACTTCGGATGAGATTGCAGGCTCACGCGACGCGAACGAGACTACCGTCTCACGTTCCGGTCGCCGAGTACGGTTGCCCGTACGTTTCCGCGATTAGTCGCACAGTCAACAACTGATACGGTGTGGGATTATTCCTATACTACACGCATGCTACACTCTTCTCTTTTTTGATTTTCTTTTTGTTTCCTGAGCCCACGCCTTCGACCATCTCCGTTTGGTTCCGTCGACTTCAGTCAACTTTGGCGAAAGCTGGATTGGCCACCCACGCTCTTGTCAACGTACTCAGTCGATATATTGGTTTCGAATGCTTGGCTTACGCTTGGTCTCGAACTTTGTCGTTATGGTCGCTTCTGGTTCATCGGCTCAACGTGGTTTCGTCCTACGTCTGCAGCGTTTCTGGTCCGCATTCCCTACGAACGCAATCTTCAGATTCTGGATACAAACCACTCTGGTGTAGCATGCCAACTCAAGCAACAAATACAACACATCGCTCCTGGTACCGTTCTCCGAAAACGACCTTCGCTGGCAACTCGATCAACGATCGCTTTCCTGTTCGCCAATTCTTCCGTCCTACAATCGCTCGTCAGCCGATCAGTCCCACGATTCAAACCGCTATTTATCGAAAGTGTAAACCCTTTCTAGCGGGGGGCTCCTGTAGTGACTCACGTTTACCGCGAGAACACGACTGGTTTAATAAAAACAATTATTATTATAACCAACTGTACCAGTGTTTGTTTTAATGTGCTTTTGTTTAACTGTGCTAATTATAGCTATTTTGTGCTTCCATTACCTTCCATCATTGTTCTGCGGTTTTTGGTACTGTTCGCACGTACTCCTGTCTTCTGCTTCCACTTGTACCATTCCTTGGCACGATCTTGGTATTCGTTCAATACCACGAGATCGCCAACGAAATAAATCTGGTTACGTTCAATCTCTGCCTTCTGATTTACCTGGCACGTGTTTCTTTGTAGCGGTGTTCATAGTTAATCTCAACTCGACGCCACGCTACAAGGTCTAGTCAGCTTGTATATAAACCAATTGTGTCTGAAATATACAGTTCATACAACGGAGGCTGATATTTGTGTTCTGGACTGAACCAGGCTGGGTTAGGTGAGAAGCTATTATACAAAAGATCAATAAGGTGTCGGAGTTTATTAAAAGCCGGTCGTGCTGGTTGACGCGCCGCTAGTTTGGCTCAGGGACATGGTCGCATTCTGGTATTCTGGTTGATAATTTTGTTATGTGATTGTTGTCAGGGCCATAGAACATAAAAAGTATGTTTCTGAACCTAATTTTCTGTACATGACTAAGCTTAGGTAAAGTCCTTATTTCCATATCTCGTATTGCCTTCACTGATCTGTTTGAAGGATGTACTCAGTCTCGGGCTCCAAGATGATGTCAAGAAATCAATAACGCGTAATCTGGCAACAGGTTTATTAACCAGCCATGGAAAATTGATAAATATTTATTCTGAACAACGATGAGTCTATATACAATATAATATTTCTGAAAGGGCAGGTACACCATTTCTAAAGGCATGATCTACAAATTACAACATTTATTGGTTCACAGTATGCATCTCAAGTAGGGTTGTTAAATAAATGTAATCTATAAAAGTGAATATCAGTCCATTCGTTCAGATGTCTTGGAGCGTTATTGATTAGTTTTATGCTTTAGTACTACACTAAGTAGTATTCAAAATATTTTCCAAAGGGGCATTGCGTCCACGTTACACATTAGATCCAATCTCGGCACAACTGTGTTAGAATTTCGGTCGTGCTGATTATTTATACAATATAACTTTCTTAGTTTATATTTGTTATTATGTAGACTTGTAGAGTGCTTGGTGTGAACTCTGGCCTTGGGAAAACGCGTTCGTTGAGTTTGTTCCAGATATCAGAATTTCCATAGCTGTGCCCTTAGAGCAAGATTCTGAAAAAAAGAGGGACAGAAGGGCAGCAAGACACCTGGATGTGAACGTAAAACAATACTTAACATTTTGTAGTGGAACAGACGGAAATATGATAAATTATTGGACTAAATTGATGCTAGCTCTTGTTGCCAGAGTGAAATGTAAACAGATGCTCCAGATGAGAGAATGCAGTATCAAAGAACAATGAATTGGGATACTCACCAATGTGGAGTAAGTTCAAGTGAAGGAAGAGAGTCAAGGTTGGAATACGGAAGGTTGTTTATTAGAATGGAAAGTGCATATTGAGAGTGAAATGTTGAGAAAACTAATAATTATATCTTTTGTTGTCTGAGTTTTTTCTTTTTTTCCATCCGACTCCTGCCACACAGTTAAAGTGTTAAATTCCAAGTTAGCATGTTATAGGTTGTCTTAGTAAAATAGCTAATCCAGCATGAAGCGTTAAAAGAAGTAACTCGGATCATGGGAGCCCTAATGCAGATACATCTGTCCCACAAGATCCCCTCATCTAGTAAGCTACCAGTAACACACACTGATTCAGTCATCAGTACCATTCAAGAGTTTGTGTTACTTTTGATTCGTGGTTCATAAAGTGCGAAGATCTACGTATCCATTTATATAGACCGGACAGTGCTACGAAATTTGGCCTGACAGTGTGAATGCGGAAGTGATTTTACGCCTACAGAGAATCGTTGTGAGTTAAGTTTCAACCAAACTACTGAAATAGTCTCGAATCCTCGTAAAACAGTCACTTCTTTTATTTACATCCTACCAGTGTTTGAAGATTGATAGAGAATCAAAGGGTGGTTAGGAGTAATATGAAAGAATTGTGAACTCAGGATACAAGACCTTCAAGCTATTGTCTCAAACTGGAAACCAGTTCAAGTGCCCTGTGTTTGTCCGTAGTATGCGTTCGACCAAGAGTGTTGATATAGACTCAAGAATTCTTGGTCATATTAAATACCACACTTTCATTCACTTGCATGAACTGACCAACAAATGCCTTAGGTTAATAAATCCGGAACGTTATACAGTAGAGTTGTTATAAGTTCAGTAGAATAGTGCTACTAGAATAACAGAATTGTTCCATTATTGCGGACTTGTAGAATTATGATCTAGTTCGGTGTTAGTATAGTTGTTATCGCTATTATAGTTATAGACCTAATCTAAAAGTGGTAGATTTGTTTTGATGTAACTACCTAATCTATAAGATCTTATGTGGAAGCCACATCGCTATCTATTCTAACTCGTCATATCATGACAGTATTCAATATGATGTTTAGCACTTCTGATGAACACATTCAGTGTGTGAATGGTATAATACATTTATTGTGAGTAGGGATAAGTTACACAGAATCATCACAGCTGCAAAGCCGAGCCATGCCGCACAACTGTCTCGCGTTCACCATCCCTGCTCTTCTCTCTGTGTTAGATGTTGCATGTTAATTTTGTCAGTCATTTTACGTTCACCTTAAAAGATAATATGGTTAGGGAGCGATACCACCGCGGGCTTGCCACCACATGGCCACCTAACCTATAAGATATTGGTTGGAAATTACATCGATTTGTATACTGGCTCGTCCTGTCGTGACAGTTCGTAATGTTCCCTTCAAAAGCCTTACAGAGTACTTTTAATGTACTAAGGGAATAATATATCTAATGTTACAAATAAGAGGTTACATAAAATGACTATAGCTGGAAGGATTAACCATGCCGTTTCGATTAAGTGCTCCAGCATTTGCCTCTATTGACATCATCCAGGTGTTCAACGGCAAATGTGCGTTTTTCATTTATTTTGTGTTTAGTTTAACGGATCGCGTACTTAGGAACCAATGTCACCACAAGACGTCAAAGGTTGAAATCAGCGGCTTTTTGCAGCAAATTGATACAGTTAGGAGAAGAGATCAATAAAGTATCAAGAAGCCAGGTTGCTCTAGTGACATCTGCAAAGCCTCATCTTCATGTTGGAAATGTAGTGGTGAGCAGTTCAAACGACTTCGTTCCTAAAATCTATAGCAGAAAATTTTGTGAGACCGTTGTGAGCCTACAGTCTAACCAACACAGAGGTCAGTCTACAGCGGTTTGAGCGGAAAGTCCAACAATAATGGTGAAACACACTATAAAACCACTGTCGAGGAAATGACGGAGAACAAAATATTATATATATCGAGGGTTGCTATCACTCGACTTGCAAAAACTATGGAAAAAATAAAACTTTTGGTTACATTACCAAACGGACATTCAACGGTATTTCATGACAGTTTTGGAGATTGTACGAAGTTTTTAATCATTCTTACCCATCCATGTAATGAGAGATCAGCATTTTGACCGTAAATACAAGTACCATTAGCTTCCCTCCCAACAGTTAAACGAGATTTGGAAAATTGATGTTATTTAGCTTGGGGATTTTCTTGAATGTGCTGGACTGATAGTGAGAGTCAAGAAGTCCAAAGACAGTATTAGCTTGTATGGCACTTACTCAACCGTTCCTAGAAATTTACCATTATCCATTACCATTTAATAAAGATGTCTTCGAGCTTAATGGGAGTATTTTGCCAAGTGTGATCAGTCAGGAAACAAATTCACATTACCTGGCGGCCTATGAATGTAGAGACGTTCTCAGTACTGATATACACAAGAGATCACTCTGATATAACTGTAATACTTTTTCGGTATTTATTCGTTTATATGTGTGAAAACTCCTCATCCGTACTGTTTTGTTTTAACACCAACCATTACACGTAGACAGCCTCAAGCAACCAATATATACGAGACGAAAAGACTCATGCTCTCTGCATGACGGCCGGGCCAATCTTAACCTATAGTGTCTGAGGCTATGTCAAACCTACATGGGTTATTCTAGCTTCCGGACATGTCATTTTACTCCTTCATTTGTCACATTTTGACCTTGTCAATTATTCGCTTGCTAGCTTGGACTGTTTTTATATGAGCGTATATGTGTGCATCGCTTACCCTGTTCATCACATGTCTATAGCTTATTTTTGTCTGTTTTTGCATACAAATATTGAAACACACTCGATCAAATCGAGTTGACTCACCAACCTTCGCTTCTCTTTCCGCTATGTTACGCTGGTTGTCTGTTCGGATCAGCGAGTTCACGGAATATACTTATTCA
Source organism: Schistosoma haematobium (assembly GCF_000699445.3). Taxonomy (NCBI): domain Eukaryota; kingdom Metazoa; phylum Platyhelminthes; class Trematoda; order Strigeidida; family Schistosomatidae; genus Schistosoma; species Schistosoma haematobium. Next base: position 8,419,400 of record NC_067202.1, on the reverse strand, counting down.
GAATTCATTCTCGTTCGAGATTTTATTTTAAGTTTGTCTCACTTATTACTGCCACGTCAAATTAATGTCCTTAGGTCACTCCTATGTTAATTAATAAATTTTTTCATAAACAAATGAGGTTCAAGTGGGTTCCCGTTTCTTAAAAACATTTGCTTTAGGTGACCGATAATCAGTTGTATAATTCTGGTATATCTTGTGTAATTCTTATCTTATGGCTGACTTTTCACGTTTCAAGTACACACAATAATCCTGTCCGTTTTCTCATGGTTTATCAGTAGTTATCGATTGATAGGAGCATTCTCTTTATCGTCAAAAGTAACTGGTCAATGACAGTTTTGATTTCGTGATGTTTTTTCCAAAAGTATTGTTATAGTTGATACCTACACCATTCTGAAGAAGGATTATTGAGGTGTTCTGTTCCTATATTTATTTTTTAAGTACCACTTATTTGCGCCTTTCTGAACGGAGTTCTGCGTCTCCATGCAAAAACTATTTTTGGCTATTGTCTTTAATCTTTCTGGACTCTCGTGCGTCACTGAATCATCTTCAGCTTTGAGTCTATTGGCTGTACTATGGACTTCGAACTTCACAGCAACCGACGGCTTTTGAAAATAAGACGGTGACATGAAAATAATGAAAACTATGTTAGAAGAATCCCGTGCAGTCTGCTTGAATGATATGAGAGTCATAATGACATAAAAAAAAGGAATTTTGTCCTTGTATGGGTGGATGACTAAAGATTTCATCTTCCGGCAGAATAATGTGACTTTTTCACAGAAACAGCTATACTCAGAGAACGTCACTAAGGCCATTTCTAGGGCTGAACCACTTTTGATTTTCTCAACGCTTCATGTTTAGGGATAGAATTATAGAAAGGAAAACATAACGCAAAAGTATTTCGGAGAATTTTATGGTGGTTACCCTGGCATCGATAAAATCGAATCCCTGGTTTAAAGTTATGTATGCTGTCCTTCAATGGTCTATGATATCGAACAAAAATGGTACGAGTGTCCATCCTGTGAAAAGCGAACCACAACAGTGGCCTAAGCCTGTCAAATTGTGGGAAAGTATTCATGGTTTATCTGGAGTATGGAAAAGTAATTTGATTTTTCGAGGGAAAATTTACAGAATGCGTCGAATATATATTTTATTTCGAACCAAACATATTATGAGACAATCGATAAGTCTCTTAGTTTGTTTAACTGTTTAAGAGTGGTAGGAACCTTGGTAACATTTAATGGTTCTGAATTCGTCTCAGATGAGTTTAAGACATTACTTCACCAACTTTCGAATGCGATTATCGGATCGTTTTAACATTACGCCTGTGTTATTACCAACCGTTATCGAATCCGTTCACTCTTAAGTGTAAGTGCATTTTATGCGTTTCTGAGCTCACGTTTTCTCTTGTTGTTTGCTTTTACAGTTTTCCTCACACTCGCTACTCTGCTTCCCCTCCCAGTACTGAATCCAAATTCAAGCTAGGCGCGAACAGCTGCATTTGATTAATTAGTCCGTCTATGTGAATGGAACTATTCACATATGCTCTCCTCCCAATGTGTTTTTTGAATACTCGCATGATTCTAGCTTGAAAAGGAGGAGGGGGGTAGGTATCGTCATCCCATACTTTAAAAGAACTTTAACAAAATGAGATTTCAAGACCATGTCACACTATCGAAGGACATTTGAAATGATACAGTAGAACGATGCAAGCTTATCCGGAATAAATTTGTAGTGACCTCATTTTATCAAGAGAACGCGATTAGTTTAATGGAAACAATTATTATTATAACCAATTGTACCGGGAATTGTTTTACTGTGCTTGTTTGTTTGACTGTACCAAAATATACACATTCTTCCTTCGGTTGCTTGTGACCCTGGACGTATTTGGTATTCAGTAACCACACTTGTACTCCTTTGGCACGATCTCGGTATTGTTTCGATACCACGAGATCGCCAAAAAAATACATCTCGACTACAGTCATCAACTGCCTTCTGATATTTGACCTACGGGGGATCTTATCGGTTAACTGGCACGTAGTCTTCCTGTAGTGGTGATCATAGTCAACCGCGACTCGACGCCACACAACAAGTTCATAACCGCAGTCAGTGCAGTTCAGCAGAATTACAAAAATCAATTAGTTCAGTCTGGGCTGAACCAGTTTAAACGGCTGTTTTCATAAATGAACCACAGAAAAAAACACCCATGGATATCCAGTATAGTTAAAGAAGGGAGTGTGACTGAAATGATAGTAGCTCTAGCTAATTAATTCTCACTGTTCTTCACTCATGACCCTCCTTTTAAAGAAGTGGTAGAGCAGGGCAAAAATCACCAAATTGGCTACTCCATATGGACTTCAACCAAGACAACGAACTAAGGACATTGGTCAACTTCGATGTGGAAACATTAACAGGAATGGATAAACTACACCATAAAATTCTATGATAATTTACATGTTACACTGTTTTCCTGTTGACTGTGCTATCCAAGATGCCACTTATCTAGGGTCAGTAACCTATGAACTGCAAGGGTGCAATTGTCACTCCAATTCACAAAATAGGATCAAGACAACTTATATTCCAACTATGGACTGCTTCGCCTCATTATTATTGTGTTTAAAATATTAGTAAATATAGTCAGAAAGACCATTACGACCAATGCGGAATCCAAAAACATAATAAACATCGAACAGAATGGTTTCAGGAAAAGATCACCTAGCACAATCAACCTCTCTATAGCAAGGTAGGGACGAACAGAGTTATTTGATGGAGGAAAATAGGTGAATATTGTCATTATCGAATTCAACAGACAATGTGGTAATGTACCGTGTAACAAACTCATTTTGAAGAAGACGACTCTACCAGCTGATGGATCTCTTCTAAAGTGGATCAAAGACTTTCGGGGAAGTCGTAGAAAGAATGTAGTAGTGGATTCCAAGTGTCTTTTTTAGAAACCAGTGTGTGGTGAGGTACAGCAATTATCTGTCCTAGATTTTTTATTTTTTAAACAATGTGTAAAGTAATTTGTGAGTATGGCTAAGCCACCAATGCTACTCTTTGTGTAGGACGTCAAAATCTGACAATAAGTAACGGGGAACGCAGATTCATACCCACTCTGAGTAGACTTGTACGCTCTTGTTGACTAGTTCAAACGCAAAAATGTGTGCCTGCATTAACGTCGCTGACACAAATGTAAACAGCTACTAGATTGTTAGTGTTAAAACCCTTGGTTCTGTCTTACAATGATACAGTGTTAATAATGAACAACGACATTAAGACCATGTCTCACTGACTTGCGATTACATTTAAGGTGTTCTGAACCATATGGGCTTTAAGATAGACTCTCACCAGGTTGGATACGAGTATATTTAGCACAGTTTATACGTTTATGGGGTCTAAACTTCAAAACTGAGTTTAGGCCGCATTGCTCTTTTAAAAGGTGAATCAAATTTCCTGGAAAATGTACAGAGGATGGTCACTAGTTTAATTCTAGAGTTCCGAGGTTTACCATACTCAGTAGGGCTATAGAAATTATATCTCTATAGTCTCTCATGCCGAAGGTAGGAAGGTGATATGTATTTAATGTATAGAATAATAATAAATGATTTTAATATATCGTCTTTCTTCTTACCAGATCACGATAACTCAGAGGACATGGCAGATGAGTTCAAAATCCAAGAACGATCAAGGTACGTATAGCATACAAGTGTTTTCACCAAGCCATCAACCTTTGGAACTTACTACATGGAAAGTTGGTGTCAGTAACTTGAATTAACTCATTCGAGGGACAACTAAATACTTACAGCAGTTTCCTAGAAATGAAATATTAGAGATCATCAGCCTTTTATCCTGAGTACATGAACTCAAAATCAAAATCTGAACGGTAGACCTAATCCATGTTATAAACATGAGGTGAAGTCAAGAATCCAGATTTTTATCCAAGCTTCAGGAAAATAACAGAAGTGGAAAAATCAAAACTTTCCAAAATACAGTGCCCAAAACAACCATCGTACTTCAGTGCAAATAGTCTATATGACCTTCCCAAGGCATGGCAGTCTGCTGCAGGGAAGTGGTGAATATAAAACCACTTAGTAGCATTATGTACACTGGAGAAACTAACTTCACAAGCGAATGCTGCATACATATAAGACTGTTTATTTGAAGAAATCATTCGCAGTTTCAAAATGTATATATCTTTTTACGATTGCGTTAATCACATACGTCTTGGAAGTGGATTTTCTAGAAATTAAGGTAAGCCACTAGTACATCCAGTTATTTTGGTAAATAGAAAAATTATTACTGTAGATAAGCCAGACATTTCTATCTTTGTACATTAATGACCTAAATTAAGCTTTATTTTGACAGCGATGATGAGTGGACTCATTTTGAACATCTTACAACTTACTGAGAAGTCTTAGACCAAAGATCTCGCAAGCAGCACTTTGGAAAAACGTTGATTTCTGTTCATCCTAGGACATGCAACAGTCTCCGACCTTCATTAAGTGACCACTTGTAAGTTTTGCTAACATGTAGTTGAGATATCGGTATTGGAGAGTTGAATAGAATCAGCAGTTGGTCCACTAGGAACTCATTTCTTCATAGAACTTATAAGTTAAAAGTGATGGTTGTGAACAGCATTGGTTTACCTACGTAATAACTTTATGCTGATTCCATTTGTACACATTTCACAGTAAAAGTCTATCTAAGAGTTACTCTCTGTGATAACCAGGTTGCTTGTAGTAGAGGCACTATATCAAAGTAAATATCAAATAATCGTTGGGCGATCTTGCCTGTGAGCGTTTGAAATTTTTTTCAGTCCTTTCTTGGGACCATGAGAAAACTTATCTTCCTTCAGGTTTCTCATGAATATGGCTTTCTTCGTTAATAAACGGAAAAAGGATCATTTTGATCTCGAAGAAGAGTGATGAAGCGTGAAATAGCTCAAATTTATACTAATAGGATGACTTCTGACTCAACAAAACTGAAATTGAAACATGTGTCGTAAACTTTGTTTCAAATGGTAGTGCTAACGAAAGCGGCTACTACCAATCTGGGCTTTATGGTGTTTTTTCTTTTGCTATGGACAATGTTTTCTTGTCGTTGGCTGGAAATCACCCACTAATGGAAAATGGAAGGTTCCCAGGTATGTGTTTATCAACTTAGTGTTATGAAAAATTGGCTTTGGCCATTCGGTTCTTTCGGTTATTTGAGACAGTGTAAATTCATTTTAAAGCCACCGAATTTTATTGAAAGACACTATTAAGATCGTTCGGAAAGTTTCCAACGCACTGATTTAACAAATTCATGAAACTCACTGCTTAGTTAGTGCCTTAACTGCGTAGTCGTTGTTGGCATTCAAATTTTTTTTACTGGTTTACATTTCGGAAACTGAAGGTCGAAGGCCTACGTTATTTCTTTTCTTCTGAGTTACTGTGCGTATTCGATCTTCTCCTGAATAGGTCGATTAAACGTGTTCACTTCTAGTAGTAGGTCTAAAGAACTGATTACTTAGTGGTGACTTTTGCAGATCACAAACTCCATTGTAGATTCAGGTTCTTGGTTTAAAGTGTAAACGATTGTTCACCAACGTTCATAAAAAGTTTTGAAGGGATGACTAATTATTTGTGAGGCCATTAGTCGATTTGAATTGTGAGGGAATATCATCAAAATGTATTAATGTATTCCTACTTGCCTTTTACGGCACGTATTTTAAGATCGCTCGTGGTAGTTGAGAACGTAGTATAAGAGATATTAAGGTCAAATAAGCCGCTAATCGTGTTAACCGATATTTGTATGCAGGGAATTGAATTGTTTCCAACATGTTTCTTACTTATCTTCAAAGGAGGTAGGGAAGAAATCTTTCAATGTTCGCGCAAAGATTACGTGTAACGAGGTTCAACTGGCTAACCAATCTGTAAAAGGATTTATGGTGATACAGTCCCACTCATCCGGACTCTGACAAACGCTTGCTCAAATAGTTTTTTCAATGGAATGAACTTTTATTGTAATATTAAAGTTTGAGTTTAGTTAGTGTGCAGTGCTACTGAGTGATTTGGAATGTTATCAGCCAAAGTGCATTGCGATTACTTTTTCTTTAAGGTCGTATTGAATGTTTTAGCATCACCTCTTTATGTAAGATCTAGGTTTTTAACACCAAACGTAGTATTGAAGTGAATTTTCACGTCCTGGAATTCGAGTTAATTTTTGTGTGGGGTTAGTGATACTGCCTTTACGTTTCGATCGAAGTAGATATGCTGAAATTCTGATCTGCGGCTGTGATTAAAAACCCTGTTGTATTCCTTGCTCATAATACCTGTACATCATAAATTCTTGTTTCCAGATCTTTCGGACACTAATACTAACAATGCACCTTAATACTTATACTAGAATCTTAATCTGACTTGCGGGTCCTCATACACTTAATCTCGATATGATTTCATATTGAGCTATTTTCAGAAAACGTGAATTTCGAGAATTTCCATTACTTTTTTTACTGCTTATTTACCAGGCTAGTGTTCTACGGTTAAATGCGCCTTTTGATCAACGAAGTGTAATGATTAAAGTTTGTTAAAATGATCCTGTTTCTGAACAAATGACACAGTGCTTGTAGAATCCAAGAGCTCAGCGATTGATCATAGCCATATGCACTTGTTTGTGAGCCATATGCACTTGTTTGTGAGCCATATGCTCAATAAAGACTAACGGTGCTAATTGCCTGCTTAGTTCTTTTTAACTAGAACCGGTATGCCACGTTTTAGTCCTCTCTGCATCGAGTCATGCGTGACTTTCAAGTATCTGACCATAAATCTCTTCAAAATATTGCGTGTGTATCATGGAACCACCAAATGAATACTTATTATGTTGTGCGTAGGATATTAAATAAAACGGTGAATCGGTAAATGAGTTTGTGCACCATCGACCGATATAGTTTGGACATTAGTTACGCATACTCAACTACCGCATACCTCGGCTTACAAGGCTGGGTAGTATCAGATTCAGTTAGCAGAAGCTGTAGGAACTGTGACCGAACTAATGTATATTACCAACCCATGTTGTTTTTGATTCAGCGAAGCTGCATTCTCTGAGCTAGGTGGTTGGTACGATACCCAAAGATTTGACCGAACAATCAGGAGAATGACATACAAGCGAATTTCCTCCAATCACCTATGACACTTTTTGATGTTTACTTTTTATTCAACGGCAAATGTCCGGTGTAGGAGTGGGCTGGAAGAATGCTAAGGGGCGGCCAAACCAAACAGCCACTGCCAGAGAAGTCCTCCTCACTGCCTTCTCGCGGCGATGCTGTTTGCGAAATTTAGACAAAAAGCGAATGTCTGGCGCTCTAATCGGTTTGGCGGGTACGGATGATCCACCTAAGAGAGTTGAAGAACCATGATTCCGAACCAGTGGTGCACATGGGCTGCAGAATCCTGAGGGAACGAATGGCATACGAACGTATTCTTGGTCACCAGCTACCATGGGATTACATCGAACGTTGCTGCACTGTCTTATGAATTAGACCTCTGGGTCAAGGTCTCGGGGAGTAGCCTCCTAAAAAATCCACCTGCTTCGGTTTGAGCACCCGGACAGTATTCCAACCCACACACATCAATAATATTTCTGGAAAAATTACTCGTGCTTCAACGCTCATCCAGACAAGTCATTGTCACAATCATTTGATAACATTCGTCTTTATTTCTTTTATACTACGTCACTTATGTACTCTTTATTATCGTTTTGGGTATTTTATTATACAACAGCTCGCCTATGGTGGAAACCCTGTCCTATCCAAACGATCTCAAGTCACTGACTGGTCAATAGTTTAGTGCTTCCACCGAATAGTCTTTCTAAAACCACGTACACCACTAAATCTGGCTTTCTTCAACGTTCGCACACTAATGCAGATCGGACAACAGATAGGGCTGGCTATGTCTTTAGGAAGTTTTAATATCGACGTCTGCTGTCTATCCGAGACCCGTATTCAAGACTCTAGTGAAGTACTACAAATTCGCTCTCCATCTGTCGCTTCTAAAAGCTTTTTTCACGTGCATCTGTCCTGGGTTTCTGTGGCATTGGCTGGTTTTGCTGGCGTTGGTGTCTCACTACGCTCTAGAGCTGAGGTAGCATTGATCGATTGAATCGGTGTGTGTGTGTGTGTGTGTTAGATTAGAAGGTTCCATCAAAGTGCGAAAAAATCGGTGTGAGAAACGATGTCTTTTCGTCATCTCCGTCTATGCTCCAACAGATTGCAGCCCGGATTCAATCAAGGATGAATTTTACCACCAGTTAACAGTTCTTCTACAGAAAGTGCGTTCGACAGATACTGTAGTACTAGCCGAAGACCTGAATGCTCAGATCGAGTGTCTAGGCACAGATGTGAGTCGTTTGGGTGGCCGGCACAATCATCACCGATGTGCCATCTGGTGTGCTCCCTCTGCATCTCAAGCCTAGACTCAGATTGATCACATCACGATCAGCTACCACTGGCGTGGCTATGTACAAGAATGCCGCTCCTTTTGAAATACCTATTTGGACTCTGATCATGCCCTTGCTTGTGCTAGCCTTACCTTTTAGGTGGCCAACGAGTTCATCGTCATAAACAGATCGATGTCAGTAAATTGGTTGCAACTTCTGTTGCAACTAAATATCGAACCGAGCTGAGTCCAAGGCTAGCTACCATTCCACCAAAAAGTGTAGATGAGCATTGGTTGCAATTGCATGACACCATGGAAATGGCGAGTAAATTCGCTTTCGGTTTCGATCAACCTCCTGCAAGCTCCTTCAGCTTATCCGAATCACTATCAGCAAGAAGTCTGGTGTGAGCGAAACAATCTGTGAAGATGATGGGAGGTCAGTCACTAACATCTACCGACGTTTTAGATGATGGGCAATTTTTCGAGAAGCGGTTCGACTGGTCTGTTGCCCCGGCAACATCGATCAGACTGTCCTGTCCTCCATGGCCTGTGACGACTGATCCACCTAACGAGGATGTATTGATCATATTTTCACCCGTCGCTAAATGTTAGAAAGCCGTCATACAGTTCAGTTAGGAAAAATGCAACCAGAAAGAATTCCTTCGGTTAAAGAAATTAAGTTTATTTTTATGAAGTAAAAGAAATTTACCGTAAAGTCTCCACTGGCTTCTATTCTGAACCATGTCTGATAACATCTCTAGCCACTGAGTTGTATCATCTCTAACACCTCAACTCCCAAACGCCCTGGTATAGCCGAGTGGGGAGAGTTCGCTCTTTCTCTCGAAATGCTCTCACATAGTCACGCATATATAGCCTCTGCCAGGGAAGTCCTACTCACTGCCTTCTCGTGGCAGGGGTGTTGTCTATGAAATTGAGAGGACGAAAAGCGAATGTCCGGTGCTTTAACCCGTTTATGGACATGGAGAGTCCACCTAGGAGAGTTGCAAAACCATGATTTCAAACCAATGGTGCACATGGGCTCGAGTATCGTGAACGAACAAATGGCGTAGGAACCAATCGTTGGACACCGCCTACCATGGGACTGCATCTCCTTACGATGCTCCACTGTCTTGTGGATCAGAATTTTGGGTCAAAGGCTCCGGGTGTGGCCCTCTAAAAAGATCATATGCTTCGGTTTGGGCACCCGGGCAGTATCACAGCCCTCACACATATCAAATGAGATCTGTGTGGCGCATATGTATCTGGTGCTTCCCTTGTACCAATATTTTTGTGTTCAAATAAATAAAGTTCTCTTTGTTGGCTCCTTGTACTAATGTTTGTGTCCAAATAAAATAATAATAATCATTAACCAAAACATACCATCAGTTCATAAAGTCATTGACATTTGGACTGAGTCATGTTAATGGGTGTAGGGCACGTGGTTAAAATGTCTGCGATTATCATAACCAGTGGTTAGAGATTTTGGATGACATGGCTCAAAATTGTTTTCAGTTGCTCAGGTGCATCCATTCTGTTTTCCTCCAAATCCTAAGTTTCTGAATTCCTAGATTTTTCGTTTTGTCTCACTAATTTATGTATACTTATATTTTTAGTGCCTAATCTTTTCTGTTACCAGTAATACTGCTGCTGCCTCTACTATTCTGGGATTCGACCTGAAAATTTGGTTTCTATGCTAATGACATATGGCAACCTAAACCTATATACATGTTTGATATTGTGACTGACTGAATAACACCTTGTCCCGTTGATATTTAATTTAATTAGGTGTTATGGACAGTTGTCCTATCATTGTCTACACATTCAATTTGATTGTCTTCTTTTTTTGATTCTTGACCTTATAATTACCTATTACTTTTCTAACTGACTGATGAATTAGGTCGGTTTCAATATGCTTGTTTATTTCTGACTGACGTGAGAGTCGTAAAACAAAACGCTCGTATCCTAGTGATTAAAAGGTACCGTAAATGTGTTACAAACGATGACTGAATTCAGCTTATGGTTCCTTATGCGTTTTTTAAAACAAAGATCGTGAGTATTCGCATCCGGAAACACAACAGAAAGCGTTTCCGAAATAATATCCGATACCCAAATGGTTGAATGAGTTTTATCAGGTTAGCGTTAATTTAGTAGACAAATGTAGATTTCATTCTTACAGTAAGTAACGTTATGATATATTGATCCTGACTCCCTTGCAAACAGCGCTCGAATTGTGTGGGCAAAGGAGGTATATCAGTCAGTCAGTCATAAACCATGTATTATCTAGTCCAGTTGAAATAGTTGTGGTATTGCTGACAAAAAAACTAAACAATGGATATGGTTCAAAAAAGAAATCTCATGAGGTATGCAATTATATAAGAAAAACAGATTTCTTTGATACATTCATTACTCATTAAAATATAGTTAACCTGCTTCACTGTCATAAATGCAGTCTGAATATCATCAAACTGTTTTTTAATGCCTAAAATTTATATACTTATCAAGACCGTTCAATAAGATATCAAAAACCCGAAAGATGCAACTCAGTAGTTATCGTGCATTATTCATACTTCTCGGCTAAGGTTTAAGAATAATAATCGAAAGGTAGCAAACCGAGTGTTCTTGTGGAGCTTGCTACTTATGATTTTTCGTTATCTAGAACCTATTGTTTCCTATTTTCGGTTTCAGTTATGGTTCAAAACCCACATTTCGCTTCTTGGACACAACTTTCTGCACAGACAGCTGGGAACGCAGCTGCTGCGGCAGCCGCTGCAGCTGCAGCAGTACAACCAGGAACAGGGGCACCATTCCAGTTTCCAAACGCCAATTCGTTTCAACATCTTCAGTCACCTGATTCATCAACTGCCACCTCTCGTAGTGTCAATTTAGATAATTCTGCTTCGGTCAGTGGAACAAGTAATAATTTTTCACTTGGTTTACAATCAACAACACCTTTAACTTTACAACATTCAATCCCATCACAAACTCATGCACAGTCACAACAACATCAACAGTTACATCAACACCAAATACAATTACAACAGCAACAACAACATCAACATCAGTTACAACTTCAACAACAAATTCAGTTACAGCAACAACAGTTTAGACAACAACAGTTACAACAACATTCGCTACAACAACAAGCCAGACTTTCAAACCCATCTCAGCAGCAACAACAACAGTTGCATCAGCATTTACAGCGCCAACCTGTTGTTCCTCAGTCACAACAAATGAATCCGATTTCTGGTGTTAGTCTCCAGACTACCAGTACCAATACATCACAATCATTACCAACTATTTTGGATACTACTGGTTTTGGTATGCAAAGTTCACCAACACTGCAGACAACTCCGGCAGTTCATAATCAACTATCTCCTCGGACATCTATACTTAATATAACAAATTTCCCATCATTTACCACTGTTACCACTTCAGTGAAACAGAAACGAAAGTCTAAAACCACTAGTAAAAAGCCTCAAACAGAGGTTATATCCAGCACTACTGTTCTTAGCACAAGTATTCCAACTTGTGATGTAGTAGGTACATTATGTCCCACTTCTGCAGTATCATCATTTAATGTGATTCCAATGAATGGTAGTTTATCATCAATATCATCGACTGGCCAAACTAATTCTATACCATCTAATGCAATTACATCAAGTAGTGAGACGTGTGTTTCACCATTACCAACTGTACTTTCACCATTACCAACACTTCCTGAAGAGATTTTATTAAAGATTGATCCTTCTCTGGGTGATCCTCCACCACCACCACATGCAGATATAACTATTACAAAACCTTATCAATGTGATATATGCTTCAAACGATATTCGGGTATGAAATCATTAAAGAATCATAAACTAACTCATTCTGATATCCGACCTCATAAATGTTCTATATGTGGTAAAGCATTTCTTAGGGCTGATAAAATGCGTCTTCATGAGATTTCTCACTTAAATGTTAAACCGTTTGAATGTACTACTTGTAAACAACGTTTTACTCGTTCTGATAAATTAAAAATTCATCATCGTACTCATACAGGTGTTCGCCCATATGCATGTACTTTTTGTCCTAAGCGCTTTACAAGATCCGATAAACTTAAAATCCATGAACGTATACATACTAAAGTTAAGCCATATGAATGCTCCCATTGCGGAAAATGTTTTGCTCGTTCAGACAAAAGAAGACTACATGAGAAAACTCATATGTATGGACCTAAACCTCGTGCTACCGGTGGAAAAAAATCCAAGACTACAAGTACAGCATCTGCGGCTGCAGCCGCGGCAGCAGCTGTTGTTGCTGCTGCATCAGCGGCGTCATTTCTAAGTGTTAACTCTATTGGAAAAACTCTAGGTCTCCCACTAACTGTTGCCAATCCTTCTATCAGTGTCAATAATTCTTCATGTAGTGTGTTTGATTTCTCTTCAATCACAAATGTTTGTACAACTAGTCAGAGTAATGTATGTTTTTCATCATACCATAATGTTAGCTCAGCTCCATCTAATATGAATGAAAAGACTTCTGATGCTCAACAGATCCCTTCTTCTTTGTCTACAATTTCTTTCCCTTTGCCAACTTGTCAACAGTTGCATTTACCATCACAACATCATTCTACTTTAGCTTCACTTGCAGGAATTGCTCAGTATCATCCAGCTTTATTTTCCGCTCATCCGCGTCAATTTTCTCATACTGCAACAGCAGCTAATCCTGTTTCTTTTTATCCCACAAGCCAAACTACTTCTATGGGGTTTACAACAGCTAATTCAGGATCTTATCCTCATGCGCAAGTAATGCCCTTTCTAGTCAATTCTAATAACACAAGTGCATCATCTTCAATCTCATTTTTGGGATCTAATGCGGTTTCGGACAGTGGCAACAATAACTGTTCAGTTGCTAACACTTCTGGTGCCTATCAAAGCTCTTCTCAGAAAATGGGAGCAGATGTAACTTCATTTCCGGTTAGTACGTCTGGGTTAACACAGCGAGCTGGAATATCTCCGATTTCTGATCCTGCCTCTGTGAATCCAACATCGACTACAGTAGCGAATACAAATATTGCAGCTGTAATGGCTGCGGCAGCATTAGGTCGTCAATTTCATCAAACTCAACAACAATATCCGCAGATAGTAGCTTATTCAGCTTCTCAACAAATCCCTAATGTTTCAGCTTTTATTCATCAACAACAGCGCCAACAACTCCAGGAAAACCAACAATCACAAGAAACTGGACAACAACAAAGTCAACAGCAGGCACATTTTGTTCATCACCAAACACAATCTAAACAAATCCAGTCACAACAGCATCCACCTCAACAGACACAACAGCAACAACCTAGATCTCAATTCCAATTCTACCAACCTCAGTTTGCTCATCAGTTTCAACACTCAAGTGGCCAGTTACAGCAAGATCATCAACATCAAATGCTGCAACACCAACAGCAAGTTATTCAGTTGCATCAACAACTTCAACAACAACAGCAACAAACTCAACAACAAACTCAGACTCATCAACAACAACAACAGCTTATGCAACAACATTCCGCCATGCTTCAACAACAGGGTCTTATTTCACCTGCTCATTCTGGTACATCGGTTGCTGCGTTCAGTTTATTCCCTCAAGCAGCTGCACAATTTATACCTGGTGTAGTACCAGCTCAGTATGCGGCAGCGGCAGCAGCAGCAGCAGCTCATTCAACGCATCAACAGTATATGCAAGCACAACAGCAACAGTATTTGGCTGCAGCCGCTGCCGCCGCCGCAGTTGTTTCTTCTTCTTCTTCGTCTTCTGCACCAATTCATTCATTGACACTTACAACATCGCATCAATTAAATAACACAACAACAATTACACCGACAACTAGTTCCATTGTCGCTTAGCTTTTTTATATTTAAATCCGACTTCCCTATGTTATGTTATGTGTATATCCATTTGAAAGTAATTTTCTTCAGTCTATATTAATGATAATGATGAAGCAAATAATTTTATGAAAAACGTACCAGAATCAATCTTTTTTTCATTACGTATTACCGACCGGTTTTTTGTGAAATGAATTTGCATTTGACTTTTTCTCATTATGTTATATAATGTTATATTGGGTCTTTTTTCATCTTAGATACAATATAGTGCAGTCATATCGATTTTGTGAACTACTCTGTTCATTTTTGTACAGACATTTATTGACACGTACCTATATTTGTTTGTTTGTTCACTAATCGACAGTCACCTACTTTAGAATACTGTAACTTCTAACACAATACTTCTCACTATGCATTTGAATCTTATTTTTTTCGGAGAAAGAGATTCCATTTAGTGGTTTTTCATCTTTCCATTTCGTCATAGTCTATTAATATAATATATTTATGTAATATGTGTCAACAACCTTAGACAATTAATTCATTGTTTCCTCCTCTTCTAACTCTTTGGTTTTTAATTTTTTATGTCAGGTTGAATTTAAACTAATATTTCATTATTTGTTATTATTGTTGTTGTCCATCTCTGTCAGATTATTATCTTTGTTGTTATCATTATGATAAGTTACAGCTTGTTGTTAATAATTTCATCAATTCTATTCTCTTAATTTCATTCATATATATATATATATATATATATATATATATATATATATATTTATCTGTTATCTTGTATACGCTGAAATCTATTTACCTTGTCCTATATTGCATCTTTACTTTAATTAAAGTTCTATCCTTTCTGTGTAGATACCTTTTTGCTTTTAGTTTGACTTGTTTTCGCCTTCTCTTAAACTGGGCTATTATTTTGTTTCAGTGCAATCTATGTCAATTGTTAGTATTCATTATGTATGCTACACACACACTATGTACACACAAGTGCAACCGATAAAAATTGTTCTTTTTTTCGCCTTGATTTTTCTGACTTCATATTCCGTTTACTAACCTACCTCTAGGAAAAGTAGCATATTTTGTCTTCTATGTATATGTCCTTCAAAATAGCACAATTTTTCCGCCTGTATATGCGTAACAGTTTACTTATCCAATTTTTCCGGTAGGCATTTTTCCCGATTTTCACCAGTTTGTAAAAGACAAATACACTGATTGGTTTCATCATTCTTGATTTTAATTGTTACAATATTGTTTTTCTGTCTTAGTCCCGTCAAATCAGTTTTCTCTAGATCATTCTGGTAATTAATTAATTCTAACTAATAAAGTATATACATATGCATATATATATATATATATATATATATATATATATATATATATATATATACGTATACCTGTGGCTCAATGCATTTTCTTATTATAGTTGCTATCACTGATCATTAAGTTTAATTTATTTTATGAAAAACAGCTAATAAACTGCTTACTGTTCTCACTTTACTTATGATACCTTATATATACCAGGTTACAATATATCTTTAATATCCAGATACATAAATGCATGCAGTGTTACAACAAAGTATGTGAATCAAAACTTCATGTAAATATTATCATTTTGTGTTGATTTTTATTCCTACTTTATATTATTTCTTATTCTCCATTGAAATATGATCAAAACTATGTAGACGAAGTTATTTTTTAATTTCATCTCTATGAAATTGTTCGTTCTGTTTTCTTCAGATGAACGTTTACATATTCTGTATGTGTCTGTCCCTGTATTCTTATGTATGTGTGTTATATGTTGTTAAATGGATGTGCCCATTTGTTTTGTTTGTTTATTGGAGAGTATGTGTTATTATGTAAAGAGAAAATCATCTCCAATTGAAGTATACAACTATTAATAATACTACTGTTGCATTTTAATCGAGTTCTCTGTTCTTGTTCTTTTTGTTCAATTTTATTTTGTTTTTTTATATATATAGCTATAATGATGATTTTCCTTTATTACGTTTATGCGAATAGGATTGTTTTTCTGTGTGAATTCATTAGCATAAATATTTTCAAGATAAATGTAAGTTTGGTTTAGGCATAACACCTACAGTTTATAAAGCTGCGAACTATTCTTACGACTGCATGAACATTTCTACTTATTCTCGAAACCTATAGTTGGACGATTTTAGAGGACATCACTTTAAAGTTATGTTAAGGACAATACTGTTTCGTCAACTTTTATTCGGTGTTTAAACTATTTATGATCTCGAGTTAACAACTCTTCATTTGTGTCAGTGTAAACACTCATGTCAAGCAGCCAGTCACATGCAACGTAAAATTTGGCTCATGTGTTTATCGGTTTTATTTGTGATACCCAATAGGCACAGTGAAATGAAATTGTCAAGGCAAATCCCAGGGTAGCAGACATAGTAACGGTATGAGTGGTAATAGGAAAGATTAGTCATAGAAGATACTATTCGTTAAGAAAGTA
This sequence comes from Schistosoma haematobium, assembly GCF_000699445.3. Taxonomy (NCBI): domain Eukaryota; kingdom Metazoa; phylum Platyhelminthes; class Trematoda; order Strigeidida; family Schistosomatidae; genus Schistosoma; species Schistosoma haematobium. Next base: position 8,402,652 of record NC_067202.1, on the reverse strand, counting down.
TGGGTTGGTGAAATAAAACGATTATCAGGTAATTTACAAACGTTGGATCTGCGCTTTTGAGAATGGTTTTCAGCCGTTACCCAACGTTTAAGCATTGGTTACAATGATTAAACAGACCACAACCACGTCTGCAACTACCTACATGGTTCTTGTACAGTCAGTTTCTTCGTGGGTTGATGCCATATCTTGGTGTGACTGCTTCTGTCGTCACGCACCGAGTTAGCTCGGGAATAAACATTCGTAATACCATCTCAGTCGATAAACCTTACCCCACCAACCGATTTGTCATTTTTACTTGGCGCCCTCTGTCGAGCGTCAGAAGTTCTAACTCGATGATGCCAACATATACGAGTAACGGTCCGAAGGCATCTTTAACTGAATACTAGTGACCTAAAAATATCTGTTTAAGGTCCGAGTTTCATGACAATAATTAAAACAAACTGCTGCGTTGTATATTCGTCCTTTAGCTGAGAAATGGATATTTCACCGCGGCCAGTTTGTAAAATCCGACCGAGATTTATTAACTCGTACGTTCAAGTAACGGCTCTATCATTCACGTGGTAAATGCCTTATAACTGGTTATACACGCCTGCATAGTTATTGTTATTCAGTTTCTAACGTACGTACCCGTATATAAGTTATTTTACTTCCTAGTTTTCAAATTGCACATTAGCTCAGTCTATGTAAATGCTCAAAACCTGTATGCTTTTACGAAGTTTTGCATGAGATTATAAAGCATATGTTACATATACTAACTGGGAAGTTTCTCAGCATGTACAAGGAGGAACCTAGTTATATTTTCAGCATCCTATCGGTCTACTTGGAGATACATAGCAACACTAGTACTCTTGAAATCCATTGGGTCATGTGTTCGAGTCATCAGTCTTCATACGATTGATGTTGCGTTGGACGTAGTTCAAGGTTTTGTATGGAGCTTATGAATAATGATTTTATGACTGTGAAATAATAGGTTTCAAACCCAGCATTTAAGTTTTACTAAATGGGGTCATTTAGATGCTCTGATAAAGTATTAAATGTCCACATGGTCAGTGGTTTTGTAATCGCCTACTTAACCTATTATTTGATTTTCGACAACATAATAGGAGACTCCAGCACACTTATCATTTTTTCTGGTAATTTTAGGATACTAATCAATAAAGTCGGGTTACTGATAGGATTGAAAAAAAAGTTGTGTCTGCGTATAATACTTTTACAAGGTAGAATATAATTTTCCTGAGTCGCCATACGAATCTACAAGTCTTGCTTTATAAATCTATTATGATGACTCCTTACGGTGCATAATGCTTAAAACAAAGACATACTTTCCCATTGTTCGTATGCATCAAAAATAGACAATGTATGTCTGTAGAATGTCATACGGTTAGATACAAATGGTTGTATTTTCCAAATGTCCGTTTTATGTGGTATTGTAGTTGAAATGTCAACCAACCTCAGACCGTAATTTGTTAATCATTCAGTACACAAGATTTAAGTTAAATTCCAACATTGACATGTTTTTTTGCTTTTCAAACCTACCAAGATGGAAATATTTCACACTTGTCCATAGACAGAATTCAGTCAAACTGTAGAAAATCAAACTTTTAACGTTAATTTTGTCCGTATTGATTTATCTTCCTAACGTTCATCCGTCATCAACTGAATTATATACATATTTGGATCCTTTGCTAATATACTGGTATATATTTACTTTTCGGTTTCAGTGGTTGTATTTGCTTTTGAATGTCTTCATTAAACTAAGGTCCTTGAAAATATACTATTATAGTTGATTACTTAATTTATCTGATTAAACATCCATTACTTTATAAATATGAAGCATAGTTTGTAAAGTATCATGCTTAATTTGTATTTATTTGAAATATTGTTTAAGTGTAAATTGAACTATCGAGTGTTTAATTTCGGTTGATGGCTATGAATTTTCATTGACTGATTTAGTTTAATTATATGTTACTCAGTCGTCATCTATCTCAGTATACTATTCTGGCTAATGTTGAAGTATTTTGGTGTGATTTATGCACGTAGTATCATTTTCATTTCCTCTGAACCCAATGTCTCTGTGGACATTAACATTGGAATGCAGGTACATCTATCTGACAAGTTGGAATGTGCTAATCACTGTTCAAAATGTAATCAGTATGTTGTAGCACTAATTAATTTTAAAGTTCGATTTCCCGAGGTTTCATATAGCTATTTATATATTAACTTTATAATGTTGCTTTATTAATAAGACAGTCCAAGAAAACAGTAAATAGATTTATAAAATGACAGTTTTACCTCTTAATTATTTAAGAAATAATGATTGTTGCTGTACAAAACATACAATTAAATTTTCTTTAATTAATTGTTGCATTCTGATTAGAAACAGCTATCAATTACATTAACTTATTAACATCATCTATCTTTTCTCTAGGCTTAGTTCAACGAAAATAATTATTTTCACAGTTGAATTCATGGGTCGATCTAGGATAGACCATCATTGAAAACACGGAAGCCCTGAACTTGCGAATTTAATTGTAAAAATTCTACAATCTCAACAAAGTCCTATACTGATAAATTGATTATTCTCTGCCGTATTATGATAATCTCACTGTTTTGTATAAAGTAAACTCAGATTAGTAGTATATATTTTATTGAAATTAGTAAATCATTAATAACTCATACCATTTATTTATTATTATATTATGTTTTACTGTGAATAACACTATACAGATTTGATTGTGAGGTATGTTTCAACAATAATCCAAACTGTATCTTGTTGTCCCTCTCTAATTATAAACAATATTATTATAGTAAACTCATGTAAATGCCCTGGTACAGCCGAGAGTGGGGAGAGTTCGCTCTCCCTCTCGAAATGCCCTCACATGACCACGCATATATAGTCTCTGCCAAGGAAGTCCTACTCACTGCCTTCTCGTGGCAGGGGTGTTGTCTATGAAATTGAGAGGACGAAAAGCGAATGTCCGGTGCTTTAACCCGTTTATGGACATGGAGAGTCCACCTAGGAGAGTTGCAAAACCATGATTTCAAACCGATGGTGCACATGGGTTCGAGTATCGTGAACGAACAAATGGCATATGAACCAATCGCTGGTCACCGGTTACCATGGGACTGCATCTCCTTACGATGCTCCACTGTCTTGTGGATCAGAATTTTGGGTCAAAGGCTCCGGGTGTGGCCCCCTAAGAAGGTCACCTGCTTCGGTTTGGGCACACGGGCAGTACCACAGCCCTCACACATATCAAATGAGATCTGTGTGGCGCATATGTATTTGGTGCCTCCTTGTACCAATATCTATGTGTTAAAATAAATAATAAATTATGTAAATGATTGAGTAATCACGCTGTTCATCTGTATCTGCATTATTTTGATTCATATAACTAGAATTTTTATCATGAATTAAAGAATTGTTGAGAACTAAAACATACTCAACAAATGTCACCTCTCAGTTCATTTTTTTGTCTGTTTGTTAAGGATTTTTCCATAAAATATGTTATTTCATGAAAAAAAAATTTATTTTACACACAATCACTTGTCGTACGGAACAACAACGGAAGAATCAATTTGGTATTGTATACAAAGAAAAGACTTTTTCTATCATAAACGTAATTTATAAAATAAACTTAATATAAACTAATAACAATATTATGGAGTATACGAATAATGTTTTACTTTTTACAAATAAATATGATTAATTCATTGTAGTGTGAAGGTAGTTTTGTCTAGTTTAGTAATAATAAAGTTATAAAATATATCGTAAGTTTATACAGTATTGTTTGAGTATCCTTTGAGATTAAGTTCAACTTTTTCTTATTCGACGATTATCCTACTTCTCATTCCTCTTCTGAACTAATTATAATGATGATGGGGATGATGATAATGTCAACCATTATTTATGAAAGTAGAATTGGAAACCATTCTCATTGCTGTAGTAGTCAAATCAAAAATAAATAAACAAGGAAAAAAGTATAGCTGAGGAAATCACTTGTTTTTTCTCTTACCATAGTATCATTCTTTCTGGATTTTTTTCAATTACTCACCTTTTATTAATGTGATTCATTTATCAAATACACGTATTTATGTGCTCGAGTTTGTGACAAATTTTAGTTGTTTAGGAAATACTGATACTATTCGTCTACCTCAACCGAAACAATTTTAGCGGAACGAAAACTTTCAACCTAGTGGTTATTAGGAAGGTTTTTCAGTCATCATTGAGGTAGAGTTCGGCGTAAGTGTGCGTCAGCCAGAGTTGACATATCATTTCGGGACAACTAGATGAAATTAATGAGATGAATAGCAAATGAGTTGAAATATTATTATTAACGATAATGAGGAATATTAAACATTGGAGGGCAATGGTTTAGAAACAATGCTTGTGTCGTAGTCGCTGCATATGCTTCTACTGACTCTAGTTTGGATGAAAAAGGTGTTATAGAAAGCTTTCCAATCTCCTTAAAAAAGCTAAAATGCTCAAAGGTAATTATAACGGGTAACTGTTAGTGAGATCATGTCTGTAAAAGTTGAGACCATGATCTGATCTCAGCTCAGACAGTTAATGCGATAGGCGAAAGACTGACGAACAGTCTAACGAGTCTATATCTACCTTCTAGTCACTGTCTGTTACAGCACAACATAAGTGGGATATCAACATAAGTCTTCTGGCTCTTCATGAAATTAAAAAGGCTATAGCTTATTTAAGATCGGTAGGGCGGCAGGCCCTGATAAATTGAACCTGGAGATCTTTAAGGATGGTGGTTCAGTTTTAGCAGTTAGATTGATAAGATACTAGATAAGATCTCACCTGACCGGTCTTTGTAGCTAATCGTTCTAGTTTATAAGAAAGTGTAGAGAGCTTCATATAACCACATAGGCATCAATTTGAATAATAGTGTCTAGACTATTAGCCTCAATAATCATTCAACACTCAACTATTGCTCGTAACTAGCAAACTAGGGACGAATAGTCTAGTTTCAGATGTAGATGTGCTAATCGATTATTCACTGTTCTTCTGGTACTGAAGGACACACATTTCTACCTAATCCTGACTGTATTTATATTTTTTGACTTTATGTTTTTTTGGGAGCATCTCCCATCAAAAGGGGTATCAAAAAAGTTCATGAACCTTATGAAGGTTCCCTACTGCCGGGCAATCTAGAGCGTATGGCGGACACGTCATCAGGACGGGTAACAAAGTGCTGTTCTTCGGGGTCACCAACTTCCCCAATTTTGTTAAACTTTTTCAATGACGTTCTTTTAATGGTAATTATTTTGGCCTTTGACTTTTCGGAGATTGATGTCCTACCGAAAGATTTACGTGTTAACTTAAAATACACAGATTGTCCTGCTTGTTGAAGACTGACAAAATTCAAAGTGGTCTGATTACCTTGAACAATATTCTAAACATAATTGATGGGCAACTCTCCCCTCCGAATGCAGAGTTTTGCTTCAAGAATGATCTGAATTGATCATAGGAAGTGAAGTAGCTGAGCAAATCGACCGATTCACCTATTTTGGAAGTTTGGGCTCGCGGACAGTATTTCAGCTCTCACACAAATCGGATGACGAAGTGTGGCGCATATATATTTGGTGCCTCCTTGTACGAATGTTTATTTGTTTAAATAAATCAGTCTTAGAAATCTCAAGTCATGGTGGATTGGTGTCTGGCGTAATCTCAGCACAGAATTAGAAATCTTGGTGAATAGATAAGGTTGGAAGGATGCTAGGGTCGGGTAGACCTCGATTTTGTAATAATCCATGAGATTATCGATAATTTGAGTGAGACATTTAGGTAGCTGCGGACGACCCGGTTATGGCTTGCACTGTATCTGCAACCAGTATTTGAAGATGCTGAGTGATATGGTTTTGAATTTATTTTATTGACAGCAAAAAGCATCGTAATAAGTGGATTACCAGTGACAAATAGGATAATGGGCATTATGACCTTGGATATTAGTCAGTAGTAATATTCCAGTTAGAAAAGATATTATTTGTAGTATTTCTTTGGAACGAAGGTTTTAATTCTTATTTACATCTTCGAGGTGATAGAGTCCTAATTAATGTATAACAATAATTCCAAGCCTCATAGCAAAAAATACTTATAGGTTAGGTCGTGACATTTAATATCATTTATAACTTATTCCGTAACCAGTTTACTTGGCTCAATATCCACTCGGCACATATGATCTAGCTAGATAGCATAGTAAAGCTAATTCACTAATGAATAACTTATTTACAATATTATGTGCAGTATTATCCATTTATCTCAATTAGTGTGATCAGTAGGAAATGTTTGACTAAAGATTTGGTACTTTTAAATTTGTTTTATTCTTTACTCTGATTATAGATCTGAAAAAAAGATCAGATTCCATTGATTGTTAATCGATCTAATACAGCAACTATTTAGTCCCGTAGTGTTTAGAAACTTCAAAATTGATCATTTAATCGATTGATGATTATCGAATATTCTTAATAAGATTGTTCCATTTGTTTTAAAGAATAAAAAAATTTAAAAATTAGGATAATCTTTAGAAATGTTTTTTGCTTTTATTTCTATCCATATATTTATTGTTTCAGTATCAGTTTTTTTCAAAGTATATATTGTAAAGTTGAAGTTTCTAAGGCATTAGATGTTCATCTCTCTATTTTGGCCATAAACTATATTTGTACATATGAACATATGCTCACCTCATTGTGGGTTCATAGTAGTAATAAATTCCAAATTTAAATGAGGATTTCGGCTTACAATGGTTCTTCAACTCATCCTAGTCTTTGATGAATGCATCTTCAAATTCTCTATGGAGCTGATTTGATGTGTACTACTATAAAAAAAGCACATGCTAATGACTGATATTTCGGCTTTTAATGTATTTCTCAAAGTGAACATTCAAGTAAGTTGATATCACTCGCTAATTAGAATACAAGTTCCTTCACTTGATTTTGTGCTACACTTCAAATGATGGTAGTTGACTACTCAAATCAAAGTGGGATCCGAATGTTAGATAGACCAAGTGGATTATTCAGTAATTTATTGCTTTAATTTTAAGACTATAGATGAGTGATTCATACGGCTAACTACAAAATAATGTCGTTGAAATCATAAATTGATCAATCTTAGACCACCGTTGAAAACCTGGATAATGGGTGTTAGATCCAAATCTATTTTCACTCAAGTAAAACAGGTCAGGCAAGAAAAGTCCTACTGTTAATTCTCTTAACATCAATATATCTGTTATATCCGGACGAGAATAAATGAATGGTATCCTCTAGTAATTACTTATAAACTAATATTATGCATATATTCTTATTGCGTAACTATGAAGTGACTATATTATATATTCCTTTCATCATAGACTTTTATTTGACCTATTGATTATTATCATACGATCTACTATTCTTCTATTCCAATTTGTTAGTAACAGTTTCTCATTATCATAACCACTTTTGGCTTGTTATTTTCTATATCTGGTACGATGTGGTATGATTTGGCTTGTATATAAACCAAGTATATTTGAAATATATGACTCGTATCGCGGAGGCTGAGACTGGCGCTTTAGAATTAACAGGCAAGACTAGGTGGATAAAGGATCAATCGGAACTCTAGGTTGCTTGTACTGTGTATGTGTCATTAGCTTGGTCGTATAAGTCAGCGTATCTATATTGGCAATCGTATTTTGCGATAATCATACAAGCTAAAAATATAACAATATCCCCTACAATCTTATCATTGGTTTATAGCTTTATTACATTGAGTACTGATATTTTCCAGTTAACAAGTTCAATCTTACTTCTAAAAAACGAAAGCTTATTTAAAGTTAATTCATCAATTACAAGTTTTTTAATAGTTGAGATCATGAGCCCATTGAAGCTAGACTACCATGGAAAACCTCGAAGCACTGGACGGCCGGTTCGTCCTATTGTGGGACCCCTCAACAGTGCACATCCACGGTCCCCCCTCGCGACATTCTGACCCAGAACCTATCGATCTCGCGCGCGAGCGCTTAACCATTAGACCATTGAACCGGCATCCAATGGTGGTAATGTCTAACTTCAACTAATCCACGAAGTTGAACGACACATCCACCATTGTCTTCAGTGAGTTACTATCTCACAACAGACCCGGTTGAACTCTACTGGTTACTGCTTCTCGCTAGACCTCCATGCGATCCCTCTTGGAGACCACTAGTAAGCATATGTTGATTAATATCAATCGATTCATGATCTCAACTATTAAAAATTACTATAATATCCACAAAATCCCTTCTGAAATTACAAGTTTGTTAGATATTTTCCACACACATAGAAATCAAATATTTTGGAGATGTTATCGGCAGATTTCTATATAGATTATTTTATTTGTAGGTTTGCATAAAATATACCACCTTGTCCATATAATTACTTCATCACATTTCTTTCTAATGATTATTATATTTTAAGTTTCATAAGTCTTTTATATAATATAACTTAGGAACTATGTTATGAAGGTGAACTTATTAAGTAAATCTTAGTTTTAATTTAAGTCATGATATAATAACTATTTTATTGTAGAAAGAAAATATATGATTTATTGAATTTACTGATTGAAAGTTTAACTGTTATAGTTGACACATGAACTTACCTTGTTTTAAAACATCAATCCATAATCTGGTCAATTCAGAGGATGGAGCCATTAAAAAATATGTATGTAGTGTTGTCTCTAAACAAAATAATGTTTCTGTTTTCTCTGTACAGTTTGTTTTTTTTGTCATAGTATTATTTATAGTTGATTTTCTTATTATCAATGAATTTTGTTTTTGTTCTTCATCAGTATCCAAAATAGTAGTATGTTTATCTTGTTGAGTAGAACTTTTAACCTGACGATTATTATTATTGGTAGTAGTATTATTATTACTAGTATTTGTATTTACTAATGTTGAAGAAATTTTCTGAGATATTCTAGGCGATAAGGAACAAGACTTTTGACAATCTAATAATTGATCTGTACTACTTTGATGTATATCTTTAATTGTTGTAAAGTTTATCGTACCTAAATCGATGAGGAAATATGTGAAAAAAATTGTTAAATACATAAAATAATGTTTTAAAACATTAAGAAACAGTGTCAGAGTAATTGACACTAAGAACCAGTAGAAATCTATGGATCACTGGACAGTTGTTTTCATTCTAGTTTCAGATTCTTTAGAAGTGCACACGCAGTAGTCTAAAACAAGGTGATGCATTAGTCCAGTGCTCTATTGTTTCTGTTTGGGTCATATTTATTCGTGGTGACAACTATCTTAAATCTTGCAAAATTTCCATACCATAATAAATGAAATAGTATAGTATAAATAATCGAATAAAATCTTGGAAATACAAATAACTAATTGAAATAATCAATTTTGTTATTTAACAAGTAGTGATACCGACCAGATGAGAGGATGATTTCGAACTTCGGGCTTATCGTTTTATATCAGTTTGAAAGTAATGCACTATGTTATTAGCAAACTGTGATGAAATGTAAACGTATAAAAACAATCACTTTGGTGAAAGTTGAGCAATCTTGAATCTGAAGTAAAAGATTTATAAGTAAATCTACCACATGTGAACCTATCCCTCTTATTAAAAATAAATTTAATGTCATCACAGTATTGTTATTGTGACTGATATTGTCAACTAATAACACCGATATTGTCGTTAGTTTATCTGGCTAAGCAAATCTTAAATGTGATGACCAAAATAGATTTCTCCTGATAATACGTGAACCAACAACAAATATGGTCGAAACCTCCAGAACTTCAATCTCATTGAGCCATGAAATATCAAAATGTGAAGCTTAGAATATGACTGTGAAAATTTTGTATATAGGATAAATACCACTATTTATTTACATTTCTAAGCAATCTAAAGTTTCAGTAGAAAGTGATCAAATGGTCTGTGCTGATTGGCCCTCTAACAGCGTAAATTGTTCAATTAAGTCGTTCTCATTACATAGCTATACATATCAAATTTGGGAGTAAACAAAATTCCCATTTCATTGGTAAATGATTTAAAATGTTGATTTCTACTTCAAACGCTTTCTATCATATATCTTTCTATTTTGTGCTTATCTTTTGAGTGATCTTAGTTAGCATATGATTTTAACATATTACCTTAAATGATCACACCATATATAAAAGCTTTGATTTATCTCTACATTTTCATGTAAAATATTTACATTAACAAATTGAAAGCTCATTTGTTTGGTGTTGTTTTTTCTTGATAACACAGGTTTGAATCAATTATACTGAAGTTATTTCAAAACTAAAACTCTACTACTAACAAGTAAGATCAATTTCAAACCAAATTATTTCTAAATTAAATAATGATAGAACATTAAAATCTTACATTCAATTCGTCCACATCCTTTTCTTTCACATATGAATATCTTTTGTTCTAACATATCACATGACAACCATTTACGACACCATCTTGCATTGTTTGAACTACGTATTATGATTCGTTTATTATGCTTTTCATTATCTGTATTAGTTAGTTGATTAGATGATGTATCATGTACTCGACGCATTATTGAATCCCATATATTATTATTGTTATTATTTCGTTGACGATTTGGCTTTTTCATAATCCATAGATAACCACCACATATTCTACTGGTTAGAATAATCTTACACTGGAAATAATCCAATGATTCATCAACTGTTGGTGTTTTTTGTGCTCGAGTAGTTCTTGATGTAAGCCAATTACCAAGTAAACTTGTAAGGCATATTCCTCCGTGTTGTTCAGGCAATACAGTTGCATCAGATGTTTCTATGGCTAACTCATTAATTGGATGATGAAGATTTTGTAAGTACTCTCTTAAATTAAATGAGTAGTCTGACTTTTGTTTGATATATCGTTTAATTTTGTGCGCCTAGTTTTTAAAATAAAAAAGAAACACTTTTCAGTTCTGTTTTGAATATCTTCAGTGTTTGCATTTATATGTAATCCGTTTTAAACGTTTACGAAATAACGCTGGTGTTTATTTTTAAGGTGAGACAAAATATCACTTGATGACCATTAGCTAATTACCGATAGTTCTTATTATTTTGATAGTAAGAATAGAATTGAAAAATTATTTTGTAGGAATATAATCTTTCTGAATTCTTCGCATCGTAGTTTGACCAGTTCACTAAGAAGATTCATTTGAAAAGCAAACTGGAGAGACTATACTTTATGGACTAACCAATCAGGTTTAAGATAATAGGTCTCGTAGTTTTGACGCCAAATTCACTCATCCATTTGGCTAAATAGCGTCTTGGTATTGTAGCTAATGTCGGTTAGTGATAAAAACCCTAAGCTTAATTCCTAATCTTAACCATCAACTGTAAATCACAATTCTAATTCTTTACACAGGTTTATAACCTTCATTTGGTAAACACTCAAGGTCAGTCTAGCGTTGCTCAAATGTCGCCCATAAATTATAGTCTCACCAGCAAACTTAATATATTTTAGCGGATAAGTTAGGTTTTTTTGATCAAATTCTCAATAATCTCTATGTCTGAGTTAAATTTTATTTCAAATATTTAAATCATTAAGGGTGGCTGATTGTATTAACATGAAACCAATTGCGAAGCATAGTCAAATGAGCGTGATGAAATACCAAAGGAAAAATAATTAAACGAATGACAATGAAATATTGTAAATGTGAAATGTTAAAGAAAATAGGTAGACTGATCCAGAATGGATCTCAAAGCTGTACATATTCCTTTCTTGTAAGTAATTTCAGATTCAGTTGATGTATTTCAAAAGCCAACAAGATATTTAAAAGATTTAGGGTATATTACTGGGTACACGATATACCATAATGTCAACAATTTAGTATTACTCACGTTGAAAGGTTTATTGTTTGCAATTTTAACAGACGTTTACACTGTCACTATGCTTGTCTCCATAACTTCTGTAAAGCTTTCTATTTAATCGAGTGGTCAATTTTATGCATGTGCATTGGTTAAGAAAAATGAAACAATTTACTGTACACTCAGAAGAAATATCGAGTAGATATTATAAAAAAATTTGAATTTGACTTTCCTCGGACATTTTATCAGGTGAACTTGCATATTGTTTAAGTCCAATTACTCTCGTTGTAACAATTGCTATCTTATACCAATGATTTTTATTGAATTTGTTCTAGGAGTATTAATTCAACCATTCTATTTCAAAGTTCGTTCTGTTTTATCTGGATCTATATGGAAAATACTCTCAGCATATTCAGCTAGTTAAATGTATTACAGTCTTGGTTAAATTATGCTCCTAATATAGAGGATATGAAGCTATTAAAGTTTGTATTTTATTTGTCTTCTATGTTATTTTCCGAAAAATAACCAACAGTTTTACTATTCAAATGTTATTTTGCGTTATAGCTGTTTTAAGACTGCTAATAAGCTAGGCGATGATTTTGTTTCATACTCTACCTTGGTCATTATGCAATGCGTACTAGAATCGTAAGCACAATAAAACAAGATCTCAATCTAACACTGATAGATTTTAATAACGAATATAGATGTATTATTAATCTAAAAAATGTCCAACTCTTGATCTCTCAGGTCATATTTTTTTAGCTCTATAAATGATGGTTCATTTGACTCACTGAGAATTTCTTGCTCAAATAGTATTATAGAATGTCCAAATCCTAGTAGTATGTCTACTGTCACAACAGATCATGTTTCATTTGGTTCTCGCTAGATTTTGTTCTCGGATCGTATCATTGATCTTAATGTTTCAAATCATGTTTTGCAAAGATTTCCTTGCTCAAATTGTATGTCTTATGTTCAAAATTCTAATATAGGTCGTTCTCTAAAGCCTCTCATCAGTTTTAGGGATTGTGGAGCATGAAGTTTCTCTTGTTTCTGTCTATCTAACTATCACAAATGTGCGAAATATGGAGCCATAGGTCACAAAGAAGGAGTTCGTAAACACGGGAAACTCTTATCACAGATTAATTGTCAAGTTTAAAAAATGGAAATAAATATATATAGATAACATAGATAAACGAGCGTTTATCTGTTTCTGAATTCAGTTAGCGCTTTTCAGTACCAGCTCCCCGACACTTCGTACCACGGTATTTGATTCATTTCGATTTCTGACAAACTGAGCGTTTTTTAGTCTCATGCGTCTCTAATAGATCGTACATTTATAGAAGGTATGAAAGCATCAGTTATTTTTTCACATATTAACTATATGTAGCATGTTATCACCTGTTTCATTAGCATATCGTTTGACTAACATTCACATAGTGTCAATAAAAATTGAGTTTTTCGTAATTAGTTAATACGCATTCCCATTCTCTACCTTCATGAATTAAGCTGTTTTCAAAAAACTCATTGTCATTGAATCTGTAACTACTCTGCTTATTTATTAGTAAACCTATTTGTTAAACACAAAATAAGAATTTATGCACATTAGAAGTAATCTACTACACATTTTGATTATTCCAATTAACGAGATTAAATTCAACCACGTAGTATTGATGTACACCTAAGCTCTGAAACACGTACAGGTCGTCAACTTCAAACATATATCAATTCCTTGAGGTCAATTAGAACTCACTGGATTTAATTCTTAAAGTTAGTTCACTGAATTAATAATAATAATATAATGTATAGAAGGTTTCAAATTAGTTTATAATTGGTATCCCCTGAAAAACACCATTATATATATATATATATGCGCCTTTCTATAATAAACAAACAGACTTCTTACTTGATTTACTTCTAGTTGATTTTTCATTTTCTCAATTGAATTTAATGATTTTCTACTTTTTGTTGATGGATTCAATAATCGATTGTTACTTTCCTCTTCTCTTTCTTCTTCCACTTCTTTAGTTGTATCATTTAAAGATGTTAATGATCCAGTTAGTATATGCGATTCATGATTCAATGTTATAGTTTGTTTTAATAATTGACTAGTTTTATTATTCATTGTTCTTGATATTTTATGTGGAAATAATTTTCTTTGATTTAATAATTTTTCATTATTTGTGTCATTTATATTCACATAATATGGCGGTGGTAAAGGTCTTTGTTTGGAATCGGTCAGATTTCGATTTAAAGGCTGTTTAGGTGTATAAAATAATATATATATATTTCTAATTAGGTATCTGTTTTAATTCATAGCTAATGACTGGTCAAAATTGAAGCAAATTGAAGAGACTGTCAAGAGGAGGAGAGATAATTCTTAATAACAAGCTGATATTCAATGAAAATCTATGTATATTAGAAAAAAGAAAGTATTAAACATTTGTTCTGTCCTAGTTTTGAACTCCTCTCATCAATGCATATCGTGTATGAAGTCTCTAGCACACCAATCTTCCTACCGGGAATGAAATCAATCTAACAATGTACATTATTCGGTACAGGCTAATTCATGATAAAGTTTGGTTGTTTAGTATTGGTGACCAATCCCAATTTGCTAGACTCTACAGATCATGGGTCTTCTTTAGATTTTGAGGAAATATAATTTCAAATAAAAGTCTGCTGGTTACTATCACTAAAATGGTTTGTACATAAAGATTACTTAATTTAGAGCTTGTTTTCATGATGCAGTGGTATCATAAATGGAGAGAAAATGTCTGTCCACTTAAAGATGATAGCATCATAAGTTCTCAAATGAGAAGACAATTACACGATCCTAGAAACCGATTAACATATGATATTCTTCTTACAAGACCTATAGACTTTGATTTCAAATTTGCACAACTAAGAATTAATATATCAGAGTGAAATACATCTAAACTGTGGTAGATTTCCAGATAATATCAATGAATAGTGAAAATATCTCTAAACTAATCACATATTTCACGTATTGTTTGTTCGAAAATGTGCTAAATTTTGAATTAGCTTTGTCATTAACGAAAAATAATTATCATCTGAACCTTTAGATGTAATGGATTAACTACTTCAGTGGGAATGTTTTACTGATTATCCCTTGTGACTCTCTAACCAAGTTTAGGTCGGTATATCTAACAATGAGACATAATTTTAGTATAACAGATATTAATAGTATCCGGTTACATGATGCATGGTAGGTAGAACGAAGTTAGGATCTCATTCATAGTTGTAAGTATTAGAAAACTTTAAAACACTAAACCATTAGCAAGGGATTAAAAATATCATCCGGATTAAATAAAAATCTAACAATGTACTTGAGGTTTAATACTATAGAAAACTGAACATTAATTTTCTACATAGTTAAAAGGTATAAGAGTAAGCTGTTTCGATGGGTATTCACCTGCTGTAATGAGGTTATTCATGAGTTATTTCAATTGAACGGAAAATATGTTATATTTATCTTTATTTATCTTTGTTCAATTAATCTATACCTATTGATTTTCTGAAAAAGCATAAGACTAGTTGTTGGATGAAGATCAACTTGTCTGATCATATTTATGCTTTAATCCACTAGAAGCATGATCGACGTATTCTCCTAGTGAACACTGATACGTGAGTAACTTTGAAATTAACAAACTCCTTGTCCATCTACCTACTCAATCTTGAGATATCAACAGTCTTTTATTTCAGTGTTATTATTAGTCTGACTCCTTTGACTATAATATCTTGCTAATATGATCTAAAATCGAAATTTTGCAAGAAAATTATGATTCCGAAATCTCTTATTTTTAAATTACAATGTTTGAACAAAAGGTAATTTTTAAGCTAAGTGATACAAATCTCATTTTTTATCAAGATTCATCACTAATAATGATGTGAATTTTTGAGAAATATGTAGTTAAACTAAAACATTTAATAATAGTAACCATGTCTAGTTCCCTCTTTTTCAAAATATTTTACAGAATACAAACTGATTAGTTCATATTAGATGGAGACTCACTTGAAAATCTAAATTCATTTCTTCATTAGCATCAAGCGAACGTGACATAAATTTGTAGACTTCTTCATCTTCAGCGCTGAGATGTTCTTGTGTTGCTTCAATAGATGTTTGCATATTGATTTGATTTGGTTTTGGTGGAAGAGGAGGTACTGGTTTTAGTTGGTTTTGTTGTGTTGGTGGTGCTGGTCTGTGATTCAATAGTGGCTTTTCGGTCAAATGTTTCTCATTATATAATAATGGTTGTGTTGTTATTGTCGTGGGTGATGATTGTTGTGTTGTTGTCGATAAAAATGAACAGTTAATAGGAGTTAAAAATCCTGTCATAGAATTATTCGATGAATTAGTATTAAAATATCGTCGGCTAGGTAGCTGAGTTTTTGATATTCCATACAACAATCGATTTGTATAATCTTCATCATTGGTTGGAGAAGAACTGGCGTTAGCTAATTCGATATAACCATTTTCTGAAGCAAGTTTTGTAAACTCTAAAATGTTATTTTATTCAAAAATGTAGTATTTTAAAATTAATGGTTTTCCAGGAAAATAAATACTTTTTATACTATTAAATACTTTACGTATCAAGCCTTTGATTCTTTGTGTTTTATTACATATTTGGTAAACATAATGAACGTTGTGAATACTTGGCATTCGACATTCGCTAAAGTTGAAAATACCGAAATTTCAGTCTAATTTTATTAAAGGTCCCAGTATTATTTTGACTTGATTTACATCTCGTTGATTTCATCTTGCTGTGTTGAAATGGCATGACAACTTGGGACAATGTATATATGTGCCAAGTTCTAATTTAATTATGACTAACCGACTTGTTACTTAGATAATCTATGCTCGAAAGCAACTGTGTCATTAATTTACTGAAAAATTCATATCAAGTAGAATGTTCTTAATGGGTATATTGCGCTGTCTGATATGTTCTCTTCTCATTAACTTGTCAGTTTGTTAGACAACTTGCCCTTTTCAGATCTTTAATATTTTAATTCTTAAAAGGTTATTTTTGTCTGTCGACTTGAATAGAAGGTCTTATTGTGCACTAAATTTGCTTTACATTATTTATCTATGTTTAACTTATTTTCGTCTGTTCAATAAGCTGACCAGATCGAGATGTTTATGGAACATTAATTTGTCTGAAAACTCTGATACAATATTTTAACATTACATGCAAAGATAGATAGTGGCTAGCAGTGAAATTCAGGACGCACGTTCCGTCCTATTCGGGACTCGTCAGCTGGATGTGCCTGCATCTCAGAGTTAATGTTCACCCTGGGACATTTTAGCATTTCTAAAAATGTATTGATAAGTTATTTGGATATGTGAGTACAGTTTCCATCACTGTGTGAATTCGGTTAGACAACCAGAATAAACTTCACATCTATTTTGTTTAAGTATGTGACTCTTCAGGATTCTATACCCTTTAATCTACCAGAGCTCCATTCAATAAATCTATACGTCTTCCGGAGAATGTGTTCCATTTAGTCCATTGAGTTGAGTTTCTCTAACTGAAGTGTACAGGAAGTAATAATAATACTATGCCTTGCTATCAAACCAATGGGGTCAGAGAAAGTAAATCTATAGGTTTCTCCACAGACAATGCATATACCCACATATAGATAGTAAACATAGGGCAATATCTTAATTTTTATAGTCACTGTTCAATCTAGGTTAATAAAGGCGTTATTCAATAAGATCAGTCGTATCTGCACTAAGAGACATAAAACTTAAATGAAACATTGGTGAATAATGGTTATTCATTGAAGTTTATCAACCGATGCAAAGACAGTAATATAATGAGACCTACGCGTTTGAAATCCAAATAGTGTACCTATATATACAAATGTGACTCAAATATTTTTATGTTAAAACGAAGACTTAAATGAACTATCAGTAAGACATTTTACACATCCCAACTCATTATTATCAAAAATTCAATATCTATGTTTTAACAAAAAACCTAAACATCACGTAAACGATTGTATCTCATCGCATTTGCGTCTGTCACTTTACACGTATATGTTGAAACATGAACTTAGGTAGGAGCATTGGTGATCTGCATCTAAGGATAGTTGAACTCATACTTAAGTGGACACCAGAACAAATGAAGCTCAATCGTTGAATAAGATCACAAGACAAATAAATATCTTCCTCCATTGCGGAACCTTTAGCTGAGACGGATTATAGGGTTGATATCAAGATAGTCTTTGTAGTGCTGAGTAGAAATGATGAAGAGTTTGTGCCAAAGATTATTGAAGCCTTATGTATACGAAGACTGAAACTTCCTTTATATGTTTAAAACCAACCTTTTCTTACCCTTAACCTATCCCGGTGATACTTATTATCCTGTTTGGTTTTCTGTTTTTGATTATTGTCTATGTTTCCTCTTACCTTCCACTTGTCTAATTGACCTTTTGTTTTTCTATATATAATTTCTTAACAAGCACATGTGTGGTCAGATAGTTCAAAATGTATTGCGCAAATATATCACATAGTTTTGATAACCTTCGTCTCTTCACTGAATTATCCAAGTA
Source organism: Schistosoma haematobium (assembly GCF_000699445.3). Classification (NCBI taxonomy): domain Eukaryota; kingdom Metazoa; phylum Platyhelminthes; class Trematoda; order Strigeidida; family Schistosomatidae; genus Schistosoma; species Schistosoma haematobium. The sequence goes on along the minus strand of NC_067202.1, from coordinate 8,384,257 downwards.
AATAAATATGACCACAAAATCACTGTATATGAATACAATTTCACTAAACCAATGACTTATTGAGTCAATGAAGAGTGCACAAATGAACAACGAATAAAGTCATAGTCCTGTGAGTCAAACAGTGGAAGCTATCTACACTTAAAATAATTTGATTTTAAGGTTAAAAAGTTAAATAAAAACATTGGAAAATTCAAAGAGCATGTAGAACTTTGTACGTGTTTCTATTCCACTGATTTTTTGATAGCAGTTTCATTATTCAACGTATCCCTGTGCTCAGTGATGTAATTGTGTACAATGTATTTTAGAGTCTGGTTTTTCGTAGCTAATTTGGACTTCAGAATGTTTGATTTAAAGTGAGATGTATGAGTGTATGCACAGATGCATTTATCACAGGGAAAGTGAGTATAAAGTGGAACTGTTTATGAAATTATTTATTGGTGCGGTGTGGGTTACTTATATCTATATAAGTAGTATATAACGGTGGTCAGGCATAGAATGTATTTCAGTAGAAGATCGATAAGGAAAGAACGGAAACAGAACGCAATTGGTATGAAAATGCATGGAGAATGAAATCTGAGACAATGGACTGATATTTGCAAAGGAACAGTCAAATTTGTGACGATGGATTGATATTTTGCAAATTGACTATTTACTATATGGTTCTCAGATTTTATTGAGATGCTCTGTATTTTCGTGTCCAATATATCCGATTGCTCTGACTGGTGTTTTTGTTCACTACAACAATACAGATGATTTATAGAAAGGTTCATCTTTACACGTACAGTTGAGTTTCTATACCGAAAATGACTGGGTTTTTTTATTGGGAAACTAATTATAAACGTTGGGAAATTAGTAGGTCATGTATTTTACTTTTTGTTTCATTTTTAGTGATGAATTCTTAATGTACAAAAATTTCAAGGCAATTTAAAGAACCACTCAAGTCTAGACATTTAATGTAATCACGCTTTGTTACGTAATCATATCAGATCAGATTAAATGTTAATGGATGATTTGTATTTAGTCGTTTAAATGGTAATATTGAAATTGGATTGCTACCATATGGTTTCCGTACATCGTTATTGTATCACAAATTTTTTGTGCTCATATATATATATATATATATATATATATATCACTTACGAGGATTTTTATGTAAATACTTTTTCACATTCCATACCGATAAATCGCCGCGAATAGGTGTTGGCAATCTCCTTCGTTCAACATTAGGAACTGATAAATCACCATCTTGATGTAAATTATTCAATTCATTTTTGCTAATATTATTATTCATATTATTCGTTGATATTTCCTTAAATTTTTGTGTAATGTTAGTTGATTTATTGGTAGTAGTATTATTATTGCTATTGTTAAGTCGTGGAGAATCTAAAAGATATTGAGCACTTGAACTATTTATTCGTTCGATTGTACTAGATTTTTGCCAACCTTCAAAGAATAAAAATCAATCAAACAAATCATGTAGATCAGTGTAATGTATTAAGAGTGAAAGAAAATATTTTATTCAAATAAATTGTTTGAAGGTAACTGAATTAATACATCTTTTTTAAACGATACTTTGAACATCAATGAAATTAGGTTTATCATCTGTGATGAAACTGACCAATAGTCTACAAATCTCTCTACCTTGATATCGTAGTTATGTGTTCAAAAGTCACTAGTTTCTAAAAAAAAAAACGTTTTGTAAGTTCCGATGGAAAGTTGTGGCTAAGTAAGTCCAATCATATCGAGATTGACGCTGATATCATATTTGACACTGTAGAAAATCCTCATTGATTGAAACTGGAAATACAAATTATTGGATCTCAAATCAGTCACAGTTCTATCGTACTTAGACAGGCTTGGAGGTTTTGCATTTTACCCTGTGTGAGTTTATCCGTGTTCATAACTAAACAATTCGATGGTCATTGGTTTTTTATCACTCTCCTTTCACCTCTAATGAAATCCGTTCTGACACTATTCAAAATAATAAAAAAACACTGAAAGTCTGTATTATCCTAGTTCAACCCTTCTCTCTGGTTGCCACATTCATAGTGTTATAAATTAAGCAATTAATTTATCGATTAAGATTTTGAACCGATTGATGCTAGACCACCAGTGAAAACCTGAAAGCACTGGATGACCGTTTCGCCCTATTGTGGGACTCAACAGTGCGCAACCACGATCCCGCTCGCGAGATTCGAACTGAGGGTCTTCAGTCTCGCGCGCGAACGCTTAACTTACTAGACTACTGAGCTGGCTGGCATCTAACGGTGTTAATGTTTTACCTCAACCAATCCACAAAATTGAGCTATCATCTTCCATTGTACTGAGGTAGATACCTGTCTCTACTCGACACGGATCACCTCCACTGGTCACGGTTTCTCACTAGAACTCCGACAATTCCCTCTCGAAGCTAGTCACTAGTGAGCACACCGTTGGATGCTGGCCAGTTCAATGGTCTAGTATGTTAAGCGTTCGCCGGCGGGATCGTGGATGCGCACTGCTGAGAAGTCCCACGACAGGATGAAACGGCCGTCCAGTGCTTCCAGGTTTTCAATGGTGGTCTAGCTTCAACTGAATCATGATTTCAATCTGTCAAATAAGATTATCATTTGTGTCAAAAATCCACAAACGTATTTAGAATTCTTCACTTAACAATGATTATTTCCATTGTGTGTAAACCGTTCTTGAAGTACAATTATTCCCTGATTATATATGTTTTTACAAAACATAAACGTACTGATAATGTTATATTTTTATCCAGAACTGCAAATGATCAGTCTCTGTTGCCATATATACATCTTGAATTGATTGTCTCGCTATGACGCTTGTCATATGCCTTAGTACATTCAGGTTGTGGCTAACGGTGGGATTCTGGACACACTTATCATTCTTTTAATAGTCGTCATTTAAACTTATTACGCTTATAGTAGGATTATGAACATTGGGTTACAGGTACATCCAGTTGGTGGATTCCAAATCGAAAGAAGTGTGCTTCATTCCAAATATACTTGATTAACCTCTATATGATTGGACTTAAGAAAAGGTATGTTGCAATGCTGGACTTCGACTCTTAGTGTTAGGTTCCCTTTTTTTATGTTCTAATATCAAGTACAGTAATACGTTTCATTCTACTGAGGCAGTATTAATTGACACTGGTCAGTTTTCACCATGATTTCAAATAATAATCATATACAACTTTGGATAAAGAAGACAGTAGTACAATAAGAGAATTGTATCCAAGATAGTAGATTATCGATAAATGATAATCGACTGAGTGTGCAAACAACCATAAAAATCCTGGCTACCAAAACTTTATAGATTCATAATCATTAAATATAACATTCTGTTCAAAAACATTTTTGTAATGTGTGTCTTACCTGTAAATTTGGGTTTTGGTGAATGTCCATGGGTTAGGATATCATCTACGGACCTATTGGGTAATTGAGACTGAAATATACTATCAGTGGAATATTCACTATGAATTGTTGAATTGACAGTGCCACCGATCATTTTAGAGTTCCGAAGAACATTTGGAGTCATTGAGTAGGTTAGAGCTTGTTGATTGTCTATCAGTTGGTCAAATGTTGATATATTCTGCTCTAAAGGATTACCAGGGTAGGAAACTTTTCGCTCATATATTGCTTTCTCTTCTGTGTTGTTCTGTTGAACTTTAGGACTTGTATTGAGCTAAATGAATTACAAAGATAATTCAAACATAATTAAGAGATAATTACCATGTGCTCACTAGTGACTAGCTTCGAGAGGGGATACTCGGAGTTTCAGCGATAAACCAAGACCAGTGGAGTTCAATCGTATCGGGTGTGAAGCAGTTGACCACCGAAGACAATGGAAGATGATCGCTCAATATCGTGGATTGGTTGAAGTTAGACAACAGCACGGTTGGATATCGGCTCAGCGACCTAGGGGTTAGACGCTTACGTGTGCGACTGAAGGTCCTGGGTTGGAATCTCACGTGCGGGTCTGTGGGTGCGCACTGCGGAGTAGTCCTGCAATGGGACGAAGTGGCCGTTCAGTGCTTCCATGTTTCCAATCGTTTTCTAACATTGATCATTTCATGATCTCACTTATAATTCAACAATCACCACAACTCGATACTGATAAGAGATTTGTATTAAACTACTGAATTTCGTTGTTAGTATCATACTTTCTTTAAGCAATAATAAGTTACGCTCTCCGAGTATGATGTCTAGTAACTGAATTGCAAAGGATTTTGTTTGAACTACAATTTAGATACTTTTACTTCAGCAATTTCAAATATGCTTGCAGCATACTTTTCAACCAAGCGCTGTTTATCAGGTTCATGCAACTAATTAAGAAAGTTATGTTGCAACTTAATTCGTTTAGCCAAACAAAAATTGGTTAACGATCGATTTTAAATATAATCGCTATTACACACCGACTATCAAACTGCTCATCTTGACTTTTCATAGAGGACAACACATACAAGAAGTGACTTAATCAGGCTATTTAATTAAAAAGACCTATTTTACCTCTAAAACAGTATTTGTAAATAATACCAGTGAGAATTTAGAAACTAGGGGAATTTACCAGCATTAATCTCTTCGCAAGCAATGCAACTGAAGCGTCCGCGGTAGCCAGTCTCTGTCTCTGAATCATTAAATGTTCCAATAATAAATTTCGTTTACTCTCCTTTGTTAAAATAAATATAGAGCATAAAGACAGTGTTAAACATTAATATTTGCACCATTCAGATAGATTTATGGATTTAAAATAAAAGAACTATAAGATTAATACAAATAGCCAGTTATTCAGTCTCCTCAAACGGGTAATTGTAAAAACACATATGAACAAAATGCCTTTGTTGTTCGTGATTTTAGTAACTCACCAATATAGGATCATTTTTTGCTAATGACGATGCTGCCATTTCTCTTCTAATCTCCTGGGTTTCTTTTCACACTCATTTCTGCATATTAATCTAATATCGGATATTGGAAGGTTCTAACTTCTTTATGGAAGAGACTTATTGGAGTTTTCAATAGATTTCGGTTTTATTTTAACTGAAATCTACTTCATTTCAGTGCGGTGAACAATTATTATACTCAGATTAAAGTCGTATAAGTTTAAACCTAAAATGTACGACAATACTACATAGAATGTAACGTGGACTAATTGAGACAATCGGAGAATAGGCAAATGTATGCTTGTTTTGTAAGTTGAAAGTTAATACAGTGTGTTATTAGATGGTTGAAGGGAACTTATGTGAAGAAATTTTAAATTCAAATATCGTATTATTTGTTACTGATCAACAGGACGTACCTGAAATTCGAGAAGTGAAACTTCATGAAGAATTTGAATTATCTTACCAAATGTCACAGTCTGTGACTTTACCACTGAGTTATTTAATAGTGATTATATTCCATGATGATCAATTTAATTCTATCAGAACTAAGTCCTAGAGAAAAACATGATATCGAGTACTATTGAGTCAAAATTCAATGTAACGTGGCTAATTTTGTATTCACTGTAATTGTTTACATTTCATGTTCCTTGATGTTTAAGACGGAATCTGACTGATCTCTGTTAGCATCTTAACACCTAAATAAGGATGCCTCAAAATTACCCTTATTTACAACCGGATTGCATTGTTTAGTAGCCCTAAATCGGACTCCATTTAGATCGTATGGTGATTGCTGTTGAAATATACATGTCGCCAATCCTCGTATATAATTATCGAATTAATCCGCGTTAGTGAATAATGGAATTAAATAAGCCAATTTTTGAATGCGTATATTTTGCATACATTGATTTGAACAGACAATCAGAGGGACGAAGAGAAGAAAGCGAAGCAAAATGACACACAGTGGAGAAGGTATGTGAACCAACTTGATTTAATCAAGCGTTAATCCATATTTATAGCCAGATAAAAATAGGTTACAGATAGGTGATTGATTAGAATAAGAAGTGCACACACAAATGCTCATATAAAAACAGTCAGGATAGATAAGTGACTAATTAATAAGGTCAAAACCTGACTCAAGAGGAATGAATAGATTTGTCTGTTCAGAATCTAGAATAAGTAATATGGGCTTAACATCGTAACTGACACCACAATTAAAAACACCTACTAAATAGTCACTTTATAGAAAATGAAATTTCCCTCCAAGAGTGGATCTAAGCCATTTTTCATTATTGCAAGTGCCAATCAAGTGTAATTGTGACCAATGCATATATATATATATATATATATATATATATATATATATATATATATATATATATATATATATAGACAACAGTCGTAGTTATTGATCAACTCTTGTCTAGTATAAGTTGGCAATCATACATATTTATAACATAAAGTTAAATTGAAATGCATATATGTACAATATTGATTAACAAAATTTGTCTAAAGAAAAACCAAATGACAAATCAGTGAAATTAGAATACTCTTTTTCAGACTGAATAAACAATTCAAACCATTGAATATGATTTTAAAAGAACATGCACTAAGTTAGTCAAAATTAGGCATTAAGTGTAGTAAATAAAAATCAAAACGTTGATGGAATCATGAAATGATCAATGAAGAATAATGAACAAAATATCCTGTAATTTAGTTCACTTTTGTTCTCTCTGTCTTACTTTCCCGATATTTCGTTTATCCCATTATTCAACTAGATTATTATATAGCAGATTTACATTTTAGCTGATTGATTCTATGCAAAGACTAAAATGCAATAAAACATCAATGAAAAACATGGTGTCTAATAATTTCAGTTATATTAAGACAATGTAAGAGACTTTAAACCTTAAAGTTGTTTAGATGATAATAATTTAGATTAAAATATAAAGATTACAGTGGGTTATTACAAAAGGCTACGACACTTCAAATGGATAAATACACTAAGGATCTTCAATCTACAGCATCTAATTATGGATTATGTGACAATAGTAGTAGATGATATGACTTTAAATTTATGGATGAGCATAAGTTCATTTAGAATGGTATATAGGGCTTCATTGATTAGTGAAAAATAGAAAAAAATAAAACTAGTTTTGTAGCTTTCAGACATTTAATTTCATAGCTGAATAGTTAATTGAACTTTTATTAAATGAGTGTTAAATTATTAGTATTTCCTTACAGTAAGGTAAATGATCAGTGAGTTATAAGAGTTAAACCGTACTTCAGCATAGCAAGTTCTTAATTTTATCCATCATTCTAAAGGATATTGTGATTCATATTAAGTATATAAGATCGTAAGTTACTTATAAATCATTTATTAGTAGTGTAAAATTAAACGTAAAAAAAATTAAAAGCTTGATAGAATAAAGTAACTTACCGATGAACTGTTATTATTATTATCTACTTGTGTAGATGTTTTTAATGATGATGTATTGTTTACATTAGGTAAGGAGATAGGATTAAAACTGTGTTCTGTTGAACATTGTGATTTGGTCTGATGTTTAGAAATGTCATTTTCATCATTTGTTGATGATTCTATGTACATGTAATTATTTTGAGTAAATATATTAGTAGGATTTTCATCTAATTCAGTAGGCTTTAACTAAAGTACCAAAAAAAAAATAAATGATGTCATCAATATAAATGCAGATAACTTTTTACCAATGGGATTCATCGGTATGTATTATTTTGAAGTTTAGAGAAAATAAAATGAGTTAGTCACAGGGTTTGATTCCAACCATGGTTGTAGTTGCTCTACAGCTCAAGAGGATACTTTTGGTGATGTTGTGTTGTAAAAGATGGATGTAATATTATCGGAGCTTTCAGTGTTTTTCCAGGTAACATCATCAGCTGTTAGTGAAGCTCACAGAACCCAAAACCAAACACATATAGACTCACAATGTGAAATATACTTTATGTAAGATTATACTAAAATGCATTTCATTTTTCTTGTTATAAAACTTGTTCTGTCAAAAATAACGATTGTAAGGCTACACTTTATGACCTCCAAACAATCCTGTAGAACTCAAATCAATAACAACAGTACATGACATTTTTAACAACCATCAAATCGATATAATTAACATTAAAATAACTCGAAAAGGATTTTCAAACTACAAAGAATGACAAGTGACGAAATCTTTTTATACATTTCTGAATCCTACGTACTTAACAGAAAACAAGGCCTTACGACCCTTCCAGTATGGATCATTTATTCAATTATCCACCCAATGGATTCTCTTCACATCTCACACCACTAACAAACATTCAAATATATTCTCAATCTTACTTTTTCACAATATATATATATATCTCATTTTTCTCAATTCACTGACACAAACACAATTATATTCAGCTTTATATCACATAATCAAAGTAACCCTGACTAAAATATTGACATGATCAGAAATAGTTTGATGTTGATCGTACTGAAAATAATCTACTTTCTTTCTTTGATACAACTAGAACTTCTGTTAATTTAATAAATTTTTATTCACCGTAGAATTATCTTACATAAAGCATCAGAAATCTACTTTCTACTCATTAGGACTTCCAAAATATACTTTCTTGTTATTAACAATCTATCTAGTGTTCAGTTTATTTAGAATTAATAAGTCTAACCTTTATAAATAACACTAACAATTGTAAGGGGATTCAATTTGTTGTACATGATATTTACATGAGAATTTGACTATATCTCGTTAGCATAAATATAAAATATCCGTTTAACGATCAACTCGTTGGCTATCGGAATTTAAGGGTAATATGCTGAAAGTTTGTATTTTTATGTGGTAATTACTATTGTGATTATCAACCTTAAGATTTAGACGCATAGTTTTGCGACATTGTCCGAAATATCAACACTGTAAGTACCAGAATTACAAGCATCAAACCTAAATTTTTCTTCAGTTATAATTCATTTTATTATCCTCTCTGAATAGTTGTTTACAATGTGAAACATCAAAACAAATGAACAATATTCAAGCATAATCAAAATATTATGCAACATTTTAGTCAAATACAATATTGTTCGTAAGACAGATGATCGGTATCATCATTTGTACTATAAAAATTGTTGCAAAGTTTGAAATATTGTGGTGTGGGTTACTTATATCCATATTAGTAGTATATAACGGTGGTCAGGCATAGAATGTATTTCAGTAGAAGATCGATAAGGAAAGAACGGAAACAGAACGCAATTGGTATGAAAATGCATGGAGAATGAAATCTGAGACAATGGACTGATATTTGCAAAGGAATAGTCAAATTTGTGACTATGGATTGATATTTTGCAAATTGACTATTTACTATATGGTGCTCAGATGTTAGTGAAATGCTCTGTAATTTCGGTTATTTATTTACTGTGGAGAAGTGGCTTACATTAACTCACGAAACGTCAGAAATACAATTTTCCTACTTATCGAGATATAACGAAAATATATTTATTATTAAAAATGAAACCGTTTATCATAAATTCGGCTAAAACACTTAAAAACTCTTGCTTTTTTATCATCAAGTCCATGATGAAAACTAAGAAACATTAGTTAGGTATTTTGTTCTAGTCTGAACTTATCAGCAAAATGCATCCACAACTCCACTTAGGATCGAATCCAAGATCTTCATATCTCGTGGTAAGCGTTTAAACGTCAATCACTGAGTTAGAATCTGGCGATTCACATTTTTAAATCCAGTCAGTTCAAGATTTTACGTGACCATCATTCATTGCTGTTAGTGGGTAATTGCCTCATCTTTTGTAATACTGTTGAATTGCAATGGTAACAGCTTACCACTAGTGATCACGTGATTCTATTTATTTACTACACAACATATTTTCATTTTTATGCTACTAATATATGAAATTTGATTTTAATATTTTGAATATTGAATCTATATTTACCCGTAATAGCTCACATTGAGTTTCAGTTTTGTGAAAACACACAATACTTTGTTAATGAATTCACTTGGTATTGTTTGGCTTGTATCTTCCCATTGAGGTTTAAGATTGTAATTGATCAGTCTGTTATTGGCATACGTGCATACTGTGCGTATGCCTCGATATTACCTTAATTTAAAAGCTATTTGTAAGCAGTGATGGATAGTGGCTAGCAGTGGAATCCAGGACGCGCGTTTCGCCCTATTTGGGACTCGTCAGCTGGACGTACCTGCCAAACAATAGCAAGTGAATTCAAATTCATCCCGTTGCACAAGCAAGTGGCTATCAGGACTCAGTAGCTGAGTGGATAACGCAATGGCATTTGAAACGAATGATACTAGGTTCGAGTCCCAGAGTGAACATCAACTCTCTGAGATGTAGGTACATCCAGCTGACGAGTCCCAAATAGGGCGAAACGCGCATCCTGGACTTTGTTAATGATATTAAAACAGCATTTGACTTGAAGTGAGCTTACATTATATTGCATAATTTCATTGGACAAACATTTTAATGTATTCGAAGTGTTACCATCACTGTCAGTAACAAAATCACTATGAATAATAAGACATTCATAAAATTAGAAATAAAAATAATAATAAATTAGAACTTACAGTGTTTGCTGAATCTTCAATACTTTTTAACCAACGTATGTATTGATATTCAAGATTATCCGTTGTAAATTGTTCACTTTGATTACAAGCTTTATTAATATTAGTTGTAAGATTTCCCCATGGTTGTTGTAAAGGATTTAGTGTATTATTAGTTAAGTTTTTAGAAATATCCTATGTTAAAGAGTATAGAAATAAACGACATTAACAATTATGTAGTTATTCGAATTTATTCAATACGTCAATGAATCATATTTAACAGACATATTTATAGTTACATGATGATAAGGAAGAGGACAGAAACCTGAATTAATAATTGTTACTGTGATAAGTTACTTATTGAAGTGACCTAGATTTATGTTTGTATTTTTTGTTTACAGTTTTTCTGTCTGAATGATTTTAAAATGATGGTTCCCTTTTTTGTTTTGTTTTTCGTCCCTTAAAACACGTCTATGTGTATTATTTGATGGAATGTGGTCGGTTAAGAAGGTTATATCATTCACTCTCTCTATATATATATTTACATTTACACTATTCTACACAGTTTGAAGTTAGATGAATGGCAATGAAACTTTTCGAAAAAAATAACAAGGGTTACTATACATTTATTCGTTAATTGATAATTCGGCTACTGAATGCTGATTTCTTTTTTTGTGTGTGTGTGAACAAAATGTAAACTCCATAAACTTTGTTTTTGGGACTCATGATTTTAACTACCATAGCGGTAGGTGAGTTACAAAAACTAACATTTATGTGATAAGTATAATAAATTTTTCCCCAATTCTAATGGCTAATAATAATACTCTTAAAATTGATCCTCATCACGTCAAGTTATCAACTGCAGTTATATACAGATTACCTATTCAATAATGTGTGTCTAGTTTTTTAATTTTTTTAATTAATTATTGACAGTTCGTAATGAAAATTATTTGGAAGTTGTAATATAATTCGTAAAAGCTGAATGCAGACAATAGAATAAAAAAAAGCTTATCAGTATAGCGATTGTGGAGATTATTAAGTTATTGATTGTGATCTTGAACTGATTGATGTTAAATCACCAGTGAAAACCTGGAAGCACTGGATGACTGTTTCGCCCTATTGTGGGACTCCTCAGCAGTGCGCATCCATGATCCCGTCCGCGGGATCCGAACTCAAGGTCTTCAGTCTCGCGCGCGAATGCTTAACATACTGGATCACTGGGCTGGCCGGCATCCGATGGTGTCAATGTCTAACTTCAACAAATCTACGAAATTGCGCGATCATCTTACATTGTACTAAGGTAGATACCTGTCTCTACTCTACATGGATAAGCTCCACTGGTCACGGCTCTTAAGTAAAACTCTGAGAATACCATCATGGAGCTAGCCACTAATGAGCACATGGTAATTATCAATATAAGGGTTGTGGAGACTGAGGACCTTAGGTTCGAACTCCGCGAGTGGGATCGTGGATGCGCACTGCTGAGGAGTCCCACAATAGAACGAAACGTTCGTCCAGTGCTTTCAGGTTTTCAATGGTGATCTAACACCAATCGGTTCATGATCTCAATAAAAAAAATTTGTTTGAAACTTAATTAATGTAAATTATCTGACGTGTATATAAGCTTGTATATTTAACTTTGACTAGAAAAGATTACGTAATGACTGAAGTGTTATAATGTGACTAAATTAACTCGAGTTGTTGAAGTGGAACTCAATAAATCACCATATTGACTGACGATTAAGTCCCCTAACCATTCAAAAATCGAAATGCTAGGAAAATAATGCATCGAATTCACAAAAATATGAAAGATTACTTAGTTTCTTCAGTGAAATATTCTGAATATTAGGTTAAGACAATAAGGCTTGGAAAGAAACTATGACATAAGTTAATATTGTTACCTTTTTTAAGCGTGAGAGAATAGTATTAACTTGATCAATGAGGATTATGTCATAAGGTCAAATTATGCACCCTTCACCTTAGACACGTTTTATAGTAATGATTTCTCGAAATTGGCTGGAAATAAAATCTTTTAATATTTTCTGAAGTAAGTTTGGTATCGTGATCATATATTCTTAAAGTCAGAAATTGTATATGTGACCCATTCATTAAAGCAACACTGAGATTTATATCTATTATAAAGAGTAGTTTACTATGAGATGTATTTCGAAGTAAAATGATCCCACTGAAAACCAGATGATGTTAGACATTCGTTTTGTTACATCTTGGAACTACTCCACTCAAATAAACTATGGTTTCATCAATAATGACTGAAATTAATCAATGTTAGTGAGGCTCTAATAAGAAATCGTGACTAGTAGATTTCAGATATACTTTCCTGCTAATTCGAAATACCTATTGAGGTCTCCATAATTTTCAATGATTCCACACCTGATATTGGTTCGTGATGAAAAACCTTCTTGCACCATATATAATAAAGTAATATGCTTTCAAGGCGACTGTCATTACAAACTGATGTTGGCTAGACAACCACTAAAAACTATGGGACAAGAGACGAATGTTTCACTGTAGTTTGGTACTAATCTCTGTAAATATTTGACGTAGGATGAACCAATGTATGAAAAGTTGATCAATATGGATGGTTGACGTATAGTGTTGATGATTATTCTAATTTGCAAATAGTTTCTTAGTTAAGTTATTTAAATTTAATCAAAGTTTTCCACTAGCACAAATTGGAAATGTTCACATTATGATAAAGAAATAAGAACATGAGGAACCCAGAAGTTTAATGGTGTTGAACTCCATTTAACTGAACAATATTTCGTTTTCCTATATCAATAAAGAAGTTATAGAGAAGATATATGAAATTATCTAAGCGATTCTGATTGGTGTTCACTTAGTAAATCCACAATAAACAAGTGGAAGAATGGATTTAAACATACAAATTGCGTTGCCGGTTAAAATTCATGTACTTAAGCAAAATAACAGCCAAACTATTTGTTCTTATTAATTTCTCCTCACCTGATTTCAATTTTCGATCAAAGCCCATTTAACATTGAACCAATTATTAACCTTAAAATTCCAATCGTGGCATGATATATTCCTAGTTATATTTATAATCATCTTCAAATTAATTGAACACTTCATAAGTTGTCTATCAAATGCTCTCAATTTAATAAGTACCTTTATGGAATATTAGGTAACTGAATCTAACTGATTTTTATTCCGTTAACTGAAATATAGTTCTGTAAAGTTGAAATAATCAAAAGATTTCAGGTAGATTTTCAATATTTCGAGAAGAAAATCTAATTAATTCAAGTTCATTTATGAAAAGAAAAATGGCTTAATTCAATTTCAACACCTTGAGTTTTTCAATTAGTGAGATGCTCCTAAATGCTCTGGTACGGCAAAGAGTGGGGAGAATCAGCTCTCCCCTTCCAAATGCTCTCACATGGCCACGTGTATACAACCACTGCCAGGGAATTCCTACTCACTGCCTTCTCGTGGTATTACTATTGTTTACGAAGTCGGAATGACGGAAAACGAATGTCTGGCGCTTTAACCGGGTCGGTGGATATGGAGAATCAACTTAGGGGAGTGAAAAAACTCTGATTCTAAACTAATGGTCCACATGGGCTCCAGGATCTTTAAGGAACAAATGGAGTATAAACCTATTGTTGGTCACTGGCTACCATGGGACTGCATCTCCTAATGTTGCTCCACTGCCTTGTGGATTAGACCTCCAGGTCAAGGGCTCGGATAGTGACCTCCTAAGAAAACCACCTGTCTCGGTTTGAGCACCCGGACAGTATTGTAGCCCTCACAGAAATCGAGTGATTTGTGTGGTGCATATGTATTTGATGTCTCATTGTACCAATATTTTTGTGTTTAAATAAATAAATAAAAATTAGTGAGATGAAAGTTTATTCATCTCATCTTCTGTTATATATTGCTGCTTCATATGAATAATCTTATTGGATAGTTTGTTTTTATCATTTTATACTAAACATCATTATTTATTACATTGTGTTTCATCTCGTTTTGTACTTTGTATTGGTTAGATATGATTTTGAAAGGGGTTATACATCTACTAAATAATAATTCTCTAAAGTTATATACATGGTATTATCTTCTAATATTCCCGCGAACGCAATAAGCCATAAGATACTAGGAAGTGTAGTTGTATTTATTGTCGATTTTTATTGTTCACTCTACTGTACTGTTTATCGACGTATCAATTCATTCGCTTATAATAATTTTCCAAAATAAAAATAAGTACTTTAAATAATTTAGTGTTTTATTGAATGTAGTAGTATATAAAGTTGTAGGTAGATAAGCACATTTGAGGAATATTTTATAACAACATGTCTAAAACATAATGACTGAGTTATTCAATACATTCTATGATTTTTCTTCATACAAACATCAACATTCTTTACTGTTATATGAAATGTTATTGACACAAGCTACTTAAATGTGGTTTATGCTACGTTTGCAAATTTAAGTAACCTGTAAAAATATATTACTGGTATCGGTTGAGCATCTGTTCAAACTGTAAAGAAAATATCTTTAAAACATTAAACATTATAACTTGAGTGATATTTTGAGAAATCATTATTCAGTAGTCCGTGAGACTATAATTTATGAACGACATTTGAGCGACGCTAAAGTGACCTTGAGAGTGTCTACCTACTTACTAGGGTTAAATGAGGGTTATATAGCAGTTTAAATATAAAGGATTATGATTTACAGTTGATAGTTAGGGTTAAGAATTAGATTCAGGGTTTTCATCACGAACTGTCATCAGCTATAATGCCAAGACTCTATTTAGCCAAATGTGGGAACGAATTTTGCGCCAAAATCTAAGAACTTTTGTCGTAAACATGATTGGTTCTTCCATAAATTATAGTCTCGCTCAATAGTCATTTGTTTATGCCATCAACTTATTCAGTTTTAAACTAATCTAAAATACATTTCATCAATTGTACGTACATTCTATGTCAGAAATGATAAGCATCAAGAAATATTAAATAGTGCTTATTAATGACCGGATTTAGGATAGATTTCGCAGAGTTATAACAGGAGGCTATAACCAATTGAAACACTCGAAGTAAACACTCGATTAGTATGATTCCCATGAACAGAAATCACGATATATTTACGCATAAAACTACGAACTGTTGAATTTAAACACATGGACTGAATACTATTGCAATGGCTAATCAATGGGTATTGAGTTCTAACTCATATAAAATTAGGAATGCTTCTTAGTCAATTATACACATATTATATTTCAGTGCCTCATTTTACTGCATCGAAGTCCCTTAACAAAACCAATCTTTAAAGCAAAACAAAACCTATTGTAAATTATATAACTAGACTGAATTTGAATCTCTAATCTTCAGGTAGGTACTCATTTTTTCAAGCTTAGAAATTAAACATACCCACACAACACAGAATTTTGTCATAGGTAACAATAAACCAAATGAAAATGTTTAAAGTCACCATCACTCCTAACAATCCCACATGATTAATTAATGGAGTTCAACCAGGTCTGTTGTGAGATATTAACTCACTGAAGACAATGGTGGATATGTCGCTCAATTTCGTGGATTAGTTGAAGTTAGTCATTAACGCTGTTGGATACCGGCTCAGTTGTCTAGTGGTTAAGTGCTCGCGCGCGAAACCAGTAGGTCCTGGGTTCGAATTTCGCAAGGGGCGAGGTCGTAGATGCGCATTGTCACGGAGGAGTCCCACAATGGGACGAAACGGCCGTCCAGTGCTTCCATGCTTTCCATAGTGGTCTAGCTTCAACTGGCTCATGATCTTAACCATTGAAATTACCTTTTCATATTGTTATTTTGTATAATTAAAGTCGAAATTCATTTTAGAAAAAATATATTTTTGTCCGGATTATTGAATTTGCATGTTACAGATGGTTTTAACATCAACGAATACAAAAACAATCTTGATGTCGTGCGTTCTACTTGTATGGACAGATATAAGTAGTATATATCTAGAATCGAATGCAGATGAGGAAAATGAAGAGAAAAGGAAGTAAAACAGAAAACAATAAAAATAAAAATAGGGATAATAAAACGGTGGAAGATTGGCATATGATGTATTTAATATATTATTTTCATATTTTACAAATACAGTGTGTGATTTCTCATAATCCAATGAATTGGTTTACTACCCAAGACTTCGTTCATTACACTTGTACAAGCATTATTGTTATTATTATTATTATTATTACCAGCAGTCGTTATATTGACATTACGGTATTCTTTACTTTACTAGTGCATCAATCAAATTAAGATCGACTGTGTATAAGAGAGACGAAGCGGGGGGTGGGAATTAGCGGAAGTGAGCAAAAAATCAATGGAATTGTTGGAAAGATTCTTTTGATTGAATAATTAATTTATGATTAAAATGAAATTTTAAACAATATGAAATCAATTTTAATTAAATTGTGTGTTATCCCCTACAAATCCTAAGGTATATGATCCATAAGTTTTAGTGTCTAATTTGTGGTATTTCTATGGTTGAATCAATAAATCGACTAAAATTAAACTTGAATGAGATCTTGAATCGATTGATGTTAGACCAGCATTGAGAACCTGGAAGAAATGGACGGCTGTTTCGTCCTATTATGGGACTCTTTAGCAGTGTGCATCCATGATCCTCCTCAAGGGCTTCGAACCCAGGGCCTTCAGTCTCTCGTGCAAACGCTTAACCTACTAGACCACTTAGCTAGCCAGCATCTAATGGTGTTAATATCTAAACTCAACCAGTCCATGATGCGCACTGCTAAGGAGTCCTACAATAGGACGAAACGGCCGTCCAGCGCTTCCACGTTTTCAATGGTGGTCTAACATCAATCGGTTCAATGTCTGAATCAATAAATTAATAATCTCCACAACCCTATACTGATAAAATTAAACTGACAACTCTAAATGTAGTTAACTTGTTAAAATATCTGAATTTGTTCTATGTTAATTTCTAACTATGAAACACAGTTTTCCAAAGCTTGAGCAAAAGAAACTTTGTCTGTATGTATGACTAACAGATAAATAAGTAACATTGAGATCAGGTGCATTATTCATATGGAAAATGATAAATCAATTAATAAGGCAAGGAACTTTCATTGATTAGACTATTTTATGTGTGTTTTACAGACTAGGTTTAAGAATCAGTTGATTAGAGTAGATAATTGTCTTACTGAGTCTTACTGGAAATTACAGGTCAGGAATAATTGATAACTATAATTAATGCAGATTTAATATGTATTACATTATTTAAAATCTTTTCCAGTAATAATAAAGTTGTTCTAATTCTTTGTTTTCTTTCGCCATTTAAGCTCTGAGTGTTAATTTTCGTTTCAATTTCTTTTCTGCTTTTCATTCTTCTATTTCGTTCACTTTTTTTTAAAAATTGAACTTCCTATTTTTAGTTTTGCACTATCAAAATTATTAAAAATTATATTTCCTAGCCTTGGATTCCTTAGTAGTACACACTATGAACCCTGCCAGGGATACAATCCGAAACATTCAGCTTAGACATTTGAACCAGTGGATCAATGTCTGATAGCAAAATTCTTATAGAGTGATGAACATCCAATGAATATTGTATCATTTCAAACATGGTTAAATTCCATCAATCACAGTTTCTCACTATGACCACAGGAACATTTTTAAATGAATCACTATTACGTTAAATATTATAGATGAAGTGAACTGGTTTAGCAGAGATGTAATTTATTGGTTATATTCATAAAACATATACGGGTATTTGTTTAAAGAAATTTTTTTTTGAATTATCATTTTATTGAAATTTAGACAATCTAACATTAATCTATAGAATATCAAGAATTTAGAGAAATTTTAGTCTTTCAACAATATTCCAATTTGACTGCTAGTGAATTTTTCCAAGTTTCATAATCTAACTGTCATTCCAAGTATTTATACTTAAAACTAGACGTTTAAAAAGATCAACAGTCATATAGTTTAGTTCATTTGAGAATTTTAAAATATGAAAATTGTTGACAGGGAACTGAAAAGAACAATTAAATATAGGAAGGAAGAATATAGATCATACCACTGTGAATATTAAACTTTCTAATCAATATCACCAGAGTCTAGTAAGCACAGATTAGTTTAAGCGTAGAAAGAAATATTGTATTTAGAGATGTCATCCTTAATTTGTATTAGAATATTACTGTTATGTTTTGTTGAATATTGTTATGTCCCGATATGCGTAATGAATGGTAACTTTTGGGATCCATTTATGGACCAATACTATGCGTATATTTTTATCGTATAAATGTCCCTCTTATTACTAAATCTTTTGACCTATGACCTATTATTCTACGATGTATCATTCTTGAATTATGCTGTCTATTAATTACTACCTCCCACATTGACAGCCACATTTGGCCAAATCTTGTATAAATGTTGTTTCTTATTTTATGGTACGATGTGGTCTGTCTGGTTGGTATATAAATCCCATATGTTTGAAATAAATGATTCATATCGCAGCGGCTGACATTGGTGTTCTGGACTTAACTGGCTAGGCTAGGCAGGAAGCAGCGCCGATAAGGACTCTAGACTGCTCGTATGAGTTTTACGCGTCATTGGTCCGATCGATACTTCACTGTCCTCTAATTGGCGGTATTAATACGTTATCATTAACAGGGCACACATGCTACAAGCTATAACAAATATATGGAAATGAAATGTTTATCAGCAAAAAACTGTAATTAAGAGAAAAGAAAGGAAAACAGAGATTGATCGGAATAACAATAGAATTGAAAGAATGACGGAGTGTGTAAAGGATAGTCCGAGGAGAATGTGCAAATAATGTCTTTAACGTTAGATTTTCATATGTTACAAAGACATTATGTTATGCTGCTTTTGAAGAACAAATCGGTTTACCATACCTAAGTTCTCATTTACTCAATTATGACATGATAGCTTGACAATATTTTTATTAATAAGAATTATCAGTAGTATCATGGTGTTAGAGTTTTATTTATTGACAACTGACCAATTGAATGCTTATATGCGGTGATCTATGCTAAGATTTACATTGTCTAATTATAATTGGAACTAATTATGCGAACTAGTTTTTTTTCTCACAGTAACTATTGTATTACAATCCATTAATGAAATGACCTACTCAACAAAAAAACAATAAAAATATTTTGTTATTTGGTTTTTCGTGACAGACGTAGAGAAACAGAGAAAATTAGCGGTTACTCATTTAAATCATTTCTGCTTATTATATTAAACAAATGTTTACTATAGAAATATTATGCTGATCATTTAACTGAATTTATACAACATATACATATGTAGATGCAGGCATTCTTGATGAGATATTGAACTTAGTTTGGACTGTGATTGATTACACATTTTGTGTGTGTGTGTGAAGATATTTCTTCATATATACATATGTATATACTTGCTTATATACATGTGGGTGCTTTCACTATTGTAAGAGAAGTTATTTCATAAAACTGAGTACACATTTATCATGTAATTAGATGCAACTTACATAGAACATCATTTCTTTAAAACCAATTCTAAAAATAACCATTCCTAATATGACTGTTATTATTAACTAATGTCAGCTAGACAAAGGATATTTGTTTTGAAATGGTGGAAACGATTTGTAGCTCAGGTGAATGATTTTAGTGATGTTTTATTGTTTGAGCTGAGAGAACAAAACTCCACCAAAGGACATGTGTTTCGTTATAGTTTAAGATTAATCTCAATACACCATTTTTAGTTGGACAAATCAATGTGTGAAAAGTTTATTTGCAGATGATCTGTTACTAGTGTTACTTGAATCTCTATCAAAGTTTCACATTATTACAAATTGATAATATTGACTTTATGATAGGTAGAACAAAAGGAATTGATGCTGAATGATAGTCAACTGAAAATTGATTCGTTTTCCTTGATCAACAAGGATTTTACAGAAAAGAGATATTAGTTTGCCTGAGTGACTCTGATTTTTGTTTACCTAGTAAATATTTTAAAAAAAGAACGTTGGATATATGAGCTTTAACGTTATTTCATAAATAAATTCACTTTATTCATCAAATATTCTTTTGCTTAAATCAATGAAGCTAATAGGAACAGTTGTTTTATTATAAATCTAATATCATTCTTCGGTTTTTAACTGTATATATTACTAGTTAATGCTTTAATGTAGCCAAAAAAACTCGATAGACGAAGATCTAATCACTAAGTCAGCTTAGTATTAGATATTTTTCAGTCATTACATTAATACATCATTTGGTTCACTCAGAAAAGAATTCACTACAGGTAAGTCTAACTGATGGACTTAAAATTGACTAACGAGATAATGTAATGACATATGATCACTGAACACTTAATTAAGGTTATTGAATAAATAATAACTCATGAAAGAAATCCCACTTCCATCACAACCTTGCCTCTAAATGCCTTGGTACGGCCGAGAGTAGAGAGTGTCAGCTCTCCTTCTCCAAATGTTCTCATATGGCCACGTGCAAACAACCACTGCCAGGGAAGTCCTATTCACTTCCTCGAGGCGGGGTGTTGTCTACGAAATTGAGAGGATGAAAAGCGAATGTCCGGCGCTTTAACCCAGTTATGGACACAGAGAGTTCACCTAGGAGAATTGGAAAACCCTTATTTCAAACCAATGGTTCACATGGGCTGCAGTATCCTGAGGGAACAAATGACGTATGAACCAATCGTTGGTCACCGGCTACCATGGGACTGCATCTCCTTACGATTCTCCACTGTCTTGTGGATCAGACTTTTGGGTCAAAGGCTCCGGGTGTGGCCTTCAAAGGAGATCGGTTTGGGCACCCGGGCAGTATCATAGCTGTCACACAAATTTGATGGTGTGGCACATATGTATTTAATGCTTCCTTGTACCAATGTTTATGTGTTTGAATAAAATAAAATAAAAATATGAAAGTAAAATCCAGAATCTCAAAACAGGTGGTAGTCTTTAAGGGCAGCCATTACTCGATTAAGAACCATGGTGTATTACGGATCTATTTTATCCGGGTCTATCGATTCATCTCAACTAAGGAAAGAACAAAAGATTTTCAGTTTTTGTGACGAGCATTAAATCTACAGACCATCTAATTCACATTTCCAATCATTTTAAAACATGGTGAATACCACTTACAGATGAATCTCATACCTGTAGAATCTCTTTTAACGATAAGATAATCACAGTTATTCAAGATAGTGTAAATATTCTGAGAAACTGTAAATATTTGAATGGTTTAATTGATAAGACATTGAATCTATATTGAAAATAAATCGTTCGTCATAATGAACAATAAAAACATGATTGTACTTAAATAAATGATCGAGATTGAAGGAAATGAGTAAACGAAAATTGTGTCGTTATTCGCTATTCTCTCACTACTATCAGTTATCTTCTGTATTGTCAATATTGGTAATATAGATACACATTACTGACTAATAGAAAACTCAAATAAAATCATTATTTCTAAATAGTATCTTCATTTTTCTCTAATTTTTTTGTTTATTTTTTAATTATTTGAGTTATTGGCATTTAACGTCTTTTTTCTAAATCTTCACTACTTTGTCTATACGTTTCCCTTATTACCACCATAAAGTGGAAATTTTCAGTTTGTCTTAGTGGAAAGCTTTGATAGACATTCAAATAACTCTGATAGCAGATCATTCAAAAATTAGAAATAATCACTAACACTATCCATTAATTGTATTTGTTCATAAATTACCCACTCATTTCTTCAACTTGCTTCAAATGTTTGGAGAGATAAGTATCAAGCTACAGAGAAACAGTTGTTCCTTGCTCAATTGTTTTCAACGGTTGTTTAACTGATATCAATTAAGAATACTAGTTAATTTAAAATCAAACTATTATGAAGAGATTTTTCATTATGAATCGATAACATTAGCTAGTCAGCGATTGAAGATCAAATATTACCAAGCAGTCATTGTGTAATAACATAAAACTTTTATCAGTGGGCTCCAGTAACTTCATATGGAATGAAACTCGGTATCTGCAGAACTTGTAGGTGTTTGGTATATAATGCTAAGCGATTTCAAAAGTAAGATGAAATGACCGACTGATGTTACCTAATTACCACTGTTTATTTCGTCTCTCTCAGTTCAAGATGAGAATTGTTTACAAGCAAACATTTATTTTTAGAAGGGGGTTTTGTTGAGATTTAATAGTTAAGTTCATGAGTCAATTAAAGCTAGACCGCCATGGAAAAAGTATTTTTAAATGAAAAATATTAAAAATCAATGCATAAATAATAATTTGATTAACGATACTTTTTCAGAGAAATGGACTAATCTATCATGATAAATTTGTATCACTGAGACTTCTTTGAAAAATTCGAAGTCTCTAATGTTCACTGAACGGTTTTTTCAAGAATGGATTGTAGAAGATACGTAAAACTAAACTAATGAAGACGATGTAGCTAGTCACTAAAAGCTTAATCAAAGTGATAGATTTATATATATATATACTCTTGTTATTTTCATTACCTTCATGTAGTAGTCCTGATTAATCCTGAAAATTGATGTGTGTTCTATGATCATGTTCAGAATATATCTTATTCAATGTATCATCAAAGGAAAACCGCTAGAAATAGATAACTTGCCGTATTAACTTAAAAATTAAATAACGTTAAATGTTTATAAGAATCATATGCTACATAGTTGAAAATAAACAATAAAAAGATTTGCCGGTTTGCTTGAGTGAATTAATCACCTCTGAAGAAATGTGTGTATCACATAGACTTAATCCAGTATTCATTAATATCTTAATCAAAATTATTAAAACAGAAGTGATTTCGCATTATTTCTATCTCCATTCCGCATCTATTCTACGGATTTGATCAAATACACAAGTCTTTCGCCATTGTAATCAAACCAATTGATATCAATAATTTAAAACAGAATGAATATAGATGAATAGTTTAAATAAAGAATCATTATAAACTTACATATTCTAATAGATCCGATGCTCTAGCTTCTAATTCTTGCATACGTTCTTCTATTCTACGTATTGCTTGTCCAGCTTCTTCACGTTCTATTTCATATCTTTGAAGACAATATTGAAGATGATCTAGCTATCATTGAATGTTGATATTTTATGTTACAGAAGAATGTAAAACAGAAAAAAAGAAGAAGCAAAGATGAAGTGATAAAAGAATCCTGTCTTTTTGTTGTGTTATTGAATAGCAGATTGACAAATTAATTTCATCTTTTCGTCAAAATATGTATTTTTGGTAGTGAAATTCATGATATTCATATTTTGTTTTACTTGGGACTTTTTTACTGGACATCATTGTATTATTTTGGTGATATTCTTTACATTAGAACGCTAACTCAATACCTTTCACTTCAAAAATACCAACTCATTAGACACTGATGTCAATATTGGCGAAGTACGCTCAATATGCCCATATACCAATGAAAATAGTGCATTTAATTTTCATAATATCAACAACAGGAAAGTCAAAATACTTCTATGTGAACTCCAGTTCAAGATGTTATACTTTATAGTATATCTAAGAGTTTTCACTAAACACTGATGAATAGTCTTAGCCTATAACTGAAATACTTGCTTAGTTTAATTTACATATAAAGTTACAAAAGATGAATTCAACGAAAAGAAAAACAACATCTTGTTCAATTTATTCATTTTTATAGTTAAACAATCTAATAAACGTGTATTACACTATTAGCTTATAAACAAATTGTTTATTATAAGAATGTGATTTTCCTTATAGTTTTGATCAGAAAATCGACTACTTAATTTGCAGTAAACACTTATAAATTGAATAGTTTATGAGATAGAAGAAACACTGGGGGTTAATGTAATTAATCGAAAATTTAGAATGAGTAACAAATCAAATAAATAATCAAGAACGTAGAATAAATCGGAATATTTTTGTATATGAGAAACATATTAAGTCATGATTAAGACAAGTTTATAATCAACTGTTTTCTGTTTAAACAACTCTTGGATTAAAAGCGAAGATGGATAGTGGCTAGTAATGGAATCCAGTTTGACGCACGTTTCATCCTATTTGATACTCGTCAGATGGATGTACCTGAACCTCAGAGTTGGTGTTCAATATAAAACTCGAATCCAGTACCGTTCATTTCAAAAGCCATCGCCTTGTCCACTTAGCTGTTCAGATACTTATGTACTATCCATCCTTGATTATAATGCTTGTGAATTAAGGCAATATCGAGGCAATATGCACAGTATTCATATATGCCTATAAGAGACTGGACAATTGAAGTGCCAAATAACGATAGGAAGATCCAAGTAAACAGTAATAAGCGAATTTGGTTCTTGGATTTCAATTGTCAATGGTTAAAGTCTCTAAAGTGTAAATCGGGTTTAAACATATACCGCTTTCAAAATATGACTGATTTATACAAAAAATGCCAGTATATTTTGCGAAGTTGCTATGTTCGAGATATTATGGTATCACTTTAGTAGCGGCAAACAAATGTTTACTGGAAACACAATAATACGACGAAGCTAAGCTATCCCTCTGTGTGCCAGCCCTGGCAACTAGAAGAAGAAGAAGAAGAAGAAGAAGAAGAAGAGAGTCAGCACGGAAAACATGTAATTCTACATGCAGGCCAAAAGAACAAATGACAAGCACTCAACACACGCGTAGTATCTACAATACAAAAATGTCCTTGAAAGCGCCACAAAATAGAGCACTAAAAGGGCAAACGAACCAATGACTTCTAAAAGCCTTTCAGGTGTGAAACACAAACTGAAAGTAAAAATGGGTGCTTTTGCCGCGGAAATGAGAAATTCACATTTCCATAATTAAATTACAAACATAAAAAGTTTGTCAAGTGATTTCTGAGAATCTAGGTTCCTCAATAGAAGTACAGAGTTTGCTTGATTTATATTGTCCTTCATTAATTCAAGCTGATATATATAATTATACAGAAAGAGTAACATCGAGGAATAAATTATTCTTTTGCTGAATATCTCATATCTTGACAGTTATTTATAATATAGTTTTTAATTTTACTGAAACTTTATTACCCAACTCATTGTTTTATAGTTAAAGCACTCGAATTTTTTTCAGTCTTATTACTTGGCATTTTGCCTGAATTGCTTCAATATTTGTATGTGTATGCATATATATTTGTATTTTATAAATCATGAATTTCTATATTTTTATCTATTACTCGGGAATGATTCGATTACTATCTGGTTATTTAATTCTAATCTAATATTTTCCATTTTCTTAGTGTATCCTGAAGCTCTTCCTACTGTTACTACCGGTCTCAAGCATGGCTTAAAGAGAAGGACTAGGTATGAGGTAAGCAATTTCATCCCGTAGAAAGAAACCTTTCCAAAAAATTCTAACCAGAACAAATCATTTGAACCACTTAAACTCTACCCCTGGATTTGGTGGATATTCATTTAGAAGAGTTAGGATGCCTCAAGGTGAAAGTCGATATTCTTCGCAAGTTGCAAGGCCAATGGAATGTCCGGACAATTTGGAAGACCGTGAGGACTAATCAAATAGTTACGGAAATGGGAAAATACAAATTGGTGGTTCCCAGAATCGGTGAAACCCGTTGGAACCAAGCTTGACATAAAAGATTAAATTCAAGAAAGATACTGTCGGACTTAGATCATGAAAAAGAAAATACTTTGTACACACAGGAAGCTGCACTGATTATGTCTAAAGAAACACAAAAGGCACTTATAGGATGGGAATCTCATGGACTCAGAATCGTCAAAGCATGCTTCAAAACAAAGAAGGGATTAAAATGAACGTTATTCAGTGCTGTGCACCCAGCAGTGATAACAGTAAAGACGATGAAGACCAGTTTTATGAGAGGCTGTAATCAGTTGTAGAGTAGTTCCAAGGAAAGGAACTGACCATACTGATGTCAGACCTAAACGTCAAGGTCTGAGTGGACAACACCAAGTATGAAGATATCATGGAACAACATGAACTAGGAGAAAGGAACGAGAAAGGCGAGACATTTGCAAACTCTTGTGTATTCAACAAAATGGTTATAAGCGGAACAATATTCCCACACAAAGGCACAAACAAAAATATATGGGTCTCACCAGACCACCTTACGGAGAACCAGGTCGATCATATCTGCATTCAGAAGGTCAACTGAAGACGCGAGAATAAAGAAAGAAGCTAATATAGCTTCAGATCACCACCTGGTGGTTGCCTAGATGAAACTGAAGATAAAGAATCATTGGAAAACTGGACAAAAAGCATTGCATAGGTTCAATACGGCCTTCCTTCGACATACTGACAAACTCAAGGAATTAAAAATAATTTTAGGCAACAGGATTCAAAAGTGCAGACTGCAATGTTGTCGTTAGTCGTTTTCTTAGAAATAAGATTTTCGTGAATTTTTAATGGCAATTTATGTTCTGTCGGTAGTTGGTTTGGTAAGTGGATAGAAGAGACATAAATAACTAATGATACAGAATACACTGCAAAATACTAATAAAATTGTTGAGTGTGTATTTTAAGATTCAAACTGAACAGTTCGTTAGGATAATACGCAGACCCAGGTTTAGTCGTTCTTGCTTTACACTCAAAAAGTTCTAGAAGTATGCTACTTAAGATATTCAAAGTAATGTAAAACAGGTCTTCAGACGTTTTTGGATGGTTGTCAAATTCGTTTAACTTGTTACAACGTAATCTTAATCACTCTAGTTTACCTACACTTATTGATCACTGAAAACTCCTGTCTTTCAAACCATTGAAACACAATGAATTCTGCCGATAAAATTCAAATGTAATTATTTGTCTAAATGACCCAATATCACACACACCATACTTTAAAGTAAAAAGATTACAGGTAGTTGACTTCAGCCCATACACCTAATCTTTGGGACAACCAACACTAATCATCCACGCATATCCGGAAACCTAAGGAGACGTCTATCTCTTATACTATTCACACTTAAGTCAGTTTCTAGTATCAATTTTATTCTTTCCATTTAATGGGTGCTATCTTCCCTTGAATATAAGTCATATTATACTAGCTAGTGGCCATATTACAACGTAATCAGTGAAATTGAATTTATGATAAGAACTAGACAAACATCAACTCTGAGGTTTAGGTACATCCAGCTAACGAGTCCCAAATAGAACAAAACGCGCATCCTGGATTCCACTGCTAGCCACTATCCATCTTTGCACATAATACTTGTGACTTAAGGCTATATCAATTCAATCCGTACAGTATGCACAAATTCCAATAAGAGATTGATCAATCGCAGTGGTAAACATCAATGAGAAGATTCAAACAAACAATACCATGTGAATTTAAACATTATATTGGTTACCATTCAATATAGAAAGCTCATTACTGTTGCTATACAAATAGCGATTCCAGTATTGACACTAGGTTATATAATATATATATATATATATATATATATAATCTTACGTCATATTTCTACATTACTGAACTTATATAGTTTAAACCAAACAGGTGTGTATGTACCTTCACACATGTGTAAACATGATTATTTATTTAAATTCAAATTTAAATAAACTATAGAAAAAATCGATATGAGGCCAAAAATAATCGATCAACTTTAACATTTCTTTCCTTAATCAACGAATTTTAATTT
Organism: Schistosoma haematobium; assembly: GCF_000699445.3. Classification (NCBI taxonomy): domain Eukaryota; kingdom Metazoa; phylum Platyhelminthes; class Trematoda; order Strigeidida; family Schistosomatidae; genus Schistosoma; species Schistosoma haematobium. Next base: position 8,356,161 of record NC_067202.1, on the reverse strand, counting down.
TTATATTGAAACTAGATTCACATGTTAGCAAATGCAAACATGCATGCACTTGCACACGCATGCACACGCACACACACACACAATGATCTAACAAACATCAGGATGAATACAACATTTTCTCTTAACTATTTTATACATTTATTTACTCAAATAGAATATTGTGTCATTTGCTTCTAATTTACCAAAAATATAACAATCATAATCCGTACTAAACAGAACCATTAAAGTATATATATATATATATATATATATATATATATATATATATATGTAATGCATATAGTAAGTTGGTTATAGACTTTATTGACTTGGATCAATATTCTATGTTACCAAGTACTCAAACAATTTTAACATTTAAACAAAGGCAACTAATCATTGTAAATTTAATTTCCATATAGTGATATTTGATCTTTGGCTTTTTTTTATATTAAGAACAAAAGTAACTATCCTGATGAATCATTGAATTGTCTACCTTAAGTAATAAATAATGGTTAAGATTTGATTAAAATTAAAGGCGGCATTATATAAACTTATTTATTGAAGTATAGTTTCTAATCTATAATAGTTCAATGTATTGGTACATTCTTACACATCTTATAATTAGTATATAGACTAGATATGTTGAACACAGGCATTTCATTTTGTTGCGGCATTACAACAAAATAATGATAATAATAAATGTTACCAGCTTATTTTTGACCTTTGACTTGATTTATTTAAATTAAGATGATGCAAATCATTTCTACTTCATTTACATAATAGTAAAGGATTTTTTTTGGAAAATGATATTTTATACAGTGAATTTCCCATTACTACCTAATTAAACTATTCAATACTATATAATTAACATTGTAGATTGAAATTACTGATTAAGTGGATAGTAATGAAGTTAGCTATTTTATATGAAGAAATAATGGTAAAGTTGATGCGGCGAGACTATGTGATTTATGGATGAACTAATTAGGCATAAAATAGCATGTCTTGTATTTTGGCGCCAAATTCACTCATTCATTTGTCTAAATAGCCTTTTTGCATTTTAGCTGGTGTCAGTTTGTGATAAAAATCCTAAATCTAATTCATAACTTTAACCAACAACTGTATATCATAATTCTCATTCCTCATACTGGTTTATAATCCTCATATGGTTCTAATTATTTTAGATGGACACTCTCAAGGTCAGTCTAGCGTCGCTCGAATGTCATCCATAAATTATAGTCTCACCTGTTAGGTTACTTACCTACAGCTAAGGATTTAAAACAGCGAAGTAAAAATTAGTGTTAGTGTTGTGGGATAACTTAAACAATTGTAATGGTAACCTGTTTAGAATAGATAATCCATTCAATTCACAGAAATTGATTAGTAGGTTACACAACTTAGCGCCATCTGGCATACAGTGAGATACAAATGTGATTACAAAACGCATGAAAACTGTTACTGAGTTATGCCATTAAAACAATTTGAATTATAACTTGGCGGAATCCAAATATAACAAGCATAAACTACAGTTTTCAATTGTTTGACTTATAAACAATTTCACTGATTGAAATCATGAGTCAATTGAAGCTAGACCACCACGGAAAACCTGCAAGCACTGAACGGCCGTTTCGTCGTAGTATGAGACTCCTCAGCAGTGCACACACACGATCCTGCACCCCACGAGATTCGAACCCAGGACCTATAAGTCTCGCGCCAGGCGCTTAACCAACTAGACCACTGAGCCGGTATCCAACGGTGGTAATGTCTAACTTCAGCCAATCCACGAAGTTGCTCCACCGTACACCATTGTCGTCAGTGAGCTGATATCTCACAACAGACCTGGTTGAACTCCACTGGTAACGACTTCTCACTAGAACTCCAGGAGTATCTCTTGAAGTCAGTCACTAGTGATCAAATGATTATTATTAGAAGGGGTTTTCTAAAATCTTCACAAGAACCCCTTCTGATCATAAACAATTGTCTTCCACAATGACTTGAGAACTATTTACTTCAGGCATCTAATTGACAATGACTGAATGAACGAACAATACAATAACTGTCAATTAATGTTTAAGTTATTCTCTCCATGAGTGTAAATACATCACTTCAATTTGAATAATCTGATTATACAAATACAATTAGTGAATAATCCATACTGCAAAAGTAAACATTTTGTTATTATTATTATTGTTGTTGTTGTTGATAAAACTTGGCAACAAACCAACTGATCTATCATGCTATACAACGTCATATATTGTATTTCTGTGAAACCTTTATTAAAATATTACAATCTGTTAAAATTTTTTTATTCATTGTTATTCATTGTTATGATGTGAATAACAGAATTAAATGACATTGGACAATGAAAGTAAATTTCATCTTTAAACAAAAAAAGTGTCATTCAAAATAATATTGTTTTTTCTAAAATATGCAAAGTAAGTTGAATGACTTGAGGTGAACAAACAAGCTGAATAGAAGAAAAAAATAAATGAGATATGAGAGCAATTCATAGATGATTATAGTGTAAGTTAATCATCTCTTAAACACTTAAATCAGATCACTCAGTAACAGTTACGATAAAACGTAACAATATATGCTGGCTTAGAACGATTTTGTTAAATGACCTTGATGTGTACCGCACATCAATACAATCAGTAAATAGTAAATATCAATGACTGATTTATAAACACCTAGGAATTGGATTTCAAGTTTAGGATTAAAATCTAGAGTTTAAAATTTAAGGTAATAATTGCGGTTAAGTCTTACAATTTTGAAGCAAGATTTGGGATTAGGACTTCAAATTTACGAACAGGCTTACATTGTACTGTTAGTTTATCTGTGTCCTAAACCTAAATCTTAACCCTAACATTTACAGTTTAACACTAATCCTTATTTCTAAACTTAATATCCAATACCTTAATTTAAATTTAGACATGGAATGACATTTTGTCAGTAGATTAAATCATCTACATTCGACTGACAACATTCTAGTTTGATATATACTTCTTGACTTTGAAGTGAATTCATTGTTCTTGACTAGTTAGCTCTTAAATTTTAACCATACCGAGTATATTATTAGAAAAACAAGAATTGACGTTTCATTTAGAGAGTAAATTATATATTTTTTTAATCATTATGAAATTCATAAAACTATAGAATCATTAAATAACTTTCTATTGATACTGGGTAGTTAAATAAAAATGTTTTGGAAAAGCACTGGAAAACACTGTTTTCATATTTACTGTCCTTACTTATCAGAAGAATGTAACAATTACATTGAACTGAACAATGGATTCCGTTAAACAGATTTGCAATCGTTATTGAATAGTCCATTATCGATAGTTATCACTATTAACTTATCAAGTGAATACATTGTCCTGATTCATTACGTAATATGTGGTTTTCATTCATTTTGTTTCATGCCTTAGTGTTTAAGCTTAATGTTTTGAGACTTAGTCTAACTCACTAAATTATAGGCATAAAGTACTAGTGTCATAAATATGAACAATTGGAAACTATGAATTATTATCACATTAAGGAAGAGTTCATCTGATGTTTAAAACCAATCAATCTAGAAACTTTCATGTAACTCATTAGCCAGTTACAAATTCATGTTTTCAGTTTGGAAGAACACTTTTCAAGTATGACAATATATGATGCTAACTGGATAAGCAACATGATGAAAACCTAACGAAATAAAATAAATTCATATTACTCTACATCAATCTTTGTTTTATTCTCTCTTCAAAACTGTATTAGGTCAGGTTAGGTTAGAACCTAAAACCTGATGATAAAAGCCGGGCATCCTTATCACTAAGCTTCTTCTCTTAATTCAATACATTACTGATGCAGAATATAAATATCCCAAGTATAAACTTTTTCTAACTGTGCTTTGGTTTAGTTAAGTTGAATTCCAATTTAAATAAAAGAAAACGATGATTATCAGTATGAGGTTGTGGGAATTGTCGAGTTTTAATTGAAATCATGAATCGCTCAATGTTAGACCGCCTTTGAAAACCTGGAAGCATTAGAAGGCCGTTTTATCCTGCTATGGGACTCCTCAATAATGTGTACCCACGATCGCGCACGTGAGATCGGAACTCAGGACCTTCGGTCTTGCATGCGAACGCTTACCCTCTAGACCACTAGAGGGGGTATCGAACGACGTTAATGTCTAACGTCGACCAATCCGCGAAACTGAGTGACCATCTTCCAATTTCTGAGGTAGATACCTGTCTCTACTTGACACGGATTGACTCCAATGATTACGGTTTATAATTTTTCATGTTTTCCGATAAAAAGCTCTCGATTGAATACAATTTCGCCTACATTATAGCATAATTGAACACATTTAAACAGTTATCTTCTTATTAATATCTAAATAATCTAGTTTATCAAGAAGTCGAGAAAAGTGCATTTCTAAAATATATAGATAAGAAGTGCTAAAAACCTTGACATTGTGTAGACTCACACATTATTGATAAATATTCCATAGTTACGGCAAATGAGAGTGTGGTGCCTAGTCAACTTTATTCATTGGGTCGAATTAAAATACTTTTCAACTTTACACTATAGAAAATAACAGATCGGACAAGCGTTTGTAACAAAACATTTTAGTAACATATCTGGGACTTGATGAAAGATATTTGAAAATTAAAAAATCAGATTTCTGAAGTTAAACTTGAAAGAACCCTACATGTGTGTACTGGTTTTTATTTATTTAAATACGATATACTTCATTCGCCTAAAAGATATCTAAGACACAGTTTTCACATCAGCTTTAGAAGTATAGTTAATGTAAGAATGACATTATAAGTATCTAAAAGGTATAAGATTCAATAATACATATTAATTTGGAATGAAAAATTGTGGATCGCTGAAAAAATATTTTGCATCTATTTTATACTCGTTAACAATCTGTAACCATAACGTTTAAGTTTGGCCCTGAGTTTAATCAATACTTTCAGATAAGTAATGTATAATCCACTGATTCATATCTATTCAAATCAATCGATTCACGAAAGAAATTCCAATAATGTGAGAGTATGAAATTCATGACAAATAGTCATAATCGGAGAGGGGTTTTGTGTAGATTGTAGTAATTTAACAATTGAATTCATGTGTCATTCGAAGCTACACCGCCATAGAAAACCTGGAAGCACTGCTGAGGAGTTCCATACTAGGATGATACGGTCGTCCGTTGCTTCCAAGTTTTCCGTGGTGGTCTAGCTTCAGTTGACTCATGAATTCAATCAGTAATTAAATAGTTATCTGTCTTATTGCTACTCACTCTTCAGATAATCTTTGTGTATGTTCAAATGTTTCCACGTATACTAGTCGCCACATAATTTTGATAACATTTGTACTACATAATTCAATGAATTGGAAATTAACTGAATAGATTGGTGGCTTTCAAACGGAATTTTCATAACTGAATCTCAGAATCAGTCACAAATTATTAAGATTGTTGTTTATTCAGGAATTTTGTATAATTCAGCAGTAAATTTTTATCTCAAATGACTTTCGGTTTAATGTCATATCTTTTTTGTACACTGTTTAGCAGTTACAAATGAGAACACAATCATTTGTCGCGTGGTTATAATTTATGGATGAACCAATCAGGTATAAGATATCAGGTCTCGGATTTTGGCAACAAATTTACTCATCCATTGGCTAAATAGAGTTTTGGCATTATAGCTTATGTCAGTTCGTGATTAAAACGTGAAATTTAATTCCGAAGTTTAATCATCAACTGTAAATCATTATTCGATTTCCTCACACTGGTTTATAATCCTCATGTGGTTCTAGTTATCAGGTGGACACTCTCAAGGTTACTCTAGCGTCGCTCGAATGTCATCCATAAATTATAGTCTCACCTCATCTGTCAGTTGGTGGTTTTTAATGATCCAGGAATTATGTTCAACTCATGACAAAAAGTTACTTCTAAATGTCGTACTTTACTCATGCCACACATGGATATTTCTTTTCACATGAAGAAAGTAAATAACACATTTTAAAAATTCTTTCGTTTAGAGTATGAAATCTTGCTTGTTAGTTTTCGAAAGTTCAATATAACCAAAAAAACAATGAAGTATATTTTTAATAGTTAAGTTCATGAGTCGATCTAAGGCAGACCACCATTGAAAACTTGGAAACACTGGATGGCCGTTCCGTCCTAGTATGTGACTTCTCAGCAGTGCGCATCCACAATCCCGCATGTGGGACTCGAACTCAATACCTTCGGTCTTGCACACGAACGCTTAGCCTTTAGTCCACTGAGCCGGCATCGTACAATGTCAACATTTAATACAAGAAAGATCTATATACTATTGCTGAAATAGTTATTATAAATGAGCAACATGAAACTTGATCCATCTGAACACTCAGAGACACACATATCGATTGGCATGTACATCTAATCTAACTCTTTCTCTCCGTATTTCTGTTTATCATTTTATGGATGACAATGTATTTGTTTTTCGCAGTCTTAGCTCAAATAAATAAGATGATCTTAATTCAGTGTTTTAAGTCGACTGAAATGAAGGTATCAATAGTTTATTTCTTGGCTTGTTTGTTTGTTTTTTTTGCCCTTTATTTAATTGATACATTTTGTCTGGGTGATATAATGATGCTGTTTTATTTTCATTTTTCTGAATGGTTTACGCGTGTGTTGAGCATCACTTATATTCTTTTATTTTATCTAAATTATAGTTAATTGAAAGCTTATTTTCGATAATTGAATAAGAAAAGATTCTGATAGTTCTATTTTACAGTAAATATATATGTGTATTGAAGTGAAATAGGACTGCCATGTATACAGTTTGTGTTAATGAAACTTTTAACTGTTTAGTATAAGAACAAAATCAAGTTCGAGTACTGATTACTAAAATGACACTTCTACACATTACGTAGTCAATTATCACAAAATATTATTCTATATTTAAGTGATATAAACTGATAGCCTTATTCTAAGTGAAATGTTTAGAGAGTATCTTACACGTGTACTGTAACAGCCAAAAGGAACACACTGTATTTCGACTGTGACTATCTTTCTGTTGAAAATATTACCTGAATAGACAGCAATAATCTGATGTTCCAGTCCTAGTGTGACTATGAACACGGGTAAGTGTATATCTAGCTAAAGAGTCCTAGCTTCTACTATTATTCATTATGCGGTTTTGATTAAAAACTTGCGATTAAACGGTGATAACCGACGACAAGATGTACGCATCTCAAAAGAGACTGATAAATTATTTTTTTCTAACGTTAATGAAGGGAAAAAATAAACACTCAAAAATCATTTAAAGCAGTTTAGAAAACAAATCAACCAACGGACTGAACAACACAGATTTGGATCAAAGTAAACACTACCACTAAAATAAAGTTATTGTAGTCATCAGGTCAGAATGGATCGATTTATTTATGTTATCTCTTTTTAATTGACTAAAGAATAGAATCTCTAATGGCACTATAAAGACTTTACCATATATACGTATATTTGTGGAAGAAATTTACGAAATCATAGTTCGGCCCCATCAGAAACAGATATTTATGTTAAAAATTGACTAGATGATCTTAGATGTATCTTGAAACCAATAATTAGTAGGCAGATAATTGGTGGGCTTTTTTGACAGTTAATGTAGAAGACAAGGTTATGAACAATTTTTTTAGAAACTTAATCTTGAAAACTCATGTTTCAGACTTTACAGCTGTTAACCTTTGTAAATCCATTCATCCAGACGAGGTGACTTTTTATATTAAATGTCTGTACATACGAGGAATCTGTGATACTTACAACTACAATTTTATCGATTTTTCCGAGACAAGCTTAAATCTACTCCATATTGATCAACTGTTTTTTGCTACCATTAAAGGACTGAATCATATGTTTCAACCAGTCACTGGTATCTGATCCCTTTTCTCCCATAAGATTTTGTACAATATATTTATATCTCAATGAAAGTCATTAGTTTTAAGGCAATTTTCACGGTAAATTTACATTTCTTAAATAAAAACTCTTAAATAAGAATACCTATAAAACTTATCTGCGTTTTTATAAAATCTTTCTTAATCTTGACCTAAACCGATCCAAAAACTATTCATTAAACTTGACTGTGGTAGGAAAAAAAAAGGGAATTTCGTTATCTATCCCATTTTTTGTTGTTCTTGATAAATTGAATGGAATTTTTTCTCGTTCTGGCTCTTTACTCTTCAACTACCACATACACACAAACACACAAATGGATATATATTAAGTAATACTTGTTATGTGTTACAATGACAACAGAAATGTATTCACAATGATTGACTTGAGTGATATAAATACTTACATACCTACATACATACATGCATATATAGAAATGTGAACATTGTTAAGTATTGAAAAACAGTATCTAACAAATCAATACCAGATGACTATTGTTCTGTAAACCAAATGATCAAGATATTTGAAAAAGAAATAAACGAATAAAGAATAAGTTTTATTATCAACTAGTTGTGTACATTTTAAAGAGATTTATTTAACTCATATTGAATTTCATTCACATAAAATGTATGAAGTTAATCATAACGATAGTCCAACAGTAACTCATAAATGATGTTGGATGTCTATGACACTATCATATTATAAATTAGCTGAAGTTGACAAATGTAGAACCTTATAGAATCTCAACAAATCGGCTGAAAGATATCCTGTTCATAAACGATTAATTTTCTATCGATTGTTTATGCAATAGCATTTCTTAAAAAATGCAAGCACGAAATGAAACAGGTGTCTTAGCCTTTGGATGATGGTAGTTCTCCAGCTGATGTCAATTTGTGGTATAAATTACATTTGGAAGCTTGAGTGATTAGTGTACTTTTCATTCATAACACTAGTTTACTGATGTTTTTGATTAAATGGAATTGGTAGGTAGTATTTTAAACCCCGAATATAACTATATAAAGATTCTTATCTTATTTTATTAATAAGTGATTTATTTTGTCATTCTGTACTGAAAAAATCTATGTTCAACTCTATTCTACTGTTACTGTGACCTTTATTAAAGATGCGTTTGATTGAACGCGATTATCAATATTATTTTCAGTTTGATTTTCATAATTACTTACTTCCTGTTATGCGATTGTTTTATATTCTCTATTTAACTGGAAAACACAATAACCAAATCCTCTTCCTAGTTATATTTTGTTTATATCAACTAAATTACAAGTTTTTTTCAGATTGTTATAATAGTCAACTGTATCTATTATGTCTGTTTAAATTATGGATAGATTATTCTTAGTTCTGAATAGAGGAAGTAAGAAGGAAAAACCTCAATATTAGCGTGTAATTATTTACAGTTTTACATCCAGTCAACATCCAAACCTTTATAATAGACTATTTTGTACTATACAATCGATTAATAATGGAATCAGAATGGGTTTTGTGGAGATTTTTAGAAATTTCACAAGTTGAAATCATGAGCCAATTGAAGCTAGACCACCATGGAAAACCTGGAAGCACTGGACGGCCGTTTCGTCCTAGTACGGGACTCCTCAGCAATGCGCACCCACGACCCCGCACCCCGCGGGACTCGAACCCAGGACCTACTGGCTTCGCGCGCGAACATTCAACCATTAGACCACTGAGCCGGCACCCAACGGTGTTAATGTCTAACTTCAACCAATCCACGAAGTTGCGCCACCGTACACCATTGTCTTCAGTGAGTTCTTATCTCACAACAGACCTGGTTGAACTCCACTGGTAACGACTTCTCACTAGAACTCCAGGAGTGTCTCCTGAAGTCCAGTGCTTCCAGGTTTTCCATGGTGATCTAGCTTCAATTTTCTCATGATTTCAACTTGTGAAATAATGGAATCATTGATTCGTCAAAAGTGATCAATATTTCACTGCTTCACTAGTTAGTAGTTTAAGGATAGTGAGCTCAAACAATGGTCTTCATGTTTTGGGTACAAACCATAATATGAAGATCTGAGTAATCTCATACTTAGGCAAAATAACTATTCAGTTATTTGATCTTTTCAATAGTTGTTAGGCTGAGGCCCAAGAATTTTTTGAAGCATCTGATTTAATCGTCAGAAAATTTACGAACTGTAATTAATTGTTGACAAATTAGTGGCTGTATGTTTGTAAAACCAATTGCTCATTCTGACAACCAATCATATCACTTTTTATGTATATGATTAGTCCAGTAGACAGATTTAAAGTCATGAAGACAAGACGTAACAACTAGTCATGATTGAAGTCAGTTCGTGCTAATGGCCTAGGGAAACAAATAATGATAATAGATCGATAAAATAAAACGACTGACAGTGAAACAATCAGAAACATATGATGAATGATGTTTTATGTTCTTCTTCTTTCAAGTGTATTTGAATAGGTGAAAGTCATAATTGATAGTAGTAGTAGTAGTAGTTGTAGTGGTAGTAGTAGTAGAATTGGTAGAAGAGATAACAAATCATCGTGTTTATCTACTTCAAATATGTTTAAAAAACAAAATCACAGTAGGAAGTCCTAGTTCCCCCATTTTCTTGATTTTATGTCCTTAAACCTCTGTTTCATTAAGTTGTGACTAATCTTTCAACCAAAAAAATTATCAGTATGCCAACAAACAATTTAAATGTAAATAAGTCTACAATATTTTTTCATACAAAATCAAACCATAGTTGTAAAATTTTTAAAAGTAGTTTTTCTGAAAAAAATCATGAACGGACACTGACTAGGGAACAAATGATGACAATATGGGATAACATATATGTTTAGCCTTCGTCTGGGATTCCATAAGCCAATAAACTCATCGAGACGCGACACCGAGTAAACTGTGTAACCATATCTTAACGATCATGATTCAGTCTTTTCATAACATACAAATTTACTTCACTGTAAATAGGATAATGTTAATATTCAATACTCAATGGTCAATATATAAATCGAAGAGTTGGTTCTTCTTTTTTACTTATCAGGCCTCGTTTAAACAAAGTGGAATTGTGCATTCTATAAATGTTCATTTAAAAGTTTTTGGCTTTCATACATTGCTTAAGAATTGTTTTAGGAAGTTTAGGAATGTAAACAAAATGTTTAATTCAATAACACCTTGATTAACCTATGAAGTGAAAATTTGTCGATAATCTCAAAACAAGAAAATATTTAACTCATTAAACGGATATTACCTTAAGAACAAACATCATGTGGGGAACAACAAAAATTTAGTATTCATCAGTTTCTATGCACGCATAAAAACATTAAAGAAGATCCAACGTAAATAACCGGATAACTCAAACGTGTACTACTGATGATCTGAGGATCATAACTGTTGAACATGTTAGTAGTTATGTAGACTGAGTAACTCGGTGCATAACGCGTTAGAGTTATCTGAATTCCACTACTAGCCATAACCCATCTTTTTTAGAAGATCTAGAATGTTCAACAACAACGATGAAGTTTTCATAGCTTAAACGGTAGCTTATAAATCATAGTTTCCCTAATCTAATGTTCTGAATGTGTTTTCGCTTCAGCTTGAGCATTTTTCGCTGGATTGGTCAAGAATTTTTAAATAAACGTCGAAAAATCTATTCGGAAACCGACGACCACCACTAATTACGACCGTAATATCGTGAATTCTGGTTTTTTATGAAGATTTTAGTATGGAATAAATTAATTGCCTATCACCAGGTATACAATGGGTAGAGCATCATTCTAACTGTATTCAAACAAGCGATAATTGAAAATAACTTTACAGAGTAGCCAAATAAGTAATTAGATGTTAATCTATGAAGGAAAGAACCAACATAACATCAAAACCCAATTAATCAAATAGATACATATGAAGAAATGATTGACAAACAAGACATTGGTCCTCAACTCAGATATAAATCATTTGTAAATAACTCAGTCCTGCAGAAGAAAATTAGCAAGCTAAACAACTCCATGGTAAACATTCATGACTTGGAGACGGTTTACGCGTTTTCAAATATCACAAGGAGCATCAGTCCCTTTATGATCGCGGACGTGATTTACAGATTAGTGTCAACTTACCAGAAACCCAGACTAATGGTTTTCTGAAGGTCCTCTTCAGACACGTATTCATTTAAGTGATAACAATTACAGTACACCGAAAAATAATCATGATATATATTTATAACAGAAGGGGTTTTGTGGAGATTGTAGCAATTTCAATTGTTGAAGTCATGAGTTAATTAAAGCTAGACCACCATGGAAAACCTGGAAGCACTGAAAGGCCGTTTTGTCGTAGATGTGCACTGCTGAGGTGTCTCACAATAGGACGAAACAGCCCTCATGTGCTTCCAGGTTTTCCATGGTGGTCTAGCTTCTATTGACTCATAATCTCAATTATTGAAATATATTTATAACTTAAATTTTGAAGATCATCAGAAGCGGTATGTGTTTCAATTAACAACATTGAAAATAATTTGTATTATGTTTCACATGGTAACAAAATCACACTAGAAAATAAGAGAAAGTAATTTCGACGTAACTAGTTATTTTTCAAATGAAAACCACAATGATCAAAACTGTTTGTTAATTAATATCACTTCAATGATAAAAGTTATTGATATGCTGGTGAAAGTAAAGTATGATGGGTCATTGAGTCTAGACAAACAGCTACAGGCAACGGACTATTAAATATGTGATTTCCCTCCTTGTCATTGGTTTATACTTCGGACTCACTAAGTGTGACTGCATGTAACTGTATTGAGTAAAATATTATTTAGTGTTAATTTGGTTCTCTATTTTGGGTCATCAATCCTGGTTCTGTCATCATGTGACTAGTCATATGATCATTTTAACGTATTGCTGTAACATACGAGAGATTGAGATGAAGTAGTTTAAACAACCATTATATTAGTTACAATCGATAATTTATATTTATATATACTTTGCAAGACGTCATGACAACTAAAGTGTATTCTAATAAAAAAAATCATTGTTATTTTAGTTAAAAACTGTTTTTTTTTCAAATTGTGAACGACTCACTGAAACAAAAATAAAACATCTAGAATTACAGAATTCAATGATTCGTGATGAATTGAATGTAAAGTTGAAAAATGTCATTTAGTATCCGAAGGAGTTTTGTGAAGATTGTAGTGATTTCAATGGTTGAGACCATAAATCAATTGAAGCTAGATCACCATGGAAATCCTCAAACAACTGGGCGGCCTTTTCGTCCTATTGTGGGACTCCTCTGTGACAGTGCGTATCCACGATTCCCCCTCGCGGGATTCGAACTCAGGACCTATCGATCTCGCGCGCGAATGCTTGAACTCTAGACCACTGAGCTGGTTGGCATTCAACGGTGCTAATGTCTAACTTCAACTAATCCACGAAATTGCTCTACATATCCACCATTGTCATCAGTGAGTTACTATCGTAAACAGATATTTCATTTAAATTCTTTAAAATGCTATAAATGTATTTGAATTAATAATCTACATACACACTGGAAAAGAAGATATTATTTTGCTAAGAATTCTAAGAATTAGGAATTTTATCTATTAGCCTTATTCACGTGTAAACAGTGTTTACAGAATAGTTAATTAACCAATTCTATAACATGGAAATCTTATGTTGAATCCTGATAAAGCTTCATAAGTAAAGAGATTTAGTCTAGAACAGAACAAAATGAAATTTTGATCTTCATTGTAAAAGTAAAAGGAACTTGGCAGTGAATAATATAAATTTAACTACTCCAAAGAATGAGGTAATAATTTATAAATGAAGGAATAAAAAATATTCATCAATGTTGGACGGCCGTTTTGTACTTGTTTGTTCCCTAATATTGTGGATTGAATGAAATTAAACATTAATACTGTTGGGTATAAACTCACTGATCTAAAGATTAAGAGTTTGTGCACGAAAGATCAAGAGACTTGGATTCGATCCCTGAGTTTACAGTCGATGCTGACGAGCCTCACACTAGGACAAAACGGTCTTCCAAGGCCTTCAGCTTTTCAGTTATTCTCTAACATTGATTAGATCAAGACCTCAATAAAACTCATGAATTTCCACAACCCTATACTGATTTATTGTTTCTTTTTCAGTTTCGTTACTCGATAAATATATCTTATATTGAAAGTGTCTTTTGCGTTGATATTGTTCGTGACAAACATCTCTTAATATCAATAATCAAAATGTAACAAAATGTTCCTTTTAGAATTTCAATTAGGATCCAGGTTTTCATGAAATAATTATTCTTTTTAAGAGTATATCGAGCATATGATGCTATAAATCAGTTTTTATTGTTATAGCTTGTGATATTTCTAATATTGAAATTTTAATTAATTAGTTGTATACGATAGATTATTGATTAATCAGCTGTTTAAAATCAATAGTTGAATTCATGAGTCGATTAACGCTGGACCACCAAGGAAAACCTAGAAGCACTAGACGGTCGTTTTGTCCCGGTATGGGACTCGTCAGAAGTGCTCATCTCCGATCCCGCTTGCAGGATCATTTAAAATCTAAATATTAGTTAAGATCAATTAAACAGATGACTCGTACCTATTCATTCTTTCCTCCTAAGCCATATATTTTGGTGCGTTTTGTCAATAGAAAAGCTGTGTTTGTATTAGATACTGAGAAACTCATTTATCCATACAATTTTCTATTAAACATTGACTTTATTAATTCACAATAAACAAAATATTTCCCCTTACTTTATCAAATATGACACCAACACGATATAACTAGTTGAACACAGAATACAGATTCTGACATAAATCACTCATTGAATATTTATTTATTTACCTTTTTTTGTCGCTTCAAAAGTTCTTCCATACTTCTTGTGGTACAGTTTTTTCCAGTTGTCGGTAATCTATTATCACCATGATTTGGTATGTCACGTTGTTGAAACTGTTTAAGTTGTTGTAAGTGGAACTGTTGTTGTGCATAGATCAATGGATTATCATACTTGTAACTGCTAACAGAAGAATTAATTGTGTTGATATAATCTAATAAATTCGGTGTGGAATTTATTTTTACGTTATTACTACTATGACCTACTTCATTGTTGACATTAGCGATGACGTAACTTTCACTGTTACATTCATGAATAGACTGAGAAGAGGAGGAGGATGCATTTCTATCAAAAGTTTTATGATTTATCGGCTTAAATGCTGTTTCACGCGAAATTCGAAGTGGGAGAGACAAAGTAGTAGGCATTTGTGCCGATGGTGTTGTTAAAGACATTGTTTTATTGTCTGTTTGTATATCACTAAGTCCAGCTACTGTTGGCGTACTAGATAGGTGATGATCAGTATTTGACATGAATATATTAGAATCCAACGGCTTTGGATGAAATGAATTTTCAAAGTGTTTATGTTTTGGCAAACGATCACATGTTTTAAATCGACGATATGATGAATAATAATGTTGTTTTGATGGTATTGGTTGATAAAAACTAGACGGTTCATCAGAATCCGAATAATTATGTTTTAATTCTAACTGTCCAGGGATAAATTGTAAAGGATAACGTTTATCGTACTGATGTGAATCGAATGAATGCTGTTGTTGAGGATAATTTATTTTTTGTAACGAAGCCAATTGATTGTTATGTTTTTGCATTCTTAATTTTTGTGCAAAGTGTACATCGAAATTGTGACCAGTTAATTTAGATATGTATTGTGATGATTGTGATACTTGTCTTCCAGATGGTCCACCTGGGGCTGATTCACTGTCAAACATCAATTTACCATTCATTATACGATATAAAAGATCATTTGTACCCTATTCAACTATATATTTAATGGAAAATTTATTGGCGAAGTCTATATTCCACATTTATAAGTGTTTACTATTATAAAAGTAAACTGAAAGTAATAATGTAAACGTGATTAATATCTATTTTATGAGTTTTATTTTCACCATTGATCTCTCATTATTTGAAACAAGTGCTAAAAATCATTCCAAATATGTGTGTGCGTATGTATATAAACATGTTAATTTGTGATTGGATAATTACACTTGATCATAGTCATGTACATAAATGACCTTTATTATTATCATTGTGATTGGTTAACTAGAAAAGCTAAAGTATATCACTCAGGTAACATGATCAAATTTGGCATTTCTTTATCACAATCATCTAAATTTTTGTTTTCATTCTTCATTAACTCAAATGATTACAGCAGATAGTATAAACAGATTTCAAATGATATTCACAATTGTAACTAAACAAAATGAAGAGTTTTGTCGAACTAGATTGATATTGAATATAATAACATCAAAATATATGTGACATTGATAAAATTCAAGTTCAGAGGATATTCACTCAGTATCCACCTCATCGTTCCTGTCTTGTATAATCTGATTATTCAAAAGTTCATTTACGCGAAATCGTTACTTAACACTGTTGTAACTTGTGACCGCCGATTAGAGAGCAGTGACTTAACGATTGGAACAATGACGCGTAAACCCGTATGAGCAGCTTAGAGTTCTGGTTGGCCCTGCTTTCCTCCTAGCCCAGCCAGATAAGTCCAGAACACAAGTCTCAGCCTCTGCGATATGAATCATTATATTTCAAACATACTCTGTTTATATACCAATCAAGCAGATTACAACGTACCATAAAATAGAAAATAACATTTGTACTATATTTGGCAAACAGGAAAATGACGCGTGAAATAAATATTGACCAATAGGAAGATGATATCATTTCAAGTCCAAGGACAGCATTAAACTTAACAGAATAATTTTTGGGATATTCTTCTGAATATCCCAACAAACACATCAATAGGTTGCATTATAACACAATCGGTGGCTAATGAAAATGTATTAATATGCTGTCGTTGTTAATTTTATTATTCACCATCATTCATTCTCATTGTTACACTTATAGAGACACTTTAGAATTCAAATGGATTCATAAGTTTCAAAAGTCCTAAATGATAGCCTTAGCATGACATCAAAGTATAAAAATAAGCTGTAAAAGTTAAAAACTCATCAATACTCTATATCTTTCCTCATTTTTGATTATTGAAATGGGAAAGTACGAAATGAATAGAAGTGGGAAGAGAGAAGCGATAATGGAAGTAAGAACAGAACGTTTAGATACAACACAAAAATATTAGAAACCAAACTTCTTAGTAGTTAAATAAATATTCTTAATAAAAAGTATCTTAATTCAACATGATGCCAGTCGATACCTCAATAATTCCGTGCTGACATCATATCGAAGCTATGTGACGTAGGTTTTGATCCTACAAAGACTGTCATTTCTCATAACGTTATGGATAAGGCTTACTGACAAGTACCAACTGTTACAAAATCCAACTTCAACACCTCCTGCAAAGAATCTCTAAATACTTGACATCAAAATTTCTATTTGAAATGAGTTTTGAACCTATCATCAAGGATTTCTATTACAGTTCATAGAAAATTCTATTGTAAAATTCCTATTAACTTAAAACACACTGTGACTTCAATTCACTTCAATATTAAACAACAGACATAATAAACTTATTTCTAAACTTTATTATTTTCCAGATTAATGATTATAGTGACCAGATTAATGCAAATTCATCTATCTCTTTCATCATTCAACAAGTTTGGCAATAATAATTTTCGTTACACACACATATAAAACAAACAAACAAACAAACATCATAACATTCAATTCAATGTATACGGTTTTGTTGTTGATAAATATTTTTTTAACAAAATTTCTTAAATTCCTTTCATGTTTATGTTATTAATAAAAAATAAATAAATAAATGAAAAATAATTTAAAAAAATAAAAAAAATAAATAAATCAATGAAATTCTATTAGTCCATAATTCACCTACTCAATTACTCATTTCATTCTACACCTACACAATCTTCAGTAATCAGCATTCTTTACAAGTAAATAGATTGAATGGATTACATCATATATGAATGAAGAAAAAAATACATTTACATTACTTCTCAACAATGATTTATTATTATTATTATTATTATTATTATTACTATTATTATTATACATTAACTAACCTTACATTCTTTGGCATTGACTTGAATTGTGAATTGAGAAGAGAAGAAACTATTAGTCCAGTTTTACATTTTCACACACAAACCAAAATTAAAACAGAGAAAGAGATAGAGAGATAGAGAGAGAGAGAGAGAGAGAGAAAGACCACTGTCAAAAGATTCTATAAAAAGTAAAGAAACCATGGCATAATGAATGAATATAAACTGAATAATCAGTATTTCATTCGAATAAAAGTGAATTCATAGTTAATTATTTATCGGTTAATTTTAGTATGAAAAACAATGAAATCTTGTAAGAGAACTAAATTGTTTTTTATAGAATAGAATAAATTGCATCATTGTACCATTATTATTCTGTTTGTAAGATTATATTACTTATTAATATTTTAATAATAGTATTAATCATTTCTTATCCCATACACATGAACAAATGTAGATGAAGACAACTTGTGTAGCACCAGCCTCTGCAGCAGCAGGCCTCAATATACACAAGGTGGAAAACCAAGATCCCTAAATACAACACAGGGAACACCAATACTATCACACTTTATGGAGAAACTCTAGAAGATGTAGAATCTTTCACAAACCTGGGAAGTATCATCGATGAACAAGGAGGATCTGATACAGATGTAAAGGCAAGAATTGTCAAAGTAAGGGCGGCATTCTCACAGTTGAAGAACATATGGAACTCAAAACAACTTTCAACCAATATCAAAGTCAAAATCTTCAATACGAACATCAAGATAGTTCTACTATATGGAGCTGAAACTTGGAGAACTGCCTCAACCATCATCAAAAAAGTACAAGTATTTATTTACATCCATTGGCCGGATACCACAGCTTTCAGCTGAAGAGGAAATTAGGAAAAGAAGATGAAAATGGATAGGACATGCACTATGCAAATCACCAAACTGCATCACGAGGCAAGCCCTAACTTGGAATCCTGAAGCGAAACAGAAAAGAGGAAGGTAGAAGAACACACTACGTCGGGAATCAGAAGCAGATATGAAAAGGATGAGTAACAATTGGAAGGAGCTGGAAAGGATTGCCCACGATAGGGTTGGGTGGAGAGTGGTGGTGGGTGGCCTATGCTTCTCCACGAGGAGTAATAGGCATAAGTAAGTAAGTAAGTATTGATTATTGATGATTTCTCGAACAGTTTGTTATAGTTTTTAAGGTACCGATGCATTATAATGGTCTTATGTTCAGTCTCTCTTGATGTCATATATTCATATTTTTGAGTTGGTAAGTATTAGTGAAAACCAGCTATTATCTCTAAACTGGATTAATCTCTCAATAAACTATCCAACTAAACAATAGTCATAGGTGTTTAAACAAAATCTTGAATTTTTTGTGAGGATACTTAACTATTGGCGTTTATCTATAATGAATAAGAATCTTAGGGTTACTGATTGAATAGAGTGTTTATTAAAGTTGATACAGTGGTTTTATCACACAGTGTTTACTATAATAGCTGTGTCTTTTGAACTCTAATCCATGTAAAGCCATCAGTACATCCTGCATCGAAATCAGTAGCCGATACGAAACACAATTTACTGAACTGATTCGCAAATAAATGAAATTTGATAGAATTCTCTTGTATTTTGTCTTATTTTGTTCCAGTTTTTGGTGTTTATGATTAGGCTTCTGTGTACATATATATATGCCTATGTACATGTGTTTTTCTATAACAACTTTAATTGTTTCATTTTTTTTCCAACACGATTCTCTCTCCATGGAACCTTGACTTAATGTATAAACCACTCAGTATCACTAACCCATTAATTGTCTTGATTGTTTCAATAAATTTTTTTTCATATGCAGTAACTGCAACAATATGGAAGACTTTACCGGTCTCCCACATTGCACGAGCATTCCATGTATCTAAATTAACTGTTGCTCTGGTTCTCAGAAGGGGAATCAGTCTCGTGACTTCCGAAGGAACGCGGCCTTCACCATGAGGCATCATAAGTTTTCTATGTGAAGATTTTCTGACTCCCAGGGCAAAGTTTGAATGGTTTGAATTATTTTTTCTGATTAGAGTTTTTTAGAGGGTTAGTTTTCTACGGGATGTGGTCGCTAACCCTATACTCAACCCTCCTACTTTATCCGGGCTTGGGGCCGGCAAACGGCCCAAAGGGGCTCTAGGAGGAGTTTTCATATACCATACAAATATTATCGTAAATTAGAGTAAAATTTGATAAAGATCTAGTTGTAAGTAGTCTTGTACTAATTGTTACACCTTGACCAACTATATTTTACAAGGAATTCTATTTTGTTTTTCAAATAAATCATCATCAATCAGTGAATTGTAATGATGATTAATGAACTGAAAATGATGACAGTAAGAATCTGTCATTTTTGTTTTCGACTGAAATGTTTTATTACTCATGAATCCACTTTATGACTAGTGATATTATTATTACTAAATAAAAACCAAACACTTATGTGTGTTGTTTTCAATGCATCATTATTCTTATTATTAAGTGTTAGTGCTAGTATTGGTATTAGTAGTAGTAATATAGTATATCGATGGTTTGTTTACGACGGTTAAATACTATAAAGAACTGTAAAAACAAGCCGTGACCAGCGGAGTCAAATCAGTGTCCGGTAGAGACGGGTATCTACCTCAGACAATGGATGAATGGTTGCAAAAGATCATGGATCGATTGAAGTTAGAGATTAACACCATTGGATGCCGGATCAGTGGTCTGGTGGTTAAATGCTCGCGTGTTAAACTGAAGGCCTTGAGTCCGAGTCCGACGTGAGAGATCGTGAACGCTTACTGGTCAGGAATGCCATATTAGCTTCAACGGACTCATGAATTCAATTATTAAAAATTACTACAATCTCCACAACCCCCATTCTGAGAATTTAGTTTAAAAAATTAAAATAACCAGGTTGTAACAAATGAGGACAAAGGATGATCAAATTGATCCGTATTGAAATAAGTTATTCAGGTATATTCAATTGAAAGTGAAGCAATGTTATCAAGAGGCCAGTTGATTTTAAATCTACAAGCAGTGTATGTCTTATTGGTTGCGTCCAGCTACGTCATATTTCAATTTCAGTTTAATCACGATTTTCTGTTTTAATCATTCAGTTAGTGGGCATAATGAATTGATGATAAAAGGCTAATGTGCAAATTTCAGGATAAATATACACCAAGTTATTTCTACTCAGATAACTTTTATCAGAAGCTGTTTTGTGGATATTATAGTGATTTCAATGGTTGAGATCATGAATCAATTGAAGCTAGATCACCATGGAAATCCTCAAAGCAGTGGATGGCCGTTTCGTCCTATTGTGGGACTCTTCCGTGACAGTGCGTATCCACGATCCCCTCTAGCGAGATTCAAACCCAGAACCTATCAGTCTCGCATGCGAACGCTTAACCACTAGACCACTGAGCTGACCGGCATTCAACGGTGTTAATGTCTAAATTCAACTAATACACGAAATTGATCGAAATCGATCCACCCTTGTCATCAGTGAGTTACTATCTCATAACAGACCCGGTTGAACTCCGCTGGTCACTGGTTCTCATTAGAACTCCAAGAAATACCTCGTGAAGCCAGTCACTAGTGAGTATATGTTAATTCATACCAGAAGGGGTTTAACTGTGTTTTTTTATTCCATTTCATACAGTGAATACATCTGTTACTACTATTATTATTATTTGTAACTAGAAGAATCGAAATTTTTCTAACCATTCCGACAGTTTCAAGTAATTCTCAGCTAAATATCAAGTTAACCATTACAAAAAAAAACAAGAAAACTGAGAATCAATTTAACTATGCAAACTTTAGTATAAAACAAGGTAATGTTAAAATACATTTGAGAAAAGTGTATAGACGAAGTTAAAACAACTAGAACAGCAAAAAAAATCAATAAACGGTATCATTTGAAATATTCTACTCAATAGGGTAAGAATATTCTTTTAAAAGGCGAAACTTTGACAATAATGATAGACAATATGTTATGTAATATACATTATGCAATTGATTCAAAATGTATGATTACTATTATGGCGTGAATAAGAATGACAATGAACAAGTTTCTTCTCCTGGTCTAACTGTTATTGCAAACATATTTAATCAGGACAAAACGAGTTTAAGAAAATGACATAGGGTAAGATTAAACTCGTTGTTAAATGTGAAATTGATTTCTTTTTTCTAGGTTAATGGGACTGATATTAGACATAATCAAGTGATGGTATTTAACTGAGACTATAATTTATGGGCGACCTTTGAACAACGCTAGACTGACCTTAAGAATGTCCAAATGACGAATATGAACCTGTGTGAGGAATTCGAATTATAATTTACAGTTGATGACTAAACTTCGGAATTAAATTTCACGTTTTAATCACGAACTGATATCAGTTATAATGCCAAAACTCTATTTAGCTAAATGGATGAGTGAATTTGGCACCAAAATCTAAAACCTGATATCTTATACCTGATTGTTACGTCTATAAATTATAGTCTCGCCGGTATTTAGAAAAAAATAACCATACATTACGAATAATAGACACTGTTTGAATGCTACTCATGATCTTGGTTGTAGAAATGATGGCAATGACGATGAAGGTGGTTTGGTAGAGAAAGTTGATGTAGATAGTAATGTGGCTCACTAGGGTAAGTAACAAGACATCTCACACTGCTAGGTTAAGATGTTGGTTGATGGTAGGTGATCGATAGGTAGCTCTTGACATCGTTTTTATTTATGTTATTTAACACCTGTTAGCAGGGTTTACATGTCATCTTGTGGAAACTTTTGAATCCTGGAAAATCTAATCTTGTCCCACTTAGCTTCAGAGTAAAAGACCAAAATATTGAAATGAAGGTTAATGTAGTAATCATTGAACTGAGATTACAGTACAGATTGTGTGGATCATGAAAATTTGCATGCTATTTCCAATGCAATCAGCCGAATCATCCCTGAACCATTGATTAGTTAAGGAAAATGATTCAAAATATTATGTGTATGAGATTTTTTCAAGTAAGATTAAACAAATAAGATGGAAATAAAAATTTAAAATGGGTAAACGACGCTACATCTTTTTCCGGTATTGTATAGATAGGATAACTTGATTTTACAACTGTCGTCACGTATTCAATACTCAACCCAGGGCTCATCGTACAAACGTTACAATTATGGCTAATTGTTATGGAATAGTATGTCAGCTAACTGATATAATATACTATAATTATCATCTGACACAGTAAATCGAGTAATTATACTGTAACTATTATTGCGGTATCTATGATATTGATTACCTCACTTCTATATCATCTTCGTTTTATATTTGTAATGAGTGGACTTGATATATTTCTCATTTGCATGGTTGTAGAGTTAGATACCTTTAGTCTACCCGTAGTCCTAACACAGGAAGAAGCACATCGACAGGTCGATCTACGATCCAGAAGGTGATCACTCCGACAATGGTGACAGAAGGTCAAAATACAAGTGCACCCCATGATGATGTTAAATCCCCAGAACTCACTTAGATCGACACCTTATTTTTGTAATTTTATTTCGAAAATTTGAATTTCTTTGTTTTCGCGCAAAAAGCGCTTTTTTCACTTTCATGTCGTATTTCCTACTTGGGAGAATCTTAAACGCTTTTGGTTCGTTGTATCATTTAGTGTGCTGTTTTGTAACGCTTCCCAAGGACAATTGTGTGCTGTACATATACGTTTGATTTGTGCCTGTTGTCATTGCTCGTGCTTCTGGCTGCTTGCGGAATATATTTCCTCGTTTTGAACTTGGACTTCTCGCTCTAGTTAGCGGGACTGGGGTGCATCAAAATAACTAGCTTATTAGTCTTTGGTCATAGAGTCTTTGTTCCGTTCGCAGACTAGGTGAACTCGTAGCCGCTTCAAACATAGCAAATTATGAGATATTCTTACATTCTATCCAAATAATTGATGAATAAGTGAGTACACTATTCTATTTCTAGCCAGTGGTTAGTTTCTCTAACGGAAAGTTTTTGAAAAAGTTGGTGCTATAAAACTACACTACAAAAGTAATGATGGATAGTGGCTAGCAGTGGAATCCAGGACGCGCGTTTCGTCCTATTTGGGACTCTTCAGCTGGATGTACCTGCATCTCAGAGTTGATGTTCACTCCCTGGATTCCACTGCTAGCCACTATCCATCATTGCTTACAAAAAAAGCTTGTGAATTAAGGTAATATTCAGGCATACGCACAGTATGCACATATGTCAATAACAAACTGATCAATTGCAATCTTAAACCTCAATGGGAAGATTTAAGCCAAAAAATACCAAGTGAATTTATACTACAAAAGGTTTTAAATGTCCTGTAAAGTTGTATATTTGAAACGAATAAATAATTTAAATGTCAGTTATACTTCTAGGAATCAACCTTATCAAACTATAAATTATATAAAAAGACTTTCAATATTTTACACTTAACACACTGAGAACTGAACTTACAAGAATTGTGAATTCCAATTCTCGAAGTAATGTGTAACTTAGCCTTTCACTTCTCCTCTTCCCTTCAGGTTTGTAAGTTTGGGACTGCCTCGTAATATAGTCTGATGATTTCCATAATGTATCTTCTATCCACCTCCAACTTCTTTTCCTAATTTCTTCTTCAACTGGAAGTTGGTCTAGTCCCTCCCACATTAGGCCATTGCTGACTGAATCCGGTTTACGAACATATAGTATATTGCGTAGACAATTGTTTATAAATACTTGTACTTTACTGATGGTTGTCGTAATATTTTTTGAAGTTTAAGCTCCATACAGTCGAAATATCTTGACGTTTGTATTCAAGATCGTGACTTTGATATTGATTAACCGTTGTTTTGAGTTCCTTATGTTCTTCAACTGTGGAAATACCACCCTTACTTTGAAAATTATTGCCTTCACATTTGTATCAGATCCTCATTGTCGATTGATGATGTTGCCCAGATACGCGAACGTTACTACAGTAACGGTCACATATACCTCTACAAACACCTTGTATAAATATTAAGTTTAAAAACATTAATTATTTAGCGATTCTTGTGAATATTTCAAGATGCTTGCTACTAGAATACAAGATAATCGTTTTTGCTTTGATTTGATATTACCTTTAGCCCATTAAATGTTTGTTTTTATTTCAAACTGAAACTCATCGGTACCTTTAATTAAATAGTTCAAACCTTTTCATTCAGTGAAAAATTATGTTGGTTAAGAAAACAATATTCGATTTACTGATTCGCATATTTGGAATATATGTTCCTATTTGAACGTTTTGATGATCTAGTCAAGTATTCCCTTATGAACTACGTTCTTACGGAGATCGGTGGAGTCTAATGCATATATGAACACAGTTTATTCCGTGTATAGCTATTTAAGTAATTTTATGTAACGATACGTGTCAATCATTCCACTTATGCTGGGAATCAGCCTAGTCAGACTGATAAACACAACGTCAATCGTATGATTACATAAAGTAACTTACACAATTCAAATCCATCAAAGTCAATTTCGTTTCGAGTGTTTTAAAAACACGACAGAAACTGTTAAGATTCATTACACTGTCTTCTTTTTCCAAAATGTTTTTACTGATTGAAGTTTCACATCACTGACCAACTTCGGCTAGATGAAAGTGGACCTCCAAAAATCACCGGACAGATGTTTTATCCTCGTGTAGAAAACTGCACTCACGACCACACCCGGGATCAAACCAAGATTAGTAGATCTCGCGGCGAAAATTTGGCTTTTAGTAGAATGAGATTAGGACATGACGCTTGTCTATTGGTTCCTAATTTTCATCGGTTTTCTAACCTATGCAAGTCCGTGATGTGAATTTCAAATTCCGTAATCTCCTCAACATCGGAATTGTAGTGGTAGATAATAGATAAAAACAACAATCCTAACTGCAGCAAGCAATGGAGACGGCAAATACCTCACCATTACTTAATCCGTGAATATAAGTTATCGTTTTAAATGTACTTTGTACAATAATTCTAAATGTATATAAAGTATTCACATATACATGATTCTTCGATTATTCAGGTGAAAAATAACATCAGTGTGATTTATCTTAGGCTTTGTATTGTCTACCCAACATCTTTTAGTGTTTTTAACATGAATCTATCACTACTTGACTCATTGTAACAGGATGAAAGAATGGTTGAAACCCTTGATTATTTTTATAAAAGGTATTCAGGAACTAATCAATGTTTTGCGAACTTCCAAGTAAATTCTGAAAACAAAAGATTAAGTCGTGCTTTGGTGGGATAATTACCGATATGAAAATATTTTCAGAAGATTCTGGAACCTCAAAATCATCTATCACTACCTTTGTATCCTATGCAAAAACTAATCTTCGAAGTATACTTACTATTATACTTCTCACCATTTTCCTTCCCAGGGTTCAAGAGTCAGTAATTAGGTTAGTAAGATGTTCTGAATTTTCTAAATTGAAATTAATTAAATAATTTAATATAATTAAGGAAGAAATTGTCTAAATATGATTTTATTCATAGAATGATAAAAGCTTTCGAACGAAAAGAACTTCGGATTTCTTCTGTCAAACTGAATAAAGCTTCAACATTTTCTAAATAATATTACATGAAATTCACTGAATAGAAGTCCTGTGAAGTGATATAACAAATATGTTAGTGGCCATCCATACTTAGTAGCTAGTGGATAACACCTTGATGTTTTCAAGTGTAGCCATAGAGTTTGAATCTCATTGTGAGTATCAATACGGGAATGCAGGTATATCCAGAAGAATAGAGTGTAACACGAATTTCGAACTCTATTGTAATAACAGCCCAGCTTTAAAAATATCAAAATTTCGTTCAGAAATAAAGTTGAGTTTAATATAGTATGATCTAGCAAAGTTATACGTATAACAATAATTTTTCATTAGCAAACGATTATATGGCCTCAGCATACTAATATACTGGTCTTATTATCAAACCTGTTTATTACTACCATGTGTTGTTTTTTATTTATTATTATTCATAACCCATTGGCTTCTAGTGTGACAACACTGTACACTTACAAAAGATTTTCTTTTGATTTACTTGGTTATTACTATTAATGATAAGTGTATGTAAAGTGCTGGACAAGTATGCATGAAAAGTACCAAACTATTTTTTCTATCCACTTGGTGTTGTTGGTTTGTATCTTTGAGTTCCTCAGTGAACATCTACTATGCGATGCAAGTACGTCAAGCTGACGAGTCTCAGATGGGACGAAACGTGCGTCCTGGATTCCACTACTAGTCACTACCCATCTTTGCTTATTTTTCCTATCATTCTTAAAACGTCTAAAAAGTCAATATTTTCGTTTATAACAAGAAGCAAGCTGTTGAAAGTGCACAGATAGACATATATTATTGCAGTTAAACAAACAATCATAAAGGGAGATTTAAAATGTCATTTTTCTATTAATTTTTGTGAAAAAACTAATTAAACTGATTAAAACAACATATTCTGCTTTTTTTTGCTGAATTGTTTTGTCTAAAAATTCCAGTCGAATTTATATCGGCATGAATTCGAAGACAAAGTTCCCAGATCTTCTCTCATACTGTCCAGAATATAGAGTGGAAAAATCTGTATTTAACCTACAACCCACTTCATTACAAATAATGAGGATACAATATGACACACAACATTTAAGTTTTGAATTTACACTACTTGCTAGTAATAAAATTGTGTTTATAGAGTTATTCATTTTTGGTAACAAAATGATGTTCAGTGTCAACTTATATCTGAAACAATTGACAATCAGTAAGTACGGAATAGCTGCTTTATTTGAAGAAAGGACTCTTGAATAGTTAGCAATCATCACCATAAAAGATGACAAATCCATAAATTTCAAATATAATAGCAACCACTAGACTTTTGGATAATTATTACTGAAATCCAGTAATCGCCTCATAATGGCAGTTCATTAGAGATTTTGGTTTCATAGTTTTATACGAGTTTGTACTAAAAAGTAGTGAAAAGCTGATGAATTTATTCACGTGCCACCTTACCAAATAACTCATGGATGAGAAGTTTACTTCGAGTACATTGCATTTTTAAACAATAAGTCCTCTTAGATTTATATTATGAGTGGATCAATGTTAGACAACCACTGAAGTCCGATACTAGGACGAAACGGCCGTCCAGTGCATCCAGGTTTTCTATGGTAGTCTAAAATTGATCCATTCATGATATAAATCTAAGCTCAGCGATATCCACAACCCTTTACTGACAATAATTTCTCCTAGAATTATTAATTTTTCATTTGATATTCATTACAATAGCTAGTCAAGACAATTAACAGAAAGTTACTCAAAAAACATTCTCATGCAATTCAAGACCTTATTTACATTTTCTCTAGAAATCCATTAAATTACTGACCTTAGGTTTTCAGAGGATATCAATATTTTAAACTGAAATGTACAACTTAATCACTGTAGTTTGTAGTGACCTACTTTTATCAAGAGAACGCAATTGGTATAATGGGAACAATTATTATTATAACCAATTGTACCAGGGATTGTTTTACTGTACTTGTTTTTTTAACTGTACGAAAACACATACATTCTTCCTTCGGTTACTTGTGACCCTGCACGGATTCGGTTACGCTCAGTAACCACACTTGTACTCTTTTGGCACGATCTCGGTATTCTTTCGATACCACGAGATCGTCAACAAATACATCTCGACTACAGCCATCAACTGCCTTCTGATATTTGGCCTGAGGTGGGTCTTATCGGTTAATTGACACGTGGTCTTGCTGTAGTAGTGATTATAGTCAACCGCGACTCAACGCCACACTATAAGTTATTGCAAATTAACATCGCTCTTTTAATTCACGTTTAACTGAAAATCTGAAAACAGATCATGCTACCATATTTTTAAATTATTTCAGAAACAAACGAAAAGATCTTAAAAATCTTCAATATCAGCCTTATCTATAAGCCACAGTGAAAAGCATAACAGCAAAGAAAATAAAACGAAAATCCATCCATAAAACAAATTACATGACTGTAAAATTCATTACATCCAATTATATACACATCACCTTCAGCAAACTATACATACGAAAATAAAACAATATTCAAATTTTCCATCTCAAAACAACAACGCATTATCTATTAATCTACAGAGAGGAGTTAATGTTTTTTTAGCGGGTGTTATTTTGTAGCAAAAGAATTTGGCGAGACTCTAGTTTATGGACGACCTTTGAACGAATCTTAAGCGACTTTGAGAAATATTAGCCAATCAGCAAAGTCAGTATAGAGTAAAAATATGTTATACAAAACCAAGGAAATAAAGTGGATACACTTCATATGCGTGGTTCAAAAACTTATCAAGGTTAGAAAAAGGTTCAGATGTTCTAAAATCGTAATGCATGTAGTAGAGGAAATCATCCATACGGCTACAGAATAGTCGGCCTATAGAGCCATGATAAAGTCTCAAAAACCCTTTCAGCCTCGACCACATAGCTTCAATATTGTTTATGTACACTCCGGTTGTTGAGTGCACAAAATGCTTCTTGTGGATAACGACAAGATGCACATAACCAAGTCTTTGTAGGAGTCTGTTCGCCCTCCAAACACCCGTATATATTGTAGTACCTGGCTGCAGTCAGTGTTACTGGTGCTTTTATTATGCATTTCGCAATAATTGTCGTAGTTTGCCTTAATTAGGAATTATAAATGGGGTTTCCATCAAGAACTAGCATCAGCTATAATGCCAGAAATTTATTTAGCCAAATGGATGAAAGGCTTTCACGTTAAAATTCGAGATCTATTATCTTATACCTGATCGTTTCGTCTACAAATTATAGCCAGTTATGACGTTTTTTACAAAATTTCCTGTGAACCGATCGTACGTTAGCTTTAAGCACTGAAGTTGGCGCCGTAACCTTGAAATCTTTAAGACGCCTCTGATTGGCTCGTCCGTAAATTGGAGTCTCGCATTAATTCCTTTTATCCTTACATTTTGATCGTAGCTACCAGTTAAGTAAATGAATTGAACTGAAATCAGATATTGTCACTGTGAACAGTCAGTAATTCAGAACTGTAGTTTAAAGCTGCAGAAATCAATAACGTTCTTGGTTCATCAATAAATTAGAGTCTCACCAAGAATTTGTGTTATCACACATTTCGATTCATGTGAAAAGAGATTTTAAACAAAGTTTATCATCAGATAAGATATTATACTAACTCAACAAACATTAGATAAGTCTTTCATTCTAACTTGACACTAATCAGAAATCCTTCTTACAGAAATACAACTTTTATATTAAGCTGTGATGAGAATTATATACAAATTAATAAACTCTCTGATAACCACTTCACTGAATAAAAAATAAATAAATTGTAGAACATTGAAGACCACCTATAGATACCCTTAGCCTTTTGAAACTGATTTGTTTTTGACTAGATGAACTAGTTTTCACATAACGTAGTTTTAAACAAATAAAAACAGACATATACATATATATACTACTTAATTAGATTGTAAGTTAACCTATCCAATGATTTCTTCTAAAAATGAACAAGTTGACAGAGACTTATTTATTGACAACTGATACAATGATCAAATTTGAATTGTGATAACGATACATAGATGTCTAGGTCATTTGTTGCATAATCACTGTAGTGAATTACGTTTTTTTTTGTTTCTATTTGATAATTGTTAACATATTGATGAAATGACCTTAGATAAACTCTAATATAGACAGTTGTTACTATTAATTAAATAACGATTAGTTTTATTTGTTTATTACTTTGGAACCGTTGATAATCAGATTGATTGTTTAAACGTTATAAGTTTTGTATAATTTTGTTGTTTTTTTCTTTGTTTCTTCAAAAGACAAACAGTAAGTGTAATTTATTGACAATAAACATTTTAATTAAAGTATATTCGGTAAGGAATTTTTACTTGTTTACTTATGTGATTACTTAATTACTTACTTAAGCCAGTTACTCCCATTGGAGCATAGGCCGCCGACCAGCATTCTCCAACACACTCTTTCCTGGGACTTCTTTTCTAGTTCTATCCAATTGTTGTTCTTTCTTCTCATGTCTGTCTCCATTTCTCGGCGTAATGTGTTCTTTGGTCTTCCTTTTCTCTTTTGGTCTTGAGGATTCGAAGTGAGAGATTGCTTTGTGATGCAGTTGGGTGATTTCTTCAATGTATATCTTATTCACTTCCAGCGCTTCTTCTTGATTTCTTTCTCCTTTGGGATCTGATTTGTTCTCTCTCGCAGTAGATTATTGCTAATAGTGTCTGGCCAGCGGACCCGAAGTATTTTGCGTAGATAGTTGTTAATAAACACTTGTATCTTCTAGACGATGGCTTTCGTAGTTCTCCAAGTTTCCGCCTCATATAGTATACATATATATTCGTAGCATAGATTTGTATATATGTATACCTGTGTGTTAGAACATGAAACAACTATGGTGAATCTAGACCACTGACAATATCCTAACCACTGTTATTATTATTATGTTCATAATTTTAATTATTAATTGTATGTGGAAACATAAAAAATTGATGAAGGTAACCAAATTATCATTATTATTATTAACAACATTTGTGACAAAACGAAAATTCCTCACCTCTACTTCAATGAATAAGGAAAGTGAAAGAAATAATTAATTACGTTGTATAACATTTCTATAGATGAATATAACACTTCTATGGATATGACATGAAATGTTCTAGAACAGTTTATGGAGTAATATAAGGATAGTTTTAATTTAACCCACAATTTATCTAAATATTTATGAATCAGTGAATAAGTAATAAGTTTAATGGATATTACAAATAAACTAATGAAATGGTTTCAAATATAATAAACCTTAGGAATTGGCTTTAATCTGGTAACTATTAGAAACTGGAAAGTATTAGCTTCTAGTTTTATCATAGTTTGAAACTTATTGGTAGGGAAAATTCATGATTCTTTTAAGGATTGTGGTCAATATGTGAACCAATGATTTACACTATTAACTTCGTTAAGATTAACTATTTGGATTTACTCCACCTGGACACCCTCTGAGGCTACTACCAGTCTCAAGCCTGAAAAAAAGAGGAGGGTTGAGCATGAGGTTAACGACCCCATCCCGTAGAAAACTAACTCTTTAAAAAAATACTAAACAGAAAAGTAATTCAAACCATTATGATATAACGGATCTATAATCAGATTGATTTTCAGACTAGTTCTTTGTTGTAAATCATCCCATTTGAATATCAAGACTAAAATGGCATTATTCTTTAATTATATGCCAGTGTGTCGGATTACATTGCCTACATATAAAAAAACGAATAAGAACAGATCTTAATCTTCTAATAAAACTGTATTAATATCAAATGATAGAACAATATACCACTGTAAGTATTCCAGTAAAAACGAGTTAAAGAGAAGACCATAAACCGAGAAACTGTGACCCGTGACATTTAAATATTCAGTAATAACCCATTGATATCATGACCTGAATGTTTTGGGATTGGATTCCGTGTAGAATAGTCTGTATATACTGTTATGAAGTCTAAAACTGGAATGAAAATAGTGTTCATTTCTTATGGTGATGTTATATTATAGTGATAACTAAGTTTATATTGAATTAACTTTATAAAAATCTTTTAGCTATCCTGATTAAATTCATTTGAAATCGTTTGAAATTTTGTCTTTTAGAGTGATTGTTGATGTATATAAAGAAATGGGTGTTATGACAGTATGTTTACACATATTTATTAGTACTATATTAATGGTAAGTTTTGTTTTAATAACCTAATTCAGCTCTTTATTTATGTATAGTACAATTGTATTTATCACTAATAATTTTAATAGTTGAAATAATGTTTCAATTAAAACTAGACCGCTATGGAAAGCCTGAAAGCACTAAACGGTTGTTTCGCCTTATTGTGGGGCCTCTCAACAGTACGTATTCACGATCACGCTTCGCGAGATTTCAACCCAGGATCTATCAGTCTCGCACGAGAACGCTTAACCTCCAGACCACTGAGCTGGCCAGCATTTAACGATGTTAATGTCCATCTTCAACTAATCCAGGTTTTCCATAGTGGTCTAGTTTAAATTGACTCATGATCTCAACTATTAAAATTATTATAGTATCCACAAAATTTTTCTCTGGTTATAACTAATACTTATACTGAATCTACTTATGCAAACATCCACATAAATTTGATAAATCTGGTGATGTAAAACATACAAACTGCTGAAAATCATTAAAATAAGAACTAATTTCTATATAAATACACATAGTACTGATATTTATTGGCTTGTAAATGGTCTACATCCAGAATTGTTTTAGTAAAAGGATGAATTACAGTTTAGGTATTTAGAAGAAGAAAATAGAATAAAACAAAGAAAGACATTCTCTCAAATTAACCTTCCACCATATTCCTGTATTGATACATATCTTATACAATAGTAACAAAATCATTACTCATCGACACATATTCCATGATCTGATGTAGATACATAGTAAGTGATTATCAAAGTACATCAAAGATGAAAATGTGTAATTTAATATAATGTCCTAAACTAATAAATGATAAATAAACAAAAGTACATTATTACAATGTGTGAAATAGTTACATAATAAATAATCATACATTGGGTAAAACAGATCAGGAGAAAACACTTTCCGTAATCAAGCTGTGGATTTTCTTGTACGACTGCCCAATCCTTAAACCTGACAGTAGACATATAGCATAAATCTCTAGCATTAACTCAGATAAATAAATCTATGTGGTTCAGACGTAAATTTCTTCCTTCTAAATTTCATAATGAAACCCAAACAGCTGGGTTTTTTTCAAATCCAAAGTTCTTCACATTTTTCTAGTGTTATATCAATCGTATTTTCTCGTTTTTAAATACCATATACCAAAAGAACAATGATAGTCTATTTCATTCTTTTAGCATCTGATCATTACGATGAGTATGTTGATCAGAAATTTTTTATAAAGTACTATGAAATTATTGATTAAAAATTTTAATTTGATTACTCGATGGTTGAAATTATGAATAATCTCGAATCAATGAATATAAACTAGGACGTTGGAGAATACCGTGATCAGAAGATCGAACATTACTCACGTACTTACTTACGCCTGTTACCCTTCGTGGAAGAGCGTAGGCCGTCCACCTGCATTCTCTGTCGAACTATTTCATGGACAATCC
Source organism: Schistosoma haematobium (assembly GCF_000699445.3). NCBI lineage: Eukaryota > Metazoa > Platyhelminthes > Trematoda > Strigeidida > Schistosomatidae > Schistosoma > Schistosoma haematobium. The sequence continues at coordinate 8,322,019 of NC_067202.1, read as the reverse complement.
TTTCCAGTTGCTGTTCATTCCTTTCATGTCTACTTCCAAATCTTGACTCAATGTGTTCCTTTGTTTGATATGTTTTCCTTTACACTTCAGGATTGCAAGTTTGGGGCTCCCTTATGATGCAGTTTGGTCACTTTCTCAATGTGTGTCCTGCCCACCTCCAGAGACTTTTCTTATTTTCTTCTTCAGTTGGAAGTTAGTTTGTTCTTTATCATAGTAGGCTGTTGCTGATGGTCCCCGGTTCACGAACGTTTAGTGTCTTTTGTAGACAGCTGCTTATAAATACTTGTACTTTTTTGATGGTAGTTGTAGTAGTTCTTGAAGTTTCAGCTCCATACAGTCGAACTGTCTTGACGTTCGTATTGAAGATTCTGAATTTTATGTTGACTGACGGTTATTCTGAGTTCCATATGTTCTTCAGTTGTAAGAATGCTACCCTTGCTTTTTCAATGCCTGGCTTTACGCTTGTGTCAGATCCTCCTTGTTGATCGATGACTCTGACCAAGTTTCACCTCTTCCAGAGTTTCTCTATAGAGTGTGATTGGGCTGGTGTTCTCCATGTCGTTTTTCAGGATCTCGTTTTTACTTTGTGTATGCTGATGCCTACTGCTGTAGAGGCTACTGCCACACTGGTTGACTTTATCCGCATTTGTGGGTGTGTATAGGATAGAAGAACGAAGTCATCTGCGACGTCCGAAATGTCTAGTTGTATGCAAGCTGTGCATTGTATTTCTCGCTTTCCCTGAGATTTGAAGAACAGTCGAACATAGTGAATTATATATTTGCTATTGTCTTCACCAGACAAGAGTTATTTTTGAGTTAGACATTTGATCAGGTCATTTATTATTTACAACTCGATTGAAGTGACCTCATTTTATATCAGTGATAGTATATAATGTATACGATAATTTATGTTCTCAACCTTCAGCAAAATAGTCAAAGAGCTTTCAAAGGTTTTCTAAAACCAATTATGTCATCCAAGATGCTTCTCTGATACAAGTCCGCTTAATTGAATTTCAGGTATCAGATATTTCAGGTACCTAAAGATCAGTTCATTAGATCAGATCTGAGTTACTCTACTCGTATATATCGTTTTGTGATACTACCAAATTGCATGGACCTTATTATAGTAGATGAGTTGGAACCTGCAGTCAAATGGTTTAAACTTGTGTTGTATAATAGGTCACCTAATAAAACATATTGTGAATACTAATTCAAATTATATGACATTTCAGTGTATTATGTTCTTATACTAATATATTTACATTCATTTACTATAAGTCTTTTAAATCATCGTTTCATTTCTATGGCACCAGTTATTAATTCAGATGTTGTAGAATTTTGATAAAACTGATGGCCTATCAGAACGGTGTCATTGTTAAGCCTTATACAAACTCCGATTAACTCCAGTTAAGCATAAATGACCATATTAGTCGATTATCACATTTTAGTCCTCGCACAAAAAGTGTTTCTCAACAAGTTTTCTTTAAACAGAGACTAATGATCAATAACATCTATACAAGTTTGGATATGTACGGACGAGGAGTCTAGTATAAGGACGAAAAAGATGTCCAGTATTCCTGGAGCCCAGGGATATCTGAACTGAGATAAATCTATGACGAATGAAACCTATAAACATGATTTAGTTTTTAAAAAATGGTTTAAACAGAAGAGTGAAACAGTATCAACTGAAAAACTATAGAAAATGTATAGATTTTCAGTACTGTAATTGATTTTGATCCATGTCACTTAATATGCCTAACCGATAGAAAAATATCATCTTATAGCTATCAATGAAGAGTTCTGTGTTTTCTGATTTAGACCAATTCAATAAACAGTCTTCGAGTAGACTAATGGTATGAATTGATTAGGTAATTCTGTAACTGTTATTAAGTATAGATTTTCAGGTTTGTTAGTGAATTGATATGAGAGAGAAATACTTCCCTGTCTCTTGAAAGTGAGTTTGATTTATTTATTGACCTGACACACAGTCTTTCAGCGCATGAAGAACAAAACTCGACAGCGAATCATGTTAAACCTATGATAGATACAATACATATATTCACTCCATATGTTTTCTTTCTCTTTATGAAGTCGTCATGTGAGTTGCCATGATCATGTTGATATTTAATAGAAAAAGGAAAAAAACCGTTCTAGAAGGTTAATTAGTGCTGAATAATGAACGATATAAACGTTTTATTTTTTTCTGACTGACTTTGGCACACTTTTTCTGTGCATAAAACACATGATGAGAAATACGGCACAACCGTTATTATTAGTCAGATTTTGAAATTGTTTTATGACTTAGTCAAATTCACTAATAATGGATAAATAACTTAGTTTATGCTCAATTAGTTTAAGATAACACTGAAGCTGATAGTGAAATAAATGAAATAAACCATGTTGCTAAGTTTCATTTGGGAAATGATGGATTATGGCTTGAAAAAGAATTTGGGTCAAAGACTCCGTCTGTTTGGGGATATCCAGTTGACTAATAACAAAAGCGATATGACTCTGCTTTTGGATTACGCTGTCAGTCACAATCTAATAATACTAAGACATGTAATAAAATGCTACATCAACCAATAAATATTGGTCACAATGTACTTCTAAATATCGACAATGAGAAAACTTATATCCTCTCAGATAATAATGATAATATGATCTCTCTAGAGGCTAAGCATATACGCGTGAGATCGACAGGTTCTGGGTTAGAATCCAACGAGTAGGATTGCCGCTGAGTAGTACCATATAAGGACGAAACGGCCATCCAATGCTTCCAGGTTTTCCATGGTGGTCTAGCTTTAATTGACTCATGAATAATTCAACTAATGAATTACTAAAAATCTCCACAAAATCCTCTTGTGAACATAAAACACCTCATATAAATTTAATATCATGAAGGCACCTCAAAACTGTTTATCATTGTATCTTCACATTAACTATTTACATAGTTTATCAAAGTTTTCTTCTTTTGTAGAATATTACAAATGTATCTGATGAATCCTTTAATGGAAAGTGCAAAACAAAATGAATGTTTATACCTTTTTTTATGTTGCATTATTTTATTACACTAACTAATTGAAACTTTTATATATTTTTCTTTATGGTTTTCAGTGCATTTTATCTATTTTCGTAGCATTTATTGGTATATTGAAATGGTGTGATGTCACTTTTCAATTTATAATGAAATCATTACTATTGCCAATATTAAAGCAAGTAAACAATAATGCTGATGAAACAACCATTCAAAGATTGATAGAACATATACGTTCAGCAACAGGTATATGCTAAATGAAGAGAAAACAAACTTAATATTAGTTCTTTCGATGAGACTATAATTTATGGACGACCTTTGAGCGACGCTAAAGTGATCATGAGAGTGTCCACTAAGACCAAATGAAGATTATAAACCAGTGTGAAAAATTAGAATTACGATTTACAGTTGATGGTTAAGGTTAGAAATTAGATTTAGTGTTTTTAACATGAACTGACATCATCTTAAATGCCAAAACTCTATTTAGCCAAATGGATGAGTTGATTTTCGCGCCAAAATCCGAAACCTGTTATTTTATACCTGAATGGTTCGTTCATAAATTATAGTTTCACCGTTCTTTCTTTTCTATGTGTAAATAAAATCAATAATCAACTGAATGTTTATTTTGGTAAATACCATAGTTAAAAATTTAAGAAATATCTATCACGAATGGTCAGATCGATAGTAAGCGGGTTACCGACATTCATCTATAATGTATCGTTATCTGCAATTTTATTTGGAGATGAAAAAATGCCTTGACAAACTATTAGATGGGACGAATGATTGTTTTTTCTTTGGTGGATTGATAACTGTTACCTAAAAAAATCTTACTTACTTACTGACTCGCACTTGTTACCCCTCGTCTAAGAGCGTAGGCCGCTCACCAGCACTCTTCATTCAACCCTGTCCTGAGCAATCCCTACCAGTAATTTCCTGTTTCTGTTCATCCTTTTCCTGTCTGCTTCCAATCTCCGACGTAGTTTGTTCTTCGACCTTCCTCTTTTCCGTTTCGCTTCAGAATTCCAGGTTATCTCTTGCCTCGTGATACAGTTTGATGATTTCCGTAATGCATGTCTTATCTACTTCCAACATCTTTTTCTGGTTTCTTCTTCAGCTAGAAGCTGTTTTTTCCTCTCCCACAAAAGGCTGTTGCTCATGGTATCCGGCTGATATTTAAACAATATAACTAACCATAACACAATTTATTAGTTCGAAACCCCTCACTAAAAAACTTCAGAGTAAACGTAGATTTGTTTCAAATGAGAAATTTACGTTTTAACATAAATGACTAATCAGATTTCAATCAAATCTTAATTGAATAGAACACAGTATGGTGTTTAATCAGTTTATTAATGCGGTAAACAAAATCTAAACACTGATTAACGTGCTTGAAGCTATTCGTTAGTAACTATTTAAATGATTTCTGATTCAATAATAAGAATTCGGTTCAAACTAACTGTTTTAATTCGAAGCAAGGTTATGATTTGTTGTCAGTGTGTGATCTGGATACTCATGTAAATTACAGAAGAACTCAATCAATCATTGTTAGCTTGTTTTTTTATTTGTTTTTCTTGTTTTCAGATCATCTAACATTGGCAGTTTTTATTGTTACCATAATACTTTTGGTAATTTTGTGTTTTGGTATGGTTGGAATTTGTTTTCGTAGCAAGGTCATTATTTTCATTGTAAGTGAAATACCTTTTTATAACTACTATATATTATTATGAACATTCTGGTTAGCGTATTTTTAGCAAGGTTATTTTCCACTGGATATGGATTCTGACCACATGCTCAACTCTACTCCTTTACCCAAGCTTGGGACCGTCGTTAGCCCTAGGAGAGCTACTGGTGGAGTTACGATGATTGTCCACTAAAGCATATTTTTGAAAATGTTTTGAATTTCCGCCTTATTAATATTTAGGAGTTAATTGTGACCAATCTTTGTTAGCTTATATGCATCTTCAGAAGGGTGCCTTGATTCAGCTTTTAGTTATAAGTATGGCTGAACTATAGAAACAGCGACTGATATTTGGAGCTTGTCATTTTGATATAGTTGAAAATCAATATCACGATACATTACGATTCTCATGCAGGACTAAACTCCTTTCGTGAATCTTACTACAAGCCACAATATTAAAATTCTAAAACTTAATATTAATAATAAGCGAAATTTAATGTTTACTTTACAAACTCAAATGAAACTCATATTCGAATAAACATTCTCAACTCTGACTATATTAGCTATATAATGCATCTATGCGCAAGCCATACTGTGTATCAAGTTGATTTCAATCTACTGAATTTGAAATTATGGTTCATTTAGTGTCAATTTGGTGGTCCAAGTGTCATGAACTCACCAGCTAGTTCTTAAGTTATCAATTTTAGTCCCTGACAACAGTCTGAGTGAACATCACCTAAAAGTCTTACACAAGAATGGAAAAGTAGATCTGTGTTCTTTCTTTTTCATTATTTATTATGATAAACAAATCTCACAAAGTATATTTTCTTCTAATAGAATTGGAATGAACATTTTTAATTGTCGAGATCATGAGTCAACTGAAGCTAAACCACCATGGAAAACCATGGAAAACTATTAAGATTACTATAATATCTACAAAAACCCTCGTAATGTTATTCAACCTATGCTCACTAGTGACTGGCTTCAAGAGTTATTTCTTGGAGTTCTAATGAGCAGCCGTCACCAAGGGAGTTCAACCGGGTCCGTTGTGAGATAGTAACTCACTGATGACAATGGTGGATGTGTCACTCGATTTCGTGGATTAGTTGAAGTTAAACATTAACACCGGTGAATGCCAGTCAGCTCAGTGGTCTAGAGTTCAAGCATTCGCGCGCGAGATCGACAGGTCCTGAGTTCGAATCTCGCGAGGGGGGAATCATGGATGCGCACTTTTGAGGAGTCCCACAATAGGACAAAACGGCCATCCAGTGTTTTGAGGATTTCCATGGTGATCTAACTTCAATTGACTCATGATCTCAACTATTAAAGTCACTATAATATCCACAAAACCCCTTCTGATAGTAAACATTTTGCTAAAATACTTAACACTTGTTATCTAAACCGAGATGTTTAAAATCTCTTCTGAAGAATATGTATATATTTGTCTCTCATAGAGGACATTCACAATATAAAGCAAACCTCTCTTAAGTTATTCAGTAAACATTTTCAAAACATTCTTAAATAAATCAGGTATTCACGATAATCACCGTATTTAAATCGTTTGTTAAAGGAATCACATTATAATACATAATTAGAATTTCTTAAGTAAATGTCTAACACGAAGCAACAGATGAATAAACAGCCAAATGACATAGAAAATTTACTCCCATTGAAACAATCGCTTTTGTTATTGGAAGAATTTCGCGTCAATAAATGATAGTCTACTAAGGTAAAAGTTGTTGTCTAGTAAGTCAATTACGTAACTCTTGACCCTTAGATGTTTATGTTTTACAATTTGTCTTGATTATGGTTGAGAGGTATTTCATGCTTAGCAAACATGTTTGAAGTGAATGTTTTTTTTTTTGGAATTGGTTAAATAAGAGTAAACCTAAAGACTAGTTTATTATGTGAACTCTATGTTTAAGAAAGAAATAATTGTAATTTATCTCCTGTATTGAATATATTTTTGCACTTTTTTCAAGTACATTCTTCTGTTAGCACTTTCTATTGTATTACTGTCCGTTTGGCTGATAACAGAATCTGCTGATCCAGAAATAGTGAGTCTAATATTGGAATTCATGAGTAATTTACTAATTATTTGTTGTAATCGAGTAGCAAAACGTAAAACAAAAGGCTTACAAAATTTATAATGTCATCTGGCCTACTTAATTAATTTAAAAGTAGCCTAGTTTCACTCAATAAAAAAGTAGGTGGTATTAGTCATTTCCCCGTTTCTTAAACTGATGAAAAGCACCAGTCTTGAACCCTTTTATAGATTTATTAAATTTTGACAGCAATGCTCATATTCAACAGACAAAAATACTCCATTTTTTACCTTCACCAATTTCTGCCGTGTTAATAAATATACTGGAGAATTTAGAGTACATCGTAAACTTTAATCCAGACAACTACATTATTCTCAAAGATGGATAAAGGCTAGCAGTGGAATCCAGTTTGACGCGCGTTCTGCCTGTTTGGGACTCATCAGCTGGATATACCTGCATCTCAGAGTTGATGTTCACTCTTCGACTCGAACCCAGTACCATCCGCTGCAAACGCCATCGCGTTATCCACTCAGCTAGTGAGTCCTGATAGCCTCTTGCTTGTGCAATGGGGTGAATTTAAATTCACATGGTACTGTTTCACTTGAGTCTTCTCATTGATGTTTAGGACTACAGTTGATCAGTCTACGGCGCATCTAAGAATTCTACAACGTATGGAAACGATGGGTTAAATAATTTATATATATATGTACTTGCATTTATCCTTTACAACAGACCATTCTTGATTTAAACTACATCTTAATACCCTATATCCGAAATTTCAGCATTGTACTATGTAAACGTTCATCATTTATCAAGTTTAAAATTGTGCATTATCTATGCTAAACTAAAAACAACAGAAGTTCATCAGATAGTAAGTATTTCATAATCGAAAAGACAATCCATTAGTGAACTCATATCCAATTGATCACAGCATGGCATTATTGTAATTAGTTTGCTGAGTTTAAATAATTTATAACAAATACAATTTCAGTTTTGAGTTAATCATAGAATAGAATAGTTCAGTGATATAATTGTTTTACTCACTCTGTTAATGACTCTAAACAAAAGTGCTAAAATAACCATAAAAAGATATTACATACCAATAAGCTATTTGGTTGTTTACAATGTTAAATCGTATTTCTTCTGATATACAGTGCTTTTTTAGAGTTCAATTGACTCGTCAACTGAAGTATATGTTATTTTTACATTTGATTGATCACTGGGTGGTGATCAATGTCATGTATGTCAAGTCCTTATTTAGTGCAGATCGAATGCTATTGACCATGTTGCGATGTGGCCACAAGTCTAGGTGACTCGACACTGCGTGCACTATATTATTGAGATTAGATGGTGATTGGAGGTAGTCGACAGGAAACCCTGGACCCGGGTTTCGTGCTACTTGGCACTCGTCAGCAAGGTGTACCTGCACTAAATAAGGACTTGACACACATGACATTGATCATCACCCAGTGGTCAATCAATTGTGATTACATCTCAGTCCTACAAGAGGTCGGTCGAGGCTCAGATAGCTCAGTGGTAACGTCTCTGACTGTGAAGTTGGGTGACACGAGATCGAATCTTCCAGGGAGCACCAGTTCCCTCAAGATTACAGGTACACCATGCTGTCGAGTGCCAAGTAGCATGAAACCCGGGTCCAGGGTTTCCTGTCGACTACCTCCAACTACCTGCACCAAGCGCTTAACCAACTAGACCATTGAGTCCCATACTAGGACGAAACGGCCGTCCAGTGCTTCCAGGTTTTCCATGGTGGTCTAGCTTCGATTGACTCAGAATTTCAATCAGTGAAAAAAGTTTTAAATAAACAAAAAACCATAGAATCATTGAGGAAACAAAGCAATAAGATTACAATCTAGACATGTTACCTTTGAGAACAGAGATTAGCCAAGAAACAGTAAATTGCTAAAACCACTGTTTTATATAAGTTTTTGGTTTGTAATCTTTTCGAAACACTGTGTTTGACGTTATACATAATTTTGGAGTAGGATACAGGTAAAGCGATGGAGCCAGAGTTTGTAAAGTGATCAACAGGTGCATTTTAGAGAGCTCTATTTGTTTGGCAGACATGACCAGTTTCATAAGAGCAAGTAAAATTATGGATAAGTATATTATCTGAAAGAAAATCCTTGATATCATTTTTTCTTAAAATCTAGTCGTCTCTTAATCAGTCAAACAGTAAAATCTAACTGGTGAACAGATTTCAGTCAATTTTGACAAACAGTTTACAAAAAATATTTTCTCGATATACTAGAAATCAATTAAGAACTTTGTTTAACAAATTCTGTCAGTCTTCATCAAAATACAAGTCAATACTGAAAAGATAATGTAGTAAACGAGAACACCAGTAAGAACAATCGACTGTATTTGAAAACAAAATTACCGAACATCTAAGTAAAATTTCAGAACTATACACTAAATACTTTATTTGCAAAATGTCAATCAATCGTCTCAGACTTCATTGTTCTTTCGTCTCCATACCAATCATTCTTTGTTCTCGTTCTCTTTTCTTCGATCTTCTTAACCTTCTGCAGTCAGGCATTTCACCTTCGAATGATGATACATACTATTTATATCTGTCGACATCAGTGGCACACACCACACTCATCCCCGTTTAAGCAGTCGTTCTTGCGGTGGTTCTGCCCGCCGCAACACTTCTTTCTTTCCTGCAGTCTGTGCCACGCTCTCCTTCAAAATGTCGAAACTGCGGCGCACTGACCTTCATAGTTCCGTCGACCTTCCGGACCATTACAAACCGAAGTACACCCAGCACTTGAGACGTTCAAAGACTGAACTCTGAAGACCTACCGAGCCATCCACATCTGATGTCCGCCCAGCAGTCACATGTCCCACTGCTCCTCACCGTCGACTGCACCCGCTACAGTCAACGCCACCCCGCCAGAACGCTCCACTCGACGTGACGTCTCCGTACTAAACCCTCCAAAATAGCACCTCGTCTTCAGGCCTGCAACGGCGTCTGAGGTTCTAGTAAGAGCCCATTACCAATGGACTTAAGCCATGTTAGATATCAGACAGACTTCAACAATGACGATTGTTCATGTTCATTTTACTTACTTTACTTACTTACGCCTGTTACTCCTCGTGAAGGAGCATAGGTCGCTCACCAGCATTCTCCATCCAACCCTGTCCTGGGCGATCCTTTCTAGCTCCGTCCAGTTGTAATTCATCCTTTTCATATCTGCTTCTATTATCCGACGCAATGTGTTCTTTGGCCTTCCTCTTTTTCGCTTCCCTTCAGGATTCCAAGTTAGGGCTTGTCTCGTGATGCAGTTTGACGATTCGCGTAATGTATGTCCTATCCATTTCCATCGTCTTTTCCTAATTTCTTCTTCAGCTGGAAGTTGGTTTGTTCTCTCCAACAGAAGGCTATTGCTGATGGTATCCGGCCAATGGATGTTGAGTATCTTGCGTAGACAGCTATTTATAAATACTTGTACTTTCTTGATTGTGGTTGTTGTAGTTCTCCAAGTTTCAGCTCCATACAGTAGAACTGCCTTGACGTTCGTATTGAAGATTCCTACTTTGATATTGGTTGAAAGTTGTTTTGAGTTCCATATGTTCTTCAATTGTAGGAATGCGACCCTTGCTTTGCCGATCCTCGCCTTTATGTCTGCATCGGATCCTCCTTGTTCATCGATGATGCTTCCCAGATATGTGAAGGACTCTACATCTTCCAGAGTTTCGCCATCAAGTGTGATTGGATTGCTGTTCTCCGCTTTGAATTTGAGGACCTTGGTTTTCCCTTTGTGTATGCTGAGGCCTACTGATGCAGAGACTGCTGCTACACTGGCTGTCTTCATCTGCATCTGTTCGTGTGTACGTGATAGGAGGGCTAGGTCATCTGCGAAGTCCAAATCGTCTAATTGATTCTGAGCTGTCCATTGTATTCCGTGTTTTCCTTCAGATGTTGAGGTCTTCGTAATCCAGTCGACCACCAGAAGAAAGAGGAAGGGAGAGAGTAAACAGCCTTGTCTGACTCCGGTCCTTACTTGGAATGCATCTGTCAGCTGTCCTCCATGCACTACTTTGCACTGTGGTCCGTCGTATGAGTTCCGGATAATATTGACAATCTTCTCAGGAACTCCGTAGTGTCGAAGAAGTTTCCATAATGTCCTCCTATCTACACTGTCGAATGCCTTTTCATAATCAATGAAGTTGATGTATAGTGATGAGTTCCACTCAACTGATTGTTCGACGATGATCCGTAGTGTTCCAATTTGGTCTGTGCACGACCGATCCTTACGGAATCCAGCTTGTTGATCTCGAAGTTGGGCGTCTACCGCATCCTTCATCCGGTTCAGCAACAATCTGTTGAAGACTTTCCCTGGTATTGACAGTAGTGTAATGCCTCTGTAGTTTTCACATTTGCTCAGATCTCCTTTCTTTGGAATCTTGACGAGGTGTCCCACTTTCCAGTCCATCGGCACTTGTTCCACCTCCCAAATCTTTTTGAATAGAAGATAAAGCATGCTTGTGGTTGTTTCGATGTCTGATTTCAGTGCTTCAGCTGGTACGTTGTCGGGTCCCGCTGCTTTCCCGTTCTTGATTTGTCTGACGGCCATTCTAATTTCTTCCGTAGTTGGTGGATTGACATCTATAGGTAGATCTATGTGTGCTGCTTCGATGTCCGGTGGATTCATTGGAGCCGGCCTATTCAGGAGTTCCTCGAAGTATTCTACCCATCTGTTCCGCTGTTGTTGAATTTCGGTGATTGGCTTGCCTTCTTTGTCTTTGACCGGCCTCTCTGGTTTACTGTATTTCCCTGATAGTTTCTTCGTTGTATCGTAAAGCTGTTTCATATTTCCTTCTCTAGCAGCTTTTTCTGCCGTCGTTGCTAATTCTTCCACGTATTTCTTCCTGTCGGCTCTAATGCTCCTCTTCACTTGCTTGTTTGCTTCTATGTATTCAGCTTGTGCTTGGACTTTCTCTGCTCGTGTTCGGCTGTTGTTAATTGCTGCCTTCTTGTTCTTCCTTTCTTTGATCTTGTCCAGTGTTTCTGTAGAGATCCATTCCTTATGATGGTATTTCTTTAGACCGAGAACCTCTTGACACGTTGAAGTTAATGCTTCCTTGATGCCTTTCCAGTTGTCCTCCATAGTAGTTTCTTCTTCTTTCAGTAGATCTTGCAAGGCTTGGAACCTGTTGTTGAGAGCTATCTTGAATTCATTGAGTTTGTCAGTATCTCGAAGGAAGGCTGTACTGAACCTTTGTATTGCTGTTTGTCCACTTGTCCAGTTCTTTTTTAGCTTCAGTTTCAAATTGGCTACAACTAGGTGGTGATCTGAAGCTACGTCAGCACCTCTCCTGGTTCTCACATCTTCCATTGTCCTTCGGAATTTTTTGTTGATGCAAATATGATCTATTTGGTTCTCTGTAGTGTGGTCCAGTGAGATCCATGTAGCTTTGTGTATACGCTTGTGTGGAAATATTGTGCCTCCTATGACCAATTTGTTGAATGCACATAGATTTGGAAATCTTTCCCCATTTTTGTTTCTTTCTCCCATCCATGTCGTCCCATAATATCTTCATATCCAGTGTTGTCTATTCCGACTTTGGCATTTAGATCTCCCATCAGAATAGTTAGGTCCTTCCTTGGGCATTTCTCAATGATTGACTGTAGCCGCTCGTAGAACTGATCTGTATCGTCGTCGTTGCTATCATTGGTGGGTGTATAACATTGGATAATATTCATTAAGATCCCCTCCTTCTTTGTTTTGAAGGATGGTTTGATGATTCTGGATCCGTGAGATTCCCATCCTACAAGTGCATTTCGTGCTACTTTGGACAGCATAAGAGCGACTCCCTGAGTGTGTGGGGCATTGTCCTCTTCGTGACCGGAGTATAGTAGCATCTCTCCCGTAGCTAGCCTTTTCTGTCCAGCTTGGGTCCAGTGGGTTTCGCTGATTCCCAGTACTGCTAAGTTGTATCTCCTCATTTCCATTGCTATTTGACTGGTCTTCCCGGTTTCCCACATTGTTCGGACGTTCCATGTACCTATAAAAATTTTTGCTCTGGTTGTTAGAAGGGGCATCGGCCTCGTGGCTTCCGAAGGAGCTCGGCTTTCACCATGAAGCGTCATAATTCTTCTAAATGAAGACCTTCTAACTCCCAGGGCAGAGTTAAAATGGTTTGGATTATTTTTTCTGGTAAACGTTTTTTTAGCGAGTTAGTTTTCTACGGGATGGGGACGCTAACCCCATGCCCAACCCTCCTCCTTTACCCGGGCTTTGGACCGGCAATAACCCTATAAGAGCTACAGGCGGAGTTGTTCATGTTCATTGGTAAAATAATAAATACCAACTCATTAGTTTGAAGATATGACACATCATGATGCCTGAAGGCCCCAGCTTTTGACGTCTCTGTAGTCGTACGTGTGCACTACTGAGTGTAATAGTCATCAAGTGCTTCCTGATTTTCACTAGCTCTTTAACCAAACCCATTCTGTGATACTAAACTTTAAATTCAGAAATCTCCACAACACGTTTTACCAACAGTTTTACAAGTTTTATCTATAAGTAACAGATACTTGTGAAATCATTTTCAATCCATTTCATCATATTCTTGTTAGATAAACATTCCTATTAAAAACCAACTGAAGTTATTAATTGCTAATTATCATTCTGTGGGGTCTAATGAAGCGGATAGTGTGATTTTAGCAACTTTAATGCCTTTGGTAAGTATATTTTATCACATTTATTTGCATTACAGTGTTTACGTTTTGCGTATACAAATGATATAAATTGCTGTGAAATGATATGGAACAGTAACTGAACAGTTAAACTATTCAAATGCACTATTCAAATTATGATTTACTTAATTCTGAACTTATTCAGTGAAGTTTGTGCAACCTTTCTTATCTCTAACTGCTTTGACCGGAAATCGTAATTTTTATTGAAATTTAAAATTTTCAGTAGTTATTCTGTTAGAAGTGAACAACGTAAATTCGGCTGACATGTCGCCTATTTATAAGTGATTCTCTTTAGGTATTGATATAATACACTAATGTACGAGATTCACGTGGAGTGTCGTGACCAATGAAGTTCGGTCATGTAAGAATTGGGCTGACAGCATAGATAAAATTGGAAGATTATCGTACCACATCACCAGTTGAATGATACTGGGAACGAAAATTTTGGATTCTTACTCAGGGATCTAAGAAATGAGAGTATACTCCGAGATCTGAAGCTCTTTTATTCCATCTTCGGAGCGATATTAAACTGGGGACTATTTCAGAGTTTCATACTATAAAGATAATTTATCCAATGCTCCTGATTTTAATTTTGTTATAATTTATAATATTCTGTAATAAAATCAATCTACAACTGGGACTATTCTCACTTATATACACAAATGATGAAATGTCGTTTTTGATTGTAACTTAACATTATAGTTAGTTGATAGTGATCAATAGAATTTAAAGTACACGTTTTTAATCCTTTGCACGTACCAATCTATCCGTGTGTATCTTTGTTCTTAACACAAATGGAATTCACTAACTATCACTTTAAATTTAAAATAGGAAACTGTATTTTAGAACGTTGACAACCTTTAACACAGGGGGGGAGACAACCGATGTATTTTAATACAAAATTACAGAATATCTTTGTAAAATATGAGAACCATTACCATTATTGTTATTATTATTATTATTATTACTAATGGCTTTATTCAATATTATAGTTTTGGTACAATATAGAATACCCAGCACAGGGTATTTCAACATGTTTCTCATACAAAAAACAGGAACAAAGACAAAAAAGGGGAAAAAAAGGTTTAAAGAATCTGAAAAACTGTACAACTTTTCAAATTAGAGACATGTTAAGAATGCAGGTTATTGACTAGATTAACTCTAAAAATCTGTTCGTCACAGAGTATATTTGTTAGGTAAGGTATTATAGAACTTTTATACTTTTGCTTGCGTGCATGGATTTTAATGTAATTACGTCTCGTTCTACCAGAAGATATACAAGGAGAAAGATATGAGTGAAGGGGATGGTTAGTATGTGATAAAATAACACCTACCAGGAGTTTGCATGACTTTAGATGTCTATCCACAACCATTCTATTAATGACCTCCAAAGATTCACCACAAACCTTGGTTAACTGCCTTCAGCACTCTCCGCAATACAACAAAGTCTTTTCTCAAAAGCCCATATATTAAATACTTCCTTTTCAAATTTCCAACATTAATCCTTCATATTTTGTATGATTCTTCTTATTCGCAATTCCTTTCTATTTCCGTTTCTATTCTCTTCAAATTGATCTTCATAACGTTCTGCTGCTAGTGTTTCCACTTCCGAATGATGTTACACACTACTTATGTCTGTCAACATAAGTAACATATATTACATGGTTAGTATTTAAATGTTATTTTCATAGTCGTATCTCCTGAAATTTAAGTTAAACCATTTTAAAATGTATATTATTATACTTAACAATCATAAACATGATTCAAGCAGTTTGGTATCGATGTATCCTTTGTGATGCTTCGAATGATTTCTTCCCATTTAAATTAATTGTAGTCTAAAACGGTCTCACATTATAAATACTTTCTGCTCATAAGTATATCCTTTATTAAAAGATTTGTAAGTACCTCGTTATTGCTTCTTTTAATGATGTTCAGCAAGATAAACAATGTGTGGAATGTATGGTCCCATTGATAGGAACCATTTAACCTGACAAAAATTTAAAAAATTACTTAAGATACAGGGCGAAAAATAAACATAGTTAATCAGATTAATGCAGAATTATGGTAGGGGTAATGAATAACTGAATTACTCACCCAAAGGTTTTCTCCAAGATATACGTTATTACACAGTAGTTTTGTAAAATGTGAAAACCATACATTAAACACGTCATTTACACATGTTTAAGTAGACTCTTACATGCTTCATTGTTTCTTCATTCCTGTTGTCATTTTCATTGCTTTCAGTCTCCTTCTCTATTCTCTTCATTTAGATCTTCTTTACCTTCTATCACAGACATTCCATATCAAACTGGTATTTCATACTACTTATATCTGCAAACATAAGTAGCATAAATAACAGAATTATTATTGTTCTGAAAAACCAGATTTCTATACAATTTATCTTGTTCCATTCCCAGTTGATTTCCCAAACATAAGGTGTATATTCCTAACTGAGTAAAATTCCTGACCATATCCCACTTTCTTACCAATACTCATTTTGTAGCAAAAAGTGTAAATTGAACTATTGATTATTCGTTTTTATAATATAACAAGTATATTTGCACTCAATCATAATAAAATTCCTGTACCTTGACCATATGACACAAATGGAGCTGTTTCATTTATAACTCTAGTTAAATAGAGGCTTCTGTAGTGTCGGTTATTATGTCAGCCCATATACTTTATTCTAGCTTTCGGACAGCCCAATCTATTGATTCTACTTGAGTCATATTTTGACCTTGTTAATTATTCGCTTAACAATCTTGATTGTTTTTATCAGTATAGGGGTTGTGAAGATTATTAAGTTTTTAATTGGGGTCATGAACCGATAGATCCTGCGAGCGGAATCGTGGATGCGCAATGCTCATGAGTCCCACAATAGGACAAAACGGCCGTCAAGTGCATCCAGGTTTTCAATGGTTGTCTAACATCAACCGCTTCTTGATTGTTTTTATATGAGTGTATGTGTGTACACTTCTTATCCTATTCATCACATGTCTGTAGCCCATTCTTATGCGACTATGAATATTGATTAACGCTTGACTAGAAGAAGTTGGCTTATCCGCCATCTCCACTGCATGTCGTTTCGCTTCGCTCTATTGCATTTGCTTCATATACAAAATACATGTATTCAAATGTCCATTCTCGTTATTTGACTTATTTAATTCCGTTATTGACTAACGCGATTTAAGTCGATGATTATAAACGAGGATAGGCGACATGTGCATTTCGTCAGCAATCATTTAATAACAATCATCGATACGATCTAATTGGAGTCAGATCCCGGGTCACTAAAGTGAAGAGCCCGTCGACAGATATCATCCGAGCCAAATAAAGGGCCCCACTAAACCTCCTTTCTACTAATCAATTAGACATAATGAGTATCGAAAATGTTTCGTAAATTATAGTTCTGAAGTTTAGGATAGTTTTTCATAGCTAAAGTTTTACATACACATCTGATGCTGTAAATGTATAAGGAAAACAAAAAAATAGTCTCAAGTAACAATGATTTATGAAGTAAACAACTACTTTGAAGTTGTAAACAGATCAAATTATTTATCTTCCATTGTGTCATCATTGCAATAATAATCTATATTAATGAGTTACAATTGTTTAAATAGGATAATTTGTTTAAATGATTCAATACTTTTTTATTTGGATTCACAAAATTTCAGCTTTCATGTTGTGGTTACTTTAATGGTGAAGATTTTGAAAAATCACGATTTGTTCGTAATGAATCTTATAAGAATATGGAATATCCAGGTAAATTAACTAAAATATTTAGATCATTTTGTTCTCTTATTTAATGATAGTTAATTTTACAAGTTGACTAACATTGGTCAGATAACTGTGTGAAAGATCAAGAATTTTTGGACAATTTGTTATAACTCGTGACTGCAGATTAGACGGCAGCGAATTGTCGATCGGACCAAAGACGCGTAAAACACGTAAGAACGATGTAGAGTCCCGATTGGCCCTGCTTCCCTGTCTAGCCCAGCCAGTTGAGTCCAGAACGCAAGTCTCAGCCTCTGAGATATGAATCATTATATTTCAAGCATACTGAGTTTATATACCAATCTAACCGACCACAACGTATCAATAAAATATGAAACAACATTTGTACAAGATCTAGTCAAAAAGTGGCTGTGAATGTGGGAGGTAGTAATTAATAAACTGGGGATAACTCAAGAATGGTAAATCGTATAATAATAGTTCATAGGTCAACATGAAGCTCATAATAAGAGGGGCATGAATATGAACAGTTTAGTTACATAACAATTACACGATAAAAATACACTCATACTACTTGTCCGTAAATGGATCCCAAAAACTACCATTCATTATTCTTATCAGGATACAACACAGTTGTACATTGATAAAGAGTTATATGATAAAACTAAATAATTGCTAAGTGCTACATGATTTGAAATGGCTATCTAAATAAATTTGAATAGTGTAATAATAATAATAAGATTCTCTAAACAAAGATGGATGGTGGTTAGCTATGGAATCCAGTTTGCCGCGCGTTTCATCCCATTTGGGACTCGTCAGCTTGATGTACCTGCATCTCAGCGTTGATGTTCACTGTGAGACTCGAACCCAGTACTGTTCGCTTCAAACGCCATCGCGTTATCCACTTAACCATATTAGCTCAATACATTTCAAATAATCTGATCACGCATAAACTTGTTAAAAATATTTAGATATAACAGTATTCAGAAACAGTTTGTTCTCAACTTAAACCTACCCTGGTAATATTAGCATATAATCCAACATGGTAAGTTTCACATTATTTTTCATATTATTTTCCTCTATTAACCTAGTTTCCTTTTACCTTTCATTTGTTTAGTTGATCTCTTGTTTTTGTATCTAAATGTTTTTAAGACGTATAGGTGTGATCAAATTGTTTGGAATGTATTGCGTCGATATATCGCATAGTTCTGATAATCTTCTTCCATATTATTACATTATCGAAATTTTTATTAAAGGGACTAATTGATTTAAATACCTATATGAAGTTAATCAATGATACAAACTATGAAACGGAACTATGCTAAGAGACGAGAAAATATTATCAAGTCTATGATGTCCACCATGTTAGATATCTTGAACGAAGATAGATTGTTATAAACAAATCTAATATATTTGTAATATCCCAATGAGCACAAAAATTAGATTTTCTGGTGCTTCGTGACTTAGTGTAAGACTTTTCTTCAGAGAATAAATATATTAACTAGATCGAACTTAATCCAAGTTTAAATTGTAGAAAGGAACGACGTAAGAATATTATATGCGATCATTCAAAAAGCAGGTCTGAACAAATCAATGTTGTTATTTCAGTCAAGGTGATTTGTTAGCGACATTATGTACATTTGTGTATGTATATATATGTGCACGGTGTTTCTGTTCTTCTTTGCTATTTAAACTTGGATTAAGTATGATTTGGCTATTTATTGCCTGAAGAAAAGGGCTTACACTGAGTGACGAAATGTCAGAACATCTAACTGTCCTACTTATTGGGATATTACAAGTATATCAGTTTTTCATTGTAGAAAGATTGATAGTTTTTACCTTTACCAATTGTAAACTATAAAGGTAAATGAAAATTTGTAACAATAAAATATGCTTACTGTGTATTTATACATTTAATATCAGAACAATTAAATTTTAAACTATTGACTAAAATATGAAAAACTTCATATCTAAGAGACTGATTTCAAATCAACTCATCGTTTCTTTCGACGATCATCAGGTTCAGGCATTTTTTAAAGGAAATAAGTGAGACAATTCATTACTACACCTTTATTCAATCATGTTCAGATGGTCATTTTGTTTACAGTGAGCATGTGTGTTATTTAGTGACTAATTTGCTCGAGTGACTCCATTTGAAGTCATTGACAGGTTTATGGTGTTGCTTTTATTAAAATCCAGTTGAAAAAAAACTAGTGTATTGAGCCTATTAATGCATGTGATGATAAGAAAATATGTAGTGGAATTCACAAGTCAATCTAAGCTAAACCACTATTGAAAACCTAGAAGCATTACAATCTCCAGAAATCCCCAAAATTCATTCTTAAAAAAGTCGTCTTGTGTCTTAAAATGTTAATCAAAAGCAGAACGGAAGATATCTAAACGTGATAATTAATGGAGTTAATTCCATTATGATTAGTAGTGAAATCCAAGAGTCGCGTTTTGTCCTACTTAAAACTCATTAGCTAGATGTTTCTCCGTCCTGTAGTTAAGGAGAAGACAGGTGAGGACAACCGAATATATCTGAACGCAAAATTACAGAACATCTCATTAAAATCTGAGAATCGTATAGTAAATAGGTCATTTGCAAAATACCAATCGATTGTCTTAAACTTGACTGTTCCTTCTGAAAATATCAGTCCATTGTCTCATATTTGATTGTTCATACCTTTTCATACCGATTGCGTCCCGTTTCCATTCTTTCCTTATCGATCTTCTACTGAAATACATTCTATGCCTGACCACCGTCATATACTACTTATGTGGATATAAGTAGCTCACACAAACGATACCATTGTTAATGTTCAAATTCAGATTCAAACGCATTGTTCACTAAGTTACTGCATCTGAATAACCGCTAACTCGTTAAATCGCCTGTATTTCTCAATACTAACGTTAAAATTATTATCTATGTTATTGATTGCATAAATGTTGATCAATTACTTGAATGATCCATTTTTGGTTTATTAATGTAGACATTCATTATCCAGTCACATGTTGTCAATTGGATTCGAAATTCTCTTTAAGATATTCTTCATGTCCAAATTACTTTACTGAATCAAATAGCTTTATTCAAATTGGTTGTTGGAATAAACTAAATGATTTAATTCTACTTATTCGACATGCTATGATATTAGTAATAGTTGGTAAAATTGGAATATTGGTAAGTAATAATAAGATAATTCAAATGAACCCTTTTTGTGATCAAATGTTCAACTGTCATATGGTTGCGTAAGACCATGGATCATTTGAAGTTAGATATTAACACAGTTGGATACTGTCTCAATATTCTAGAGATTAAATGTTCACATGCGAGACCGATGATCCTGGGTTCGAGTCCCCCGTGCAAGATCGTGGATGTGTACTGCTGAGGAAATGGCCATCCAATGCTTTCAGGTTTCCAATGATGGTCTAGCTTAAATCGACTAATGAATTCATTTATTGAGAATCACTACAATCTCCACAAACCCTTATTCTAATAACAACAGTCATACTGTTTATAATCTGTACAACTATGTAGTCATATTATAAGATAACAATGTCATATAGGTACACTAAAAGGTTCAGGAATTACTATTTGTCACAGTATCACCGTAAATACAGAAGAGTTTATTGTTTTATTCTATTATTCTGGAATGAATTATTCCATGAGATTGAAAATTTGTTTACTTATTAGACAGATTTCCCAGCAAATAGTTTTTAAGTTGGTTACAGTACAGAAACATTACTTTTATAGAATGTATTCATAATGAATCTAGTTTAGTTAAAAAGCATTTATAAATCAAGAAGCACTGGACAGTTGTTTCATTCTAGTGTGAAACTCAAAACCTCCACAAGGATAGATCACATTACCTTCATATCTCGAAGCGAGAGCGTAACAATTAGAACCGTTACATTTATTGTTGGACGGTAAACATTTTCGACTTCAGTCAATTCACAATCAAGCACGACGATTATTCAATAATATTAGTGATAAATGTTTCAACTGATTTATGTCTGAACTCATTCTATCATAACTTCGGGAACTCATCTTGAACCAAGTCACTAGTAAACTGATGAGTTTATCTTTAATGACGTTCGTTTTGGCAACTAAATAGTATCTCAACTGAGATTAGTTTTTTTATTACTCGAGATCATGAGTCAATTGAAGCTAGACCACCATGGAAAACCTGGAAGCACTGAACGGCCATTTCGTCCTATTGTGAGACTCCTACGTGGCAGTGCGCATTCACGACTACGCCTCGCGAGACTCGAACCCAGGACTTACTGGCCTCACGTGCAAGCACTTAACCACTAGATTAGTTTATCATCAATACCTTTTTACTAATTGAAATAAAAGAAATGAAAATTATTCGTTAACTGTTGTTCTTCTGTTTGTTTTTTCTTTTTCTCTTCTTCTTTTCATAGTTGATTCTGTCAGGACTTTCATCATTAGAAATAATTCCACGTAAAACAACTTTTATTTATCCATAAAGTACTTTGAATAAATACAGATTAGAAAATCAGTTTATTATAATATGCATAGATTGACTTTAGATTTCTTGAACTTATGTATCATTTATATTGTACAATAAACAATAAACTTAAGACGTAATTATGTTATATGTTAAACAGTTGAAGTGAATCATTTTATTGTTAAAATTATAGAGTTTGCATTTTGAATAATAAAAACATACTTAATGAATATGTTGTTAATTGAATTCAATGAACTAATACATTTCTGTGAACTATATCATCATTAGAAGGTTTTCATATTCCGTTTATATTTAAGAATGAAATATGTATTCGGTAATCATTGGTTTTAGATTGGGATCATAAATCGATTGATGTTAGATCACTATTGAAAACCTTGAAGCATTGGACGGTCATTTCATTCAATTGTGGAACTCCTCAGCAGTGTTTATCCACGATTCCACTTGCAGGATTCGGTCTCGCGCGCGAACGCTTAAACTCGAGACCAATGAGCCGGCATCCAATAGTGTTAATGTCTTACCTCAACCAATCCACGAAATCGCGTAACCATCTCCTATTGTACTGAGACAGATACCTGTATCTACCTGACGAGGATTAGCTCTACTGGTCACGGCTTCTCCGAGAATTCTTTTACGAAGCTAGTCACTAGTGAGCACATGGTTTTATTTCCAATCTTGAGTAATATCATTCAAGTTGATTTTGCAGTATGATCGCTTTAGGATAAGATAAAATGAAAAATGAGGATCCATTGTGTTTTGTGTTAAATCATTAATATCATTTTATAGTACATCATAGTTCTTGTATTCACACTTGTTAGTATCTATTGATGAGCTGTATATGTAATTTCATGTAAAGAATACGTGTTTTGATCTTCGTATGCAATTAAGAACATTATTTACAAAAACACTTACCACGAAAGTACACATTTGAAAGATTAAAATCCGTTATGAATAGTAAACTAAAATGAGATTTTAAACAAGGATAGTAAGTTTAAGTACCCATCGAAAGCTTCACATAAGTAAGTTATTTTTTCACAAAACAATGATTAACGTGGACAAGCAAAGATACACATAGTTTGAGTTGAGACCTTTTGAGACTACTACTAATGAACATTGAATGTAGCATGATTAGAATTCAAACAAAACTGTATTCAAAAGAAAATTGGACTAATAAACAATATCATCTGAGTTTTGTGGATATTATAGTAATTTCAATGGTTAAGATTATGAGTCAGTTGATGCTAGACCACCATGGAAAACCTGGAGTCATTGGACGGCCGCTTCGTCCCACTGTGGGACTCCTCAGCAGTGGGCAATAAACAATAGTTGTTTATCTTTAGTTTTGCTGAACTAGAAATGATATTTACAGGTTGTTTGGACAAATGAGAAGTGTTTTAAATACTTGTATACAATAGGTAATGATTATATACTCAAACTCAACTGAAAATCTTACCTCAATAGCTTAATGCATGTTCACAGTACATGGTGAAGTATTCACGCTTTCTTCATAAAAGTTTTGTTATTTGGTAACTTAACCGTTTTTAAAATACTCTGCTTTTGGTAGCTGTGTTGAAGAACATTTTCGACAAATTAACTTCTGAAAGGATAACTTACAGTTGAGATAATCAAATTGTTTTATGGTC
The DNA here is from genome assembly GCF_000699445.3 of Schistosoma haematobium. Lineage (NCBI taxonomy): Eukaryota > Metazoa > Platyhelminthes > Trematoda > Strigeidida > Schistosomatidae > Schistosoma > Schistosoma haematobium. The sequence continues at coordinate 8,298,673 of NC_067202.1, read as the reverse complement.
GTAATTCAATATATTCGAAGAAATATACAGTACACTAAAGTGTAATAACATGTTTAGTGGTTAGTTTCTACTCCATCTGTAAAGCACTTACGATATCGACGTTGATTATGACAACTGCTGACAAGTCCTACAAGGATTCAATAGGAATCTTAGTATTCTACGATAAAGATACCTATACAAAAGTAGCAGAAAAGTGAAAAATGCTAGCTTATACAAAAAACCTCTTCAAATACAACAGCTGCCATCATGTCAGTTAACGTCCCAAAAAAAATTATCCTCTTAGGTTTAAAATGAATATACCTACTATGCAAATATTCTGCAGTACGTTTCATAATTTTAAACCTAAAAAATGTTAAGATTATGCATTCCCAAGAAGAGATTTTATGATGAGTTTTATTATGACTGTTGGCTGAACATAATGAACAGACTAAAAAGAACTTGATGTATTTGCCAGGTTAGCCAGTTACAGAGTGTAGATTCCTTAACTGTCCCTAAAGTTTTTGGCTTCAATACATAAGAAACAAATTCTAACCTACTTAATGTTATCATTTCTAAACATCTCTCCAGAGTGTATTACAAGTTTAATAGCAATATTTTTAAATGACGTTTAATGTGAATAGTAATGGTAAATTGAGGTTAAACATGAGAAAACAAATGAGCCAAGATTTGTATTCGCTATCATTCATCATCAACAACGTTGTAGAAAAGTAAATATGTATTTTCTGTTATCTTTGTGATATCGGTTGATGTCAATCAAGCGTCATTCAGAAAAACGATGAAAAAACTGTTTTAAGTTAGGGATTTTATGAACAATTTATGATTATGTCGTTCTACAGCAACATGACTTTAAGATACGAATTTGACAGAAGGGACACCTCAAATATAAGTTGATGAGGATGGTTTGAACCTAATCTACCGATTGTGTTTCTATACGTTCGGTGGCTTACTGTTTATTTAAACTACGCTGTAAAAATTCCAGACTATTTGTTTTGACAATTAATTACATAGTTATTCAAATACATTTTCCTCAATATCACGAACCGAACTAACTTGGACAATCATTGAAAACCTGAAAGACTTGAACTGCCGTTTCACCTTAGAGTGGGACCTTTAAGCGTTGCACATTCTTGTCTTCACAACCGGAAACAAACTCATAATCTCGCGCGCAAGATATTAACCTCTAGATTACTGAAAAAAGATTCAATGGTCTACATGTCTAACTTCAACCAATCCTCAGGATTGTTTGACTTGTCTTCTAACAAATAAATACTCAACCTTATGAGAATATCTTTCATACTTATCAATCATTTATCAATCTTCATTGATGAGAACCTTTCTGATAGTGTAATGTAAAGCAAGTACACTGTATTTTACAAAAATGATCAGTATATTTATTTCTAGGTTGTCAGCAGATGAAAATCTGCTACGATTATTGTTATTGTTTCAAAACTTAATACAATATACTCTACAATAAACCTAAAATGACATTTATTAGTGTATTTCTGTGACAAATCAATGTGCCTTTAATTGATCTCAAAAGCATGAGCGATGACTTATTGACGACTTACAGTCTTTTGAATAGACTGGTATTGTACTTTGTAACTTTGCACATGTTAGTTAATTGTGCCAGTGTTTGTTGTTTTGCAACGCACAGAAAACTAGTGTATTTTTTGCACTGATTAACGAAGTTTCCGGTTATCAGCAATACGACGACTACTACATAGTGATAACAAACTAATCAATCAAAATAACATAATTCAATCTGTTGATATACTTCCCTTGTCAAATAGATATCCAGATTGAGATACTAAGATTGCTTGTGAAACTAAAGAGAAACTTTCGAGAAACATATAGCAGCTGTCGATCTCTTGTGTTGGTGAAACTATCTACCGTCTTCGGCTCCTTAAGCTTCGCAGTTACAGATTTACTATCCGAATAATTTTCTGATGGTTGAGTTTCACAGAACTGTCAGTGCATACGATTTTAGTAAAACATTCGTAGCTGAGGAAAATAAATGTAACGACAAAACAACTGAAGATGTTATTAATTTCAAAATAATCGAGACAATGAACTGATCAACGTTAAGAACACATTGAAAAACTGGAAGCACTAGACGTCTGTTTCGTCCTAGTGTAGGGTTCCTGAACATCGCGCATCCACAATCTCGTATGCATGATTCCAATTCAGTACATTAGGTCTCGAGCGTAAACGCCTAACCTCTAGTTCACTAAACCGGGATTTGACGGTGTTGGTGTCTACTTCAACCAATCTACCATGTCGCGTGACTATGTTCCGTTGTCTTTGGTGGGTAAGTGCCTCACACTCGACATAGGTGAACCCTACTGGTCACGGCCTTTCATTAAAACTCCAAGAATTACCTCTTGAGACTAGACATTTGCGATAATTTTAATATATTAAAAAAAGATATACGGATACTTTTATGTACTATGTATTTATGTGTAAATATCGTAGATTTAAACAATTCTATGAAACATTTTAGTTGTTCACTTGAAATAATACACCTTTATTGCTACTTTTTTCATAAATTCTTCATAAATATATGAATTATCTAGTAACTTTATTATAATGTGATTGCAGGTAACCTATAGGAAACTGTCTACCTAGACTTGAAGATAGTTGGAACTCGTTAGAAAGGGTTATCTACAATCTTGAAGAAACTGATGCTGTTCATCGGTACGTGATATCTAGTCAGTTACACAATCATTACATATTACATTTGATTGATTAAATTCAATCGGTACTAAGAAGTAGACAAATATCACATTGGGAATCATTCAGTGACCAATCAATGAAGGTAACATTATTCTCTGAAACAGTCCACACAAGAATAAAGTATTATATTACCTGATTAGTCATAGAGTTATTTTAACTATCAGTGTAGTAGTACGGTAGAAAAAAACGTTATTTTTTGCCATTAAACTAACGAAAACTACCTGTCTATAGATAAGGGTACTTCCTCAGTCTGGTGAGAATTACATGATGACTTTTAGGGTCTTTTGGTTATTCTGGTACTTACGAGAGAAACATAAAATGAAGAACTGAAAGAACAACTAACCTTCCAGTTAACTTATACAAGTATGAGCCTCGTGATTGTGTCATTTATTTTCCTGCCCCAATAACTTACAACATGCAAGTGTTTTTCAAGATAACCAAGTTGTGTGATAATCATACTTATTTAGGTCTCGAGATCCATAATAATATCCCAGACTTAATTCTCGGTTGCTACGCCATAAAAGCGCACTGATGCGGAGTCCCATACCAGGATAAAACAACAACCCATTACATTCAGCCTTTTAATGATTGTTTGACTTAGATAGGCTAGTGACTTCAATAAAATTTGATGTTCCCCACTAACCTATATGATTGAACGATGACTAGTTTAAAGAACATTTCAGAAAACTGAAGTCTAGAGAGTTCAAACTGCTTCAAAATATAAAAGCGACACGAAAAAATAGACTAAACAAACACGACAGTCAAAGAGATTTGTAAAATGATTGGTTGCTATGACGTTTCGTACCATTCGAAACGCATCATTGACTGGACAATATTATCTGTGAACCTAAAGTTTAAACAGAATTGACCTTAATTGTCATAAAAAAATGATCTGTTCACAAATAGGTTAGAATGAAATGAATGAAAAGAATTCCACAGATGCGCATACATACACATCAGTATTTAAACACGACTGTATTGCTATAGTACCAGTATTTTCATATTTATATTTATTACATCTATTTTATTACTATATCACCCTTTCTAGTCACATTGACCTCATTCAAATAAAAAAGAACGCAATATTATTCGCTTACTTTTAAGTTGGTGATATCATTTTTAGCTTTGTACTGTTAACCATCACTGTTCATTACTTTAACAAACAGTGAAGACGTGAGGTGCATATTTTGACTTTTCTGTACAGTCTAACATTGTAAGTTCCCATTTCTTAACTTGCTTTTTTCCACTTCTCGATTAACTTATCAATTTATCCAATTAATAGCTTACCAACAATATATAAAAATCTCCCTTGAAACTTGAGCAAAAGTTTCACAATAAATGGGCGTTCAGTTAATGTAAGACACTAAGGAGGAAAATTATATTTGTGAAATCTCAATTACCAATTGTGATATATCCTAGAAATAGCCTGAACCAGATTGTTAAGAAAAACGTTAGAATGACTTAAAATTCAATCGCATATATTTTATAAGCAACATTTTCCTCCGTAATGTCTTAATATTTATTTGGTTTAAATAAAAGTGACATCTTGAATGTTTTATCACAACGATAGAAAGTGTAGTTAAGAGATTATGGTAATCTGTCAGTCAGTCAGTCAGTCAGCTACAACGTAGGACCAGGCACATATATGCATCGGTTCAAGTTGCCATACCTCATTAACACAACAAGATGGACACCGGATTCATAAAAGTAGTCAATTCAGAGGTGGTAATATATAGAAGAAAGATTGCAATAAGTACATAGTACAGGAAGAAAGAATTAGTTCGTAAAAAGAAAGATATGAAGCGGGTGTATACACCGACGCCATTGTGATCGATTCTGGGCCATGTCACCAAGAGTCTCCAACCATTGGTTACGATAGTCACGCGGACCCCAACCAAGTAGTCTGCATCTCCCAACATGGCTCAGACTAGAAGTTAGTGACTTCAAGAATTGATGCCACTTTTTGGTTTGGCTGCCCCTAACATGGTAATCGGTATAGCCATGAGTTTTGCTTGAATGACGTAACACACACACACAAGAATACTTTTCTGAGGTTCTAATGGTAAGGTCTTTAACTCGAAGGTTGCTCAATGATAGTGTTGCTTGATCCCAGTATTACACCGTTAATCAACTAATGTTGGAAATGTGACTATTGGAGTGAAAACTAATAGTTTGAAGGCGAAACACCCTTCATAAGACCTGATGTTTGTGGCTTTGACACTGAGTTGTACTATAAATGATCTATTTCAATAAGCTCCGAGACGAAATGAGCTAGACCTTGATCGTTGTTTAGTTTAATTCAGGATCTGTCAATCAGACAAATATCATTGGTCTGGTGCAATCAGTAGGAAGCGGTTGAATGGTGACTACTTAGCAAATTTATTGATACTATCCGATCAGCGCATAAGATAGGACAAACGGAAAGAGAATTACAACTCAGTGATCACTCAGTGTGAATACTTCAGTCATAGAGGTGATCAATTTTGCCCCAAATACTTCAGCCGTAACATCGCTTGAGGTGATGCTAAATAATATATATTCGAATCCCACGTTGAGCATTACTTTCATGAAGATTTCATACCATTTTCGATGGCAAGTTTTTTCGAGAATGAAATTAAAGTTCAAGGTGACTACCTGATTACTTCCAATGGTTTAGTGAATTTACGATACTCTTACTAAATACTTGTCTTCCGGATTTACATGTAGTTAACTGTCTAAGTCAATTGAAATGTACCCAGTCTTTCAGTTGGATGATGCATATCACAAACAACTTCCTTGCAAAGTGAAAGACAGATTTCGTGCCTCCATTGAGGATTCCAAGCAAGTGAAATTCCTGATTCGATAGTAAATTTCATCTGATGTAAACGTGCATGAAAATTCCCTTTTATTCAAAAATCATATATACAAAAATATTACGTCTATTGCTTATAAGGTATTTGGATTATATAATGACCAAATAGGTGTGAGTCAGTTACCCACAAAGACAATGGAAAATGGTCACGTAATATCATAGATTGGTTGAACTTAGACATTAACACCATCAGATCCCGATTCGGTGATCTAGAGGTTAAGTGTTCGTATGAGACTTAAGGTCCTAGATTGGAAACCTGCGTGACGGATAGTGGGTGCGCATTGTCCACGAGCCCTATACTAGGACGAAACGGATGTTTATCACTTCCAGGTTTTCAATGGTGGTCTAACATTAACAGGTTAATGACCTCGATAATGAATCAACAAACTATAAGATTTATTCATGTAAGCTGGAGTCGATTCATCTTTTTGATGATTTACTGATAGTTAACAAGTATTTTAATTTATACATATATATTGCCTTGAAAATATCCACTCATTTCTCATCTTTTTGTCTTCGTTGATATCATCTTTCTCAGTGTTCAGAATCGAAAAGACAATATTCAACTACACTAAACAATGGCTGCATGTGGTTGTATTTTAACTATAATTAATAGTATATTTCTGGTGAGTGGTTCTTTTGATATTTTTCAGCAAAATTTAACATATCAACTCACATATTTTATAAAATTAATTAGCCTATTCTTTTTGATAGTTGGAGGCTTTCTCGAATCACAAATTCAACAAATGTCCTAGATTCGTAATTATTCACATTTCATTTCACAAACAATCTTCAATAGAATTACACTCTTTATCACGTTGGTGTTTTACTTTACAGTTAAGTGTTCTTCGTAGATTGTGTCTCTGATATTTCCAAATAGAAGCAGATCTTGTTTTATCTATTACAAAGAGCTTAATTCACGTGTCTTCAATTGATATTGATAGTCTACTTGTGTTGTTAGTATTTTTTGATGATATTGAGTATTAGATAATGTGATAACAAATGGGCAACTCTGAGACGCAAGCACATCCAGTTGACGAGTTCCACATAGGGCGAAACGCACTTCCTGCATTCGATCGCTAACCACTATCCGTTTTTGCTTATAAAGCTTGTGAATTAAGGCAATATCGAGGCAATACGCACAGTATGAATATATGTCAATAAGAGACTGATCAATTGCAGTGCTAAACATCAATGGGAACATTCAAGTATAACAATACCAAGTGAATTTAATGTCTATAATTTTCTTACGTTTTGTAAACTGAACTCCTAACGGGAGAATGTAGTGTTCCTAAACAGTTCTGATTTAAATATTCCTCAACTTTACTTATCATAATCACTCGATATTCCAGACAGGAATACCGCTAATTTAAACAAAATTATTTTTGTCGTTTGGTACTTAGTGCATTGCATTGAATTTCGATCATACATTTTAATGATCGGTATGACTATAATAATATCCATCATACAGATAGCTAAAAAATCTAAAATCTAAAACTGAAATGAAGTTCATTGGAGTCATATACTCACTGGTCAGCAACCTTGTCTCAGTTAAATTCGTCATGGAATTAATCTGAGGGAATAAACATGCACAAAGACTACCGGAAATTAGCCACTTGATTAGCTTATATGAACAATAATTATGACGAATGTTGATAGGAGATCTAAGCCAAGTTAGAATTCGAAGCATTTTTTCTCAGATTACTGACTTGAAGACTCACTGATTGATGAGAATATATCGTTTGTTTACGTTCCTAATAATGTTCGGATCAACTAAACTCCATTTGTGATAGCCCGTTGCTCAATTAAGTACTAATTATCTTTTACCAAGTTTTAACGGGTATCGCAAAGATTCCCTTATAAATATATGATCAGATTGTTTGAAGTTTATTGTGGCAGAACATTACATTGTTTCAAATAAGCATTGTCATCTAAATTAAGCAAATTAAATTCCCAGAGAATACTAGTCATTTCAGACTTCAATTCAAATATGAACGTATCATTTACATATACACCACTCATTACAAAAATTACCGGAATTAAACTGACAGCAACTACATTTCGCAATACTTGGAGTACGTAATGTTTATCATCTCCCAATATCCTCAAATAGTGATAATACTTCTCTTTGGTTTCTGTCCAAGTCATCTATGAAAATCTTTAGTTGTCAGACTGTTTAGTTATTCTAAACGATAATGGGTGATGATGATCCCAAAAATCATTCAATGGTAATCATCAATTCGGTTAGTCAGTGACCGTCTCAGCTCTACATCATCGTTTGCACTGTTTACGAATCTTAATCAAACAATTTTTTAAATACAGCTCCCAATTAACGTAACTCTCATAAAAGATTGTTCAGTTTTTCACCAAAAACATTGAAAGTTCAATTCGTGTACTGCTTAACTGAAACATTCACACTAATCGTCACACTAAATTCATGTTTCGCAGTATTCATCGATAACAAACCACATAAAACTTCAGTAATAGTGATTTGAATACACAACGTTCAAGATCATATTTATCGATAATATCAAGAAGTTAATCTGAGATTACACAACTGAAATAAAATGTGACTCTTTTCAATAACTCATATTCACTTCTATACTATGTATTATAAACCCAATTCGGGTAAAAACATACGCTATTCTACACTATTGTTTCTACTATTAGATTTATAACTATACATATATACATAAAGATATTGACTTTCAAAGAAGTAACATCATTCCCTTTTATACTTTGGATAGGCAATATCAATCGCTATTGTTATTGCTGGTGGAATATTTGCATGGAGTTCAACAACAGTTACGGATATTTTAAGCAGTACATTAGTGTCATATATTAAAACAACATTTTCGAGTAAAATGTCCGTGGATACTACTACATTAGTGAATAATATTATTAGCATTGTTCGTAAGTTAAAGCTTCATCAGTTACTTATTATTATTGAATTGTATATTTGTGAATAGTTTAAAAATAATAAGTCATAAACAAATGTAATTGATAAATATGAATGAGAAATTAATTTTCTCAGTTGACTATTCTCAGTTAGTTCGTATAAGTTGAAGTGGGATTAGTGATGATAAACACTGACTGAGTTTACTCTAATCATCCCGACCGTTGTTACTACCTTGACGTGGTAGTCTGGCTTGCCTATCGTAATGAAGTAACCAAGCTATATTGTCTGGAACAACCGTTCCTCAAAGTCCTACCATGTCAGACAGGTCGGTTGACGAGCAGTAAGGCTAAAAGCAACAAACCTTAGGTCCAAAGGCGTAGTCGTACTGCTGACTGTACAGAGGTGTGACAGCAGTAAGGTGTTTCCTTCAGACAACCAGCATCTGCAGCAATGCCGCCTTCCCACAAGGAGGGGTGGAGTTAGAAAAGGTCGACCCTAAAAATGCACACCTCGCCTTATCCCACGGATATCCGTCTCCGGTGGTAAGGTCTCAACAAGTACGGAGCTAACACAAAAATTACCCATTAAAAAGGTCGTGTGTGACCGACCTCAAGCAGTTGTCTCTTGGGCACTGCGGTCACGCTCTCAGGTCACTAAGACCACCTCTAATCCAATTTCCTTTTCACGTACCTCCGGAAGGACCCTTCTACGGTGTAGGCAACCGGGAAGTGATAACCGCCCTCATAACTCTAACAGCACTCATATATGGCAACTTAGGCCGATGCACATATGTGCCTGATCCTACGTTGTAGCTGACTGACTGACTGACTTACTCTAATCATATGGGATTATTTATGATGACAGTGATCTATTAGAGTGATTATCAGTGAATAATTATGTATCATACAACAGATTACTGCTAAGTGTTTCGTGAATGTAAGGTATGGCTAGTAAGATATTCAAAACTTTTAATATGAAGTTAACATATTTGAAATGGAGAGAAATTCGTTGATAAAGCTGTCAACTATCAAATATTGATGTGTCATTATTTTCGTAAAACACTAATCGGCCAGTATGAAGAACAATAAGCTTTCTAGTTTGAAGAGACTAATAGACAAGTTTGTCAAAAAGAAAACAACTGATCACTCGATGATAATCGAATCGCCTGGTTAATTGTTTTAGACATATGGCTAAATTCACGCATGCCCATTTACTAAAATGAAACTAGAATCTTGACGGCTCATAAGTTAGTCAATCTACCATCCAGCTTTTGGTAGTTAACAAACACTTGTTTAATACTATATTAAACAGGCTTATATAAACTTAAAATAAGTTTGGAACCATTAAATCTGACGGAGCAACGTACATTCCATTGTTGTCTCAACGGTGCACACTCACATCTCTCCTATATGTCGAATCTACGAAGTTAGGATTTCATAGTGAGCGTACAAACTTTAAATTTTTGGATTTTAATCGCTCGATCAACATTCCCAACTTTGATCGATTTGTAATGCAACTCGGCAATCATTCGTAAGCAACGCATTATTGATGTCCGTTGATTTGGGGATTTGTTCTCATCATCATGACTAGTAGTAACAATTAAAAGTAGACTGTTCACTATTGATCCTATCTTTAGCTTGTCGCCTTGTTTTTCTAATATTTTGTCAACATAGAACCAATTGGCTTGGTTATCTTCATAATCGGAATGATACTGATGGCAATCTGTTGGTTGGGTATATTTGGTGTATGTTGTAGATCGAAGGTTTGTCTTGCATTGGTAAGTGGTGGTGATACTTTTATTGAGCAGTTTGAATAAATACACATTTGAAATGTTCTAGTAGATGGCTTAATTTGTAGTTCTTTCTCAAACCGCCTCTAAATTAGCCCACAGGATTACAGAAGATAGAACGACTGATCAAGTGACAACATGTATGTGCACATATGGAAACCAAAGACTGACTACAATCCATTTCTTAGTATCAACAACGAGATAATTCAAATCTTAATACTATTGGTGTTGTTTTACTTGTATCTTCCCATTGTTATTTAGGACTACAATTGATCAGTCTCATGTTGGCATATGTGCATCCTGTGCGGATTGCCTCGATAAAGCCCAAAGTCACAAGCCTTTTAAGCAAAGTTGGATAGTGGCTAGCAGTGGAATCCAGGACGCGCGTTTCGCCCTATTTAGGACTCGTCAGCCCGATGTGCCTGTATCCCGTAGTTGATGTTCACTCTGGGACTCGAACCCAGCACCGTTTGCACATATGTCAACATGAGACTGATCAATTGCAGTCGTAGATAACAATGGGAAGGTACAAGCAAAAAAACACCAAGTGAATTTAAACTTCACCCCATTGCAAAAGCAGGTGGCTATCAGGACTTAGTAGCTAAGTGGATAACGAGATGGCGTTTGAAATGAGCGGTACTGGGTTCGAGTCCCGTAGTGAACACCAACTCTGGGATGCAGTTGCACCCAGCTGACGGGTCCTAAACAGGACGGAACGCGCGTTCTGTATTCCACTACTAGCCACCATCCATCTTTGCTTAATACTATTGGTATACACGAATTGCAAAATCAGGTGATTATCTGGTCTCAGTGGTTCGACGGACAACACAATTGTCATTTGAAGTGAAAGTACTGGGTTCAAGTCTCAGTCAAACAATTCTAGTTTTCACCCTCTTCAAGGCTGGTTGGATTAGTCTTCCGAAGCGTAAACTATAACCAAATCCAACCGTAGAACATAATTATATCTCAGAGCCAAAGTACATCCATTAGATTCTGAATAAAAAACAAAGGGCGAGCATTCTAACTATCAGAATGGCAAAAAATTGTAAATCAGTTGATGCAATACTCACAAAATCTAATATCATATTCGTTAATTGGAATTTCGATTAGTTCACTTTGCTGTGATAATCCAAACAGGCTTAAATGAATAATAAAATTAACTCAATCTGTAATACCGATCAGTAAATATTGAAAATGTCATATAATAGTATCTAGCTAGATACTATTAATCTATGATGCATTTTTTGCAAATATAGTATCAGTCAGCAACAACGTAGAACTTCGTACGTACGTACATCACATCAAGTTGCCATACCACATTAGCACAGAGATATTGTTGATTCATAACATAACATAATTTCGTCATGAATATGGTTTAGGAAGTTCCACAAGTTTATATTTACGTAGAATTTGACAGAAATAACTGCAAGTCATCTTGTTTATTTGTAATGAAGATTAACTATTTCAATAGTATTGTTTTTAATTTCATACTGTTTTTTGCTTTTCATTGTTTCAACATTCATTTAAAACAAAACAACCATGAAAAAAATTTGAAGTACCTTGCCATTGTGATAGCAATTACTATCGCTGTAGTTGCATTAATTATTACATACAAGGTACAACCGACATTGGTAAGTTGATTTATTTACAATTCGTTTACATTTTATCAATTCTAATCAAATTACTTCAAATAGAAAATCGTCTAACATGCCGATTACTTCACAACTAGATCATGTATGATAAAACATCACATATAAAATCAACTTCTGCATTATATTTGGTCATTCAATTCCGAAAACGCAATGATGATGATGATGATGATGATGATGATGATGATGATGATGATGATGATGATGATGATGATGATGATTGTGTGCCTGATCTCTAGTAAATCTTTGAGTGTGGATGCTAGAGATACTGTCTGATTGACTAAACTTAATCTTGTGAAGTGGGCTTTGTACCTGAGTCTTAGTTGCTTGATTCTAATCGCCTCATTCACTGGATCATAGTTCCATAGTTATAATCTCACTGCAACTTTTTAGTACAAAATATTTAACTAAGCGATTGACCAGTAGATCAACCTGTGTCCTCATCCGACACATACATAAAATTTTGATAATATAGCAAACAAAACGTTTATCGTAGAATTTTCACGAAGACATTTTCTTGTTAGAATATAAATTAATGATGTAAGAACAAAATTAATGATGATAGTTCTTGAATTTCAGCACTAAATTCATCCATCCATTTGATTAAACCACATCTAGGCATTGTAGCCGAGGTCGATGCTTGATAAAAAAATCTAACTTTAAATACAATATCAAATCTCTAAGTCATAATCCTAATTCTAGTTCCTCACACCGATATACAACTCTCTTTTGACCCTAGTAAGTACGTGAATTTTGCAGAAGTCAAATTTCGCGTCGCTCATAGATGGTCCATGAATTATCGTCCTAATCATAAACGATAGAGAGTAAAATATTTCGTGAATATCATTGGTACTCAGGTTGCAACTAGTGTTGTAGTAAAAAACTAATTCCCATAGAATGATATGATTAAGAATACTTAATGTATATTAGTTTAGTAAAATTTCGATGAACTACTGTGAAATAATTAAAGTAGTTACATTTCCCCAATGACTAAATTTAACAAGGTTTCGTTTGCAACATACTGAAAATGGTAATTCACATCTGTATTTTGTTATGTATCTGCTTTTTTTTCTTTTTCAAGGTCACCTCGGTGCTAGATTCAACAGTCGATTCATGGGCTACCAGTTATGTTTCAATTGTTTCGGGAAATACTAATAGTGTTTTATTTGCTTCATTGATGATGCTTGTAAGTTGTGAATATAAAACACCTCCTAAAGATAATTCAAATGAATCATATGTTTTATTAAACAGAGAAAAAGATCCATTGTGTCATTGAGATAGAGCATTTCCTGTTATGAAACAACATCAAATGAACAAGTGTTTAAGATGGTGGTACACTGGTCAATCATTTCAGCAAAATTTTTGACTTCTCAACTGTGCGTACAGATGAGTACACGAACCTCGGACCACGTAGCGAAAACGATATATTTAGACCATCTTTTTAAATTCAACATATCTATACTTCCATCATTTGTCATTTAATGACAACGTGATGCTTATTCAATCTCATTGATCAGTCATGAGATTAGACCTGACTTACATCTCTTCTTTATTCATTGCTTCTTAACACAACTTCAGGAATCTTTCTCAAAATTAGTCACTAGTATATATACCTAACTTTTAAATCTTGTTCAAAACGAATAAAACAGCCTACAGAACTGTTGAATGTGTCCAAATAAAGCTCAAACATTATTAAGTAACTTGATTAATCAAGTTAAACAAATAATGAACAGTTGCTTTGTGGTAAACTACTTACCTACACTCACTATATATCATAGCTAGTGTTAATGGCTTTTGTTTTTATATTGTGTAATATTCACTTTACAATATACTTCACAATTTACGCAATGTTATTCAAACTTGGTTTTTCTTTTTTCAAAAAGCTACAATGTTGTGGATCCACTAGTGTAACTGACATTACCTCATCCAGTAACTTCGCAACCTCCGATACATATTCATCGCAATCATACACATGTAAGACAATGATTTATATTTAAATATTATAGAAAGCTATTAAAGACTTCCAAGTTGAACTATTGAGCATTGACATTTTAATGGGAAACTGATAAGCGGTTGTGTCCAGTTATAACAATCACACAGGTAGACTTCCACATTTCAAATGAATTCGAACGGAATTCATTATGGTGAACAACTCGTGATTTATATCTGAAATAGTCACGAATTTCATTTCAATAGTTTAAAGCATTTTGCAATTAATTCCTGTCAGGTTCACGCTCACAATCAACTGTGTTTAACATTGATTGATTAGGGATAGTGTCACACAAAGATATTCTTAACCGACTTCTTATGACTAGCAATTCTTATTGAACACTAAAGTGTATTGACAATTTAGAAGAAATTATATAGATTCGAAAATCCTTAATACTATCACATAATACCGATTCGGTAAAACAGGTCTCTTAGTCCTTATCAAAACCGGATTATATTGTACATTTTCTGACTTGATGATAGTGTCATTGGTTAGTAACAATAATTTCTAATCTCATAAACAGATTACAAGTGAAAAGTTGTTTTAAAAGAGAAATTTGATTGTATTCTATCAAGCGTGAATGTTACTTATTGTTACATACGGTTTTCAGTGAAATGAAAGCATGTTTGAGTGTCCTGAAATTCTATATCATATAGATTCGAGAGTATATACTTTTGATGTGTCATAAGTCGAAACAGAGCATCTTCTCTAACGTTATTGGTTGTCAAGATTTCTCTAGTTTGTGCTGAATTATAACCAGTTCTTTGCAAACAACTACCTTAGATACTTTTGTTTATTCCTCCTGAAAATTGGAGAATTTAATAACGGAGGTAGTGTTCAACATTGGTGACATGTGAGACATGGTACTTCGTTTGTTCCGTTAATTTCGATATCGAAATCAATAAACATTACTGGGACCTTAGTTAGATAATTCATGTATGTATGTATATTCAATCACCTGAAATAATGTTACAAGTGGTCGAGTGATTATTATTAAGTTTAATTAATAAGATACTCACATCTAAGTGAATCAGTGACCAAAATAACCTCGTTTTCATTTCACTACGATGATACACATCAATACAAAGAATCAAGCACAATAACAAACATGGTTAGAAGCCACTAAGAAAATAAAGTTCATTTAAGGAGATACGTTATTCACTATCCATTAAAGCCGATATGTTATTCATCATATCAACTGTATTCTTCTGGGTGTACACTTTGCAACTAACTCCTCCAAACTTCTTTTATTTAGCTATGGTTCGACCAATTCCATGTTGTAAAGTTGATTCGAGTCTTGCCTTGACTGATTCAACTTGTCCAACAACATCGAGTTCTACCAACCAAAATGACTCAACTGGATGTAAAACGGTTATCCGGTCGTATATTACTACTTCGGCTGACGTTATTATGTATGTTTCGTTTGGGGTCTTAGCCTTCTTGGTAAGTTCAATTTTAACATTCAAACGTTTCTTTCCATTTATATTCTGTTATGATTTGAGTTTTTTGTTCGCTCAACTAACCTTGTTTGATCTGCATATTTCCGTTTAGACCTCAGTGTTATAGGTAGTTATGGCATGACATGAGAGGAATTTTATTATAATTGTCCAATGTGGTGGTAGTTTCCATCACAAGATGACAGTGGATAGAAGACTGTTAAAAATAATGGAAAGAGATCTAGACTTCCGTTTCGTCCTGGTTTGAAGCTCTTTAGCTAAGGCATATTCTTATGCGGTATCTAATCTAAGATATCTTGAACAGTCAT
Source organism: Schistosoma haematobium (assembly GCF_000699445.3). NCBI lineage: Eukaryota > Metazoa > Platyhelminthes > Trematoda > Strigeidida > Schistosomatidae > Schistosoma > Schistosoma haematobium. The sequence continues at coordinate 8,282,997 of NC_067202.1, read as the reverse complement.
CTCCTAATAACAATTAAGATGAAACATATGTTCAACAGCTTCAAACGTCTAACAAAAAGTAACCTTGAACAATGATAAATGTGCTTATTTTCTAAAGGTAAAGTGGTATGTACGAATTCCTCACTTGAAAGCAATTGGTTTCTTGCTGTCTTATGCCTGATGTTAGTCAAACTCTATCAATCTGCTTGTAATGTGTGTTCAGTAATCTAAGAGGCTCAACATTAGAACTAACTTTGCTTCGATTTTAGGTAGTTAAAATCAATCGACAAGCAGTATAAAATGAAGAGCTCCAAATTCGACGAAACCTGGATCTGAACTCGCTTACTGGCTACAACTCATCTATTTTATAAACTGTTATCCACTTTAAAATTAATTTGGAACTTAAACAAACACTTAACACTAAAATCGACTGACACATCGAATAGATTGCCTGATACATGACTCGTATTTTCTTGTGGTAAAAGTTGAGAAGTATTAAATAGTTCAGATGCTGAAGTAACTAAACTACGTGAACTTTTCAGAACCAACATGTCTGTATTTGTTTCAAATAGTTTTAAATGATAATTTACTCAGTACTTATGGTCATGCAAAATAACCAAAATAGTAGTATATTTAAGTCAGAAATAATCAACGAATTTGTCTGTTATGTTGGAACTATATACAGCAGATAAGCAGTATCGCCGAAGAATGTACTTTCATCTTACACACACAGACACGAATACACAATATGAGCATTTGAAATTATGTGATTAACCTAGGTTTGTCAGGAATATCGACTCCTCCGCTTAAAAATTAATTCTACCACTGTCGATTAGATAACTGCTTTATTAATCTAGAGTTCGGACCATATCATCCTCGTACCAAGATAAAAACATCACTACTTCGAAGACACATCAACACCTTAAGAGTTAATCTTCTTCGGTGTTGCTATCAAAGCGTCATCGGTGATGAAATCGACAAACAAAGTTTAGATCGGATAAGTCAATCATACTCAAACGATTGTGTAAAACTATTCGTAAGCTCTTAAATAATACTCCATGGTGTCAGTTTGCCTAATAGATTACAAAAACATAGGAAGTGATGACAATAGAAATCTCGAAACAACACATAGTTATGAATATGTTCTACACGAGATTGAGAGTGCAATGTAGAAAATATCCTGATCCATCAACGACAAGTCAACAAAATAACAATAGAATGTTCCATTGTGAGTAGATGAAAATTTTTCCACCTATGAAATATCTTTACGAACATTTTGTTTTAAATATCCACTAAAGTTTACATGGAGACAAATAGAATAATCATTTCCAGTGTTTTTAATTCCGAATGGTTCAGGTTGTTCATCATTATTCTACTAATATTTCACTGACTAACATATTAGACAAAATTTAATTTATCATCTTATTTAGTTGAAACGTTCATATACACAATATCTACTTTAATGTGACGACAGTGGAATTTTCACTCATCACTATTTGCTTATAGATAGATTTTTAGTATTCAGTTATGAGATCACACAGATACTCTAGCGAAACAGTCAACGAAGTGTGAAAATCGAGATGTGTCTAGTCTAAGTAAACCACACTAAACTCGGACCGTGAATCACAACGAGTAATCTCACTATCAAAATCACTCATAATCTGCTTAAGAAATAAAGCATTAATCGAACTGTGACAAAACATCACAAATGTGTTATGATAATGCTGACTTTCAATTAATAGAAACTAATAGTCAGAATATAAATGTACAAAGAACAGTCTAAGGCACTCAAACAACTCTTCGAAATGAATGTTACTACAAATAGACGATATTAATGGTGACGATGTTTGTTAGTTTTCCAAAAACACAGTTGATTTGGGAAAGATTATGGTTTTAATCAGTCTCAATACAAAAGAGTGAGAATATCTAACGACGTTTGACTTTCTGATATATGCCGGTTACTAACGAAATGTCTGTGACGACCGATCTGTAAAATGTCAAGCGGTATACAGTTAAACTAGTTTCTTAAATGACAAGCTTCCTCATTCATCAGAAAATTTGTCATTGATTACTCATTCCAATATCCAACTTTAATTCATCCTTCACACTCGTTTCCATCAAAACAATCCAACCAATCGCATAATTCATTAAGAGAATTCAACACAGTTTTGTAGCTGTATTAAATGAATTAGTGTAACAATTTTACTTCACCCCATTGCACAAGCAAGTGGCTATCAGGACTCAGTAGCTAAGTGGATAACGCGATGCCGTTTGAAGCGAACGGTACTGAGCTCGAGTCCCAGAGTGAACATCAACTCTGAGATGTAGGTACATCCGGCTGACGAGTCCCAAATGGGACGAAACGCCTGTCAAACTGGATTCCACTGCTAGCCACTATCCATCTTTGCTTATAATGCTTGTAAATTAAGGCAATATCGAGACATACGCACAGTATGCACATATGCCAATAAGAGACTGATCAATTTCAGTCCTAAAACATCAATGGGAAGATTCAAGTAAAACAATACCAAGTGAATTTTACGAATTGTTTATCATATCGATGACATGATAATCTGATCAGGCAAATCAATCATCAGTTTCTACATGATCTGAACTATTTAGCTTTATTCGTTTCAACGTCTGTCAGTGAAAATGACTAACGACTGTAGTCTAAAGATAAACATTGTTATTGAAAAATATCGTTTGCTATGTGTTCATCAATTAAGTCTTGAAATAATTATAAACAATGTCTGACTATACACATCATGCATCAGTATGCTAATTTTATCAAGTAAGTTAGTTGATTAACATAAACTTATTCATGATTATTGAATTGGTTTAGGAATAACATATATCTTACCCACCTATTTAAATCCACTGTTGTTGTTGTTGTTGTTTTTTGTTTTCTATTTGTACTCACATTCCAGGTAGTGTTGATTATTCTAGCATCATTTTCAATTGCTCAATTTTAATTTTACATTGAATAGAGAACTCCAATATGTTCACAAACATTATTGTTCGTGTATGCTATGAGAAAATCTGATTATGAAAGTTACATTGGACCGGTTCTTTGTTCGTTTGTTTGTTCGTTTGTTCGCTTCACTTTTCATCAAATTTAGTCGATTCACCTTTATATATATAAATATATTCTATACTAGTGATGAACAATTAAAGATTATTTTATTGTTTTCAGAGTCACCTTTAAGCATATTAAATAGTCATGAAACATGTGATTGGTGAATCTCATTAAGGATACTTTTAATTGTTCCATAAACAGGTTGTGATGTGATTTTCAATTTAAACCTTGTCAATTAGATAGAATTATATCTAAGCTAATGTGTGCTTTTCATTGCACATGAAGTAATATGCTTGTTCATTATGTGTAGAATGATTGGAATATTACTGAAATGTCCAAACGGAAGTAAGCAAAGTCACAGTTCAACATGAGATTAACTTTGTATAGTAACGACCGACTGCCTCGACGTGCGATGTTCAGTGGTATAGGAGTAGGTTGGAAGAAAGCTAGGGGTTGCCAGACCAAAACATGGCACAAGTCCATGACATCAATAACAAGTGGACTGAGTCATGTTGGTAGGTGTAGACTACCTGGTTGGGATCCGCGAGATGATAGTAACCGATGTTTAGATACGTTAAATGACATGGATCGAAATTGTTTGCAATGGCGCAGGTGCATCCACTCTTTGTGTTCGCCCAAATTCTAATCTTCTGAATTCTTCGTATCCCTTTTTTTCTCTTTTCAAATATATCTCATTGCATTATACTCCTTGAATAACATCTCCAAACCCTAATCTTCCCGATTACTGCTTATACTTTTACTACCTCTACCACTACGAGATTTGAATCGACAACTGCATCTCTGTGCTAATGTGATATGGCGACTCGAACTGATGTACGTACGTACGAAGTTCTACGCTGTTACTGACCGACTGTTATTATACAGAAATAAATTCATTTATTTAATAGAAATGCAAAAGTGAACGTTGAAGTTATTTAAGTCCTACACATATCATGATGATTAGCAATGATATATCAGTTGTTAGTTGCTTAATATAATACGGATAACTGCTACTTAACTTTTGTGGAGTAATCGTTATCAACTAACTTCTTTATCCGATAAATTCAAGTGAAGTCTTATTTGAACTAAGAAGTTTAAAGTTTCTGTTATGAATTTCTTCTACTCATGCCCTCTAACTATGAATTTGAGAATTCATTTACACTGTAAGCTTATCTTCGATAGTTTATACAAACATTTAAATCGTTGCCGATCTATTAATAAGAACAATAGAGAAACTATCCCAGTGGCTTGTATTATTCTGTATTATTCAGGCTTATAGACTCGTGTAATTACGTGTATGAAACAGAAGATCATGACACTTTTTAAATCATGAGTCCTAAAATATAAAATTTTGAGACATCTGTAAATTATCAGTTCTTGATGAATAGCTGAAAACTTGTTCACTGTTGGCCACTTCAGATCTAACAGCTAATGATTACAAGAATTCATAACTTCGTCACCTCTACCCATTTCTATCATCTTTATGTGACTTCACAATAGATTCGCTCTTAGAATTCACATTGCTGTCACAGGACATTCCGGAGATGGAGTTAGTCGATCATGGCCAACTCTTCTACATGGAGCAGGTGGATGATACTATTTCGTTGAATCAGAATGAACAGCTCACTGAATGCTTACTTACATCTGTCACAACTCGTGGAGGAACATAGACTAAACATCAGCATTCTCCATCCAACCCTGTCCTAATCAATCCTTTCCAGTTATTTCCAGTTGCTATTCGTCATTTTCATATCTGCTTCTAATTCTTGACGTAGTGTGTTCTTCGGCCTTCCACTTTTCTGTTTCCCTACAGGGTTTCAAGTTAGCGCTTGCCTTGTGATGCAGTTTTATGACTACTTCAATGTGTGTTCTAGGGAATTCCATCGTCTTTTCCTGATTTCCACCTCAACTGGAAGCTGGTTTCTTCTCTAACAAAGTAGGTTGTTGCTGATGGTATCCAGTCAACGGACATTGAGTATCATATGTAGACAATTGTTCATAAATACTTGTACGACTTCGATCATTTTTGTGGTAGTTTGTGTTGAAGATTGTGACTTTAATTTTGGTTAACAGTTGTTTCGAGTTCCATGTGTGCCTCATCTGTGGGAATGCCGTCCTTGTTTTACCAATCCTTGCATTCACGTCTGCATCAGATCCCCCCTGTTCATTGATGATGCTACCCAGATAAGTGAATGTTTCCATCACTTCTAGAGCTTCTCCATCAAGTGTGATGGTGTTGGTGTTCTCCGTGTTGTGTTTGAGGATCTTACTATTTCCATTGTGTACGTTGAGAGCCACTGATGCAGATGACATAAATTATTTGTAGTACTGCAATGAAATAATTATATTGAACTGAAGTTCTGTTTAAAAGAACAAGTGGAATACTCTGTGAGAATGACCTTGTTGTTGATAAATGAATCACTCTGTCGGTATTTTCTGATGAAAGAAACATCATAAATGTTTCTCGATTATCGTTATTGTTATTATTATTTTGTTTTCTTTTTGTATTTAGGTGTTGTGTGAAATCGATATGATCACCTTTTATTCCTTTTTTTATTGATTTTCTTGTAATAAAAAATGTAAATGTAGTTAATACTCTGTTGTCTTTCTGAGAGTTCCCTCTTAATTATTTTGTATATTTTTCTTATATTTTAGACAAATTAGTATTACAGAAGATCATCTCATCACTTACTCTTCTAAGTAATGTCAGAGTAATAAGAAATAGGTTAATTTTCAAATGATTCCATGCTCTGTTTTTATTAAATTTACTATGGAATTCATAAGGGTTGTTTACTTATTTGATCTGATTACATATGGCATGTTAAAATGGACACAGATGGATGGTATCACTGATAAGATATTCGTAGCATTCTCCCATCAATCGTGTTACAAATGAGAACAAGTTAGGGATTTCTGTGATAGAATTGCACTACTGATTCACGTTTATTGGTATTGGACAACAAACATAAATGTATTTTTGGAATTAAAAGAGGTGAATAGTTCGGATCATGTAGAAACCGGTGATTGATTTGCCTGATCAGATTATCATGTCATCAGTATGATAAACAATTCGTAAAATTGTTACACTAGTTCATTTGATACAGCTACAAAACTGTGTTGAATTCTTTGAATGAATTATGCGATTAGTTGGATTGTTTTAATGGACACGACTTTGAAGGATCAATCATAAGTTGGATATTTGAATGAGTAGTCAGTGACAACTTTTCGGATAAATAAGGAAGTTTATGATTTATGAAACTAGTCTATCTGTTTACCACGTGATATTCCACATTGACGTTTCTTCATATCGGTACATTTAAGTAGATATTTTGGAGATGAACTTTTCAACTACTTAAGAGGATAAGTAACATTTTATAGGCACTTGAACTTATTTACAAGGTTTCGTTCTTTATCACTTTTCTTTCCTATTTGAATATGCGTAATAATAACAAACATGGTTACAAACTAATGGTAATACATAAAATCTGATCTGAATTCGAATCGAACTATTTCTACAAACAGTCTACTTCACGAGTAAACAAAATTCGGTTTGATGAATTTGTCAACAACTAATTCTCTAACAAACATAACAGATTTCATAATTAATATCGTGAAATGATCTTATCTAGACAACCATTGAAAACCGGGAAAAACTAAATAGCTGTTTCGTTTTAGAACACAAATCCTCAGAAATGTCTATGAAGTGGAGTTGAAACATGTCAATTGTGCTGCACTTGCATTGGCAGATTGTTGCGTAATATTACAAACTGATCTAAGTTAAACATGCCAACCACTGAGGTCTAGAGATTAAGTATTCTCTCGCGAGCCTGAAGGTCCTAATTAGCGGGGCTTTAGATACAAACTCCTCTCAAGACCTGCACTAAGGAGAAACAATTATCCGATATTTTCTGCTTTTCAGTAGTTATTTAACTAAGATCGGTACGTGACTTTAACTACCCTTTTTTTTAAAAAAATTTGTATTAGCCCCCATTTTATCACCAAATTTCACGTTTCAAATCAATACTTCACTAACATTGAATCACTATTTGTTATGTCACATATTAGAAAAATTATATTGAACAATCTAGAGATGTGGTAAAAATATTTTATATATGATACACTATACTTACTACTTTCTAAACTATTTTTCTCAATAAAAATAAAACATTGTTTACTGTATTGTCTATTTAGTCTTAAAGTGATAACATTTCTTTTCTCTTGGTATTAGTTCCCTCTCTCTCTCTCTCTCACTCTGTCACTCACACAAAGCACACTGATACACAAGCAAACATATCCGTTGTACACACATAACCTCATAGGTCTACCATATATATAATCTGATACATTATTCTGATACATTCTATACTCTATAAGGGTTATGCTATCTGATTTACACCATGGGAACTATTTAGTGTATAAATAAACTGCCTAAATAAATACAGACAATCAATATCTGTTTGTTTGTTTGTTTTTGCTGAAAGTAATTGATCGGTCCAAAATTATCATTTTTTCTTCTGAAAAAAAGATCTACATTTAACCTTTTTTATGTACGAAAAAACATAAATAAATAAATAAATAACGATAAAAAAATCTGTGACGAAATTTATGTATCTACAATGTTGATTTAAGTTAGAATAAAACTGATTTTAAATGAATTTTGTTTTCACAATTAGTGTAACCATGGTGATTAGAAATGAACTTGGAAAGATTTATTTGATCTAAGAATGTTCTCATTGAATAAGAAGATTCAGCGAAGAAAATTTTGTTTTCAATGAAATTGTTTACTTAGGCAGAGAAACTATAATTTATGAATGAACCATTCATGTATAAGATAATAGGTCTTGGATTCTGGACGCGAAATTCACTCATCCATTTGGATAAATAGAGTTTTCAGTAGAGGGGTTGTGGAGATTATTAAGTTTTTGATTGAGATCATGAACCGATTGATGTTAGACCACCATTGAAAACCTGGAAGCACTGGACGGCCGTTTCGTCCTATTGTTGGACTCCTCAGTAGTGCGCATCCACGATCCCGCCCTAGGATGTTCGAACCCAGGGCTTTCAGTCTCGCTTAGGAGCGCTCAACCTACTGGACCACTGAGCTGGCCGTCATCCGGTGGTGTTAGTGTCTAACATCAATCAATTCACGAAATTGAGTAACCATCTTCCATTGTACTGAGGTAGATACCTGTCTCTACGCGACACAGATTAGCTCCATTGGTCACGGCTTCTCACTAGAACTCCGATAATTCTTTCACGAAGCTAGTCACTAGTGAGCACATTTTAATTATTTGTATAGGAGTTGTGGAAATCTCCACATTATAGCTGATGTCAGTTCATGATGAAAACCCGAAATCGAATTACTTATCTTAATCATCAACTGTAAATTATAATTATAATTCCTTACACAGGTTTATAACCCTCATTTGGACCTTGTTATTAAGTGCTCATTCTCAAGGCCAGTCTGGAATCACTCAAATGTCGTCCATAAATTATAGTCTCACCACTTAAGTTGTATATTCATATTTGTAGTTATATAGAAAATATATGTCTATAGAAGGATAGAAAAGATCGCATCATTAAGTGATACAAGATTGTAAATATCAAATGAGACTGCATAATAATCAAGGGATTAGAGAAGAATAGAAGGCTACAATTAATTTATGGGTCAAAAAAATGACAAAGGTCATAATAATACAAACTGAATAATAATCAAGTTAATAATAATTACATAACATACACAATGACATAACAACAATTGAAAAGATCAATAATGATCAAATAAATAAAGGAAAAACAATAAACAAAATCATATCACTAACATGAATTAGGGTCAAGGAAAGATGAGAGATTGGATGAATCATTTTTACATGCAAAGTTTGGACTTGAGTTTATGGATTGTCTTTGCGTCAGCAGTGAATAAAATATTGATCCAACATTCTTCCGATCCAATTCCTGTGACTGTGTAAATTACTTTACTTCATATCTAACAACTGAATAATTATCGGACCCATGAATTATTTTTATCCTTTTATTCCTTCTTTATCCATTGATTATTGTGTATCCTCATTTGATAATAAAAGTTTCGAATCAATTTATGATACAATCTTCTTGTATCCTTCTATAGACATATCTTTTCTATATAATTATAAATATGAATATGTAAATGATTTCGTGGAAAAGAACATTTTCTTCTTCGCTGAATTCTATTTATTCTTATTCAATGACACTATGGGCTTATTTTAATTATCTGAAGAGTTGAAAGAATAATCTCACTTGAAAAACTTGTGTCGCTTCATTGTCCTATTTAAACTTGAATTAATTTTGATTTGAAAGTGACTTACACTGAGTTATAAAATGTCAGAAAATCTAATTTTTCCACTTATTTGGGATAAAAATCTGATTTTCTGGTTAGCATTTTTTTAGCGAGTAAATATCGTGATGTCATTTTATTTTCGTGTGGGCTGTAATACTGCCTGGGTGACCGAACTGAAGCAGGTGATTTTCTTGGGGGGGGCCACACCCAGAACCTTCGACCTGAAGGTCTGATGCACAAGACAGTGGAGCATTTTAAGGAGATGCAGTCCCATGGTAGCTGGTGACCAACGATTGGTTCGTACGCTATTTGTTCGTTCACGATACTCGAGCCCATGTGCACCATTGGTTTAAAATCAGGGTTTTCCAACTCTCCTAGGTGGACTCTCCATGTCCATAACCGGGTTAAAGCGCCGGACATTCGCTTTTCGTCCTCTCAATTTTGTAGACAACACCCCCACCACGAGAAGGCAGTGAGTAGGACTTCCCTGACAGAGGCTATATATGCGTGGCCATGTGAGAGTATTTGGAGAGGGAGATCTGACTCTACCCACTCTCGACCCTACCACGGCATTCGGGGACACTTAACTGAAAGAATTCTTTGTGGTTGTACCTTTCCGTTTCCCACATTATTATTATTATTATTATTACACTACCACATACTAATCTGTGGTCGTTGTTGTTCTTTTTTTTCTTATACGCACCTTACATTCTTTTGATCTTTCCATTCTCGTTGTTTTGTGTGGCGTATATATATCTGGTGCCCCGTTGTACTAATATTTATGTGTTCAAATAAATAAATAAATAATTTTTTAGTAAGTTAGTTTTCTAAAGGATGGGCTCGCTAACCCCATGCCCAACTCTCCTCCTTTATCCAGGCTTGAAACCAGCAGTAACCCTAGAAGCGCTCCAGGCGGAGTTGAGATAACAATCTACCCAATGCTCAATTTATTTGAAATTATCAAATAAATAAATAAAAACTTTTCAAACTATATTTTAGGATTTGATCTCTTCTGTGTTATCACTAATTAAATTGAATTCTAGAAGTTTTCTTTTTTACGTCACATACTCTATATATGAGAATCATAATATCAGCTATATTTTTCAATGAATGATTTATAATGAACTACATAATCAGACAATAAATATGATTGTTTATTGATCTCAATAAATCTTTGATCTTATTGACATACAAGATTGTCAAAAGACAATATATCTACTCTATGGTGGTAAAAGAATAATGAAGTAATAAACATAATGATTGTGTATCAGTACCTTTTTAATCAATGAAACCATGGGTTTATGAAAAAATCGATTGTATCCTGTAAAAATTAATTTTTGTTTAATGATAGAATAAATCACATAGTAATATAAACTGAATTACACAAGTAGAAATTTTCTTATCTCATTGTATGACAGTTTAAAATGTTGACAGTAAGCTTTAACAATACTTAATAATCTGATAATTATATGAGGCCTCCACTTACCTACTTACGCCTGTTACTCCTAATGGAGCATAGGCCGCCAACCAGTAGTCTCCAACCCACTTTGTCCTGGGCCTTCTTTTCCAGTTCCATCCAATTCTTGTTAATTTTTCTCATGTCTATTTCCATTTCTCGGCGTAATGCGTTCTTTGGTCCTCTTCTTTTCCTTTGACCCTGAGGATCCCATGTGAGGGCTTGTCTTGTGACGCAGTTCGGCGCTTTCCTCAATGTGTGTCCTATCCACTTCCAGCGCTTCTTCCTAATTTCTACCTCCGCTGGGATCTGATTTGTTCTCCCCCACAGTTGGTTGTTGCTAATAGTGTCCGGCCAACGGATCCGAAGTATTTTGCGTAGACAACTGTTAATAAACACCTGTATCTTCTGGATGATGGCTTTCGTAGATGAGGCCTCCACATTGACTGTAAATCAAACCAAATCTTCTGATAATCTTCTTCCATATTATTACATTATCGAAATTTTTATTAAAGGGACTAATTGATTTAAATACCTATATGAAGTTAGTCAATGACACAAACTATGAAACTGAACTATGCTAAGAGACGAGAAAATATTATCAAAACTATGATGTCCACCATGTTAGATATCTTGAACGAAGATAGATATATAGATTGATAGGTATCATTACCAAGGTTTGACTTGATAATTTCGAATAAATTCAGCATTGGGTAGGTTGTTATAAACAAAACTAATATATTTGTAATATCCCAATGAGCACAAAAATTAGATTTTTTGACGTTTCATGACTTCGTGTAAGCCACTTCTTCAGAGAATAAGTAAATAACCAGGTCAAATTTAATCCAAGTTTAAATATTACAAAGGAATAACATAAGAATATTATATGCGACCATTCAAATAACAGGTCTGAACGAATCAATGTCATGTCATTTCAGTCAAGGTGATTTGTAAGCGACATTTATGTACAGTTGTGTGTTTATGTGCACGGTGTTTCTGTTCTTTTTTGTACTACTTAAACTTGGATTAAATTTGATCTGGTTATTTATTCTCTGAAGAAGTGGCTTACACTAAGTCACGAAACGTCAAAAAATCTAATTTTTCTACTCAGTGGGATAGTACAAATATATCAATTTTGTTTATAGCAATCTACCCAATGCTCGATTAATTCGAAATTATCAAGTCAAACCTTGATAATGATACCTACGAATATTTATTTAACTGTTTCCAGTGTCTTAAGATAGAAATATAGAATTGATTGTAGATAGGCACTAGTAAAATTTTAGTATAATCACGAGAATTTCGAGTTTGATCCCGGAAATGATTAAAAAAAGAAAATTTATTACATTTAATTTGTTCAAGTTTCTAATAATTTCTTCACTGGTTTTATGCCACATCTACTTAAAAATAGATGGTTACTCAAAAGGGAAGAGTACTTCAAGAATTGATATCAAAACAAGGAAATACTTTATAGTTGGTTTGTATTAGTATGGAACAAATAACCGACAACTGGATGTTTGCACGTGGTAGAATCCTTTTGGATTACCGCGTTTGCATTCAATATTTTAAGGCCGAATAGTTCATTAGTAACTGAGACATATTCCTCTTTTTACTTAAAAAGACACTAATTATCATGGCGACCATACTTATGACATAAATATATGAGGTATCTACACAAAGTTATCATATTTGGCTACAGAACTTGGCAGGCAATCATATAATTCATACTAAAATAAAATTTTAATGTATAATATCACTGCACAAATAAATTTCGATTGCAAATGAGATAACAACATCATATTGCTGTCCGATAAGTTTACCATTAAACTCAAAATATATTGGGTAGATTGTCTTGAAAATATATGAAACATGCATACACTGCAAATATGTGGAGTAGGATTTATATTGCGTTTTTTTATACCTGTTTAGTAGGTCTCTATCAGTCTTCTTCATTATCACTTCACTAACCTCACACACTTGTTGTCAATTGTTTTACACATGAATTGAACCCCACTTATCATTGCTTGGGCTATTCTCTACATAATTACCTTCTTGATTTATAATAACACATATTATGTTTATTCAGACAGTAAAAATTTTGTCATATATCTATGCGAGACGTTTTATACCAATACGATTTATCACATGACAAGATTCATTACCAATATATGTATATGGATCATGGGTGTAATTAATTAGTTCGATACGAAGCTGTTTCTATAGTTACTTACTAGATACTCTCCATTTTGTGTATGCTCTTCTCGACCATAACAACTCAGCATCTAACTTCCATGAATGACGAATTAGCCAACTTAAAATGAGAAAAGATATTGTTAATATAGTAAGACATGAAAAATATAGATGATTTCAGGCATTTTAACAGTCGCTTTAACCCTATTTTAATTATGGAAGTAATTCAATGACAGTCAGTCAAACTTTCTAATTATTACCTCAAGGTTTTACATATAGAATCCGAAATGGAAGTAAAAAAACCACTAATACGGAAATGTAGTATATTTCCCTAAATATTCACAATACATTCTAGACAGATCTTTTTCATTCTTATTCCAGTAGTTTTAGTTATATTTAGGACAAGGATCCTTCAAAAATACTTAAATACCTTCATTGATCCATTATTTTGGTAGATATACATAAAAATGAGTGGACAAGATCTTACCTCAAAAACATTCAACAGGCATCACATCATTTAAGATATTTGTACAAATAATCCTAAGTTTTCTTTCCTGTTTTTAACTAACCCGGTTATACACAAGCCAGCTATAGACATGTCCAATATAGGGCAACCCGACACGTGTAATTAAAAAAACACTACATAAATCTAACCAACTTTAAAGGATATAAAGAAAAGCTTGTTGAAAATGATCTTTCATTTACCCACTAGACGAACAAAACAATCCCTAGTGCAATAAAATGTGTTTAAACCTCAACATATGGTAAAATTCTTAATGATAAACATACAATAACAATTGAAATCCAGCTTCTGATTAATGTCATTACTTAGAATAATACAGTCTAAAGTTAAACAGTATATATTGGTTTATTTAGCTGAATAAGAGAACTATCAATCCGTACTGAAAAAAATCTATACTACTGCAAATGGTTGAAGATTAAACAATACAATTACAGAGACGAATCTTGTGGATAAAAGAAACTTATGGAACCATCCTCGATACTCAGAAAGTCGTCAGCATCATCCGGAATTTATACGACGGGCTGCAGTGCAAAGCGGTGCATGGAAGACAGCTGATAAACGCATTTCAAGTGATGATCAGAGTCAAACTAAGTTGCTTACTCTTCCCCTTCCTCTTCCTTCTGGTGGCTGACTGGATTATGAAGAGCTTCATATCTCAGGGTAAGCGCTGAATACAACGGACAGGTTGGATGAAATAAGACGATTTAGGGTTCACAGATAACCTATTCCTTCTATCCCATGCACATTAACAAATGCAGGTTAATACAACCAGTGTAGCAGCAGACTCTGAATCAATAGGCCTGAACATACAAAAAGGAAAAAACAAGACTTTAAAATACAACACAGAGAGCATCAACAAAATCACACTTGATGGAGAAACTCTGGAAGTGATGGAAAGTTTCACGTATCTGGGTAGCATTATCGACAAACAAGGAGGATCAGATGCAGACGCAAGAGTGAGGATTGAAAATCAAGGATAGGATTCCCACAGTTGAAGAACATGTGGAACTCAAATCATCTGCCGATCAATATCAAAGTCACAATCTTCAGTACAAACGTCAAGACAGTTCCAATGTACGGAGCTGAAATGTGGAGCACTACCATTAAACCAATCGCCTTCTCTTGATAAAAGTAGGTCACTACAAACTCAATGATTAAGTTGTGTGCAGATCTATGTTATTGATAGAATTTATTTCCAGCATTTTTGTTAAGATATTCTATTCTATTCTACTATTGAAGGTACAAGTACTTCTAAACAGTTATCTACGTAGGATTCTGAATGTCCGTTAAACGTATACCATCAGCAACAGCCTACTGTGGAAGAGAACAAACCATCTTCCGGGTGAAGAGAAAATTAGGAAAAGGCCTTGGAAGTGGCTAGAACACACATTGAGGAAATCATTAAACTGTATCACTAGGTAAGCACTAACTTGGAATCCTGAATGGGAAGGGAAAAGAAACGCACTGCGTCAGGAATTGAAAGCAAGCATGAATAGCGATTTAAAGAACTGGAAAGGATTGACCAGGACAGAGTTTTGTGGAGAATGCTGGTAAGCGGTCTATGCTGCTCAATGGGGAGTAACAGGCGTTCGTATTTAAGATTAGTTGCATCGAATCAGATGATTTGAAAAGTTTTAGTTATCGACAGTGTAAGGGAAAGAAACTAGACTATTCAATTTCTACCTACATGTAAATAAACTGATGTAAATCGATATGATATTACAGTCTGTTTATTATTATTGTTATTATTGTGACTATAAACAACAAAAAGTGTAAAAACTATTTAACCAGTTGTATAATTTCTTAGTCGATATCATGTTGCTCATAAACAGAAGTTCAAAACCCATCCTACATTCAACTTCAAGGCAAATAACGTATATTTAAGTGGATTTTGAAAATTTTATTACTGATCGACGTCATATAAGCTCGATCGAAACCTTAATAGTTCTTTTTTTATGGTTTGAGTCTCTTCAGCGACGCATATGCACAAACCTGGATAGACACTTATCGCTAATAATTGATATTGTAAACTAACTGAACCTAGAACTGAGAACCACTGGATGTCAACTCGGTTCTTTGAAGGTTAAGTGCTCTTCATGAGCTCCATAAGTCCTGAGTCCGACACCCGGTAGGGTTGTGAATGTGTACTGTCAATCAACTTGATATTAAGACAAAACAACTGTCCAGCGCTTGCTAGCTTCCGATGTATGTTTAAACACATTTACTCTGTGGTGTACGCTATAAATTGAACACTTTCCACTAAACTCTTACTCTAACACTGGATGTTATTTGCATGAAATCACGAAAGTATGGATTACAGAATAAAGATAATCTGGATCAATCTTATTGACCTAATCTCAAAAAACATTCATTTTATGATCATTCATGTTTCACATAACTTTTAATCACGACTTATTTTGTAGTGAATATTTTGCTTATAAGTTTGTCTTTGAATATTCATTTATTTAATAGGGATTAATTAGTCCATACGGTTTTTTTAATGCAGAACTGTCACTTAGCTACACGTCAAATAACTATGGAGAATCAAATTCACATTGACCTTATAAAGTACACTAAATTTATTGACAATAACAAATGACCATGGAGGCTGGTATTCTAAATGATTGATACATTGAACTCAGTTGTTCAATGAAGACAACGACCTCTTGTAGAACTGAGATATATTAACAACTGATAATTCATTGAAAACTGAGTGACCAATGTCTTGTTTCTCCAGTGTCTTTACTACTAGTCAAATTCTATCGATTGGGGAGTTTCCGTTTTCATACAGTTGATAGATTTCTCGACTAGCAGTAAAACTAGGTCTAAGATCTCCTGCCAACTATTTCCAAATATTTAAAATCTCAACACTTGGACTAGTATAACATGATTGTGAAATCTTAACAATGTTAAAGAACTGGACAAACATGACATTGACCAATAAGTAATGATTAGTTATTCTAACTCATACTTTACTCACTGTTATGTATCTTAGATCAGGTTATTTATCCAACAAAGTTTATATAAATTTTAGTAGTGTGTGCATTCTGAAAAAATTAATTGAATTTCTTTTGTAAACCTGGTATTAGTTTTCCTTTTACCTGAAGTTTGTTCTGTTGATGTCGTTCAGAAGAATGATGAAAGCTCCACGACCAAACCATCCAGCTCAAAAAATAAAACTTCATTAAAAATATCCATCTGAGCCACAAATCTTCTCCACCATCTCAAAATTCTCTAATTTCCAAGTTAAACTGTCTCTGATTATCTCTGATTGTAGTTCCTGTTATTATTGACAAAGTATTGATTTCACTTAATTATTAGTTACTTCTAATTGTACTCAATAAATCTATATTGACTATCCTTATAATCAACGAACATTTTACTCACATTTTAATTATGGTTTATATTTTCATTGAAACGTGAACATTCACAGTTGACTGATCACTGGGTAGTGATCAATGTCATATGTGTCAAATCCTTATTTAGTGCAGATCGAATGCTATCGACCATGTTCCCTCAAGATTACAGGTACACCTTGCTGACGAGTGCTAAGTAACACGAAACCCAGGTCCAGGGTTTCCTGTCGACTACCTCCAACCACCATCTAACGTGAACACTAAACGTCCTCTAGAATCAGTTCTATAACTTTTAATGGTTTTAGTTAAATTGACTAATAGATCGATACTCTTAGATAATATCCTATATTCCAATGTATTTTCTGTACCATGAAACCTAGAAGTAGTAAATCCTGCATGTTGAGTGCTCACTGAAAGAGTTTTTCTCTTTAACGGGGTAACATATGAACTCTGCCAAGGAGTCTTATTACTATTATTTCCCACTACTGCCTAGTTCTCATCAGCTGTCAGTCCGTGACGATATGTTATTTAATGCTCAAATTTAATCTAAGTTTTAAGCAATTCGAATACATACGCGCTTCAGATGTTTACAGTTTTTTCAGTATGATTGATAATTTGACAGTTATTTAATAATTTAAATTTTTGTAATCATAAGTCAATTGAAGCTAGACCACCATGGAAAATCTGGAAGCACCGGACGGACGTTTCATCCTAGTATGGGACTCCTCAGCAGTGTGAATCCACGATCTCGCCTCGTGAAATTCCAACCCAGGACCTTCCGGTCTCGCGCGCAAGTGCTTAACCATTAGACCACTGAACCGGCATCCAACGGTGTTAATGTCTAAGTTTAAACAATACACGAAATTGCGCCACCGTACACCATTGTCTTCAGTGAGCTTCAATTGACTCATGATTTCAACTACTGAAATTATTAAAATCTCCACAAAACCCCTTCTGATAATTATCATCTGCTCACTAGTGACTGACTTCAAAGTACATTTCCTGGATTTCTAGTGAGAAGCCGTGACCAGTGGAGCTCAACCAGGTCTGTTGTGAGATATCAGCTCATGAATTCAACTATTAAATTACTATAATATCAAAGAGTCCGTTTACACATGGATATTAGCTATCAATTTCTATTAATTACACACTTATAACTATTCAGGTAATCAATTCACAACTGAGTAGACAAGTAATATCTAAAATATCGAACAATACTTGAGTGACCACTAGTGTCAGAGATGAATATCTACCCAGGGGTAAGTTATTTGAAATCATAACTTTACATTCTGTGTATAGCATTTGCATAAGTCATTAAGATAACAGAAAACTAGTCACCAGAATTAGTTATATCAATTATTTTCACCATTTCTATGTGAATGGAAATCATGCATTTTATGACGACTTATTCTGGTCAAACTTATTAGGAAAGTATGAAATCACTTTGAATAACGCAACAGATTTGTGATTAACTTATGTGTGCAATAAAAGAATTAAACTCTTTATAAGGCTTAAAAACACTTGTCATGTGTAAAATAGATACCTTAATAGAATAGATTTAGTGAATATATTTACTAGATTGCTAAAGTAGAGGGCATAGTTAAGGCAACCCAGTACATTTTTGTTTGTAATTTACAATCTGACTGACGCTGAGGACTCAAATAACACGAGTTATCATGTTGCAAATGCTATATATATATTTCATATAGTATAATTATAAGCAAGGATGGGTAATGGCTAGCAGTGGAATCCGTCAGCTGGATGTAACTACATCCCAGAGTTGATGTTCACTCTGGGACTCCAACCCAGTACCGTTCGCTTCAAACGCCATCGCGTTATCCACTCAGCTACTAAGTCCTGATAGCCACTTGCTTGTACAATGGGGTGAAGTTTAAATTCATTGGGTGTTGTTGTACTTGTATCTTACCATTGTTGTTTAGGACCGCAATTGATCAGTCTCATGTTGGCATATGTGCATCCTGTGAGGATCGCCTCGATATAGCCTTAAGTCACAAGTGGAGTCGACTGCTGGTCACTATCCATCTTTGCCTATAAAGCTTATGACTGAAGGCTATTTCGAGGTGATCCTCACAGGATGCACATATGCCAACATGAGACTGATCAATTGCGGTCCTAAATAGCAAAATGTAATTATATTTCAACCGACCTAATAGTGGGTAACGTTTCAGAAAAACCCATCGACCTCAAAGTTAACGATGTATTAAATCGGGAACTTTAGTGTTTAGCTCCTGAACGATCACCTCTAATCATTAATTTTTAGCGATACAATCTTTGTTAATTTTTGAAAGATTTTGGCTGCATTAAACTAAATGCTTAGAAATTATCTCCAGCTGAGGTTAATGACTTTGGTTTAAATGATTCAGCTCAGAGAATGAAAGTCTGCCAAAATCTACGTCATTTCAAGATACGAGCTTGCTATCTATCAATTTAAGTCAAGAACTTGTAGGGTGGCGTCGAGTCGCAGTAGACTATGATCACCATTACAGGAAGGTTGCGTACCAGTTAACCGATAAGATCCCCAGTAAGCCAAATATCAGAAGGCAGTTGATGGCTGTAGTCAAGATGTATTCGTTGGCGATCTCGTGGTATCGAAACAATACCGAGATCGTGCCAGGTTTCAAGTGTGGTTACTGAGCGTAACCGAATTCGTGCAAGGTCACAATCAATGAAATGAAAGAATGTTTTTAGTACAGTCAAATAAACAAGTACAGTAAAAAAAATCACTGGCACAATTAGTTATAATAATAATTGTTTCCATTAAACCAATCGCCTTCTCTTGATAAAAGTAGGTCACTACAAACTCAATGATTAAGTTGTGTGCAGATCTATGTTGTTGATAGAATTTATTTCCAGCATTTTTGTTAAGATATTCTATTCTACTATTGATAAGTTCATCTAGATTTAGGCGGAAGAATGACATGTATAAAACAGAAATTACTAGTTACTACTCTCATCAAGGTCAAACCCCAACCTGATACAACTTTTTAGCTGAATTTAATCATCTATAAGGCTTACCACTAAGTGAACTTAATGGTTTGGTTAGGTCAAAAGGGCGTTAGTCTCATTCATAATAAAATGAATTAGGATAATGATTATGTGTCTAATTTCGCAGGACTAGTTAAGAAAATGAAAACTATATACAAATATATACAATAGGAGTATTCAAATGTGTTACATCTTTAGAGTTTAGAAATATGGATAACCTAAAAACCACCAATTTACTAATAATTTTAAACAATGTTTTGACATCGATATTTAAATACTAAGTATATGGTAATAAGATTTCGTATATACACTCCATTATTATGTAACGCTACTAGTGGAGTCATGATTTGACTGTTTAGGCGTTCGGTTTTTAACTTATAGGTCATCATTTCAAAATTCACTCCACCTATGTTGGTTCGGATGGTCCGGTAGTAAACGTTTCATACAAAAGCAGTATGGTGCAAAATTGAGTGAATAAAACCTTTACTTGGTAAGTGAATCTTATTTATCAAGACAGAAATAAGTAGTATATATTCATACACTGTGATAACTACCTTAGTGTCACAAGTTTACTTTATGAGAATACAATTCTTTTACACAAATCTCCCTATAAAAGTGTAATAAATGTCCTAAAAAGTACAATAAAAGTTATGTATACATACATTAGAACAAATTAAAGATAAGTGATATCAGTGTTGAACTCCGTAAAGGCGAGGATCGACAAAGCAAGGGCCGCATTCCTACAATTGAAGAACATATGGGACTCAAAACAACTTTCAACCAATATCAAAGTCAGAATCTTCAATACGAACGTCAAGGCAGTTCTACTGTATGGAGCTGAAACTTGGAGAACTACAACAACCACAATCAAGAAAGTACAAGTATTTATAAATAGCTGTCTACGCAAGATACTCAACATCCATTGGCCGGATACCATCAGCAATAGCCTTCTGTGGGAGAGAACAAACCAACTTCCAGCTGAAGAAGAAATTAGGAAAAGACGATGGAAATGGATAGGACATACATTACGCGAATCGTCAAACTGCATCACGAGACAAGCGCTAACTTGGAATCCTGAAGGGAAGCGGAAAAGAGGAAGGCTAAAGAACACATTGCGTCGGATAATAGAAGCAGATATGAAAAGGATGAATTACAACTGGACGGAGCTAGAAAGGATTGCCCAGGACAGGGTTGGATGGAGAATGCTGGTGAGCGACCTATGCTCCTTCACGAGGAGTAACAGGCGTAAGTAAGTAAGTAAGTAAGATATCAGTGTTGTTATTTGGAAAACCAAATGAGACTGCAAACAACTCTTAAAAAAGATGTGATTAGTAAATGACGTAAAAATCTTCATGGGAATAGATTTATTATTAGATGTTACCTCATTTGTGTACTGAATTTCGTCGGTTCATATTTCAGAGATGTTCTAGTAGCAAGAAACCTATCGTATTAGCTTGAATATTTGTTATATCTAAGGCTTAGATTTTTAATACACTGCCTACAACTTGAGCACTCGAACTCTAAAACCCTCACAAATGGCAAATGAGAAGACAGATGACAAGTGAAAGGAATACTATTCCAAACAATGTCAATTATGGTACAAAATTGTCAAGTATTTATAGATTTTATTAAAAACAAAATCATCATTGTAGCCTTCCAGTCCGCATAGAGAGGGGTATTAACATTTGTCCAATCAATAAGCTACATGTAGGCATTCTACAATATTTTTCCAAAAGATGATTGGATAGAATATCTTCAACTCTTTCTGAGCTTTTTAGAGCTTCCTCGAGTTCACCCATGAGGAGGGCTCATGGGTGACCAAATATTGCCAATTTTTATTTCATTAATCATAACATACGTGTTATCAGCTGGGGATAAACTCCACATTGTCAAGTCATCTAAGTGTAGCTTATTCAGTGATTACGCTTATATTTCCGTTTATTTTGGAGTAATTTCTACTGCATAGTTAATTAGAGGTGTGACTTTTGGTATGCTATAATTTTTCTTCCATCATGACAGACTACACTACACTTGACATATCCGTAGCATAATAGAGTAATATTTTCGTTGTAGAAAACTCTACATTTTTCATGTAATCCATCAAAGACGATAGAGAATGAAACACCCTTCAACATAGAGCACGATCATGTGAGTAATAATTCTCGGTTCATTTTGGTTGGTTGCCAGATTTATGATCAAAATCGCAGACGAGTAGAGTTTATTCTCAACCCCAAGTTATTAATCAGGACACTATAAATTTCGCACAAAATACATTATGCTTAACCTTGGTTTTTGATTGGTCAACTCAAGGCTGTTAGTTTACTATACTTTTACAAATGTGACTTATAAACTATTGAATGAATTAACAACAATGAACGTAAATATTAGTAAAGAGTATTATCCATCTTACTAATGGACTTACAAGCATTATAGTAATATTAAACATTCTCGTAGTATGAGTAGGCTTATTGGTCTCCATAAATCAACAATGTAACCATCTTAAATTATCTTCATAATGATAAGCGTCTTTTCATTAAATAATACTTATTTTGTCCTTTTAATTCAATATAACCTTGAATATCCATTAGCCATGTGACCAGATCATTCAAATCATATGATGTTTTCATGAAATTAAATGAAATAATAATTGGTTTATTCACAATATTTATCCGTTTCTACAAAAACTGATTCAATATGTTTACCATGGCGTCAACATTTTTGTTCACTTGAGAACTTTTATACACTCATTTTATTATTATTTTCTAAGTATATTTGATATTGACTAAATACCGTGTTTGTTGTAGAGTCAGTTACTCACTGAAAACAATGGTGGATGGTCGCGCAATATTGTGGATTGGTTGAAGTTAGACATTAACATCGCTGAATCCCGGCTCATTCGTTTAGAGGTTAAGCGTTATCTACGAGGCTGGAGGTCTTGGGTTCAAGTCCCACGTGCGGGCTCGTGGTTGCGCACTTCTGAGAAGTCCCGTACTAGGACGATATATCCATCCAGTGCTTCTAGGTTTCCTATGGTGGTTTAGCTTTAATCGACTCATGAATTCAATTATTATAAATATTATTTGTTTGAATTTACCACGCTTGTACTAACAATATTAACTAGACTGGGTGGGGTTTAAAATTATAAAATCTATAATATGAGATAGCATTTTCTCTAAATGAATCGATTTATTGTCGAAAACCAACTTATCTATTTTCTTAATTACCATTCGAACAGTTTGATTTATCTGTAATTTTTGTATGAATGTTTATTAAAACTTTGTTCTCCGTAGTAGTTGTTGTTGTTGCTGTTGTTGTTGTACATAGTTTTCTGTTGTTTTTATAAAAAAAACTATTGAATATAGTGAGCAACCATTTTTAGACTGTTTTGTTGTAAGGAATTCCAATGGTTATCTACTGAAAACTAACTCATTCCAGTCTGTACATAGATTTCAATTCGGCACATTCATTCAATGTAAAAATCTTCCTTACTGTAAAGGGATTCAGAATAGTCACTAGTATATAAAAGAAGATACTTTAATGAAATAACAATAAATATCTTGCAAGTTAATAAATTTTCTGTGAACATTAACAACGTAATAATATCAGTAGTTGAAATCATGAAGTAAGTGAAGCTAGATCACCATGGGAAATCTGGAAGCACTGGACGGGAGTCTCATCCTAGTATGGGGTTCCTCAGCAGTGCGCATCCGCGATCTCGCCTCGTGAGATTCCAACCAAGGACCTTCCGGTCTCGCACGTGAGCGCCCAACCACTAGATTACTGAGCTGGCCGGTATCCAACGGTGTTAATGTCTAACTTCAACTAATTCACGAAATTGAGCGACACATCCACCATTGTCCTCAAGAAGTTACTATCTCACAACTGCCGAGGAGTCCCACAATACGAGGAAACGGCCGTCCAGTGCTTCCAGGTTTTCCATGGTGGTCTAGCTTGAATTAACTCATGATCTCAACAATTGAAAATACCAAAATCTCCACAAAACCCCCCTTCTGAATTATGTTAATCCGCGTTAGTGAATATAACAGAATCAAACAAGCCGAATACGACAATGGATTTTGAATATGTATATTTCATACACTCAGTGATTTGAATAGGCAACCAGGTAGACGAAACAAAGAGAAAGAGGGAGAAGTGAAATGACACGCAGTGGAGAAGGCATGTAAGCCAACTCGATTTAATCAAGCGTTAATCAATATTTATAGTCAGATAAAATAGGTTACAGACATGTGATGAATAGGATAAGAAGTGTACATACATACGCTCATATAAAAACAATCAAGGTTGATAAGTGAATAATTAATAAGGTCAAAGCGTGACTCAAGAAGAATAAATAGATTGGCCTGTCCAGAAGCTAGAATAAGTTATGTGGACTTAAAACATAGTAACTGACACTACAAGATTGTTGGAATGATGGATTAACTAGCTCAATAAAAATACTTCTCCAAAGTGGTCCCAACATCACATAATTCTTAAACCACATAAAAATAATTTATATACCAAATTTTACATACACTTTGTGGTATCACTTGTGTGAGAATAGATAACAGTTACTGAAGAAAAAAACGCACAATAAGTACAGTTCATGTGATTTAAGACAAGGAACACAATGATCATACTAAACGACAGTTTATAATTATCAAATAGAACAAAGTTTATACTGAATTGATACAAGAAAATATAGAGCTTTAAATGTCATTGAACGAAGTTCAAATCTGTCACTGTGGTCAAAATTCATAAAGAATTGATACTGTTCATCGTTAGGAATTCAAATGACTATTATAGAACTGATAATCTAATAAAAAAAATAAATGGACTGAAGTGTTGATCATATGAATACACTAAGACAATTATGATATTCATTCTTATTATATAACTTGAATATTTGTTTAAATGATACATTGTTGAGCTATTCATGTATGCTTAAATAAGAATAGTAGATAATTGATTCTTATTAATTCTAAATGTATCTAGTTAAGTTGACAAAGAACCTAAAATCCATAGACCTTGAGTTTATTATTAAAATGAACACAGAAGTTATCATCGACTTGTATTTTATACAGTTGAAATTTCACTTAGTGAAAACTAACCTTTTTATTAGAGATTAAGGTTGTATCTTCCCAACATATTTACATAATACAACTCACAGATCTGTACAAAATACATAATATTGACTAGTACACTTGGTATTGTTTGGCTTGTATCTCCCCATTGAGGTTTAAGACTGCAATTGATCAGTCTGTGAATATCAACTCTGAGATGCAGGTACATCCAGCTGACGAGTCCCAAATAGGACGAAACGTGCGTCCTGGATTCCACTGCTAGCCACTATCCATCATTGCTTACAAAAATTGACTAGTACAATTCATTTCTTATTAAATATGAACTAGGGATCATTCGTACGAAAATGTGTATGAACTCGTTCAGTTTTCGCATACGTTTACATTTTTTTGTTGCTGTTGTTGTGATATTCAGGATTGAATTTCTATCTGTCTTAATTGACACAAATTCAATTTAATTAGAAGTCATGATATTCTTTATAGATGCAAGTGGATAATATATTATTGTTCGAATCGATTAGTACTGAGTTCGGGTCTCATGTTTTGTTAACCAATTCTATTGTCTTCCAATCTACATCCATCTCTGATTTGACATTAGTTACTCCATTTTTTGTGCAATCATAATATGATCATCCTGATCCCATCCATTTATACGATCAGTTATAATCCTTAGTTATAATGAGAGTTATTTATCAAATATTGTTATCTAGTATTTTTACGGAATCGTAATTTCATTCGGTTTATTAATTTCATTGAAATCATGAACCGACCAATGTTAAACCATCATTGAAAACCTGGAAGCGTTGAATAATCATTTCATCTTAGTATCGGACTCCACAGCACTGATTGGTTCATGATTTCAGTGGAACTCAGCAGTCTCTCCAACCTCAAACTGAAAATTATAAATTTCACTCATTAATATTATTATTATTATCATCATCAGAGTTGTATTACCGATAACAAAAACAGTCAGCTAGCTATAAATAGGTTAGTTATTTCTGTAACAAAACTTTTAAATAACATACTCTTAAGTTTTAAATTATTGAATGCTATGGTATAACATCATCTCACGTAAGTGATCCATAATAATGATCGAACATTATTAGTGATTTGTTCTAACTAGTATTTGGGTAATGTAATTATAAATTTTCATGGCCCATCAGTTATGTTAGAAAAATGTAATCACTAAGCTGTTCAAATGATTGTTTGCAAAGTTGAAGACAATAATAAACAAATGAAGCTAGGAAAGAAATCGGCATTAGTTGAAATACTTCAACTAATTTTAATGGATTCTAATTTATGAAATATCAAAGTAAACGACTATTTACCGGAGAAACTTCCTTTAATTAGGACAAATGCACTTGTGAGAGCATTCTTAGTTAGTTCACTTTTTGCCAGCAAACGAAATTCGAACAAACGTTACGTAATCATAATAACAGTCTGGTATATTCAGTGATTAGTGTCGATAGTTAAGAAGTCCTGGACAAGACAACATAACATTGACCAGTGTGAAATAGTTAGTATACTTATATGTGTTTTAGACATAACACTCCATTCTTAAGAACTTAAAGGAGATTAAATGCCACAATAAATACAATGAGTGACTATTCATATTTATTCTGAAGACATCGTACAACACTCAACTCAGCTTATCTTGACGCAGCAATTATATATATATATATATATATATATATATATATATATATATATATATATATATATATATATATATATATATATATTGATCTGTTGTCGTTTAAAGTATTCTACGAAAGTCCTCGAACGTGAGGCTTTTCAACAGTCTCATTGTTTCATATTTTACGTAAGCGATTTTCGTAAATTTACTTTATTGACAACCATTGGAACCATGAATCATTGACTGGAAAGCATGAAACATGCATAATGATTACTGACCGTACAATGTACTGGTTGAGACGCATATTGTACATGTGCAGCCATCATTCATCTAATTTGTTATTATCATCTAGCACATGAGTAACTGTTAAAAAGATAAGAGTTAACTAGACCTAGAAATCAGCTTATCTTATCAGCAACTTTTAATTTGAATAACATCAGAAACTTTGATGATGCTCACTATGATCAGTAATATAATTATGATTACTTATAGCTCTATCTTATTAGTGTAAATAACTGCAAATCTATTTCAAATATCCAGTCTACCAATCTAAACACTTAGACTCATCAATAATTTGATCATTTCTTTGCTTAATAGCGTATATATATAAATTACGTTTCATCTTAAGATTACATAATCGAATATACGATGAATATGTGCTTGTTTGATGTTTATCCAAATACGACATTCACTCTATTTCCTTTTCCAAATATCAGTTAGCATAAAATACAGAGATTGTACAAAGCAAAAGTGCATAGTAGGGTGATGTAACTGATATTACATTGAATGAGAATGATAAATTGTTTTGATCTAATCGTTCAGACTTGCTCTTGAGTTTGACCACTGTATATTGATCAAGTTGTATTATTGATTACTATGTGCAAAGAAATGCAACTACAGTATGCACCCTGGTGTTGTTTTATCAATAGTAATCAGTATAAAGCATAGATTATCTTCGTATGTTAGAATTTTTTATTCGTGAGCTAACTAATAAATATTTGTTAACTCTAGTTCCATAGCACTTTTTACCGAATACTTCAATAGGTGGTGGTTATAGACAGTCGACAAATATCTCTGAACCTTGGTTTCTCCCTAGTTGGCGTTGATCAATATGGTGTACCTGTAATCTTGAGAGAACTGATGTTCCATGGTGAATCCGATCCCATTTCACCCAACTTTACATTCAGAGACGTTACCAATGAACTATCTCGACCATGTCTGACTTCCTGTAGTAAATAGACTAGCGTTCAAATTGAAACGTGATCGACAGAATTCAATCTGCACTAAAAAAGACCTGACACATATGGCATTAATCACAACCTAGTAATCAGTCAATTTTGAATATTTTAAAACCCTATTCAAAAGATGAAGATCGTATACATTACAATTACTGAAAAATGTTCGGAGAATGTCAGCTTTCACGTTGAGGAACCATAAATCTTCTTTGTAAGATACCCAGAGTTTAAATAGTCAAAATGGTTGTTCCTGGTTAGCGACTTTTTAGCAAGGTTCCTTTTTACGGAATAAAACTGATAACACCATATCCAACCCTCCTCCTTTTCACAGGCTCGGAACCGACAGTAACCCTAGAAAAGGCTTCTGTAGGAGTTTTTAGAAATCTTTTAGGAAATTGTAAAGTAAGAAATAGCTCTGTGACTAGTCTTTAGGCCTTTTAAAGTAATTCTAGAGAAGATTTTTATAAAATGTACTGTCATCTAATTGTTTGCAGTAATAAGTGTTTTAAAGGAACTTGCAGTTAGTGCTTGTATGAAACACAATGAAAGAATTTTCTCACTAAAATAAATATTCATCGAAAGTAAAGTGAAGTAAAAAAAGAATGAATATTCAAGGCTTATATTTCCCTTTATTACCCCATTTGTTGCTAACATGTCATTCATAATGGAAGTGGAAATCACTATGTGATTCGTGACATTCTAATGTAAAATATCATGAGTTAATTAGTCATAGTCGCATAACTGACTCACACAAATGATATCACAATATTTATTATGCGGTTAATGACTAAAACTATTCTAAGTTTATATTGATGATCAACTAATACACTACTATCATGGGCTTTCATATTTTATTAGAGGCCTTCATTTTATTGCAGATGATAATAACAATGCATTATTTTGAAAGCTGTGTTCAGATATGTTATGTCCCGATAAGCATAATGAATGGTAACTTTTGGAATCCATTTATGGACCAATAATATGCGTACATTTTTATCGTATAATTGTTAAGTAGCTAAGCTATGTATATTCGTGTTCATACTATCATAAGCTTTATATTTGATCATTCTTGAGTTATGCCCAGTCCATCAATTACTATCACCTCCATTCACAGCCACTTTTGACTAGATCTTTTACAAATGTTGTTTCCTATTTTATGGTACGATGTGGTCTGTCTGGTCGGTATATAAACCCAGTATGTTTGAAATAAATGATTCATGTTGCAGAGGCTGAGATTGGTGTTCTGGACTTAACTGGCTGGTCTAGGCAGGAAGCAGGAACGATAAGGACTCTAGACTGTTCTCACGGGTTTTATACGTCATAGGTTCGATTGATAATTCACAGCTTTCTAATTGGCGGTATCATACGTTATACATTAACAAGGCACACAGGTCACGTTATGATAACATGTATCATTATTTCATCAACTGCGATCAAGTTATCGATGAAGATCGGATGAATTCCCTAGATATTTCAGAATTTAAGGTTTGTGATAGTCCAATGTGTTGAAAAATGCTTAGTGAATTAGCAAAAAATTAATCTGTCACTCTTTGGTCATCAGTGATTTCAGTCCCATCACGATTAACAACTTGTAGATACCGGTTATTCCAACTGATTAGTTATATATGGTCCGTAAAACAATTCCTGGATTCTACAGCTCATCAAATATCAGTTAAATCATTGTTTTCAAATGTTTACCAGTTCCAATTTTTTTAGTAACTTTTATCTTGACAACAAATTTGGATAGTGTATTCATAGATATAAATTCATCAAAACCAATATGACTTCAATAGTTGAAACCATGAGTCAACTGAAGCTAGACGACCATGGAAAATTTGGAAGCACTGGACGGCCGTTTCGTCTATTGGTCAAGCGCTCGTGAGCGAGACTGATAGGTCCTGGGTTCGAATCGTGGATGCACACTGCTGAGGAGTTTCATATTAGGACGAAACGGCTTTCCAGTGCCCCCAGGTTTTCCATAGTGGTCTAGCTTCAATTGACTCATGATTTCAACTATTGAAATTGCTAAAATCTCCACAAAATCCCTTCTGACAATATGATCTATTAGGAAAATACTTTTAAAATTGGTTCTGATCACATATTATGTTGTACTTATTATCTTGTACTCTTGTGTTTACTTATCGAATATAAATATGTGTGATCTGATTGTTTGAAGCATATTACTCTAGTACATATATATTTATAGTTCTGAAAACCTTAATCATTCAATCAGTCAGTCAAAACAAGTTAAGACACTATTATTGTAATAACTTTACTTTCACACATTCATTATTGTTGTAAATGTTTGTGTAGTGAAATAGTTTGTATTTCTGAAAATAACTTGAATCCTCTTTTGTTAAATACAGTCCCAGTTAATACAATATAATTCTAGTAATTAAGAAAGAAATCTGCTCTGTCCGTAGATAGTTCTATTCATTAAACAATTCATATTCAAATAAGCACATACGCACTCATTTCAACCAATCATATTAAAGTATGACCATTTCACATGTAATCCAATGAAAGGAAATAAAAGCAATCGAGTAACCTTGGTGACGAGACCTATGAACCAACCAATTTTGGAAATAATAACTAACATTAAATTACTATTATTATTATTACTACTATTATTATCAATACTGTTACTACTATTGCTTGGACAGTATTAATTTGTGCATACGTAATTTGTGGGTGGTGAACAGAATACAGGACAAGAAAAAAAACTAAATTTGAAATTCTATAAAAACTCTAGTGACAACACGAACAACTACGATATTCACAAGTTGAAAGATCAACGTCATAGTTACAAGTATCTGAAAAAAAAGTAAGTTTAATAAAATTTGGTCATTAGTCTAATCTTATTTTGATTGTGTAATAAGTATATGGTATAATTTAGTTAAATATAGATCTAATATACCCTAATTTATGGGTGCTTCATTTCAAAATAACCTATTAATGGATCTAATCCATGTCATTTGTACATAAAACACTCATACCTATTGGCATAGACATTGATGATGTAAACTAGAAGTGAATATTCACACTTTGACAATCATGATAACTTAATTTTTCAGTAATTCATATCAACTTCATATCAAAAATGTAGAGTTTTCCTCAAAATATGCATTAACTGGGTATATATAGAGCATTCTCTTAATACAATAAACCCAGACAATAATAAATTAACTTTATATGTAGTTGGAAAGATGCTATTCAAATGGATTAATTAATATGATAAGTGAAGTTCTGTTCAGTTAATAATTATTTAACTATAAAACAACCAATGGTGAGTGAAGTTCTATTTTAAAAGTTTATGTGGGATAATGGATCATTACTGCTGAGGAGTCCCATACGAGGACGAAACGACCATTCGATGCTTTCAGGTTTTCCATAGTGGTCTAGCTTTAAACGACTTATGAATTTAACTATTAAAAATTGCTACAATACCCACAAAACCTCATTCTGATACTTCTCAATTTGATTTGAATAAATAAACTGTTTTAATTATTTATCATTTTGATTAGTTTTCTTGTTGTTAACTTAAAAATATAATAAAATCAGATTCAGTGATCCATTGATTAATGTTCTATTCTTCATGATGCATTATTGATAGTGATGATCTTGAGACCAGTTTCGATAACAGTAGTGACAGATTATAGTACTATTTTGTCTTCAAGTCGAGTCTAACAATCTCAAGATTGAAACATACTGATCGGAATCAACAGATAACATATATAACTTTAAACTTTGAATTCGTTTCAGTTAAGTTTTAGTATTTTTAGTACTTTAGAACATGAAATACACTTCAAAACTCATGATATCAATAACATTGAAGATGTATTTAAGCTGTAATATAAATAGTAATCTGGAACGTGTTGATTTCTGTAAAACAATCGTAACAATTCCAACGTTTCTTCCAACTAACTTGTCTGGACTTCTTCAGGGTAATAATCAAAACCATCAAAGAAATATTGATTTCGACTTCGATTATTACCCTGAAGAAGTCCAGACAAGTTAGTTAGACGAAACGTTGGAATTATTTAAATTTCAATCGCTGAGATTATTTCGAATATAATTTTCACATATAATGACTTCTCTTTACTCGGCACCCAATTTCTGTCAAACTATTCGTTCTAATCTTGACGAATTTTCGTATAAATCGTAATAATTTTTTTGGAAATATAGGTAACATAGGACTAATTTATTCTTTCACTTGGGACTTATCAATTGACTGCACTTACCTTCATTCTATTAAGTGTAGATGTTTACACAATGATTCGAATTCAATACATTTAGCTTCAAACATCAATGTGTTATTCCCTAATCTACTGTGTCATTAATTTCTTCAATAGGGAAATACAAATCTTAATGAATTATAGTTAGAATTATGATGATTATAATAGCAAATTGCAGGGAAGGGGTTTAGAATGATTCTATTTTTCACGGTTTTACGTCTCATTCAATTAGGTATCACCTGAATGGTATTTTGTGTATAAATTGTTTTAAGTCATTGCTAGCTAACTAGTCAGATAACGTTTACATTTCTAGCCAACTTAAATTGTTACATGTTAATAAATCTATCAGATCAGATCATATTTCGTTTAAACTGTCATACCTACACACAGATACACATACACTACAGTTTATTCCTAATTTTACTCATATCAATATCCAAAAAAAAGTGAATTATGTACTTTTAAATTAATCGATTAACTAAGATTGTCACCGACTGATTTAGTTATTTTTATTAGTTCAAACTAAACACATGACTTGCTCAGGTGCTCATTAACATTAAATGTTGCCAGGATATGAAGCTCGGTTTCAGTCTTTTATTTCATTATTATTATTATTATTATTATTATTATTAGCTTAATTCACTAATATATTTTTGGTATAATATAGAAATCTTAGCACAAAGTATTTCAACAAGTTTCCGTTTCTTACTTCTTAGTCGATCCTGACGATAAATATTGAATGGTCGTCAGCTAGAAATTAATAGTCCAGGAATCAACATTTGAATAGTGTATATTCTTTTCACTAAATATTTCCAGCAACCACGATATCTCTAATGATTGTACTTTTTTGTAACTTGTACAAAGAAATGTTGTAAACTTTTCATAAATGAACCCTGAATAGGTTATGCGACTAATAGCCATAATGATTTATTAAAATAAACAAAATTAGATAACTTATTAAAATATCTAAAGGGTAGAAACAGGTTGACCAAATACTCAAGCAGGCCGCCTTCCTTTATCTTTAAGGAAAAAGTCATACGATTAAAAATATAAATGTCGACTAGTCAGAAGTATATCGTAGGTCAATACTTTTAAATATTATTTGAATAATATATGGGTTATATGATATTTATACTCGATTATGTTTATTTAAACACAAATGACTTAATACATCCAAATACTTAACATTTAAGTGGATATTTCATGAGTGAAGTAATGAGAAAACACTTAACATTTCCTACTTTTATTCCCAACTTATTCAATTCTTATCAATAAGTGGTTTAATAAATTGACAGTTAGGATTTTTGATGAGATCAATTATAAACCAGAAAAAAAGCTTATCTTGTTAACCACCCTCTTTAAATTCTTTAAACTAACACAAATAATGAGTTGAAATCCTGGAAGCCCGGGACGATTATTTCGTCTTAGTATGTGACTCCTCAGCAGCATGCATCAACAAACTCGCATGCGGAACCAGAAGTCAAAACCTTCGGTCTCGCGCTCGAATACATAACCTCTAGACTGTTGAGCCGGCATCCAACGGTGTTAATGTTTAACCTCAACTAATTCAACCGTTAAAGTTACTACAATCTCTATAAAAACCTCATTCTGATAATTATCACAAATATACCAAAGTTTAATGTATTAAGAAAATTTATGAAAAGAGTTTTAAAGCTTATATTTTGTCGATAGATGTTTGCTTAATTTTCTAAAATATAACCTTAGTTCATTGTAGTGTTACCAGAGTGACAGTTTATTATAAAATGGTCCAGTATCTATGATGGTTAAAACATTTCATGTAAATTTTAACTATCGATGTTCCTATTATACAGTTACATATATATATATATATATATATATAACTTTTCTATAAAAAAATATTAAATATAAGTGCAGTCCTAAACAACAATGGGAAGATACAAGCAAGCAACACCAAGTGAATCCCATTGCGCAAGTAAGTGGCTATCAGGAATTAGTAGTCAAGTGGATAACGCGATGGCGTTTGAAGCGAACGGTACTGGGTTGGAGTCCCATAGTGAACATCAACTCTGAGATGCAGGTATATCCAGCTGACGAGTCCAGACTAGGACGGAACTCGCATCCTGGATTCCAATGCTAGCCACCATTCATTTTTGCTTATATATAGCTTGTGCCTTAAGGCAATATCAAGTCGATCCACACAGGATGCACATATATGCCAACAAATGACTGATCGTTTACAGTCCTAAATAACAATAGGAAGATACAAGCAAACAACATAAATGTAGTTTTATTGTTATGTATATATATTTATATAATGTATGTCAAGTCTTATAAGCAAAGATGAACAGTGGCTAGCAGTGGAATCCAGGGCGCGCGTTTCGTCCTGTTCGGGACTCGTCAGCTGGATGTATCTGCATCTCAGAGTTGATGTTCACTCTGGGACTCGAACTTAATACCGTTCACTTCAAACGCCATCGCGTTATCCACTTAGCTACTGAGTTCTGATAGCCACTTGGTTGTGCAATGGGGTGAAGTTTAATTCACATGGTATTCAAGTAAAACAATACCAAGTGAAGTATGTTAAGTCTGTTATGTTAATTTTCGAATTTCTTTCATAAATTTTCATTTTCATTTGTACTTTAATCAACGTTAAATATAAGAATTTAATACAATTATGCAAATCACTAACATTTTACATTATAACTATTCTAGTTTATTAATCAGTAGTAAATGTTGATCATTGTACACTTGTAAAGTTGGTTTTTTTTGGTATTTTACAAAAAAATGTCTCCAAGATACATCTCAAAAAAATTATTGATTTAATTTAAAACAGAAGAGGATAAATTATACTTGAATCTAATTGACTAATTCATTCATTCAGTTTAATATACTGTACATTTGTTTTCATTAGTGAGGATTAATTATATTGTAGGATGTATTCGTTACAGGTTGATTTTCATTGGGATACTGTAGGAGACTTACTAGTCGTCAGTTTATCCATGATTTGATTTAAGATATTCCAGAAATTTAGAGAAATGTTATGACCGGTGACGTTCAGATAATTTGGAAGTGAGACATTTATCACCCATCAGATTGGATGATAGTCATGTTATATATCATGAATTAATTGACGTTGAAAATGTGTACTATCATGTGTCAACATAGTGCTTTAATGGTGAAGTGCAAGTAGTGATATTTGATGGTTATGGAATTGATCCCTGGTGAAATGTTGGGTGTGAACTGCTAAATAGGCTTTTCCCATAAAAAGATAGCTGTCCAGTGTTCTCTAGTTCTTAAACGTACTCAATCTGAGAAGAAAGCAATTCACAGATTGAAGTAATCTCAATTATATCTCTTCAATTAACTTAACTAAACTACATCCTTTTTGATAAGCTTTGAGATTTCCGACAAGAGGCAAGCAATATTCCTTATCATCAAAATGTGTATAAATTTAAAAATGACCACTTTTGTTAAAGTTTCATCATTGCTTGATTAAGTTTATCTGGGTACTAATTTAATAGCTTAGTGATATATTAGAACATTTTAAATGGAGTAGAATCAAATAAGCTCAGACGTCATTGAATTACTGGAATATCTATATTTGGTTTTTTTCAATAGTACTCATGAGAATATTACAGTTGTGATATGATAACACCAATAACTTTGGATTCACTGTCTGCTTTCCTAAACTTAACGACATTTTCTAATTGAACAGCTACCTACAATGGTCGCATCATACAGTTTTGAAAATGTAATATTCTCTGACGATATAATCATGAAACTTTCATTAGCTTGCTAGTTAATTTCATCAAAGTCTTGTTTGAATTGGTGAGCTTCCAAGACAATTTTGCACGAATGCTCAATCAGTTCATCCTAATGAATTTGTTTGTAATTGGTTGTCTCTTTTGATTGCATCATCTTCGTGTTTTTTTTAATTTCCAGTAATTTTCTTGGTATACTGACCTTAGATTATGAGAGCTATTGACCTTTTTTTACATCGATTAATGTTTAATGATTACACTTACTTACTTACTTACGCCTGTTACCCCTAGTGGAGGAGCATAGGCAACTCACCAGCACACTCCATCCAACCTTGTCCTGAACAATTCCAGTTCATTCCAGTTGTTATTCATCCTTCTCATATCTGCTTCCCATTGTATACTTTGACCTCCCTCTTTTTCGTTTCCCTTCAGAATTCCAAGTTAGCGCTACCTTCGTGATGCAGTCTGATGATTTCCTTAATGTGTGTCCTATCCACTTCTATCGTCCTTTCCTAATTTCCTCCTGAACTAGTTTGTCCTCTCTCACAGTAGGGTGTTGTTGATTGCCTTAATGATTGCAGATTAAACTAAAATTTTTGGCTATTAGAGATTTCATAGGATGACAAGAGGTTCTTTGACTTTATCCAAGTCAAATTAATATTTATAATCATCTAGATGCAATTTTTCTTGACTTTTATTTAGTTGCTAATTAATATTCGTGTATGCACCTAGATGAAACAGATTTTGGTTTTGTTCAATTAAGTATTTTTCACAAGTGATGTGCATTTTTTATGTGTACATAATGTTACATTAAACTGTTTTCACTGTTGTAGCCTTTAGACTAAAACAAAATGGATGAAATGAAATGACTTTTTTTTCTAATTTACGATTATCATTGATTTTCCAAACACATCAACTTTTTAGCTCAGTTTTTTATTGATTATTAAGATCCAGGTACATCCAGCTGATGAGTTCTAAATAGGACGAACCGTACATCCTGTATCACACTGCTAATCACCATCCATCTCTTCTTATATCAAAAGTGTTATGAGAATTTCCGGAATATCTTGTCAAAGTTGATCTGTACGAGAAGACACTTAGCTCGCGAAAAAATAATGAATCTGAAATTTTAAAAAGTACTATACTACTGAATATTGAGAAGCGATGATAACAATACTCGTTTGAAAACAGAAATTATGTCACTGGAAAACATATTTTATTAAAACAAAACAATTTTGATACAGTGATATTTGAAAACGAAAGATGAAGAGTTGATAGTTTAAAGTAGCTAAATTAGTAAATCTTTTTGGAATATGTGTTCAAAATTGTTTATTTAGTGTTTTTGTCCCCTTTCTGTCAATAATTTTTTTCTCAGTTGACTCGTGATCTCAACTATTGAAACTGTTATAATATCCACAAAAACCCATTCTGATATTGATCAACATATGCTCACTGGTAACTGGCTTCAAGAGGTAATTCCTGGAGTTCTAGTGAGACCCAGTAACCAGTGGAGTTCAACCGGGTCTGTTATGAGATAGTAACTCACTGAAGACAATGGTGGATGTGTCACTGAATTTCATGTATTAGTTGAAGTTAGACATTAACATCGTTGAATGTCGGCCAGCTCGGTGATCTAGTGGTCACGCGCTTGTCCGCGAGACTGATATGTCCTGGGTCGGAATTTCGCGTGTCGGGGTCGTGGATGTGCATAATAGGACGAAACGATCTTCCAGTGCTTCCAGATTTTTCATTGTGGTCTAGCTTCAATTGACTCATGATCTCAACTATTGAAATTATTTTTTAGTCTTATCATAAATAACATGCAGTTTGACATTGTATCTGAGTATCTATCATACTTGATTGATTTTTAGACGACTTAAATATATGTTCGTTATAACAATAGAATTTACTGTGGTTAGAACTGTAAACCATTGAATGTCATTTTAGTGGTCTGAGGGATAAACTCTCAACGCAGTCTAGAGTTTCTTAATATTCTATAATTATTTAATCAGAATCAGTCTGTGATATTAGAGAATAAAATAGCTTAAAAGATATGACAAAATTCGGTCATATTTACAAAGTTTACTGAAACCTTTTAAGATGAGAAATCAGTGTATACTTTTCAGTTTGAACTTATAGTTTTCCTGATGGGATGACTTCAATTCGAGAATCGTTGGAACCCAGTGATTACTGTACCATTACTTACAATAGTAAATAATATCCTCACTAAATCATAAGTTGACTGTATTTTAAAACTTAGATCTGTCAATATTTATAGTGCCAGCTACAAAGCTTGACATTTTTGAATTCAATCTTTAGTCAACTCAAATCAACACTACTGAGATGTCTTAAACAAGGCCGAAACCTTTTTTTCCAGCTGTTGAAACTTCTTCAACTTATATGATACGTTGAAATCTTTTGATTGTTTTCAATGGTATCTCATCCAGTATATCGAGTTATAAATAGTAATGTGAATTAGTCAGTGTAGACACTTTGTGTATAATTGATTGGTTCTGCACAAGTAAATAAGAAAAACTACATTGCAAAACAATAAAATACTAAATTCAATTCTGTCAACAAGAGCAAAAGATTAATATAAAGCATGATTTGATTGACTATTCATGATTTATCATAAACTAAACAATTTTAAATTACCATAACAATAACAAATGGAAAAGAAGTCAGATCTGGAACTTCATAACATTTTCATTGTCAATTAATAATAATAATATCTAACTTCACCCAATCCACGATATTACTGGACCATCCACTATGGGTCTTCAGTGGGTAATTGCCTCATAACAGACATTAACACCGTTGGATGCCGGCTCAGTGGTCTAGAGTTTAAGCGTTCACGCGTGAGACTGAACGCCCTGGTCTCGAATCCTACATTCAAGATCGTAGATGCGCACTGTTGAGGTGGTCCCATACTAGGACGAAACGGCCGTCCAATGTTCCCAGGTCTAACATTGATCCATTAATTATATCAATCTAAACTTAACAATCTCCACAATCCTATACTGATAATTATTAATTGAATCACACCAGATTATATATGTATGTCTGTTGTAATAAAACCATTTATTTCCATAAAAGAAAACATAAGACTAGTATAATGTTGTGCAGCACCAATATACATTTGTGATTTTCTGTGAAATTTCGTTGGTAAGATAGTTCACTTTTTCTCAATAACTTATCATGAAATACGGTCATGTAATATTCTCATGAAAATAATTTCAGTTAAGCTAATTGAAACCAATTTTACTTCGAACATATATTAGTTGTTTGAATCTTTCTACTGATGTTTAGGACTGCAATTAATCGATCTCTTTTGGAATACGTGCATCCTGTGTAGATCGCCTCGATATTGTCAGTCAGTCAAGCAGAGATTGTGGGTATCTATCAGTGGAATCCATCACGTGCCTTTCGTCCTGTTTTGGACTGATAGGCCTGAGTGAACATCAAGTTTTGGATGTAGGGTCATCCAGGTGACGAGTCTTAAATAAAATGAAACGCGTGTCACTACTAACCAACATCCATCTCCGCTTGAAATACTTAAATTAGTTGTATAATTCATCCAAAAGTAAAGTATTCATGATATTAACTGCCGAGAATATTCACTAAAAGCTATATAATTTATTAATTGTTCACTGGGTTACTTACTTACGCATGTTACCCCTCATGGAGGATCATAGGCAGCCAACCACTTCTCTCCACCCAACCCTGTTCTGAACAGTCCTTTCCAGTTCTTTCCAGTTGCTATTCATTCTTTTCATGTCTGCTTCCGATTCCCGACGTAGTATGTACTTCAGCCTTAAACTTTTCGTTTCCCTTCAGAATTCCAAGTTAGCACTTACCTCGCGATACAGCTTCATGATTTCTTTGGTGTGTTCTATCCACTTCTATCGTCTTTTCCCAATTTCCTCCTCAGCTGGAAACTGGTTTTTTCTCTCCCACAATAAATTGTTGCCCATGGTTTCCGGTCAACAGTCATTAAGTTTCTTGTATAGACAATTGTTTAGAAATACTTGTATCTTTTTGACAATGATTGTAGCAGTTCTCCAGGTTTCAGCTCCGTACAATAGGACTGTCTCGACGTATTGAAGATTGTGACTTTGATATTGGTTAACCGTTGTCTTTAGTTCTATATGTTCTTCAACTGTGGGAATAACTTCCTTGACTTGCCAATCCTCGCTCTTACGTCTGCATCAGATCCCCCTTGTTCATCGATGATGCTACCCAGATACGTGAATGTTCTCATCATTTCCAGAGCTTCTCCATCAAGTGTGATGGTGTTAATGTTCTCCGTGTTGTATTTGAAAGTCTTGTTTTCTCCTTTGTGCGTGTTCAGGCCTACTGATGCAGCGGCTGTTGCTGCACTAGTTGTCTTCATCTGAGTTTGTTTGTGTGCATTGAACAAGAGGGCTAGGTCATCTGCGAATTCCAAATCGTCTAATTGTTTCTGAGCTGTCCATTGTATTCCGTGCTTTCCCCCAGATGTCGAGGTCTTCATAATCCAGTCGACCACCAGAAGAAAGAGGAAAGGAGAGAGTAGACAGCCTTGTCTGACTCCAGTCCTTACTTGGACTGGAGCTGTCAGCTGTCCTCCATATACGACTTTGCACTATAGTCCGTCGTATGAGTTCCGGATAATGTTAACAATCTTCTCAGGAACTCCATAGTGTCAAAGAAATTTCCATAATGTTCTCCTATCCACACTGTCAAACGCCTTCTCATAGTCAACGAATCTGATGTATAGTGACGAGTTCCACTCAACTGATTGTTCGATGATGATTTGTAGTGTCGCGATTTGGCCTATGCACGACCGATCCTTACGGTATCCAGTCTGTCGGTCTTGAGATTGGGCGTCTGCTGTGTCTTTCATCCGGTTCAGCAACACTGTTGTTGCTTCGATGTCCGGTGGACTCAATGGAACTAGTCTATTTAAGAGTTCCTCAAAGTGTTCTACCCATCTGTTCCTCAGTCCTTGAATTTCAGTGATTGGCTTGCCTTGTTTTTCCTTTACTGGTCTTTCTGCTTTACTGTATTTTCATACGAGTTTCTTCGTCGTTTCATATAGTTATCTCGTATTTCCTTCTCTTACAGCTTTTTCCGCTGTCATTGCTAGATCTTCCTTATATTTCTGCTTGTCGGCTCTAATGCTCTTCTTCACTTGTTTGTTCGCTTCTGTGTATTCAGCTTGTGCCTTGACTTTCTCTGTTTTTGTTTTCGGCTGTTGTTGATTGCTGTTTTCTTGTTTTTCGTTTCTTGAATCTTGTCCAGGGTCCCTATTGTGATCCATACCTTACGATGATGCTTCTTACTACCTAGCACCTACTGACACGTTGAAATTAGTGCTTCTTTGTTCCCTTTTTGGTTGTACTGCATAGTAGTTTCTTTCTCTGTAAGTAGATCTCGTAACCTGGAACCTATTGTTGAGAGTTGTCTTGAATTCGTTGAGTTTGTCAGTATCTCGAAGGGAGGTTGCATTGAACCCTTGTAATGCTGTTTGCCCAGCTGTCCATTGTTTCTTTAGCAATAGTTTCATCTTGGTCACGATCAGTTGGTGATCTCAAGCTACATCAGCTCCTCTTCTGGTTCTCATATCTTCCATTGTCCTCCTGAAATTTTTATCGATACAAATGTGATCTATCTAGTTATCCGTGGTGTGGTTCTGTGAGATCCATGTAGCTTTGTGTATGCGTTTGTGTGGGAATATTGTGCCGCCTATATCCAATTTGTTGAACGCACATAGATTTGCAAATCTTTCCCCATTTTCGTTTCTGTCTCCCAGTCTATGTCGTCCCATGATATCATCATATCCGGTGTTGTCCATCAGGATGGTGATATCCTTTCTTGGGCACTTCGCTATGATAAATTTTAGCCTCTCATAGAACTGATCTGTATCGTCGTCGTTGCTATCACTGGTGGGTGTATAACATTGGATAACGTTCATTATGACACCCTCATTCTTTGTTTTGAATGATGCCTTGATGATTCTGGATCTGTGAGATTCCTATCCTACAAGTGCATTCCGTGCTTCTTTGAACAGTATTAGAACAACTCCCTGAGTATGCGGAGCAATTTTCTCTTAGTGACCGGAGTATAGCAGCATCTCTCCCGTATCTAGCCTTTGCTGTCCAGCCTGGGTCCAATGGGTTTCTCTGATTCCGAGTACTACCAAGTTGTATCTCCTCATTTCCATTGCCATTCGACTGATCCTTCCGGTCTCTCACGTTGTTCGGACGTTCCATGTACCTATAGAAATTTCCTATCTGGTTTTTATAAGGGGCATCAGTCTCTTGACTTGCGAAGAATCTCGGCTTTCATCCTGAGGAGTCATAATTCTTCCTTCAACTTCCAGGGCAGAGTTTAAATGGTATAATTTGTTTATTCTGGTTGACGTCTTTTAGCAAGGTTTTTTTCTACGGGATGGGGTTGCCGACCTCATATCCGACCCTCCTCCTTTATCAGGGCTTGGAAACGGCAATAACTTTAGAAGAGCTACAGGCGGAGTTTGTTCACTCAGTACCCATTACAAAACCCTCAAAAAAGTGGTGACCAACTAACTGTTCAGGATTATTACAAACAGAAAGTAACTTTTCCTTGATGTAGGAAAGAACTATTTAAACACGTAAAAATTATTGACATTTTGCTGACTTTTCATAATCAATGGTCAATTAGTTCTTAGTAGTTATAAATGTAAGGTTATCAGTCCAAATAATAAATAGTAATTAGGGACGGAATTTAATAGTGAATAAGTCATTATATCATTGAAATTTTTTTATTTAATAAAGAAGTCAATTTCTTAAGTAGTATTGACATATTAGATTATATATGGGCAGTATTTATGATAGGTTAACCTTAATCAATATACTAGTGAAAATCAGGAAGTACTGGACAGTTGTTTTGTTCTAGTATAAGACTTCTCAAAAGTGTAGATTTGTAATCAGGCAAGGGATATATATATATATATATATATAACCACCAGACCACTGTATTGAAATCCATTGATACGTATTTTCAACGTCAATCAATTTGGAATATGGCACAAAATTTATTGGATCCCATTAGCTATGATTGTTTCGCTCTCAATATGTTTCAATACCATGGGTTACAACCTACAATCGTGATAATAATAATAATAACTAATGGTCATGTCTAAATACTTTGTTTAAAAGTCCGATACTAACAGTAGTAAAGTATGAATGAAAAGTTTGATTTTAGTTGCTCATATAACCGATCAACATCAAATAGATGACTAGTTCCATATGGCAAAATAGTGAGAGGTTATTTGTAAATCATTCTACTTTAGTATTTAAAAAAAAACGTAAAGTAAACTTTCGGGTCGTACTGACGTCAACAGTAGTAAGATAAGTTTACAAAATTAATTCAGAATGTTTACAATTGTTTAACAATGTTTTGAATCAATGGCTTAAACTATATGCAGTATATATAGATAAGCTCTACAATAAACTAGGAAGATTATAATGGACAGTGTTTTGAAATACCATATTGCAATTATATGATAGCATCTTACAAATCTTCTCTTCTCAGTACATAGTTTTCAATGGTGGTCTGACATCGATCGATTCATGATCACAATCAAGAGTCTTCTGTTTTTATCACTTGGAAATCATGTTTCTTCATGAGGTGTTTTTCTTCTCGCATCTTTTTGTTCGTTTGCTTTCTTTTTTATGTCTGGTTTGTTTTCTTTTTTCCAGTTAATGAATCAATTAGCATTACTTGTCATAAACATTCATGATGAATAGACCAAATTACTTTGATGTTAAATTATCAATGATATTGTTTAGAATAAAATAATAAGATGAAAAGAGACCGTTAGTTGTTTACTTTTAATAAAGTGAGAATGATCTCAATTACATAGAAAAAGTAATTGATCATTAACATGACTTCAATCAATGTTTATAATATTTATGGTCAAATCATTGTATGTTTAAAGAATCAAATACTGTTTGATCATCTTGTCGGCTTCTTTGTTATCATTATTATTTTTCTTAAATGTAAACAATTTCAATGGATAAAAACTTTATTTAAGCTAATGAATGTATCATGTAGCTGAGTAGATGTTGATTTTGATAAACACTAAAGAGAACTCATTAATTGTCATATATCCAGTTATCAGAAGGGGTTTTATGGAGATTTTAGAAAGTTCGCTGATTGAAATCATGAGTCAATTGAAGCTGGATGCCGGCTCAGTGGTTTAGTTGGTTAAGCTCATGGCGCGAGACTGATAGGTCCTGG
Source organism: Schistosoma haematobium (assembly GCF_000699445.3). Lineage (NCBI taxonomy): Eukaryota > Metazoa > Platyhelminthes > Trematoda > Strigeidida > Schistosomatidae > Schistosoma > Schistosoma haematobium. The sequence continues at coordinate 8,238,903 of NC_067202.1, read as the reverse complement.
GTTCGAACCTCGAGGGGTGCGGGATCGTGGATGCGCACTGCTGAGGAGTTTCATGCTAGAACGAAACGGCCGTCCAGTGCCCCCAGGTTTTCCACGGTGGTCTACCTTCAATTGACTTATGATTTCAATCAGTGAAATATATTTAGTTCTTTTATTATCTTTATTAGAGAAAGAATAAAGAATTAAACAGAATAACATAAATTCATTTTATTTCATCAAGTTCTCATTAGCTGTTTACAAATTAAAAATGGTTATATAACATCATCATGAAGTAGCGAGAGTGAACACAATATAATGAGTGTTGGAAATGAATAAAATAAATCAGAGAAGATTTAAGTTTCACAGTTGATTGATCACTGGGTGGCGATCAATGTCACGCGTGTCTAGTCCTTATTAGTGCAGACCGAATGCTATCGATCATGTTGCAATGTGGCCACCAGTCTAGGTGACTTGACACTGCGGGCACTATGTATTGAGATTTTAGATAGTAGTTGGAGGTAGTCAACAGGAAACTATGGACCCGGGTTTCGTACTACTTGGCACTCGTCAGCAAGGTGTACCTGTAATCTTGTGGGAACTGGTGCTCCCTGGCGGAATATCTCCAACCACCATCTAATCTCAATATATAGTGCCCGCAGTGTCAAGTCACCTAGACTGGTGGCCACATTGCAACATGATCAATAGCTTTCGATCTGCACTAATAAGGACTAAACACACATGACATTGGTCACCACCCAGTGACCAACCAACTGTAAATACATCTCAGTCCTACAGGAGGTCAGTCGTGGCCCGGATAGCTCAGTAGTAACGTCTCTGACTGTGAAGCTGGGTGACACGAGATCGAATCCGCCAGGGAGCACCAGTTCCCCCAAGATTACAGGTACACCTTGCTGGCGAGTGCCAAGTAGCACGAAACCCGGGTCCATAGTTTCCTGTTGACTACCTCCAACCACCATCTAATCTCAAGATTTAAGCTTAAATATTCTAGTTTGTAAACAACTGATGAGAACCTGACGAAATAAAATAAATTTATGTCATTCCGTTTAATTCTTTATTCTTGCACTATTAATTAGCTAAGACTATAATTTATGAACAATCTTTGAGCGACACTAAAGTCACCTTGAGAGTGTCTACCTACTTACTAGAGCTAAATAAGGGTTATAAAGCAATTTGTGGAATAACGATTATAATTTATAGTTGATGGTTAGGAATTCGATTTAGGGTTTTCATCACGAATTGACATCAGCTATAATGCCAATATTCTAGCTAAATGGGTGAATGAATTTCAAGCAAAAATCTAAGAATTGTTATTGTAAATCTGATTGGTTCGTCCATAAATTATAGTTTCGCCATTAATTGCTTCATAGGTTGTTTCTGTTGTCCATTATTATACAATTAAGTATTCTTTAAAAATTAATTGATAGATAATCTAATAATATTAAATTTTCATAATCCATATATTTTACTTTAGTATTAGAATGATAATGAATCTCTACTAGTCGACTACTTCACTTCAATTACTGTCTATGGCGTGACACGTCGCTAATTAATAGGATGACTTCTAGGTATTAATGGGTCTATATTTAATCTCGAGTTACATCTAGAAGGAAAGAGAATGTGAGATAACATTAACCAAAGACTTCGAAATCACACTAGATGTACTTATACCTAATGTGAGCAGCAGTTGATAACGACTAGTAATAACGTAATCGTGAAAACAAGTTAATCCACTAAACAAAACTAGATATTGATAGATCTAAATATACCGCTGAGTTACAGTAACTCAAGTTTATAGCTTATTCCAGTGAAATTCGTTGAATTACCGAATCATGTTTAAAAATTATCTACACAGTGGTATCTTCATAAATTAATAGATTAGTGTCTCTTACTGAATAAATACAATTATATATCAGTTTACGATATTTATGTGTACGATAAACAAAAATGTTGTATCAATTCTTTTTTACTTCTTAAGACTCCGATGAAGCATTGCGAGGACAGCTCATATTCTTTCTTAAAAAAAACGGCAATTGAATCCTTCAGAATTCAATAACATGATTAACACCGCGGACTGATCTTAAAAGGACAACTATTGGAAACCAGGAAGAAGTGGGTGTTTATTTTGGTGCTCTGTGAAATTCTTCAGTGGTGAACATAAGCCACTCTACCGTAGGCGATTGAACCCATGACCTTCAAGTCTCATGACAAAGCTCTTATCCTTAGACCGTTAATGAGGAATCCAGTGGTTCTTAGCTTTCAGTGGCCATCTAACTAAGATCGGTCCTTGATGTCCCTCCACAAATTTCCTATTCCCATTTAATAATAGTCATATTTAGAATATTTTAAGAAATAGTAGATACTTTGTCTTAGTATTCCTTATTTTTCATTAATTTCATAGTTAACATGAAGGCAATTAAACGTAATCTTGAAGATTGACTTTTTTTAAAAGAAAGAACTTCATCAGTCAGTCAAAGGTATTTCAACTAATAATGTGTAGATGATTAGTGACAATGACGATTACAATTTCTATGGAATGGATAGATTTGACTAGTAATGGAATCCGAAATACATGTTTGGTTCTATTTGTACCTCGTCAGTTGTATATACCTCCATCTTTATGTTGATATTTATGCTAAAAGTAGGACTTCGTATTAAATATTTGTAAGCAAAGGCTATATTAACGCAATTCCCTCACCATTCAAGTCTCTCTCTTCCTCTCGCCTTCTCTCTCTCTCTCTCTCTCTCTCGACATACATGTACATATGAACGTGTGAATTAATTGTTCAACTATTCATTCAATGAACCTTTTTATTTTAACAAACTAATTGTTATACACTTTCATTGTTTCATCACACTAATCTTGACGGTGGGGGGGCTAATGCATTACAATATTGCATTTTATAGTGAACTTACATTGAATATTAAAAGCGAGCAGGAAAGAAAAAGAAAAAATACTTTAATAGTACAAACAAGAAAGAAATGAATGTAATAAAAATCACGAGACTATTTTATGAGGAACAAAAAAGTGAACTTGGTTATTTTTTTCTAATTACAATTAGGATGAGAACATTACTACTATTGTTAATAATAATACCAATACTTATAAGAATACTAACAATATTAGTTATTATAATTGTAGTTGTATCCAAGTGTCATCCATATCCCATTCACTTTGCTTATCTTCCCTTGTGAATTGTAAAAAGTTCTCTGATCTGCACTACACTTAATATAAAAATCATGTGCTCACTAGTGACTAGCTTCATGAGGGAATTATCGGAGTTCTAGTGAGAAGCCGTGACCAATGGAGCTAATCTGTGTCGCGTAGAGACAGGTATCTACCTCAGTACAATGGAAGATGGTTACTCGATTTCGTGAATTGGTTGATGTTAGACACTAACACCACTGGATGCCGGCCAGCTCAGTGGTCCAGTAGGTTGAGCGCTCCCACACGAGACTGAAGGCCCTGGGTTCGAGTCCCTTGAGCGGTATCGTGGATGCGCGCTACTGAGGAGTCCTACAATAGGACGAAACGGCCGTCCACTGCTTCCAGGTTTCCAACAGTGGTCTAGCATCAATCAGTTCATGATCTCAATCATAAAATATAAATATTGATCATATGATAAATAACATATTGGTCAATGGTTCCCCAAGTTGGTTAGAGCAGTCCATATTTTAAGATGTTACTATAAATGCATTTTTTTTTATGGAACGAAACAACAAATTAACCTTAGTTACACTTTCCCTACACATAAATATACACGGTATTTTTATTGGTAGGTAAGGTTTATGTTGCTAAGGTGGATTGTTTGATTTTTATTGGTTGGCAAAAAATTGTTTTGTTTAATAAAAGTCAACAACAAAAAAATAATAAAACTCATTTCTAGAATTTACATTACCTTTGTTTGCTTTTTAAAATAAGAATTAATGTATCTCTTATTGTTTATTTATTTATTATTATTTCTAAAATATGATTAAAAAGTGATAGAATGAGAGGAAGGGAGGGGGAGAGAAAAACACTTTACCGATGGGATGGTTTGATAATGGTAATAATAACAATAATAATAATATAGTATTTATATTCTATCTTTTATAAAGTGTACACATTGTTACCTTTGGGCTGAACCAACTAACTATCTGATAACCTAAGCAACAGTGATATGGATAGCTCTATACTGGCTAATTTTTTTTGTAATAATCGGTCTGTATGTCTTTTAAACCCTCAAATTTGTAAGAAACTGTTCAAAATTGAATTATTCAAAGAAATTTTCACTATGACAGTTCTCGTTTTCTAGTTTATCAACTTAATAATTCGATTTTAAGTATTATGAGTCTGATTGATTGTGCGTTTGCTTATAACCTTTTACCAAGATTGCAAGAAATTAAGGTCATATAAAGAAGGTGTATATTTGTGTATGATCAATGAATGAAAATGTAAAGTTCTCTCAGTGAATCTTTAAGAAAAGATAAACTATGTTATGAGTTCAGTAAAAATGGTTATTGATTTTAAAATCTACAGGTCAGGTAAAAGGATTAATTCACTTGGGCCTTATTTCTCTTTATATTTAAATTTCTTCACTCAATCCTAGTTGCTAAGGTCATGTTAAAGAAAAGTTTCCAAACAACTGTTTTCATGTATAGTTTATATTGTGAATAACTAGAACTTCTTCAATTCACTGTACATCTTTATTGCCCCCAAATGCTCTAGTACGGCTGACAGTGGGGAGAGTCAGCTCTCCCTCTCCAAATGCTCTCTTACGGTCACGCGTGTGCAGCCACTACCACGGGAGTCCTATTGCCTTCTTGCGGAGCGGATGCTGTATATGAAATTGAGAGGACGAAAAGTGAATGTCCGGTGCTTTAACTGGGGTGGTGAATATGGTGAATCCACTTAGGGGAGTTGGAAAACCCTGATTTCAAACCAGTTGCACACATGTACTCCAGGAGCCTGAGAGAACAAGTGGCGTATGAACCAATTGTTGGTCACAGGCTACCATGGGACTGACGTTGCCTCACTGCCTTGTGAACTATACTTTCAGGTCATAGGCTCGGGGTGTGGCTCCCTAAGAAAACCACCTACTTCGGTCTGGGCACACGGGCAGTATCACAGCCCTCACACAAATCAATGATTACTGCTAGCCTCATTGTTATTGTGTGGTGCATATGTATTTGGTGCCCCATCGTACCGTTGTTTGTATGTTCAAATAAATAATAAATATCTTGTATTATTTGAATGGATATGGTAAATAATTTAAAAAGTTAAATAATGTGCTCAATCTCTTCAATCAAGCATATGTTACAGAACGCAAGATATTAACCATTTGATTCATCATTCTTAGGCAGAATTCCAGGAGGTGGCCTCAGACCAGGCAAAGAATAAATTTAGATATTTGTTAACAGTGAAAATTTTCAGAAATCTCAACAACAATATCCTTCAACTATATACATATGAAAATGATAATTTATGATAATTTAGTTTATTGAAGCATAAAATAGGATAGGGTTATGAACCGAAGGTCCTTAATTCCAATCCCACGTGCGGGATCATAGATATACACTGCTGAGAAGTCCCATACTAAAACGAAGCAACTGTCCAATGCTTCCAGGTTTTCAATGGTGGTCTAACATTGATTGATTCATCATTTCAATTATAAAGTAGGAGTTACACCTTGTCAATATAAAGTGTTCTTTTTCTAAAGACTGAACATCACTGGAAATATTTCATTTTGATTTGTTAATACTCTTTAAAAATGACAGAATCATTTCTTCACATTAATCACTTTTATGTTATTCTTTATAGGTAATTAATTCATTTTTATACAAAGAGAAAAATGTTGTGCAATCTACCATGTCGAATTGTTTTGATTGCTATGAACACTGTCAGCTTGGTAAGTCTCATGCATATATATATATGCTCTGTCATACACTTCATTCAATAACAAATCAAAGTGATACAAAGATCTATGAACTGTAGTTCTCAGAAGAAATATTCAAAAGTTCACTATTTTGACAATATAACATTGTCTAGTTCACTTATTGTTATATGCCTTATTTTGGCTATTGTTACGTAATATTTGTGTTTTTAGAACAATAGAGACGGATGGTTGAAGTTGTTAAAAACAGTTGTTTACCCAAATATTTCTTGTTTTCAGCTATATCTTGAAATGTTTGAGTTTGAGTAATTTTTTTCTGATTAGCGTTTTTTTAGCGAGTTAGTTTTCTACAGGATGGGGTCGCTAACCCCATGCCCAACCCTCATCCTTTATCCGGACCTGGGACCGGCAGTATCCCTTGGAGGGACTCCAGGCGGAGTTATCTTGAAATGTTATCACAGTACAAAAACAAAGTGAACTGATATTGATTGAACAATATAAACCTGTTTATTTGTAAATAGTTCCGATTGAGAGATAATGATCAAAAGGGTAACGGGTGGAGATATTATCATTACGACGAATAGTATTTTTTTAAAATTATGGAATGACATTACCTATGTATTCAATAAAACTAAAAGGTCACTTTTGAACAGCAGACTATCAACATCTATCTAACATTTAAAAAATAGTCCCTATGATGTTGACTTACCTGAAAAAAAAACGAAAGCGATAGCTTGGTGATCAGAGCACTTGGCTATCATTCATTAAATCTCATATTATAATTTAGGCTTACCTAACTCGATTTAAACAATCAGTTAGTAGTAGTATCATTATTTCTTACATAAATAATGCAGTTCACAGGCTAGTAGATGAAACTGTATCAGGAAGTTAGTCACTGAACAAACAGCTCAGCGGTAATATCACATACTGTAAATCACATAATTTATGAATGATTAATCCAAAACATTAGTGAAACAGTATTCAGTAACTATTCAACTGATGAGATTATTTCACAATAGGAACTTTCTTTTTGAGTAAAATAACACTTTAAAAAATCAGTAACACTAAGTTGGGAAGGAAACCAACTGTTTAACAATAGAAATAACTCTATAACTACAATGAAGTTGGCAAGTATTAATTAAGATGGTGGTTGAAGGTAGTCAACAGTAAATCCTGGACCTAGGTTTTGTGCTACTTGGCACTCGTCAGCATGGCGTGCCTGTAATCTTAAGGGAACTGATGCTCCCTCATGAATTCAATCCCGTGTCACCCAGCTTCACAGTCAGAGACGTTACTACTGAGCTATCCGGGCCACGACTGACCTTCTGTAGGACTGAGATGTGTTTACAATTGATTGAGTGGTGATCAATGTCATGTATGTCTGTGTATTATTGTATATGACCGTGAAGCTGAGTGACATGGGATCGAATTCGTCAGGTAGCATCATTCCCCTGAAGATTAAAGGTACACCTTTCTGACGAGTGCCAAGTAGCATGAAACCTAGGTCCAGGGTTTCTTGTTGACTACCTCCAACCACCATCTTATCTCAAAATAGTGCATACAATGTCGAGTCACCTAGACTGGTGTCCACATTGCAACTTGATCGATAGGATTCAATCCTCACTATGAAGGACCTGACGTACATGCAATTGATCACCACCCAATAATCAATCAACTGTAAGTATTAATTAGTCTAATGTCACAATGATGTTCTGGAACATTTCAATAATAAAGTTAATAATAGTGTACACATTTTGTTTAATTTCTAATGTAAATGATTGTTATTCTATTCATCAAATGATTATTGTTGACCTTAAATTAACTTTTTCAATCATATTTATACAATGATTTTATTGTTAATTATTCAGTGAAATAGATTATCAATGTCTAATCAGGATTTATAGAAAACTACAATATTTGTGATAAACATTTACAATTTGTTTATTGTTTAGAATAATTTTCTTGTTTTGTTATTGTTTTTACATGTCTGTATACTAAATAATAAGTTTCATGAAATAGAGTCTATATAGTTTTATGATTTCATTGAAATGATGGACTGATCTAAGTTAGATCATCATTTAAAACTTGTAAACACTAGACGACCATTTCGTCGTAGTATGAAACTCCACAACAATATACGTTCATAATCCCACCCATGAGACTCGAATCCAGGACCTTAAGCCTCACACGTGAACTCTTAACCTCCAGACCACTGAGCCAACGTCCAACGATGTTAATGTATAAGCTCAATCAATTCACGATTATCACAAGACGATTATACAAGCATTAAATAAGTCTAACATATTTCCAAAAAAATGAGTAATTTTCATACAATTTATCATGACTACTACTACAATAAGAAATATGAGTTTTTAAAGATTAAAAATGCCTGTTGCTGATCTTGTTTATAACCATTATGCTCTGCCATAGTAAATGATATTGGCTGGTGTAGAAGTAGGTTGAAATAAGGATAAAACAGTAAACCATAAACATGGCATCAGCTCATAAAGTCATTAGCTATTGGTCTGTTACACGTCAATGTAAATGTAGAATTCTTGCTTATGAACAACCGGACAATCAAAGTCTATTAATGGAAGTAATGAGAGATATCATTCAAAATGAGTTATCATTTCCACTCTCTAACTTCTTATGTTAAACACTTCTTCTCTCATTATGTTAGTGTGAGTAATAACAAATTAAACTGTTATACAATTGTATCAGATTATATAATGTCTATGACTGAGTGATTATATGGTTCATGAATTCTTTTTGGTGAAAAATACTACGAATCATAATCTTTTTGTCCTTTGTATAATATGTAAACCATAGTCAGACCGATTCATGGAAACTTTAGTTTTATTCATATAAAAACATGTTATTAAGTTCAGTATACAACAGAAATATCTTGAATAAGGGATAGAAATAGCATATTACTGTTTATAAACATTGTAAATATTTTGGTAAGTATCTAAATATAAAGTGTTAGGAAGATTTGTTTTTATTTAATCCTCAAAAAATTACCTATATAAGCAAAGATGGATGTGGCTAGCAGTGGAATCCAGGATGGGCGTTTCGTCCTATTTGAAACTTCTCAGTTAAATGTACCTGCATCCTAGAGTTGATGTTCACTTCGAGACTCCAACCCAGTACCGTTCGCTTCAAATGCCATCGCGTTATCCACAAGCATCCTGGATTCCACGTCTAGCCACCATCCATTTTTTGCTTATAATGCTTGTGACTTAAAGTAATATCAAGGCAATCCATAGAAGATGCATATATGCCAATAAGAGCCTGATGCAAACAAACAACATAAGATGAATCTAAATTACTTATATCTTTAAAAAAGATTGTTTTAGTCATTTCAATGAAAGGATTCGCTTACTTTTAATGTTGTGTTCTATTGAGTTAAATAGTAATAAGTAAATAGTTTCGTATTACAGTTCAACTTCAAGATGGAGTTAATATGAAATGAAATGATGATGTGTTACTATAATGTTTAATATTGAAACAAGATTGTGTCATTTTTGCATCCAAAATATTAATAAACTGTACTTATCAATCTTTTGAAATAAAGATTGTAGGGCTGGCATTGCTCATACTTGGAGCCTTGATGGTTTGGGGTCAAAGTGTTATACAATCTCTATTGAATAATTTCGTAACCAATCTAATTCATCAATATATTAAAGGAAGTGATGGTGGACAAATTAATGAACTGGTTACAAGAATACTGACGTCTACTTGTAAGTAGCATGTTATATTGCTGATAAATTTTCCCGTATTATTTTGTGTTTACTGTGTCAACAGTTTATAAAGTTAACTTGATGTGTTTTTATTCATTCAGAGTAGCTACAGTCGAACATACCGAAGATGGGGGAATAATTTAAGTAACTCTAGAAGATCATTAGAAAATAAGTTACGTGTAAATGGTAATCTAATTGAGACCTTAAAACATTTTTGAAAAATATTAAGTTTTCATGATATGATCTGCTGTTGATATTTGTACTGCTTGAATAACTCATCTATATGCTTGGTGATTTCGTGATTAAGTTAAGGGTAAGAATTTGTACTTTTCCGATACACGGATTCTCCATGAACAGTATGTCAGTTGATTAAATTCAATGAGCAAAGAAATGCAGCAAAGCATGTACAATTTTTAAAAACATGCACGCAGACATTTCGGAGCACAATATTTCATTTCGTTGTGGAAGTGATGTTAGCTACTCGGGTTGTAAGACCTATTGTACTCCTGAACTATTTAGTTAATTGGTTACAAAAGTATAACAATACAGTTGGTAAGACTATTGTCACCGCTAGTTCACTGATTCATTTTTTGTGAGATACAAGGATGGTAACTGTACTCACGTAATGTTGCTAATTACGAGTTTACAAGCTCAATAATAGATAACTTCTGCCTCGTTCAAGGTTGAACGAACAGGGATCATATCTCAAACCCGATTTCCAATATCACTTTAAACTATAATCATCTGCATGTATTATTCGTCAAAAACTGACCTTATTGTCGGAAACTAGGAAGAGTTGGATAACGATTTCATCATAATATGAGATGCTTCAGCGCAATGCAGTCAGGGTTCAAACCAAGAACCTTTAGGTCATGTAGCATCCATTAATCTTCCTAACCATTATTTTACAATTTCAAATATGAAATATAGTCATAAACATTCATTATCATTAGTAATCACTGATTCACTCCCTACATATTTGAACTCTGTAATCATCAAATGAAAAACAGTATGGTCTTTACTTATTTCAATCTTATATTGAATGGGATTAGGTGAAAACATTATGTTTGATTTAGAGACCTATGAAAATCAACTGAATCAATAGTGTACACCATATAAAAATTAAAATTCGATTTAACTCGATAAAATCATTCAAAATGAAATGTATGTCACACTTTCATAGTCGAGTTACTAGAATGTTCACCTTTATTTCTCAGTAAAATATCCAGTGTATATATGATCATACAATTTTAGTCAATTTTTTTTTCTATAAAAATCAATCTAAGCGTTGTGAACGATTTATTGTTTAAAAAAATCCATAAACGGAACTTAATCCCGATTGCTTATTGATTGACATATAGGACTTAAATTTCCATGAATCGGTCTCAAGTTGATAGAAATCTTGTAGTGTGGTGAACAGAACACGGGTGGGGACGATCGAATGTATTTAGCACAAAATTACAGGACTTGTTAATGAAGTCTAACAATCATAAAGTAAATGCTTAATTTGCAAAATGTCCACCAATTGTCTCAAAATGACTCAGACTTCATTGTTCTTGCATTTTTCATACTAATTGCGTCCTGTTTCCATTCTTTACTGTTCGATCCTCTTGTCTCGCTGCTGCCAGACCTTCTGTTCACGACTAATTTCATATACTACTTATGTCAATATAAGTAGCACACACCACAGTAGTAACTTAGTTTCGTTAATCAATCACCTTTGTAAATGTTATTATATAAATCCCAATGGTATTTGAAATTAGAAGGCAATAAGAAGCAGTGACTGCAGTTTATTATTGCATAGTACGAATAACAAAGTTATAAGTGAATCGAACGAATTTTGAACAGAGGTAGATATATGTGTGTGAGCAAATGCAGAGGTGAATTTATGGTCAAATCGAATAAGGACGCATCTAGGCAAGGCAAAGACTCGTAATAAGATCCGAGTACATATATACATGGCAAAGAGAATGATTTATCGAGCGATATTTAAACTACTAATATTTAAGCTAGAAAGAGATATGTCCGCAGGCTGTTACATATGATCAAGCGTACATGTTTATACAGACAAGATAGTGATCATAATATGTTACAAAGAAATATGTGAATTGTTACTGTTGAAATAACATTATCTGTTAAGTTTATAAAAGGTCTTAACCAAGATTAACGATAATCGAAATTGATTGTAGGAGAGTTGCTATAATCTCTAAAATTGTTGAGTATAAATGTATAAGCTTTCATGTAAGGTGAATATTATCGTCTTAAAATTACACTATATCAAACAAGTGGGTTTAAGTTAAACATATAACTTATTGGAATCAAACCCAGTGACTTAGAAGTACTTTTATTCCCATTTTATGTAAAGAATCTTGATTCGTGAAATCCACTGAAGGGTATTAATGATATCGGAAGTTTTCAAGGTTATTTTTGTAGTTTTCCTTCAATTCTATCCATATACTGTCAGAATTCACTGGTAAGCTGGTTAAACTGAGTTATGAATAAGCGTCTCAACTAAATGTTTCATTCATATTCACTGACAAACAAATCTATACACGCAAAGCGTACTAAATATGTGATTACCTCAAAGAGAGCATAATAAGAAAGCTGCATAAATAGGCCTCTATATCATCAATGAATGATTAATTTAACCTTATAGATTACAGAACTATTTAAAACCGGGATATCCTGGATGTGTGTTTTATCATAATATGGGGTTATTTAGCAATGATCATCCACAACGCTGCTAGGGGATGAAGTTGGGACCCTCAAACTCTGTGACGAGAGTTTGACCTTAAAACCAATGTTAATATACAGTAAAAACCATAAATCGAATCAGTTTTATAAACTTTTTATAATAAGAATATCACCTTGTTATATTTAAAAATTCAACTAGGAAATTAGCCACTGGATAAAGAGATGTTAACAATCGGTTAAAGAAAGTAACCAGAAATGAAACAAGGAATTGGACAGATGGTATTGTTTATATAAGTGCTTGTCCATCTAACTTAACTTTATCATGAATTCAGTTTTTGAGATCAGTATTCATTATGAGCTGATATCATCTGGAGAATCAGTGAAAACTCAAATGAAATATTGGATATCTGTTTCACTGTAACTTGTTACTCTCAGATATTCTATAGTAAAAGTCTACATTAGATCTTGAACTTAAATTGTTCAGTTTCCACAACAAACACATTACAACTTAACAGTCAGTGAGCAAATAACAAATAATGTTTATTTTCAGTTTCATTTATAACCATTCAGTATTACTAACGTCGGTGACAAATGCCTCATTCTCTATATGAGTGAACATTTTCTAGTCAAATAACTTATACAGGGGGCGTATATCAAATGGTTAATGATAGAATACTGTTATTTGAAATTTAGGAATTAATAAAGATGGGTTTGATATTTTCCATACAGGAAGAAGAATTTGTAATGACTGACAAGATTATCTTTTTAAGGCATTTATGTCATTATTAGAATGAGTTTGAAATATTCCGTTGTTGATATTTTGACTAATTTTGACCAGTTTTGGTTGAAATATATATGCATCCTGTACCAACTGTATCGACTTTAGCCATTTCAACTTTAGCTCAAAAAGCCTAACTTCTTATTCACTGAGCTCCCGGACTCAACGCTGAGTTCGAGTCCCGGAGCGAATATCAACACTGAGATGCAGTTGGGTCCACTTGACGAGTCCCGAGTTAAAAGAAAAGCTCGTCTTAGATTCCATTGCTACCCATAATCGATCTGTTTTAAGACATTCTTTTCGATTAGAGAGATGATAGATGATTTTAATTAGTTAATTTTAGTTTGATATCTACTATCTTAACATAATGAAAGAACAGAATGAAACAAAAGCTCTTATATGAACGAATTTCGTTCTATATTTTCTACGTTAGGAACAATCATTTCTGGTTACATTAGCAAACGTTCTTAAGTCAATTTGTTGATGTAAATTGTCTTTGAAATTGATCGGTTGATCCTAACTAAATTTTCCATCTTGACAATAATCAGATGAGTTGAGAATAAGTTCCCAAAGTTTTATTTTTAAGAAATTAATGGTATGGAGTGAGATACGCACTGTGTTGAACAAGAACACGACTGGGGATGTATTTGACACGCAAAATTACAGAGCATCTCACTAAAATCTGAGAATCATATAGTAAATAGTTAATTTTCAAAATATTAATCCATCGTTTCAAACGTGACTATTCCTTTTGCAAATATCATTGTCTCAGATTTCATTGTTCATGCATCTTCATACCAATTGCGTTCCGTTCCCATTCTTTCCTTATCGATCTTCTACTGAAATAAATTCTCTTCCTAACCCCCGTTATACACTACTTATGTGGATATAAGTAACCCACACCACAGTACCACAGATGAAGATAGATGATATTTATACAATACAGTGAAATAATTGAAGTTGGGATTGCCAACTAATGAACGTCAACTCAGTTGTTCAAAGCTAATAAGTTTACTGAGAGATTAAAAAGGGCATGAGTTTATTTTCTGTCTGATTCGTCGAATTACCTCTCTGAGAAATCCAGTAGTTGAACGAAATATCAATCCTGTGCTCCCTTATTCTCAATGATTCTGTAACTAATTTCAGTCTGTCAAATAAACTATTCTCAAATCATAACAATGGATTAATATATTAAAAAGTTTGATATTGGTATAGCTGTATTGCCGGCTCCAATGAATCCGCCGGACATCGAAGCAGCACACATAGATCTTCCTATAGATGTCAATCCACCAACTACGGAAGAAATTAGAATGGCCGTCAGACAAATCAAGAACGGGAAAGCAGCGGGACCCGACAACATACCAGCTGAAGCACTGAAATCAGACATCAAAACAACCACAAGCATGCTCTATCTTCTATTCAAAAAGATTTGGGAGGAGGAACAAGTGCCGATGGACTGGAAAGAAGGACACCTCGTCAAGATTCCAAAGAAAGGAGATCTGAGCAAATGTGAAAACTACAGAGGCATAACACTACTGTCAATACCAGGGAAAGTCTTCAACAGATTGTTGCTGAACCGGATGAAGGATGCGGTAGACGCCCAACTTCGAGATCAACAAGCTGGATTCCGTAAGGATCGGTCGTGCACAGACCAAATTGCAACACTACGGATCATCGTTGAACAATCAGTTGAGTGGAACTCATCACTATACATCAACTTCATTGATTATGAAAAGGCATTCGACAGTGTAGATAGGAGGACATTATGGAAACTTCTTCGACACTACGGAGTTCCTGAGAAGATTGTCAATATTATCCGGAACTCATACGACGGACCACAGTGCAAAGTAGTGCATGGAGGACAGCTGACAGATGCATTCCAAGTAAGGACCGGAGTCAGACAAGGCTGTTTACTCTCTCCCTTCCTCTTTCTTCTGGTGGTCGACTGGATTATGAAGACCTCAACATCTGAAGGAAAACACGGAATACAATGGACAGCTCAGAATCAATTAGACGATTTGGACTTCGCAGATGACCTAGCCCTCCTATCACGTACACACGAACAGATGCAGATGAAGACAGCCAGTGTAGCAGCAGTCTCTGCATCAGTAGGCCTCAGCATACACAAAGGGAAAACCAAGGTCCTCAAATTCAAAGCGGAGAACAGCAATCCAATCACACTTGATGGCGAAACTCTGGAAGATGTAGAGTCCTTCACATACCTGGGAAGCATCATCGATGAACAAGGAGGATCCGATGCAGACATAAAGGCGAGGATCGGCAAAGCAAGGGTCGCATTCCTACAATTGAAGAACATATGGAACTCAAAACAACTTTCAACCAATATCAAAGTGAGAATCTTCAATACGAACGTCAAGGCAGTTCTACTGTACGGAGCTAAAACTTGAAGAACTACTACAACAGTCATCAAGAAGGTACAAGTATTTATAAATAGTTGTCTATGCAAGATACTCAACATCCATTGGCCGGATACCATCAGTAACAACCTAATGTAGGAGAGGACAAACCAACTTCCAGCTGAAGAAGAAATTAGGAAAAGACGATGGAAATGGATAGGACATACATTACGCAAATCGTCAAACTGCATCACGAAGCAAGCCCTAACTTGGAATCCTGAAGGGAAGCGAAAAAGAGGAAGGCTAAAGAACACATTGCGTCGGATAATAGAAGCAGATATGAAAAGGATGAATTACAACTGGACGGAGCTAGAAAGGATTGCCCAGGACAGGGTTGGATGGAGAATGCTGGTGAGCGGCCTATGCTCCTTCACGAGGAGTAACAGGCGTAAGTAAGTAAGTAAGTAAGTAAGTAAGTAAGATAGCTGTATTATATCTCCGCATAATCAATGTAAAACATGGACAATTATAACATTTTGACATGTATTTCAGGATGTCTTCATGTTAAGAATAGGTTTATTAAATTTTGAAATCAAAGTACGTACAGTATGGAAACTTATTTATTTGATTGTAGATCAGATTTCTGGAATATCATATGTAAATAACTGTTGTTATCCACAAAAAACCCCTTCTGATATTAATCAACATATGGTCACTAGTAACTGGCTTCAAGAGATATTTCCTAGAGTTCTAATGAGAACCAGTGACCAGTGGAGTTCAACCGGGTCAGTTATGAGATAGTAACTCACTGGAGACAATGGTGGATGTGTCACTGAATTTCGTGTATTAGTTGAAGTTAAACATTAACACCACTGAATGCCAGCCAGCTCAGTGGTTTAGTGGTTAAGCCCTTGCGCACGGGACTTATAGTTCCTCGGTTTGAATCTCGCGAGGCGAGATCGAATTGGCCATCCAGTACTTCGGGGTTTTCTATGGTGGTCTAGCATCAATTGGCTCATGATCTCAACGACTAAAATTCAAATAACTTACAAGTTGTCTATGTTAGCAGATTAATGAAATTCATTTGGTGAATATACAGTGGTTATATCCACGTCTGTTACAGTACATGTAGGATCAGTAAAGCGCCTCTCACTTAAATGTATCATTCATAGAATGTTTTCATTGAAATTAAACTTTAAACAAAATAAAGGATTTTCAAATCTTAATAATTTAGGTAGATAATATAACCTACATTATAACGAGTAAATGCTAATATCCGATTGATTCAATATTCAATCATTGTTTCAACTCAATACTGAATGTTATTTGAACTTGTAAACATAAGGTATACTGATTCCTTATTCTGACTATCTGTGAAATTTAATTGATCAAACTAATTTATTAGTATCTTCCATATTCAGTCTTTGGAACATGAATAGATTAAGTGCCAACTTGAGTATGTGTGCAACATGTATTCAAAATCATTATAGATTAATGATTAAATCAATTTCATGTTGTCCAACCTCATCACCATTCACTCTATGATTTCATTTCAATACTTTAGTTTCATATGATCTTTTCATTTCTTCGACTTTCAACATTTAAAGTGAAAATATTGTGTTTGTTTTGTTCCTGTACATACACTTTATTTGATTTCTTAGAAAGTGAGTACCAGCTCATCTTTCTTCCCCATAATTTAGGTTATTTACGATCAATAGTTTGAATATGATTTATATCACCTAAGGGTTAATAATTTAAGTTAAATCATAAACATAATGCCCTTTATACACACCGCCCGTCGCTACTACCAATTGAATAGTTTAGTGAAATCGTTAGATTGGTGTCGTTGTAATGGCTTTACTGTTCGACTGATGCTGAGAAGATGATGTAATTTGAATATTTAAAGGAAATAAAAGTTGTAACAAGGTTTCCGTAGGTGAGCCTGTGGAACGATCATTATCATGAACCATAAATATATAATGAAGCATGCACCTGGCTTCGTGTTAGACTACTTAACGGTATTTACCCTAAGCTTCAGTAAACTGACTAATTTTTCTATTCATTGGGATATTACCAACCTATTAATATATTTATAATATCTAATTGTTTTTGTATTTTTATTGTGATCTTTATTATTTCCAGCTCCAGTTGGTTTAGCAGTCTTTATCCTAGGTGCTGTTTGTACAGGTATCTCAATATTTGGTTATTGTGGAGCCTGTTGCAATATGAAGATACTACTTTATATAGTAAGTAAAAATAATAATAAATTTCATTACATTAAAAAATGGAAATTAATTAATTATCTTTTACTTTAATTGATCATTTAATGATAAATAAAAATGATTAGCCCCCCCCTCGCTACTTACATAAAGTTTATGAATCTTAATGGGTATTTTGTTTTTCATATTTAGTTTTCCAATTTATATCCGTTACAAAGAAAGAACTGCATTTTTCTTTTGATTCTATATTTAGTAGTTTGACTATAGTTGATCATTATGATGACTAATTCAATATAGACTTTTCATATGGTTACAATTATTATTTCACTGAGTTGATTGACTAAATGAGAAAAAAATATGTACCTTGTGATACCTAAAAAAAGGAACAAGGGGGTGTAGGTAATAAATAAGAACTTTCGTCTAAATTTAATCGAATAGTTTCACAGTATTTGAGCGCCGAGTTAATGTGAGATATTAAAGATAATTCCTTGAAAAAAGTTTGGACCAGATGGTTAGGTGAAACATTGGATTCACTTCAAAATTTATTCACTGAGACTTTACAAATACATTCTTCCTCTTTAAGGGGTATATGGTTAGGATATAATCTAGATTTTTCTACAATTTATCATGAGTAGTGAGTATGTATGGAGAATGATGGTGAGTGGCCTATACTCCTTAATAAAGGGTAACAGGTGTAAGTTATAAGTATGTAGTTGTCTTACCAATGAGAAACAAGCTAGTTTACTAAACATCAAAAACGAACTTAGAGTAAATTGTCTCTTTATTTCAAAGGGTTGGGGATAAACTCCACATTATCAAATCATTTAAGTGTATCGTATTCAATGATTACAGTTATGTTTTCGTTTATTTATTCACTTAACATTAGATATTTTTGAATAATTTTTACTATATAATTAATTAGAGGTGTGACTTTTGGCATGTTGTAAGTTTTCTTCCATCATGACAAACTGCGTTACACTTGACACGTCCGTAGCATAAAGGAGTGGTATTTTCGTTGTAGAAAACTCTATATTTTTCATGCAATCCAGCAAAGACGATAGAGAATGAAACACACCCTCCTTTATGAATCACGATGATGTAAGTAATAAGTCTCGGTTCATTTTTGGTTGGTTGCCAGGTGCAAGGCCAGATATCTGAACGAGAGCGGAGTTTATCCCTACCACGCATCTTCACATTACTTGAGGAAACATGGGACTTCTATACTTGGAGTAGATTGATTATTCTAGCCAAATTTATGGTTTAAAAAATGATAAAATTCACAGAAGTGATAATAGAAGAAAACCAAGTACTTAATTGAGTCTTAACAAAATTGTTCAAACGTACTTTTATCGATATATTCGACTGTATTATAAATATATAGAAATATATATTAGGTCAAATTTAACTGTGTTAGAACTCCTAGGGATCTATTGGCTTGCTTTTCAGATTCTTTGAAATCAGTTACACCTTAACTCTCCAGATCTATATTGGTTACATTATCAAGTCAATTCTACTAGTTTGACTGCAATACTAAAACCTTAGTTAATAAAATACTGTCATCCCTTAAGATCAGATGGAACGATTCCTACCTAACGTACTGTACTGTTGCAAGAACTGAGATTCATGGATTAAGGTTTGAACTCATGAATGAATTTATGAACTACTAATTTTCTGAGTGGTGACCTCAAAATTATATCTATATCCCACTTTCTTTGTGGTAGAATACTCAGTGAACAGACCTCTCGAACTTCTATATGACTAGAAACGAGAATAGCTGAACTCAGAAACTTTAAAAACATTGATTTATAAAAAAAGTTGCGTTCACGAAGCAATCTAAGTTAGACCAATATTGAAAACCTGGAAGCACTGTATGGCCGCCTCGTCCTAGTACGTGACTCCTCAACAGTGCACATCCCGGCACAGTGGTCTAGAGTTGGTGTTAGCGCGCGAAACTGGAGATCTCGTGTTCAAGTCGTGCGTGCGGGTGCTTGGATGAGCACTTCTGAGGAGTCCTGTCCAGTGCTTCCAGGTTTCCAACCGTCGTCTAGTTTAGATTGACTCATGAATTCAACTTTGAAAATACTACGATCTCCACAAATCGCCAAAACTGATTATGAAAAAAGTGGGTAATAATGATTACGGTCTCATGGTTTTTAAATGCCTTGTAAGTTTTGACTTGATATGTATAGGTAACACTTAGTCATTCGTAAATAATTGTACACAGTAACCAGCTCCACTAATATATTGAAATAGTTTTAGGATCTGCGATGCACTACATTACTTAATGACCCAATATTAATCAGTGCAAATGGCTAATAATTTGAAATATTAGTTACTAGCCACAAACTACTGAACTTTTCATATAAGTAATACCTCGTGTTTTATTTCTTTTGTTCTATAATTATCATTCACGATTAACTGTCTGTTTTATATTCATTTCCATTTAGTACGCAATTCTAGTAGGAGCTTTGGCACTTGCTTTTCTGGTTACATTCAGTGTGTACTTCTCTCGTAAAGATGAGGTAAGTTCTACAACTTATCTAAACTGAACCATCAAATGTTATGATTAGTAGACTGATTACACATTTTCATTTATTGAAAAGACATAGGTTCACACTGGAAGAGATAAACTTTTAAAATTTTGAGAAATAAATGTCTAGTGGTACATAAACCGATATAAATCCTTCGGAAAACTACTTTTATGATTATTTATACATCACAAACCGTATCATAAAATATTACAGATCCAATGATTCAAGGTAGTTCTACTACTAAAGAACAGAGAAAAAGAAAGTCATTAAAGTGGATGACAAAAATAATCTGATAATTTTTGGTTAACTCACTTACCAGCTTCAGGCTTATGTCTCTTAAGTTTGAACCACTCTGTTTATGAATAGCTTAATGTTAGTGATCAGCTGCCTATTACCGAGATAGATGAAGTGCGGGTTCGGACCTGCAACGTACTAAATGAAATATAGATTATTTAACTAGCAAGTTACCTCCTTCCAATACACTAATGATTATTCAGGTTGAAAGTGTTTTGATTTGAACTCAAAGCTTACTAAATACATATAGCAGTAATTATCTGAATAAGTTGAATGTACAGTTATATGAAGGATTTGTGGGGATTGTTGTATTTCCACCGTTGAAATCGCTAGTCAGTCTAAGATCGACCACCACTGAAACCTCAAAGCAATGGATGGCCGTTTCGTCCCAGTATAGGTCTTTTCAGCAGTGTTCATCCACGATTTCGTACGCTGAAGTCTTTCGGTTGAGAGTTCATACAGTTACGAAGAAAATTTCACCACTGACTGAACAGCCAAAAGTAGTCCAAAGGTGTCACAGTCACTAAAAACCCTTGAATGTTCTTGACATTCAATCCAGTATAAATTTATGAATATATATTGCTAAAGAGTTTGAAAACGGAACGTGCCAATTGCTCAGTACTCCATAGTTTCTAATCATTCTTTAACTGTTATCTATTAATGATAAAAGTGGTCATCAAAACAAATATTTCTATTAAGATATTAAAAAATACAAATGTTTAATTAGGGAAATGTGTTCAGCAATTTCGGATGCCGGATAATTTGTCTAGAGGTTAGGTGTTCACAAGTGAGACTAGAGGTCCAGGGTTCGAATCACACGTTCACGATCGTGGATTAGCACTGCTGAAGAGCCTCATACTAGGACGAAACGACAATCCAGTGAACCGAGGTTTGCAATGGTGGTCCAGCACTGATCGATTCATGATCTCAATAAGAAAAATTGTATCTAGTTTTGCAATCACTAGTACCATTATGTCATCAATACATTCGGTTTATAGCATTGCATTCTAAGTACCTTAATTCTGGAACATATTATTCCTAACAATAATAGTATCAGCATTAAAATATATTGACTTTTTATTTTTGCCGTCATAATTTGTCCAGAAAAACTGCTTAAGTCTTAATGTATGTATATGCGATTGAGTTTGGAAGAACGAATCAGTTAAATGACATTCAGATAACCGAGTTGATAAATCTTTAATGAAATATGCAATTACAATGCTGCTATCAAATGAAATGGAAAATTTGAATAAAGCATCAATGTTAATCATAAAACAAGAAGTATACTTACGAAGTAACATGTAAAAATATAGAAGAAGAAAAGTTCTTGTATTACTGTAAAAAAAACTATCGTTGACAGATACTGAAGAAAATTTGCAGTAACTCATTTATGTTATTCTCTAAGCTGAATGTTTCAATACTTACGTAGTGAACAAGAACACGAGTGGGGATAATCAAATGTATTTAAGCACAAAATAACAGAACCTCTTACTAAAATCTGAGAACAATACAGTAAATACTTAATTTGCAAAATATCAATCGATTGTCTCAAAATTGACTGTTTTTCTTATAAATATCAATCCATCGTCTCAGATTTCATTGTTCGGCCATCTTCATACCAATTGCGTTCCGTTCCCATCCTTTCCTTCTCGATCTTCTACTGAAATACATTCTCTTCCTGACCACCGTTATACACTACTTAAGTGGATATAAGTAGCTCATACCACTCCTAAATTTCTAGACTTTCAAGGTTATCAGTTACCTATGGTTTATGTAAATAAACTAATTTTGATAATCAGTTATCTGATTTCGTTGAGGATTCAAATGTAGTACAGTATGAGTTTGTAAACAGACTATGGAGTTTATGTAGCGTGAGTTCAGTACACCAACCATAATTTCTTATCATTAGACCATGTTCACCTGGGCAAATCTGTTCTTGTTGGAACAGCTGAAAAACCCGTTAAATAAATGAGCTAACCGTTTTGTACTCATTCGGTTGATTATTATTTGTGTTCGTTTATCTTAATCACTGTTTATTTGGACCCTATAAACTGAATTAATAGTTCATGTATTGATTTGATTATCAAATTAATCCACATGCCAGACGGTTGGTTCGTAAATCACTTTAATCATCCTAATGACTGATCAATAGATCCACAACATATGCAACTAATACTTCCATTACAACCACCATCAAATTTGCGCAGGTATTTATAAATAATTGTTTGGTCTGTTGGCTAGATACCATTAACAATAACCTACTAAAATAGAAAGAACCAGCTTCTAGCTGAATAGGAAATTAAGAGGAGATGCTGGAGGTGAATAAGACACACATTGTGGAAATCGTCAAAATAGATCACAATGCGATTTCTAACTTGGAATTCTCAACGGAAAAAAAAGATAAAACAAAACACACATGGTCCCAGGAATTAAAGGCATACATCAAAATAGTGAAAAGGAGTTGGGGGAAAACTGGGAAGGAGAAACCATGACATAGTGGGGAGCTGAAACAACTAGAGTCAAAGAAGCATAAAACCTATGCAAACATCAGAGGTATTTAAATCATTCTTAAAATCACAGGTTTGTTTATCTGATGCTAGATGAAACCAAACTGAATATTCAACGAAACAAATATGGGCAAAGTTATTCCACAAAATTTAACTGTTATTTTAACACCTTTTTTACACCTAGATTGGCAACAAAGCAGTTGAAATGTTCGAGACGAGTGTAAAGAATTATCAGTCAATGGAAGCAAATACACTGGACAGTCTAGTGGTTGGTTTAATCTCGCCTCCAGTAAGCACGTGTACTTCATGTTTTTTTCTGAGTAATGTGTGTGTCTGCATGTAAGTATCAAAACCAATATAGATTCGAGGTCTTGAACAAGTCTTGAACAGAGAAGAATATGATTTATTGATTACTACTCCCTAGTTATTGTCCAAAATAAAAACAAATAATTATTTTAATATCAATGAATCTAGTTTTTTTCTTTAATTATTTAACGACTAAGTTTTATTGATGTAGAAAGGTCCTTACTTAGCAATCTTGGACAGGAACCGCACCCTTGACTACTTGTCACATCTAAGACCCTGATTACCCTAATTAAATTCAACTACGTAACGACAAGTAAATCCAAATTCCTAACATTGTATCAGGGCTACGAATTCTACCTGGTTAGTGAAGCAGAAAGTAAATGAAGTGAGATTCTAATCTTTAACTTAGTTGTTGCCTGACAACTGTTATGCTCTTCAAGTCATCACAGTCTTCAAAATTATATGTATAACCTAGAAGAAAATACTTGATCAGTGTATTGATCTTCAGATGAAATAGGCTGAATCAAACATTTTACAAGCTAAATCATACAGGTTCCTGGTGTGATCCAAGCATACGAGTTTTGAAAAACTTAATGGATCTTTATTCTTAAAATGTTTATGGTGATTCAGTGCAAAGAGTTTATAAATTTATTTTTATTTAGTGTGCTACAAATACCAGATAGATCACTATGCGTTTAATTATACGATAATTTTGTTTAACCTTTCATTAACATACAATATTTTTATTTTTTTATAGCTTCAATGCTGTGGCGTGGATGGTGGAAGTGACTTTAAAAGTTCACCTAATTTCTGGAAAAATGACACTTACGGTGGTAAAACATATACTAGTAAGCGTTTCTCCTATATACTTTGATGCCTTTTTTACTCTGCGTCAAAATGTGGCTTGAAGTACGGTCCAGAGACAACAGACTAACTGACTTACAACCACTGTATATACATATTTTAACAACAGGAAGTTGCGGCTAGTCAAAAAGAAACTCTGGACCTAGATCTTTTGCTGGCTGCCACCTACTGGTAGGCCATATATTCAATTAAATGCATACTTACTAAGTTATATAGTCAGAGAATGCCAGTCAAGAAGAGGAAACAACAGTTGAACTTTAGATTAATAAAACTGATACCAAGTATTTCGTTTCCACAAGTCATTGTATGTCTAGATCATCAAGACCTCTTAAAGTTCATTTTAAAAATGGATTGTTTATGAATTTATTTTAAAAAAATTAGGCAACAGTTCAATTGGCTTAATGAGTTAACTCTATTTATCTTTAGTTTTAACTAACTAGTTTGACTATCATACCGTATGGACGTTGAGAACTGAATGGAACTCCATTTGACTAATTCGTCATAGAAGTACACGTACTAGTAAAGGCAGTGTACTCAATCGCAAATTTCTCAGTCAAAGCCTATGATGAAATGTAGTCAGAAACATCACTCTCAAGTGGTGTTCTTCATGATTTTCAACCTTTCTCCTTTTCAATTAATTTTGTCGCAGATATCTTTCTGCAGACTACATATTCTTTTTGATGGGGTTTTGTTCTCTGAACTAGATGGTTTGGTCGTGGAGCTTTCATCGTTCTTATGAATGACATCACCAGCACAAACTTCAGATAGAAGTGCAGCGTTTGAATTTCTCCATGTGTGGTTCACAGCTTTTCCTGTACACCTTGGTGTTGATTGGTGCTTGCTAACATTACACTTTCTTCATCTAACCTTTAAAAGATTGATCTCTTAGGAGGAGGTTCTCGTATTGACTTTGAATATGTTGATTACATAGCCATATTTTGTAGAGACACTGACAAAATATAGGGTCTTCCGATCATATTGAGCAACAATGAAAGTATTTTCGGAGTGTTCTTCGTCCCTCTCAAATGATGTCATCATCAGAACACAATGGTTTTTCAAATGTGCTAACGATAATTGAAAAACATATTCTTTGTAAAGCAATACCCATAAATTATGGCCCGATTGAAGTATACTACGGGAAGATATATCTGATTAGTTAAAGGATTCATATTTCTTCATTTATGATACACAATAATATAGACATTGGGTGAAAACAATATCAATAAACTTAATGTATATACAGCTAGTGGCGCCCAAATAAAACAAATTTTTTGCCTATATAATGCCATTATATACATTAGTTTGATTAGAATATTGCATAACATTGTAAATAAAATTGTGTATATTAGTATTTCACAGTTGTATAAATTACAATCGTTTTCCATGTAGGTGTTTATTCTAATCTTTGTTCTCTTATGAGTATTTTGTCGATCCATAGTAGATATTTTTATTAAATGTTGTCAGTAGTAACATGCTTGTAGCAATCATTTTTAGGGTGTGTATTTTTATGTTTTTATCTAATCAGTTAAGGTTACAAAAACTATCAAACATTACTAATAGATATATATTTTTTTCAGTGCCTCCAGGTATTACCATGGTGGTCTAGCTTCAACTGACTCATGATCTCAACTATTAAAATATTTCTTGTTATATCCTAATGAGTAGAAAAACTTTATTTCTGACGTTTCGTCACTTAATGTAAGCCACTTTTTCAGAGTAAGTAAATAGCCACAAGTTTAAATAGTACCAGGGAAACAATACATTGAGTTATTTATTTACTCTGAAGAATTGACTTACATTAAGTGACGAAACGTCGGCAATACAATTTTTCTACTCATTGGGATATAACAAAAATAGATTTATTATTAACTCTCATTTTGTATTGTCTAAATATTTCGTATAAGTTCACTTCATCTCACAACATTCGTTGTACTGGCTTTACACGTAGTTAGTATAATGATTGATTTGAGCTATTTAGCACTTTGCACAAATAAACCTGTAACAATTTACCCCAGAATATTCAAGCTGTGTGATTAAAACGATACTATTCACTTACATAATTGAAATCTTGTCCAACCTACGTCAAGTATGTCTCACTGATTCCAAGCAACTCCAGGTTGTATCTCTTCATTTCTACAGCGATTTGGAATACTCTCCTGGTACGGGCATTCCATCTACCTGAACTAGTTGTTTCTCTGGTTGTCGGAAGGGGCATCGGCCTCATGACTTCCGAAGGAACTCGGCTTTCATCATGAGGCGTCATAACTCTTCTAAATGAAGACTTTCTAACTCCCAGGGCAGAGTTTAAATAGTTTGAGTTATTTTTTCTGGTTAGCGTTTTTTAGCGAGTTAGTTTTCTACAGTATAGGGTCGCTAACCCCATGCTCAACCCTCCTCCTCTATCCGGGCTTGGGACCGGTAGTAACCCCAGAGGGGCTTCAGGTGGAGTTATAATTGAAATCTAACTAGTCTTTAATCATTCACCACCTGACATTATCCTCTGAAGAAGCTTACCTTCAAAATTGAACATTCATCTCAAAATAGGAATTTTATTTGTCTCATCAAACTTTGAAACACTGAATTAATTTTAATCATTAATCCGGAATTTATGTATCTTGGTTAACGATATCATCTACAATGAATAAAACTGTTGTTTTATGAATAATAAATTATATACCCTTCCTGTTTACCTTCATTACAACACATAGATATTGAATATCCTGTACCGTGTTGCAAAATGAATCAAAATTATGCAATCAGTGATTCTACATGTCCAGATAAATTCGATGATAATAACAGTAATTACAAAAATGGTTGTAGAGGTCCATTGAAAGAATTTTTCCTTAAATATATGGATTATGTAGCTTATGGATTAATTGGGGCATTTGTTTTATTGGTAAGTAAAGATAAATCATAATAATGCTTTTGAAATTAATTTCAAGTTTGTTTTTATCTGTCACTTCTAAACAATTATTAGGTGTTAGTTCAATACAAACAATAGAAACATGGATTATGAATTTGTTTCTTTTAGACATTTACTTACCCAGTGAATCTGAACTATGGTGAAGCCGAGGACGTGATTGATTTCGGCAGTTTTAAACTACAGTTCTGAATTATTTGACTGTTCATATTGATAATATCTGATTTCAGTTCAATTCATTTACTTAACTGATAATTAAGATCAAAATGTAAGGATAAAAGGAATTAAGGCGAGACTAATTTATGGACGAGCCAATCAGAGGCGTTTTAGAGATTTCAAGGTTACGGCGCCAACGTACGATCGGTTCACAGGGAATTTTGTACAAAACGTGATATTTGAGTAGCTATAACAAATAAAACGGCGAGACTATAATTCGTGGACGAATCAACCAGGGATAAGATGATAGATCTCGAATTTGAACGCGAAAGCCTTTCACCAATTTGGCTAAATAAATTTCTGGCATTATAGCTGATGTCAGTTCGTGATGAGAACTCCATATATAATCCCTAACTAAGGTAAATTACGACAATTATCGCGAACTGCATAATAAAAGCACCAGTAACACTGGCTGCAGCCAGGTACTACAATATATACGGATGGTTGGAGAAGGTTCAGACTACTACATAGGCTTGGTTATGTGCATCGTGTGGTTATCCACAATTAGCATTTTGTGCACTCAACAACCGGAGTGCATATAAACAATATTGAAGCTATGTGGTCGAGGCTGAAAGAGTTTTTGAGACTTTATCATGGCTCCAGAGGCCGACTATTCTGTAACCGTATGGATGATTTCCTCTACTGCATGCATTACGATTTTAGAACCTCTGAACCTCTTTCTAACCTTGACAAGTTTTTGAACCACGTATGAGAAGTGTATCCACCTTGTTTCCTTGGTTTTGCATAACATCTTTTTACTCTATACTGACTGTTTACCGATTGGCTAATATTTCCCAGGGTCACTCAAGATCCGTTCAAAGGTCGTCCATAAATTAGACTTTCGCCGAAATTCATATTCATTGGAAAATAGTTTGTTAGATAGAAAC
The DNA here is from genome assembly GCF_000699445.3 of Schistosoma haematobium. Lineage (NCBI taxonomy): Eukaryota > Metazoa > Platyhelminthes > Trematoda > Strigeidida > Schistosomatidae > Schistosoma > Schistosoma haematobium. Next base: position 8,210,720 of record NC_067202.1, on the reverse strand, counting down.
TGAGTATAATTTCTAAACGTTTCAAATTTACTTCTTGGAAGAGAAAAGCACATTTAATTTTTAATAGCTCCTGAAAAACTGAAACAATCATTGTTTTTAATCTTCGATTGATGTTAAGGACATTAGCATATATGTATTCTGTATGGATTGCTTCGATATTGCCTTAAGTTACAAGCATTATAAGCAAAGATGGATGATGGCTAGACGTGGAATCCAAAACGCGCATTTATAACGCGATGGTGTTTGAAGCGAACGGTACAGGGTTGGAGTTTCAGAGTGAACATCAACTCTAGGCTGCTGGTTCATTCAACTGACGAGTCTCAAATAGGATAAAACGCGCATCCTGTATTCCAATGCTAGCCACCATCCATCTTTGTTTATGAAACAATTATATCACCCATATTAATCTTTTTTTTGAGAATTTAAGCGGTATTTATATGTATTCTAAGTATGGTACAAATGGTAATCAGTAAGTTTTAGGACATCTGCACTTGTGTAGGTTGTCAGTATTGCAAGGTTTATGAATATTTGAACAAAATGAGACTAATGAAACCCAAACTATAAACAATGTTGCTTTACCTGAATTGCAACATTTATGTTCTAAATAAGTTTCACTATTACACCAGTCATTGAGTTTTATACAGAATTCTGATACAAACATTTTTTAACTCGTCAGATATGGATAGGATACTGGTTGAGTTACATTAGCATCCGTCTATAGTTGTTCAACGATTGAACCTTGTATTTATCGATATTGGCTTTCACATTGAAGAACCACTACATAGATTTTGCATTAACCATTCTTTCTCTACACGTTACATAGTAAATTTATTTCAAAGTTAGATACAGAAGTTTGTATTGATTAACTGGAATGTACAAATATTCATGCTAATGAATGAATGAATATGATTCGAAAATGTATTCATTAATTATTTTAAAAATAACTGTTATCAGCAAAGATGGATAATGGCTAACAGTGGAATCCAGGACGCGCTTTTCGTCCTACTCGGGACTCATCAGCCGGATGTACTTGCATCGCAGAGTTATTGTTAACTCCGGGACTCGAACCCGGTACTGCTCGCCTCAAACGCCATGATGTTATGCACTTAGCGCATCCTGGACTTCACTGCTTGCCATTATTCATCTTTGCACATATTCCAATAAGAGACTGATCAATTACAGTTCTAAACATTAATAAGAAGATTCAAGTAAAACAATACGAAGTGAATTTAGATAACTGTCATCGTTTTCTATCTATTTTGCACATTAACAATCTTTGGAAATTTCCTTGATAAACTTTATAATTTATGAAATGTTTTAAAGTATAAATGGAACTCAACATTATTGAGAATCTTAGAAGTTATAGATCAACACTTTCATTCATTAACTAATTATAATTTAAGTATAAGTATAATTAACAATCTTAAAGATGACTACTTACTTAGATTGTTTGTATAATTTCAAGATGTATTTTCATCTTGAACTAATAACAACATGAAATCATTGCTTCTATGGAGTTCTAAGCTACAAAGAAACAATTGTCTTACAATGTCTATAGTTGCAGTATGGGATCTCCCCATACTAATCCATGATAAGACTTATGTTCAAAGTAAATCATTGATCATCTATATTCCAGTATCAAACATTTGTTTGTTTTTTTCTTTTTTCCAGTTGCTCGTTGTTCTATTCACACTTTTAACCATTTGTATTGATGTTATCTGAACAAACAAACAAACAAAACCGACAAAAAAAACAAAACTAAATGAAATGGAATTCAATATTCAATTGATTGTTTGTCTATACTCGGTTAAGAGTTAAATACTCAAATAAAGTGATCTCTTTTGTTGGACTTTGCCTTTATAAAACAAAATAAAGTTAATGCCTTTGCATAGTTGATGTATACATCTATGCTTTTATGAATGTATGTATGTATGTATGTATGTGTGTATGTGTGTATGTATGCATGTAGTTGACAGGTTCACTTTTCACACTTCCAATCTCTTCATGTGACTTTTTATATAACTATTATTATTATTATTATTATTATTATTATTATTCATTGTATCACTGCTGTTAGTATCATCATCATCATTCCTATTATAATGTTAAATAATCAACCATATTTCATAGAATTGAACTGATATGGTGATGATGATGATGATCATCATCATCATCATCATCGTCAACCTTGTTTATTACTTTTCTTTTTATCTTTCTTTCTATACATTCATATTATCATTAGTTATTATACTTTGATTATGTTTAATTACAATGAATGTAATTTATATATAATAATAATTATTATTATTGTTATACAATTTCATTCAACTCTTATTGATAGTGTTGTTGTATGATGAAATACAATAATAATGTAATAAGGTGGTTACTTGTACTCAAATAAATACATTCCCTCTCTCTCTCTCTCTCTTTTATTATTATTATTGTTTGAATAAATAAGTCTTTATGGTGTTGGGGAAATGAAAACAAACAAAAAAAGAAGCTTCTTTCTAAACATTTATGTTAGTACTTAATAAATAAATAGACATTTGAATTTGAAGTGACTTTGTTTTTTTTCTTGTTCATAGATTTCTAAGAAGTTTATATGAGTATACTTGAAATATAACTAAATAATGAAATCCAGAATGGGTATTTCTTTCTATTTAAGACTTATTAAATGGATATTCTTGAATATTAGTAGTGATATTAACATTGAGGTTTTAATACAGTACTGATTACTATAAATTCTAATTTATTAACCAATAAGTTAATGAGTTCAAATAGCCTTTTGAATGATACTTCCCTATAATAATGTAGATTATTCATTGATAGTGATTACTGACAAAAAAGAAAGAATCAACCAATTGTTTTGTAATTTTTTTTCAGTTATTTGCATCCATGAACCCATATAGCATTGAGTTTCCGACCGTTGTTGCTACCTTGACGTGGTGGTCGGGCTTGCCTATCATGATGAAGCAACCGAGCTACACTGGCTGAAACAATTGTTCCTCAAGGTCCCACCATGTCAGACAGGTCGGTTGACGAGCAGTAAGGCTAAAAGCAACAAACCTAAGGTTCAAAGGCGAAGCCGTACTGCTGACTGTACAGAGGTGTGACAGCAGTAAGGTGTTTCCTTCAGACAACCAGCGTCTGCAGCAATGCCGCCTTCCCACAAGGAGGGGTGGGATTAGAAAAGGTCGACCTTAAAAATGCACACCTCGCCTTATCCCACGGATATCCGTCTCCGGCGGTAAGGTCTCAACAAGTACGGAGCTAACACAAAAATTACTCATAAAAAGGTCGTGTGTGACCGACCTCAAGCAGTTGTTTCTTGGGCACTGCGGTCACGCTCTCAGGTCTCTAAGACTATATTTAATCCAACTTTCTTTTCAGGTACCTTCAGAAGAACTCTTCCACGATATGGGAAACCTGGAAGTGATAACCGCCCTCATACCTCTAACAGCACTCAAGACTGACTGATAGCATTGAATTAAAGCATTTAATTAATTTAGGATAGGATGATCCTATTTAAACAGTGAATCAGGATCTAGAGACTCATATTTTCCAAACTTTTTGATAAGACATCATCGTATTATGATGTCTAGCGTAGTTAACTGAGTTACTTTCCATTAGTTTGAATCCAAAAGTCACAGTTTCCTACTAGAATTGCAAGGAATCTATATAAAAAATAATTACTGAGGAACGAGCTGTTAATTTCCTAGGTGGTTAACTATATATTCATCAATGAACTTTAATCAGTTGGTTCTTTGAATCTTCTCATAGATGTTTAGACAGCAATTAACCAGTCTCTTTAACCAATCGTCCTAATTTGGAATCGTCAGCTGGATGTGCCTACATCCCTAGGTTCATATTCAGTCCAGCTGATGAGTCTTGATTAGGTCGAAATGCGCGTCCTGAATTCCACTGCTAGCCACTATCCATCGTTGCTTACAAAAAGCTTGTGAATTGAGGCAATATCGAGGCATACGCACAGTATGCACATATGCCAATAATAGACTGATCAATTGCAGTCTTAAACCTCAATGGGAAGGTACAAGCCATGTGAATGTTATTGTCTCCATTTCTACAAGCGACTATTTCTTTACGTCAGTTAACCATCGATAACACATTAAGTAAAGCATGGAACTTATTCTCATCCAGCTGTCCATTCAGAACAAAAAGCAAGATGGATAATAACAAGTATTTTATCATCTTGATTTTTAGCGAATTATATGATCTGCAACTTATGTAACGGATGAACATAGCCTCAGTGACAAATGTGAAAACAAAATCTGGTTTGCAGTTAGGCGTCATAGATCGACTAGCCAATAACTCATTTAGTTCGCGTTTAAACATTAATGTGATGTCAGTTTTGATTAAGGCTCAGACATAATCACTATGATTAGTGAAAGATTAAGGTACTTGATGCTCCGAGCTAATAAACTTTAATATAACAACCTTGAGTTACGTATGACCTCCAAAAATTAATCCCAACTATTATCTACCCAGAGAATGAACTTGTAGATTATTCTACAAGGTACTTGACATTCTTGAATTGGGGGAAGGGGGCCTCATGTCATCATAGGGTGAAATTGACATTAATTGCGTAGACAAACAAACTCCTCGCATTTTCTAAGATATTGACATTGTTTATTGATACAGCTTGGTTCCGTTTTTTTCCTGGTTAAACTCAGATAACAAGAAAGCCATATCGTTGGTGATTCGTTAGATAATGAGCGCTCTTCTAGCCTACAGATATTTGAACATATTAGAATATCTAAATATATATGATCTTTAGATTGTTTTACATATCACTTATTTATTTATTTACTTACTTACGCCTGTTACTCCTTACGGAAGAGCATGGGCCGCTCACCAGCTCCGTACAATAGGACTGTCATGACGTTTGTATTGAAGATTCTGACTTTGATATTGATTGACAGTTGTTTTGAGTTCCATATGTTCTTCAACCGTGGAAATTTTGTCCTTGCTTTGCCAATCCTCGCATTTACGTCTGCACCAGATCCTCCTCGTTCATCGATGATGCTTCCCAAGTATGTGAAACTTCCCATCACTTCCAGAGTTTTGTCATCAACTGTGATTGGGTTGGTGTTCTCTGTGTTGTATTTGAGAGCCGATTTTATTTACTCTTTTAGGATTATATTCTTTCTGTCTATTTTTCCACTACAATGAATATTATTATTTCTTGTCGTCGTACTAATGTAGAGTATCGCTGGATAATTATGACAGATTGTAAAGTAATCCATATCTGACTGCTAATCATTTATCATTTATTTATTCTTCTATTCACATATATTTTGAACAATTTGTCTGCATGAAATAATTAATGGGTCTATTTTTTTCTGGTTAGCGTCTTTTTAGCAAGGTTCTTTTCTACAGGATGGGGTTGCTAAACCTCTGCTCTACTCTAGCTTTCACTATCATTGTATGTCGATCTTATATAAATACCTGAAGAAAGATCCAATAACAAGAGATAGAAGAGCTGGGTCATCTGCAAAGTCCAAATCGTCTATTGCATCCAGCCTGTCCATTGTATTCAGTGCTTTCCCTGAGATATGGAAGTTTTCATAATCCAGTCTACCACCAGAAGAGGAAGGGAGACAGTAAACAACCTTATCTGACTCCGGTTCTCACTTGGGATGCGTATGTTAGCTGTCCTCCATGCACCACTTTGCACTGTAGTCCGTCGTATGAACTCTGGACGATGTTGACTATCCTCTCAGGTACACCATATTGTCGAAGTTTTCATAAAGTCCTCATATCTACACGTCCAAATGCTATCTCATAGTCAAGGAATTTGATGTATAGTGACGAGTTCCATTCGATTGATTGTTCAACAATGATCCGTAGTATTGCGATTTGATCTGCTCACAACCTATCCTTATGTATTTCAGAACTTGGAGGACAACTGAACCTTTCATTCGGCTCAACAGCACTGTTGAAAACTTTTCCTGGTACCGGTAGTAGTGTGATTCCTCTATAGTTCTTACATTTGCCCAGATTTCATTTCGTTGGTATCTCGATGAGATATCCTTCTTTCAAGTCTGTTGGAACTTGTTCTTCCTTCCAAATCTTCTTAAATAGAACGTGGAGCATGTTGAAGTTACCTCTATGTCTGACTTCAGTGCTTTAACTGGTATGTTGTCAGGTCCTACTACTTTCCCACTCTTGATTTGTCTGATGGCCATCCTGATTTCTTCCATCGTTGGTGGAGTGATATCCATAGGGAGGTTTATGTTTATTGCTTCGATGTCCGGTGGATTCAATGGAACTGGTCTATTTAAGAGTTCCTCAAAGTGTTCTACCCATCTGTTCCTCAGTCCTTGAATTTCAGTGATTGGCTTGCCTTGTTTTTCCTTTACTGATCTTTCTGGTTTACTGTATTTTCCTACGGGTTTCTTCGTCGTTTCATATAGTTATCTCGTATTTCCTTCTCTTACAGCTTTTTCCGCTGTCATTGCTAGATCTTCCTTATATTTCTGCTTGTCGGCTCTAATGCTCTTCTTCACTTGCTTGTTCGCTTCTGTGTATTCAGCTTGTGCCTTGACTTTCTCTGTTTTTGTTCGGCTGTTGATAATTGCTATCATCTTGTTCTTCCTATCTTAAATCATGTTCAGGGTTTTGTACACATCAACAAATTTACATACTTAGGTTATGCATGTTGTATAAAATCTTCCATAAAACTATCGTTGATTTCGTAAAGGATAGTTGTATCCGCATCGCTTATTACTTATACTTGAAAAAAAAGAGGAACTACTACAATCCCCACGACGTTAAGTAAGAACACCAAGACTGGTACAAGTAAAGATTTATTCAACCCAAATCACGATGCGGACGATCCTGGTCGAAAATACACTCATTTATATAGTTATTGTACACCCATTTTGATTATCAATTAGAATCAAGTCACATATATGAAAAAGTACTCCAAGTTATGACAAAACTTTATGCTGTATATTATACTCAGCATATTTCATGTTAATTCAATACCGTGAACAAATATATTACACTCAAATAAAATTAGTGTTATACCAAATAAAATATCACACTGGAAAATAAAAACAAATATTAAACTAAATAATCATCATATGGAAAGATTGTTGGTGGGAAGATACAAGCAAACAATACCTAGTGAATCATCATATGGAATTAAAAAAACGGAGGTAATGTTTAAGCAAGAATCACAATGAGTAGAGCAATATGATTTTGTCTTCTAATCACGTTGTATCAATTTCAGACAGTGAAGGATAGGGAGTGAAGTAGTCGAACGCGTTGACAACTTTGCTTATCTTGGAGATCTGATCAGCCCTAATGTATTGATATATGACGAAATCTCTGTACCAATTCAAATGGCTCGTCCGGTATTGCCAACTTACGTGACCTATGGAGGCGAGATATCCGTCTGTCAATTAAAGGACGAGTATACTATGCAGCAGTTCGTTCTGTTCTAATTACGGCTGCGAAACGTGGCCATTAAGGATAGAAGATACACGTAAACTACTAGTATTTCATCTCAGATATTGTTCGCATCTGCAGGGATCACTGGGTAAGTAATAGTGAGGTTAGACGTAGGGTATTAAGGAGTGATGGTAAATCAGTTGATGAGGTTGTGAATCTTCATTGACTAAGAAGGTTGGGCCACGTGTCGCGTATGCCTGAACACCGATCACCATGACGCGCAATGCTGACTAGTGTTGGGAAAAGATGGAAGTTAGGGGCGGCCAAACCAAAATATGGCATTAGTCCATAGTCACTGACTTCTGGTCTGAGCGATATTGGCAGATGCAAACTACTTCGTTGGGGTCCGTACGACTATCCTAACCAGTGGTTGGAGACTCTGGGTGACATGACTCTGAATCGATCACAATGGCGTATGTGTGTACTCTTTGCCTTACCTTAAACTATGAGATTAAAATTACTTTATACCTTTCTATCTACGAACTAATTCTTTCTTCCTGTACTGTCTTTATATGCGATCTTCGTTTTATATATTACTACCATTGAAGTAACTACTTCTATGAATTTGGTGTTCACCTTGTTGTGCTAATGGGATGTTGTAACTTGGATCGATGCGTATGTATGCCTGGTACTACGTTGTAGAGAACTGACTGAACACAATGAATGAAAATCTAAATTGACAAATAATCTTCATTTATTCGACTGTACCAGAATGTCACCAGTGAACTTAACGAAAATACAATCAAACATTTTATGTCTATCAGCACTGATGTCCACGATATCTATGATTTGTTTATCCTTTAATTATCTAATCAATCCGCTTTATTCTATGAATTTTTTATTCTGTCACTCATTAATGTCAATCTACTAGGGTATAAAGTATATGATTACTATCAAGCCTGATATTATTCAGACTACGGTAGTCGAAGAGTTCGTTTCCTAATCCAATGAATGAAAGACTAGTGCTTCGATCATATTAAATATATACACTTGGGTCGTCGTTATTTTCTTCTTCTGAAAAAAAACGACCATCACACTAATCACTGTGACTTAGAATCACAATGTCTACATCACACTTGATACGGTTAACCCAGATTGACAATGAACTCCCTCCACTAGGAGGGAGTAGGAAATAACAAAAGAATTAACATTTATTATTCTATAATATATATGTTTATTATTTTTTCCAAATATTTATAGAATGCAATAAAATGGTCAGGAGAATGAGTGTATAATTCCCTTTTATTGGGATATATGAAAGTATTATATGTGATAATGATTATTTGTCATTATCATTATCATCAGCATTGTTACTAATTATGGGCATATTAATTTGAAAATACGGTGCTCAAAGAAAATGAGAATATTTGGAGTCGTGAATAAAGAAGGAAAAAAAGTATGTAAATATATTCATAGCGTGATAAGTTTAAGTACAACACCAAATTAAACGATACATACAAGTAATAATGATAGTAGCAATTATAATTAACGTCTATAATAATAATAATACATAAATTAATGCATTATGTACTGTACAAAATGTATTACTATTATCATGAGTAGTAGTATAAATTTATGTACTGGTAATTATAACGACCAGTACTATTCTATTAGGCAACATTGATTATTAAAACACAGCCCACAAAGAACAAAGAAGTCAAGATGAACGTAGATAATAATAACAACTATAATAATAATTATTATTATTATTACTGCTACGATTATTTAATAAACTATTACAATGAAAGAAGACTCTAATGGTCCTCCCCTCGACAAAAAGAAAGTAGTAGTGGTTGGCACATAAGGAGGAAAGTAAATAAAAATACATAGTATTCAGAAATGCAGTTTGAAAGAAAAAAGCAACCTGAAAGATATACACAAATGACAATGCATTTTACAGCTGCCAACTGAGAGGTGGTTATTGTAGGTCAGTTGTGTTTGCCTTGGTTGTCTCGTTTGTTTTAGCAAAAGACAATATGAATGAGAGCTAAATTTCTTTGAGGGGGATTTCACAGTTTGTTTCACATTTGTAAACATTAGGCAAAGTACATGACTCTTAAGGTTTCCGGATGAACTGTAACAGCCCTCATCATAGCCGTAGGTGTACGTTCATCTGAATTGCCTGATTTTTGACTTCCTTCACCACTAAAAAATAAAATCGAAAAGTTGTTGTAATTGGCATGATAATACAAAATACTAATGAAAATGATCTCAAACATTAAACAAATGTTAATAGTTACATATTTATCACATACTTACAATAACTATGATATAACAATAGGAAAGAGTGGGGAGGGGGGAACAGACCTGTATAAAACTACAGAATACACTCTATGACATTATTGTTGCCCATATTGATATGATATTACGGACCAGGAAAAATCTGTTACTTATATACTTACTAATTAAGTACGTTAAGCAGATTGTACAATAGTAAATGAAAATAAGAAACAATTGACATCACTGGAGGACTACCGATATATAATTTAGTTGAATAATTGAGTGAAACATAATAATCAAGTTTTGTAAACTTTAAAGTGAACCATGTAGGGGCTATGGAGAGAAGTGGTATTCATATTCTAAAAGTTTGACTTTGAATTCGAGATATGTGTGAAACTAAATTGATAAGATATTAATACTCAATAATGATCTGTAAGCTGAAGACTGTTGTCAACCACACATAACCTCTCAGTAATTTAATCGATTATGTCTAATTTCCTGATTATGAAAAATCACTGTTTTGACAAGAATAAGTGTTATGATAGCATCCGAAAAGGTCTCTTCATTTATCCATTAACACAAGGAGAATAAGTGAGATATTTTGATCAGTATAGTGCGTAATTTAGTGACTTGACAAGGAGTTTAAGTATGAGATAATAATAATCTCGATGATAGTAAAATATCTGTCTTGAATGTACATAGAAATGGAGTGTGTTGTTGCTATCTTTAGTTCCTATTATACAGTATGACTGATGAAAATAGATATCTACAAAAAAAACAATTAATGGCTGAGATGTGGCAGAACCACACATTGTGAAATGTTTATGCATTTGATTGAGTTTTAAGCGGAAAATCATTTTTGATGATAATGAGACTGAACATTTGTCGCCCCCAAATGCTCTGGTACGGCCGAGAGTGGGGAGAGTCAGCTTTTCTCACTCGAAAGGCTCTCACATGACCATGTGCATAAAACCACTGTCAGGAAAGTCCTACTCACTGCCTTCTCGCGACGGGGGTGCTGTATATGAAATTGAGAGGACGAAAAGCGAATGTCCAGTGCTTCAACCGGTCTGGTGGATACGGAAACTCTACCTCTCCAAACCAATGGTCACATGGGCTCCAGGATCCCGATTGAATGACATATGAATCAATTATTGATCACCGGCTACCATGAGACGTTGCTTCACTGCCTTGTGGATCAGACCTTTAGATCAATTCTTTGCAAAATTTTATGATTCGAGAGGGAAGAATTTTTTAATTTTTTTTTTGGAAGATGAAAGTGTGCAGAATGAGCAGTAGGAAACATAAGCTTACTCAAATTATAATGAATACTTAGTCTACAGACTTATTTTTATTATTCATTTGAGTGTTCGAATTTCTTATTTTAATCGTTCTTGCTTCATATTTTCTGAGTTTTTCTAGAAGAAACTCATGTGTACCTTATTTCGCATTTCCAAATATTTGAGCTACCATGTTAAGCATATTAAAGTCTAACCGAACTGATGAATCAGCATAAACAGAAAATGTCAATCTTTTTGACATGACTCAAACAGCACTCTTGACTATGGTTAATACCTTGACGATTCCGACGAGATGGTCTATAGTGAAGAGACAATCGAGCTAAGACACCTGAATTTTTAAGGCTTTACCACTTCAACAGATCGATTGAGTAATGGTAAGACTAAAAACAGACTAAACTCAAGGTTTGAGGACGAAGTCCTACTGCTGACTGTGTTGAAGTACGGCGGTAGTAAAGCTTATCTCATAAATAGCAAGCAATTCCAGCGATGACCTTTCACTGAAGATGAAAAAAATTCAAAAATATCAATCCCGATGGTAACGTACTCCTTATTAACCCTAAAACAGAACTCCAGTTAATACTGAATAGATAAACTGTCATGACAGAATTTATGTTGCTCCAAGCTGGTCACCACGAACAGCGGTATTAAGAGATTTCACAAAATAAACAAGCATTTAAACAGTTTTATACCAGGAAATAATGTAACCACAGGGATTAAACGTAACTAATCAAATCAATAAAATAAATCATAATGAAATCAGATCATTTTTAAACTAACCTATCTATTTCTTTTTCAACTAAATGATATCGTGCTCGAAATGCAACTAAATGTGCATAATAGGCTGGAGCAGGAATTGACACAGAACGAGTACAACGTACATATGTATGACATAATTGATAAGTTAAATTTTGTATATCATCAGCACTAAATCTATTTACCAAGAAAAAAGAAGAAACAGGAAAATGAAAGACAATTATAACAATAATATAAAGATTATCAATAAATCTGTATATAACTTAAGCAAATACCACATGTGTATAAACAGCTGTATAAAATGAACTTGAAAGTAGGACAAAAACTAGCATACTGAAAGAACGACAATTTATACAGAAAGAAAACTGTTTTAATCGTGGTAGAAATGAAGGACAACTCTCGTGGTTTTTGGAGTGAAAAGAAAATAGGAAGTTAAATTTACAATACAACCAGTGAGTGGTTCTTTGAACATTTAAAATAGTCAGTAATTATATATGTTATGAGGTCTAACAAGTGTAACAAGTGATAATACACCTGACCCATATCAGTTTCAATTGTTCACAGAAGTCAGATTTGCGAACTATCTCGTCATATAATTTTACCAACCTAAAATGATTTGATTGAATTGTGTTCATTAGTCATCACTCTGACCACTAAACAGTGATCGGTAAACATAAGACATTGGATACTTCGATTTTTTTTTCATCAACACAACAGGTCGACGATCGTTCTACCTTTTCATCATCCTAGTAACCTTTTTTAACATCAATGAAACGCTCAACGGATTTTAACATTCCATGAAATTTCAGAATTTAACGATGCCGATTATTAACAAATCTAGCAGATCAGCTCGCTAATTCGTGCATTTATGATGAAAGAAAATAAATCTTTCTTTTAAATTATTTATAATTCAAATCATTAAATGAACTGGGAAAAATAGTAAACTAACCTATTATCGTCCCATAATACATGATAATGACTAGGTCGTGAAGTGCCTTGAATGCCTGCATGACTACACAAATAGAAATCGAATTCCGTTGGGTGGGTAATAACTTGATCAACTGTTGTTCCAGCAGGTATATTCCCAGATTTACCCATCTGATCTTTTTTGTCAGCACAAAATAGACGTGTATGATGCCGCTTTTGCACAACAATGAAAGTAATACCAGGCTGATAGCCTAATTCTAATTTGACACATGCTTCACGGATAGCACGGAGTTCATGATTTAAAACCTAAGAGAAACAGAAGTTGTTCAACGGTGTAAAATAAGATAATAGACGGATGGATAAAACTTGACTGCAAACTAAAATACATTCTAGATAAATTATTACAAATAAATAATGATCAATCAACATATTTGTATACAACCCATCATGTGCAAAACTACTGTTTCTTTGGTTCCTAACAGTTATCAACCCACGTTCACAGCCACATTTGGCCAAATATTGTACAAATGTTATTTTCTATTTTATGGTACATTGTGGTCTGTCTGGTTGATATATAAACCGAGTATGTTTGAAATAAATGATTCATATTGCAGAAGCTGGTGTTTGTGTTCTGGACTCAAGTGGACGGGCTATGCAGACATAGGACCAAATAAGACGCTAGGCTGCTCATACCGGTCGGACGTCATTGGTTTGGCACAGAGCGGAGACTGTATAAGTCGCATTTTGATTGGTGGATAAGTCACGTGATAAAAAGCCGGACATAAAATCATAACAATAACAAATTATCCAGTAGTTTGAAAGAAGACATTTTCAGGACTCATTAAGTCACGGACCCCAAATAAATATAGCAACCTTATGACATTTGATTAAATTACCAGCTGCTTCCCTTTCCCATAGTTCACTGCTGAACATAATGCTTTCTTTAATAGGTTGAATTCTGTATGCTAGACGAATATGAATAAATAAATAAACTTCTATGGTAATTCGTTGACCAGAGTGTATACAGTCTTTAATTCGTTGATAATGGAAGTTAGGACAGTTCAAATATTTACTGAGTTACATCTTGAAGAAATTTAATTTGATATAACCAGAAACCCAAAGCGTCATCAGGTAGAAATAATATTAAAAAATGGGTGGATCTTTAAAACCTAATATAAGGAAGCTGTAAAACTTACGATCGGGATAAATGTATGTCAAAAAACATTCTAAGGGAGATGAAAAGTATAAAAATAGATGAAGCACTATTCTCAGGCCCTTCAGGATTAATAAAAGATATGATAAAAGTGCCATTAAACAACCCATACAGGTTCAAATACTGAGTAGCTATGTGATATACCATGTCAGGAGCATGTGTAGTTACTGATGTCCAGTGGTTATACACTTACGAGACTACAGTATAACCTTCAATGTCGGTACAGTAGCCGATTCGAATTAAAATATAGGTATAAATTCACAATCATATCCTAGGTTGCCGAAAAAAGAGTAATACAACTTGAACAGAAGCTTACATTTAAAAATTGACCTTCACCAACACCGTCTCGATAGTAAATAATACGAGTTGGTTTGAAACGAGTAGCTCGATAGAACTGCAGTAACAAATCTCTAACCATTGGATATAAATCATGTATAATTTCTTGACGATGCGATTGAACACGTACAGTAGCTGAATAACGACTTGGATGTGCATCCATGCTAGCAACAACGGCAGCAATACTTGGTTTAGTTTTATCACCAGCTGGAGGGTGTGTAACATCTGCACCAAGAAAGATAACTGGTTCACGGAAAACAGCAGGTCGGACGCTTGGAACGATAATAGAATTGATACCGCCTAATTTAACATTGATTTTAAGACAAAGATTAGAGAGTGTTTGAGGTGATGTTTTATTTACATTTTTTGACTGAACACATTGTGTTGCAAGACCAAACATAATATCGCCAACGCGCTTGACCTCAGCTGAAACCAAAGAATACATAAAACATCGTAATTGATCTACCAATGTGAATCTTTACAAAAAAGTGAAATATGACTATATTGCTAGGATATTCTCCCATTTTTCGTGAGAAATGACGAATGTAAGACTAAATTTTAAAGTTATTTTCGATAAAACGGGCAAGGAGGAATCTATAACGACCACGTTTTATGATCTTCATTTTCATCTTAATTATGTTGTTTAGCAAGTAATTCAGGTTTACATAATGATGGTTGAATATTCTGTAAACGATAGAATCATGGTTTCCATAATACATAATATTTACTCAATAGTTAATGTATCGGTCTCTCAACATATATTCGGTAGAAATATGGCAGTGAGTTTCGTGAGTAAATTATCCATTTAGCCTCTTTAGCATAACACAGGTCAGTTACGACATTACCACCCAATTTCTCTCCTTAAAGTGTCTACATATTATTTTGTGCGAAATATCTTTTAGTGCTGTGTGCATAAATGTGATGGATTGGGCATTAAAAAAACTAATGCGCGAGTAGAAGTATAATAGTTGTCTAATTTCAAGATAAAATACTATCTTTATCAATTAATGACCGGAATAGTTGTATAGAGAATAATAAGACTGTAATTGTAAAACTATACTGACGGCCTTGAGTGACTAATCAAACTTAGGTTTTTTCGATGCGCGAATTTAAAACGCTAATGCGGATATTTTCCTCCTGAAACTCTTGATTTTCATTATAGCTCATGTTTCCAAAAAACTGGATGATCATCTTCCTGTGGAATGAAGAGCTAGGGTCAAGAAAATTTAGGAGTTAGGTTTTAAAAGATATAAAGCTAGGAATTATGGTCTAGCTGGATTACATGACTGTAATTTCCAGGTACTTGGTACCACTAGATCTATTCATGGAGTTAAAACTCCGAATCCTCTGTAATTTAATTATTTTTGTGGAAGCTGCATTCTGACTAACTATTTTTCGTTAATCGCTTAATATCGTCAGCATAGTGTAGTTTTACCACTGAGATTTCAATTCTCGCTTAAGGTATATTTTTAATTCATAACTCTGAAGTGATGTACCTGATTGTCATAAATAACTGATACTCATCTCAAAGCTAGAATTTTCGCCTTCTATTTTTATAAGTGACTTGACGAGCCTACAGAGGATACTCAGTCAACTATAAATACAATCTTCATTGACATTCGCTAGAGATCATATCGACACAATACTTCATCTTTTATTTTACTTTTTACAATTGCATTTCTTTTTCTACAAAACATTCAATATTACTTAGCCAGTAAAAATAAGTAACATAAGAGTAATTAATTTAAAAGTGAATTAAAACGAGAGAAAAAACGAACCGTAAACAGGGGTTTTCCCAGGAAGAACAACTACAATCAACTGTAAACCAGCATGAGTATTTTTTAAATATCGAAACATTGGTTCAACTTGATCTTGACCAGTAGCATATTTACAAAAACAAGGTTGTCCTAAAATAGGCATACCAGCATCATTGGAAATTTTCTGAAGTTGTAGAGTAAATAGTCTAAGCATACAAAGTGTAAGAAAACAAAATGGAACAAGGCAAAAATCAGCTGAATAATCAAATACCTTGAAAAAAGGTCATTAGTGAAAAGAGTGTAATTGTATTTACAAGTATTATAGTAAATAATTGGCATATTCACCAGATACTTGGATATGAGCCACACTCTAAGTGCAAAGGCTAATAATACTACCCGCTTCCTTATACTGATTTAAGCAGAGGAAGATCCAAACCAGGAACTTAATGGCAAAAAGTTAAACACCTTAACTACGATATCTTTTTATTCGCAGTCAAACCTACACATAGACCATTATATTATTCTATAGTTATAAATCGTGTTTACCGAAATTCATCAATCAGACTACATGACTTCTACGAGATGTAGTAACAGTAGTTAGATCGATCAATAAATTGCGCTCAAAAAAGGGAAAGCATTAAGTAGTTGCCTAGATAGGAATTTGTGTATTGGTTTATATAACAGAAGAATATCCTTTCAATCCAACATTCACCAAAGCTAAATTGTCGCAAAAAATTAATAAATATGGGGGTAACTATTCCTGTCATACGTACACAATACCATTGTGAAAACTGAAGAAGTAGAACCTAATAACAACTGTCATACTAAGTATAGAATATCACAGATTCATATTACAAAGATGATAGAAAATCTAGACTAATAAATCAACACACTGCGGTTATTAATTTCATTAGAATAAATCTTAGGTTAGACTTTAAAAAGTTTCGTAAACTGATTGACCAAAACTACAGATTTACACATCGCTTAACGAAATAAGCCAGTAGTGTTTAATCGTTAGACGCATTCTACAAAAAATTAGATAATTGGTCGCTTTGATAAGTTACACAAGATTTAATGAAGACAGTCTTGTCAGGGAATATTTACTTAATATATCATCAAATAATGAATACATATTTATGTATATGAATTATTTTTAGGTGATACAAATCAATAACCAACCTGAGTGATTCTTCACGAACGATACGCTGTGGTGCAAAACAAGCGATTGCCCAAACTTTTATTTCAATGCCTGAAAAGAATTGTTTACCTCGCATATCCCATACACCAAGCTGTGGAGAAGCTTGAGCTTTAGTACGTCCACCATACTGAATCTTTGGCGCAGGAATGACTCGACCTTGGATTTCAGCCATACGTGTGTTAACATTAATGCCGAACATTTGTAAATGAGGATCAGCATTGAAATTAGCTCGCTTCACCTGTTTTTATTTAAAGAATAAATTGATTAAAGAGAAGAGAAAGGAAAGACGGGCCGAAAGTACTTCCTAAACTAGAAGACAGTATAAAACATCCCAAGTTTAACATGACCAATACAAAACTAAGAACCACGGAGTAATAGCAAGACACTAAATATTATATATGAGTAGTATGAGGACATTATGCATCATATGGTAAAGGTTATCTGTAAAGTTCATACAAGTATCGGGTTACAATACTTAACCCAACTAGTTCATTTTCCACGAGTGAATAAAATACTTTAAGGTAACGATTAGTTAGGATTTAAACACCTCGAGATATAGTATGACGTAAATATAACGCATCAATACATTGTTTCTGTCTCTACCAGGCTCAAGTTGTTCTCAACGTTAACAATGTTCATTATGTCATATCCAAAAATTTAAGTCATTTTACTACTCACTTTGTGGCTGAGTATTGGAAATTCATTTCATTTCAAGAGTCTAGAGTCATATGCAACTGTCTATGGTAAAATTTACCATATAGCCAAGAACACAGAATGAAGTACACAAAAACAAAGCAAAAGCTAGGACTTGGACTAAAATGGTAATTACACACTAGTATATCATACTCGCCCATTAAATGAACGGGAAAATGGCAGAAAGTGTTAAATGTAATATATTTATGAAACATTAAAAACGTTGTGGACAACTTCAACCCTATTGATTCCTTTGCTGAACGTTATAGGTAGAAACAAAGATAATGCAATTCATAGAAGATTCACAGTTGAAAAGTACGGACAAAATAGTTATTCATAATTTTTTGATATTTTCAACAGTTATTTGAGTGAAGAGAATTAACTTAAAACTGAACATTTTCAACAATCAAATAATGATTTTTTTACAGGGATTCATTACTATTCACTTGATAACTTCATAGATTAGGTCTGCATGTTGGTTTGAACATGACATGTTGGGTAAAGCAAAACAGACAATAGATTGCCTCAATCCTATACAGCAGGTAAATGAAAATTAAGTGTACGTAAACTAAATTGGAAAACAAACGATAATATGTATTCACTAATTTAACAGAAATAATAACAAATTGTACTTCATCAATTTGCCAAAATACCAAATATAAATAGCTGCGTATATTCGTGTGAACAAATGGATACCTACAAATGGATAATTACATTTTCCTTATTTAAAAAAAGACAAACCCTGGGGATAAAGAATAACGAACAAAAAAAGAATAGTTAGAATTGAATAGGCTTACAAGATTATTGATTTCTTTTTCACGATCGGGGGCTGAACGAGCTGTAGCCTTAATCATAGTAGATGTCTGCATATCAGTTAGCTTTTTAATACATCTCTGACCTGCTACCATGTTACAAACCTCTAATGGTAAATACGTGTGCTTTTGTTCCTGACCAACTTGAAGACATGGCAAATGAGGGTAGCTATAAATTTCAGAAGGAAATTGAGAAAACGAAATTACCTTACAAGTAGTAAAACAAAGTAATAAGAAGTTAATAATATGTAGTGACACATTGACATGTGATATAACTTACTTACGAAATACAGGATTTTTGTACTCCGTTTTGAACTGAACTAACTGCGTGGAAGGTAATCTTACTATTAGATTATCCAGACCAAAATGTAGATGCGGCGTTTAGCCTTTCAATCCATTTGTTGAATGGTCAATGTTTTCACTATTAAGTCAATGCTCCAAACAGTAATATGTAACTGTGAGTGGTAACTTATTGGTTGAACCAATTAACTTACAGTCATTAAATACCAAGCTCAAACTTTGTCCTACCTGGTTTGATTTAGATAGTTGAATTATAACTAACAATCAAACAAATATGTGGTTTAAAGCTAAGTGAACCAGAGATATTTTTGATTATTGAGTCCCATTTAGAAAAACTGATATCGCCTAACACTGATTTACTTTTAGTCTCAACTACTAGCAGATAACCAAAAGAATGAAGGGGAAATATACGTCTGACCGTCTTGTTAACTACTTAACCGATAATGATTACAGTGGGAAGCATGAGGAAATTTTTGCGCCAATAATCAGTAAAACTTCACGAAATAAGTTACTGTGAATACAAGCATAGAGTTAGAACATCGCAATGATGATGAAAGGGAATCCGGAAATTTTGGAAGAAACCGATTTTTTTTTTAAAAAAACCACCTTAGTAACAAATTTCTCGAATTTAAGATGTGAAATAGGAATAAATTGTTTACAGATCAATGATTGCCATCAACTGACAGCAGAGGGTTTATAAACTAATTTGTAGATCCTAATATTCAGTGTTTAAAGTCGTAATCTTGCAATTTTACAGTTCTTAACAATATAAGAACTGAAGATTTGTCATTATCCCATTATATCGGACGACCATCATTCATGCAACTTCTCTTTATAAAACCGATTTAATTCTATATTACATGTCGAAGAATTATTCCACATTGAAAATCGATATATTATTTTGAATTTATAATTATCCCTTGTTGATGAAGTGATAAATCTGTCTGAACGCTTGAATCGGTTTCCTAAGCTCTTCTACACAACCTGAACACAAGAGAAAAGGAATGAAGCGTGAAAAGAACGCTTTACTCCGAGGTTAGTTTATGTACAAGAAAATTGAAGGTTTTGGAACCCTATTAAATATAGTAGCAGGATAAATAACCATTCAATCAGAAACGTGGCCCTTCACTTTCCAAATGTTTCTGAGAAATTCCGGTTAAACGCTGAGTGGATAAAATGTTTTCCAGTGTTTGCATGGCCCCTCTGGACATTTTTGAGAAATACTTTGGATATCCCCCCAGCATAAAGATGCTGAGAAGCAACTTTCTAAATATCTAGCAGTTAGAATAAGTTGTGTTAAACTCATAGTTGGTTGTAACAGCTTTAAAAAAAAATATCTGTAACTGAAACCAGTAGACAAACAACGAACAAACATTCAAGCACTGGAAAATAACATGTAGTTACAAATGCAATACAATCTAATAAAAATATCAATTAAATAATAATAATCCTCACTCTAGGCGTATATTATAACGTTCTTGAAAGTATTTAGCAACAGTACATTCAACTGTAGCACCAGTGTCTAATTGTAAGGGGAATGATTGAGTTTGAGAAGGTCGTCGTGTCACATTACACACACGATATTTACGTCGCATTGTACCACAATGAGTGATCTCAACTTTTAAACCTTAATATGAAGGAAAAAAATTACGAGAAATTGAATTATACAATTCTATGAATACTGGAAATAGTATACACTTGAAATTGTTTATAGCTAATTTGCCTTTCATTTTTATCTATATGATTACATATTCGATTCATGTGGGTTCTCAATAGTTAGATGGCAAATTTTAACCTAATTTGTGAAGTGTATTCTGGGTAATAGTCAGGTAGGAGTACCAAATATCAACGATTCCTTGTTATTTTTAAACAAAATTATACAAAACCGAACACGAATACAAAAATGATTTCTACATTTGGTCAATTTGTCTAAGCCGTCTAAGGCATAAATGAGTAGTTCGTCTATCTATCAAGAGATGAGTATACTGAACACTGATCTGCTCTATATTACCATATAGTTGTAAAACATCTAGTTTGTTAAAATTTGATTACATGTGTCTTCGAAGCATTACCACTTTACAATGAAACCATTAAGTGAGCACTGTTAAGGAGTAAATATAAAGAATAAGGGCGACCTAATCAGAAAATAATAAGGTTTATCAAAGTCATGGAATATATTATTAGAACAATATGTTGCCTACCAGATGTAGATGATCAGTCTTAATAACAAAATCAACATTAGACACTTAAGATTATGGTTAGAATTTAGGCTTTAGGATTAAAATAGTCTTCATGGAACATGAATACCATACTGAAGCTCAAATAGAAATGATAAACTGGTTGAAGAGGACAGAAACCTTCAACCTTTAAGTTGGTTTGGTTATGCTACACATTCTGCGTGATTATCGTAACCAATGGTTAGAGACTTTGAATGACATGGCTTAAAATCGTTTGCAATGGCGCAGGTGCATCCATTCTTTGTCTCACCTGAAGTTCTGGATTCTCATAACTATTCATTTTAATCTCTTCCTTCTTTATTTAGAAGGATGCTTTGAAGATTCTGGATTCACGAGATTTCTATCCTATAGGTGCTTTTCGTGCTTCTTTGGACAGCATCAGTGCAGTTCCTTGTATGCAAAGCAATTCCTTCACGATCAGAGTACAAAAACATCCCTCCCGAAGTTTATCTTTTCTATACAGCTTGAGTCCAATGTGTTTCACATATTCTGAGGACCGCCAATTCGTACCAAGGTGGCCTGCTTGAATATTTGGGCTACCTGTCCCTGCTATCTGGATATTTCAACAAGTTATCCGTTTTCCTGTTTGTCGCGTAACCTATTCAAGTGCGTTTGTGAAAGGTTTACGACACTTCGCTGTACAAGTTACAAAAGAGCCCAATCAGAGACATCGAGGTTGCTGGCAATATACATTAATCAGATGTCGATTCCTGAACTGCTAACATCTAACTGGCGACCAGTCAATATTTATCGCAAGGGTTGATCAAGAAATAAGAAAAGGAAACTTGTTGAAATACTTTGTGCCGGGAATTCTATATTGTACCAAAAATATAGTATTGAATAAAGCCACTAATAATAATAATAATAATAATAATAATAATAATAATAATCTCAGTATCTATTCAACTGGTCCTCCTGGTCTCCCACATTGTCCGGATATTCCATATACCTGTATTAATAGTCGCTCTGGTTGTTAGAGCAACGGCCTCGTGATTTCCGAAGAATTTAGGCTTTCATCATGAGGTGCCACAACTCTCTTAAATAAAGATCCACCAACTCCTAGGGGATAGTTTAAATGGTTTACATGATTTTTTCAGGTAAACGTTTTTTTTAGCAAGGTTGTTTTCTACAGGATGGGGTTGCTAACCCTAAGCCCAATCCGGGCTTGGGACAGGCAGGGCTACATGTGGAGTAAAATAATATATAGAACAAAAATAATAAGACTACCTTTAATTTCTTTCGTAAATTTCACTCGCTGACTATCAGTTAATGGTCGACGTTGTTCATTCTTATCCGATATATCTAATACTTCGCACATAAAATCAATAACAGATTGTGCTTTGTAGAATGCAGTCGCAGATACTACAATTTAGGAGGGAAAAAACGATGCAGTAAATTTTATCCAGTTCACAGAGAAGAAACAATATTAATGATAATAATCATCAAAATATTACTATATTTGAAAACAGCTGGATTTGACCCAATTTTTCTGTAACTTTATTTTTATCGTAGGTGAACTATGGACAATGAAATAGACAAATAGAAAAAATGGACGTTAAAATCTTTATTTGTTTGCCTTTTTCATAGAAAAATAGAAAACATTAAAGCGATAATAATGTCCCGATTTATTTGACAGACAATGCATAATACAGCATGTACTTTTTAAGTTAGAAGTGATGGAGATTAATTCAACTGAAAGATGGCTTTCGTGACTGATTGAGATCAGTTTAAGAACCACTGAGAATATAGAAGCAGTGAATAACTGTTTATTCTACTTCTGGACTGCCCGAAAATGAGTATCCATAATCACCACCCTCCCACTAACTGGGTTAAATATATACAACGTTTAAAACTCTCAATGAACAGGACACCTTTAGACCGAGTTACAACACTAAGTCAATTAGGAAAACCACTTAGTAGCTGTGGAGTTGTCCTACTCAGGTAAATATTTCATCAAATATAAAATATAAATAAATAGTATTAATTCCGTAACTAATTTCATTCCAACAAACAAAACTAACCATCGATATTTAGCATCATACGCCATTGAGAAGGTCGAACACTCTGATGAAAACCAAACCATACTTCTCGACCACCACCGAGAGGATTTTCATATCCATCAGGATTTTGAAAAAAAGATCGACCAACTGGCGTGTAGCTATTAATATGAATAAAGAAATTCAGCGATTAATGGTCGACATTTCATATATTTTCGATATATTTACTTTCACTAACTGTAAACTAATAGAACCAAAACATGAATGATGGATTGTATCGCACAAATGTTGAACTATGAGTATTATCAGGAATCTAGGCAAAGTTAACACAGCATAATAAAACTCCTCTACCCGCGATATATACTTACATAAATATAACTGATGTTTGTAACTAACATTAAGAGGATCCTCATAACAAGGAGAATACGTAAAATGATTCTCTGTTCAAGATTTTAGCTTACTACACGTGAAAATAATTTCTCATAAACTTTAAAATTTATGATGGTAGTAAATATCTAAGTTACTTTCAACAATAGTGATTTATTCGTGAAAATTAAGTAATTTTTTGCACAGAACGAATGAACAGAACAAATGAAATTAAAGAATCAATTATTGGAATCCACACTATACTACAGAATAGAAAAATTCGAAAAGAGTGGATGGATCTCTATTTTACTGGGATTGATTTGAAGCTATTGATTGTTAACAAGTGGAAATCACCTAGAAACTGCAGTCTCATATGTCTCTACCCCATACTAGGCCTACTCTAGCATATGCTGCAACGGTTCGACATAGGTCACGAAGTTCTGAACCATCCACGTAGGTATAATTTGAATAACTTAATTAACTGACCTATAATTATTACACCTACGCAAAAGACTACTCAGCCTCTGTTTCTATCAGGTGACATTGAACCGCATTAGTTTACGTCGTCACATCACGCAACAGAATGAGACTATAAAAAACCTGAAAACGAAATCGCTAAAACTGTTTCGAAAGCAATGAAGAGGAATGGACCAATTAAAAACTAGAAAAGATGCTCAAGAATTATGATCAAGCGAATAGAATTGCACCACCACAATTAATTTCTACTTGTCGAGTAAGGATTTACAATACCAAAATTCTAACATTTCAATGTGTCTCATACCAAGGTCGGGGGCTTTATATGCTGATGTTATATACTGACATGATCGGCTTCATAATTAACCCAACCTACATTTATTACAAGTCGTGATTTCGCGAAGAGTTAGTGATGACCAGATATTCACAACACATGCTTTATGTAACTCAGTTAACGTAAGCACACAAACACAATAAACAAGTTATATTTCATTTTTAATATAGTGAAAATTCCCATTTTGACATTTGGTAAATAAAAAAAGAACTAATCGAGCGAGGGAATTTCTTTTCATTTTTAATTGCTAAGAAGGTTTGTACATGTTGGTATGCAGCTCAAGTATAAAAGTTTGAACTAATCTGTTGTTGAACCAGGTTCTATACTTTTTGATTGACTTTAAGAGATGTGCTTTTAATACGTTCTAAGTTGCTCAAAATTGTTTTACTCTAAAAAGGATGACATTTTATTTTAGCACCTAAACTATAAGATACACTACACAATGCCAATAACAAAAGAAAACGAAATTGAAAATAAGAAAACTATTACCTCATGCTCGGTAAATGACGCATGATAACATCCAACGATATGACAGCATCATTTGGAATATGTCGGTTATGACCACCTAGAGCTTCTTCCAAGGCGAAAAGAGAGACTTCTGAAACATGTTTAATGGCAACACGAAAAACTCTGTCTTTCCCTTCTCCAGGTAGAGTAACTTCCAGTTCAACCTAAAAAGCAGTAAAAAGTAGTAATAATCTGCTAACAACCAAAACATGAAAAAAATGAGTTAGTTCATTGTAAGAGACCCTTGACAGGTGTCTCAAGCAAAACCAAACACTGACAAAATTGTTGAAGAAATACCGTTTAACTGAGACCATCTAATCTGAAGGACAAACCGGACTGCAAAGAAACAATCATTGAACTAATATAAGACACATGCTGTGAATGCTTAACAAAATGCGGGCCTTGGTGATTTCAAGTTTGACTAAACAACTTTTAGAAATTCTAAACACGACCATAATACCCTAAGCATTATGGAAGTGTTAATAAGTCCTACAGAAAGAAGATAAGTGAACAGTACTAACTAACTGATGTGTGGGCGAGGAAGATAATGGTTGGTTGTTTGCTTAGTTAGACTGCTGGATAGTCTGACAGGCATCAGATGAGTTATATATTATCCTACCAATATTATGAGTGTGATTGTTGTTGGTTTTCGGTGTGGAAATATACTTGCGTCCCAGTCAGGCCAGTCACGTGTTCTTGATCAGAGTTGTGTTGAAGTCCTGTACAATAGACACTGGAAGGGTGTCTAGTGTAGATATTCGTCTAAGGTAAATTAACGCCCCATTCGTGTAAACAGGAAAGCCGAGCATTATGGCAATAACTGACCATTCGACCAGCCATGGAATAAATGTAGAAAAATGCACAGAACTGTAACAAGTGTCAGACTAACGTATGTGAACCACTGTATTATTTTATAGAATGGATGGAATGGGACCACCAGCTGAATCCATGACACGCGGTTCGTCCTATTCAGAACTCCTCCGCTGAATGTACTTGCATTCCAGAGCTAACTGTCGTTTTATAATTTAATAACTTAGTTTTCTGACTTCGGGACTTGTCGAGTAAGGTAGCATCCAAGAATACTAAACAATAAGAGATAACAGTGGCGACGAGGTAGAGGGAAAACGCATCCAAGATGACTATATCAGATGACCAGCTCAACCGAATACTACAACAAGAGCAAGCACAACTTGATGCGTAAATAAGGTTGTTGGTTATGGTGCCCTAACAAATATCAACAGTGTGAACGGTTCAAGTCACGCTCACTGAAAGAGGACCAATTTAAACGATAAATATTCATCAAAGCTGTCTAGTCATCACGCATCGGGAGGAGTGCTAAAACTGGTTTGCGAACTAGTGTGAATTTTCCTTTAATGAAAATAGATGTGAAGGAATATGTTATCTGACAAAACGGCCAAACCTTGATTTTGTTGGTCTAAATATGCTAGAAAAACTTGGAATAATTGGTTTAACCATTAAAAGTGTTTGCAACGTGTCGTGTTCATCATTGGATACTCCGATGCTTGCAAAAAAGACAAGTGAAAGGTTGCTAGAAAAGCTAAGGAGAAAATTCGCTCCTATTCTTCAGAATAGTTTTGGTCACTGCACCAAGGTGAAAGCTCAATTACCGATGAAACCAGATGCCAAACCTATTTTTCATCTGAGACGTCCTGTAACATGTACCGCTCTTCAACTAGTCGATCAAGAACTTGATCGTTTACAACAAGCTGGTGTAGTCTAATCAGTCAATTACTCTTAGTGACCCGCGCCGATCGTAGTGAATAATAAGGTCAATGGGACTATATGCATATGTGCCGACTTCTCAACCGGTTTAAACGCTCTACTGGATACATGTCAGTATCTGTTACGTTCCTGAAGACCTGTTTACTAAGCTTAATGATGGAACATGTTTCGCAAAAATAAACTTCGATACCTATATGCAAGTAGAAATAGACGACGATTCAAGAGAGCTTCTAACTATTGACACTCCAAGGGTTGCTTTAATATACCCACCTACCATTTGACATCAAGACCGTACCTCTCATCTTTTAGCAAATGGATACGATTTTAACAAGTATATCTGGAGCAGCAACTTATCTAGATCATATCATAGTTATATGTTCAATTGGGAGTAAACTTTATGACCGACTACATCAATTTTTTAACCGAATGATGGAGTATAGTTTCCAATTACGCAAAGAAAAGTACATCTTAATGCATTCGATCAAATATCTTGATTTCATCTAATATAAGAACGGTCGTGGACCCGACCCTGGCAACATAAAAGCCCTTCAGAAGATAACTGCACTAACTGATGTTAATTCATGAAGATCCTTCTTGGGATTGGTCAGTTATTACAGCACGTTTCTCCCTGAAATCCATCCAGTGGGAGGTCCCCTGAATGAATTACAATCAAAAGACAAACCTCGGCAATGGTCAGCAGAATATCAAAGATCTTTCGATAAAGTTAAATCAATCATCAGCTCAAAGCCTCTCTTGACATACTTCGATCCCAGTTTGGGAATTGTTGTTGTACCTGATACCTCAAGTCATGGAGTTGGAGCAAAGATATCTCATGTGTTTCCGGACAGATCACAAAAAGATCGCTCATGCTGCTAGATTACTCAACCCAGGGGAGCAGAACTACAACCAGATCGAAAAAAAGACATCGCAATCACTTTCGCTGTTAAAAGACTCCCTAAAATGCTCTACGGCTGTACGTTTACTTTGCTGACAGACTATAAACCTTTAATTGCAATTTTCGGTTCTAAGAAAGAAAGTTCTGTTTATATGGCTAACAGATTAAAGCTCTGGGCGTCAATGGTTCTGAGCTATAACTTCAACATCAAGTATCAGTCCAAAAATACTATCGGTCAAGCCGACGCTCTCTCGATTGATTAGAATCCAACATTCTGAACCAGAAAATATGATCGTTGCCTCCAGAACTAGAAATCTAGAAATACGGAGTGTAGTGACAGATGCCATTCAAAACACTCCAGTGTCATCAGATGAAGTCAGAGAAGAAACTCTTCGAGATCCAGCCTAACAAGAAGTTAAAAGGTTTCATCTAAAAGGGTGGCCCTCGAAAATCAGCTCTACAGAGCTTCAGCAGTTTTACTAGCGCAGACTATCTCAATCATCGATACCCGTCTTTTGTTTGCCGAACGTACCATAATCCCAAAGAGGCTGCAACCAGCAGTGCTTGATCAGTTGCACGCAGGACATACTGAAATAAATCGGATGAATGTGTTAACACGAAGTTATGTATACTGGCCGCATTTAGACACCCAATTGGAACAGCTATCTCGTTCGTGTGTCGACTGCGCATTAGAAACAAGAGCACAGTGAAAGGCAGAGCTGAAATTATAGCCAATACCACAGTCACTGTGACAGCGTATATACCTGTACTTTGCTGGTCCACATCATGCAAAAACTTACCTTTTGGAATTTGATGCATACAGCAAGTGGCCAGAAATTGTTCTCATAGGGCATCCAACTGCAAGCTAAAGTCAGAAAACTACATCGACTATTTAGTCATTTCGTGGTTCCACCTGCGGTTGCAGGTGGACCCTAACACCAAACCCTACGAATCTACTCAATGGGGATGTGGTAGCGGGATATAGGCTCGATTAAGCCATGTTCCGTGCAGGATTGTGTCTGGGCACGTTAATTGGCTATTTCTTAACCAATCAACGCTAGAGGATACTAGAAAACTCTAGAATTTTCTTACATAAAAAATCATAAGTATGCCAATGTTTTTCTTATTGTGACTCCTTCCATTCAATCTTATTCATTTGGAATATAATTACATTCCTGTTCAACCGTGTTCTGATTTGGGGGCGTGTCGAGTGAAGTAGTGTCCAAAGTATACTAAGCGATAAGAGAAATCATAACAGTTGGTAAATTTTGCTTATTGGCAAGTTAAACTTTATAAAAAAAAACTAGTTTCATAGTTAAGCCAATAATTAAAACAGGTTTTGCAAAAATAAATATATAACAGTAGTTTGCCGACAAAGTCGACCATAGAAATAAAATTTACTGTAATACTTCTGTTGAAATTGGCTAAAACACACATACCTTCTCTTTACTGATTGGAAGTGGCTCACGAGTATACATATTTCTGCGACCATCAAAGACTGGTTTCTGGTTGTAAAAGTATTTTTGATAGTGCATTGAATTGACCATAGTCTCGATTATTTCACTTGATATACAAAGAAATGTTAAAAAGGAGTTCAATAGAAGTAAAACGTTTATAATAACTCGGAAAAAAAGGAAATTTCGATATTTTTACCAGGTAAAACACACTACACTCTAATCCACCATATTTTATTGCAATCTATTAATCTACAAATTCTGACTGACGAATTGGAAACATACTTCAAAACGAGTTAAGAAATAGCTGAATTTGGTACTGACTAACACAGGGCATTGACAATTGAAGACTATCATAAAAACAAAATTCATCATTAGAAATAATTCCCTTAAATCCTCTTAATCACGGATGATGGCAGTTAGAAAGCCGTTAAATTTCTCTTCCAATAGTCTTAGTTACGGGTACCTTGAGCATAGACAACTAACAATAATTCGAATTTTCAATTAGTTGACAACACCCAGTTTATTGTCACTATATTTCAGACACACACTGAAATTGTAGTTGTTACGTGTTTTTAGTTATTTTAAAACAATAGTAAACAGACGTTAGGACAACGAATTACAGCTAGAGCGATAAAAGTGAATGAATCAAGGTTACATAGAGGAATAACACTGAACTTTTTACAAGGCGAACCAGTAGTTACGTACAGGTTCAAGTACTCCGTTTAGCATTATTCTTTCGTGTGAGCGCTAAAGTAGGTAGAACACAACTCAAACCTGAAATCGAAATGCTCTAACAAGTGTGTTACCAAACTTTACTGTGTGGTCACTGAAGACTGAAATATGAAAATAAACAAATAACTGGGAAATATGGTCTACTACATTTGGATTTGAGTGACTGGAGGAAACTTCAAGTCAGGTCTATCTACTTGTTAGGACTTATTACTAGAGTGAATCTGCAACATCGAGAAAACCTGTGCTTGTTGCAAGATTTAAATTTGTATATTTCACGAGAGCAGTTGGAGTTTTACTGTACATGAAATACCATTCATCATAAGTTGAGTTACAAAGTAGAGAGAATATTGAAATAAACCTACTAATCCTCAAAGAAATCGGCAGTGTTTATGTTGAACTAAGAGGGGATAAAATTTAATTTTAGTAAATGTTTCCTGCCCTCCTCAGGTAATATAAACAAACATTAAAACTATATCAAAATATAACTTCCAGACGAATTAAAAGTGAAAGTATTTGAAATATGGGAGAAATGTTACAAGAACAACTAGGTCACCATATCATCCAAAATTAGCTGTCATTTGTAGTGTTCTGAACGGTCGTTTTAAAATACAGAATTAAAGTGATTTAAGATTTTTAAACAATAAACCTACCGGTTTACGCGTCTTGGACATTTTTCAGGTGTGATAGAGACATCATAATGATGAAGAAATCCTTTAGGCATTCTTATTTCAAAGTGATTAGCTCTTAAACTGATGCAGCGACCCTCTGAACCTCTTCCAGGTCGAGCAGGTGGCTCAAATTGTATAAGATGTTGAGTAGACGCAGACGAGTGTCCACTCCCACTCCCTCCAATAGATCCACCGGCACCACCAGAGCCACTGCTATTACTTCCTGGTCCTGCACTACTACCAGCTCCTCCAACGCTTAAAGGAGGTGCGTCCCCAACACCACCTACAACAGGAGGAGAGGATCCACTACCGTTTGCTGCACTTCCATTACTGATGTTGTGAACAACTTCAGTCGGTCCATTACTAATCCCGTACGGAGCCCCAGGTGTTTTAGAAGCCATCCCACAGAGGGGTGGAAGAGAATGATTGCCATTATTAACAGTGGAGCCTGAAGATCCGCATCCGATTGGTCCGACTACAGACGACTGACAATGGGCCGGACTAACTGGGTTATTTGATGTTATGTTGGACAGACCCGAATTTACAGTTCCAGAGACAGCATCTATAATTTGCAAGAATTATATGATAACAAAAGCTACATCCGTAAATCTTTTAGAATGGTTAGATGGCTAACAAGACTGATAAAACTGTAAATTTATTCTAAGACAAAAATGTTTACGAACATAAAAAACATTCTTAGTTCAAAAGTAGAATAAATGAGGACGAATATTATGAAGAAGAATAAGACATCAGGAAGTAATCAAAAATGGGAGTGAAATATATGGCATCACAGGTCTTTTTAACCACATGCAGGATAGACAACAGAATATCTCAGTAATGTGTCAGGTACTGATAGTGCGGGTTTCTGACAATATAGAATCAATATATGCTTTTTCATAACTAAGAAAAATCACAAATCACTGACCGAAGTTATTGACTATTCGTCTCAATCAGTCAGCTACAATGTTGGACCAGGCACATATGTACATCGGTCCAAGTTACCATACCCCATTAGCACAACAAGATCAACATTGGACTCATAGAAGTAGTTAACTCAGTGATGGTAATATATGAAAGAAAAACTGCATATAAGGAAATAGTACAGGAAGAAAGAATTAGTTCGTAGAAAGGAAGGTATGAAGCGATTTTAATCTCATAGTTTAGGGGAAGACAGTGAGTGTACACACCTATACCATTGTGATCGATTAAGTCTTGTCACCCAGAGTCTCCAACCGTTGATTACGATAGTTACGCAGACCCTAACCGAGTAGACTGCATCTACCAACATAGCTCAGACTAGAAGTTAGTGACTGCAAGCAATGATGCGACGTTTTGGTTTGGCCGCCCCCAACTTTCTTCTAACCATCCACAACACTAGTCAGCATTGCGCGTCTTGGTAATCGGTGTTCAGTCGATGAAGATTCACAAGTTCATCAACTGATTTACCATCATTCCCTAATGCCGTGCGTTTAGCCTCACTTCACTCCCTATCCTTAGTTCATGTGTTGATGCAGGCCAGTTCTGAAGCAATAACTTGCATTTAGAGAGGGAGAAGCGCATCCCAAACATTCTGGTAATGTTGCTCAGTGCTGCCAAAAAAACTCTGCATTTTATCAGTGTCTTCACTAAACAGGACTATATCATCTGCGTATTCTAAGTCGATAAGTAGACCTCCTGGTAGGAGATCAATGCCCGAAAATTCAGTCGACGAGAGCGTTATTTCCATTGGTAGGTCTATGATGAAGTTAAACAAAAATGGAGAAAGTGGACAGTCTTAACATACACCAATTGAGGTTTCAAAAGCAGATGACAGTTCGACATAAGCTCTGACTCGACTAGTAGTGTTCGAGTAAAGAGCCTTCACAAGGTTTATGTACTTCTGAGGTACACCTTTCAATGACAGACAGGCGTCTAGTTAGTATTACTAATCTAGAAAAACTATAGTTCTAAATCAGGTAAATGAAGATGAGGTGACTAGAAAAAGACATATGGGTTGGATTACTCGGCTACGAGGCACACGATATTGCATCAGTGTAAGATGATACTGTGCAGATGCCCAAACCGTAGTGAAGCACAGGTTGAACCCATATTTCAGCATTTAAATTCGTTAACTACTAAGCCATAAAAGAGTAATACGTTATATTCAGTGACCAATATCAACAGTCGCTTATGAAGACTCTAATGAGTCTAGAAAAATTTGAGACCCCAATTTGTAGCCACTTGTATGCGATCGACAACTCCGCCCAGTGGTGTTACTACCGGTCCGAAGCCCGGATAAGGAAGGAGGGTTGAGATAAGATTAGCAACTAGACCCCAAGAGAAAAACCCCTCCTAGAAAACTCCAGTCAGAAAAAGTCGTCTAAACTGTATCCTGAGAGTTGAACGGTTTTTATTTAGAATTATGACGCCCCGTGATGAAAGTCGAGATTCTCAAGAATCCATGAGGCAGAGGACCCTTCCAATAACCAGATAAATAATATAAGTACATGAAATGTTTGCACAACGTGGGAAAACCAGAGGATTATTTAAATAGTCGGAGAAATGAGACTATGCTTCAAAGTAAAACCCAGTGGACACGATCTGGACAAAGAGGACTGATTTCAGGAAAGCCACTACTGTATTTTGGTTACGAAGAAAATGTCTCCCATACATTATGAGATGCACTGACGCTTTTCAAAGAAACTTAAAGTGTTTATGAGATGGGAATCTCATAGCTCCCGGACCATCAAAGCATCTTCCAAGTGATGATAAATACCAATTTTATGAGGTTGCAGTCGATTCCAGAGAAGCCCAAGGAAAGACCTGACTACCCTGATGAGTGGATTTAACACTAAAGTTAGGATGAACAACACTGAGTTATAACGTACTATGGAGTGGCACGGGCCTTGAGAAAGAAACCAGTGGGAGACTAGTAGATCTGTGCTTTCAACATGGTTACTTGTGGCAGCATTTCTCCCAGAACTGCATACATAAAGCTACGTAGATTTCAATGAACCATACTACAGACAATTAAGTCGATCATATCTGTATGGATAAAAAACTGAGAAAACACATTAAAGACGTCAGAACAAAGAGAGCAGCTGATGTTGATGTAGATCATCTCCTGGTGGCAACCAAACTAACAATGAAACCAAGGGATCGTTCAGCGATTGGACAAGCAGCAGTACAAAAGTTTAACACAACCTGCCTTCGAGATTTTAACAAACTCAGTGAGTTCAACATGTCTTTCAGTACCAAGTTTGACAATAACTACTAGAAGATGAAACCACAATGGACAGCAACTGAGAAGTGATTAAAGAAGCAATAACTTCGGCCCCCAAATGCCCTGTTACGGCCGAGAGTGAGGGGAGTTAGCTCTCCCTCTCGAAACACACAAACGAGTGGAGAGCATCGGTGATGGAATTTCGTATAAACAAATAAAACAAATCTACAAATTAATTTACGACTGTTTTCGCTAAGTATGCTTTACGATTGTTTATGTGCTGTGTTGAAAAGTCGGTGAAACTCTAATTTATGGACGACCTTTGAACGAATTTTTAAGGGACCTTGAGGACATTAGCCAATCAGAAGAGAGTTAGTATAAAGTAAAAATATATTATAAAAGAGTGATGAATTACAATGGATATTCTTCTTTTACATTATTTGAGAACTTGTTGAGGTTTGATATAGGTTCAGAAGTTTTGAAATCATAGTGCATGCGGTATAAGAACTCGTCCATATGACTCTATAATAATCGTCCTCTGGAGCCGTGGTAGGGTTTTAAAGAATACTTCAGCTTAGGCCACATGCCCTCAATGTTGTTTGTATGGACCCCCCGTCGTTAGATCAAAGAAATGACGTTTGTACACCACAACACGATGCACAAAACCAAGTCTGGAGAGGCATCTATACGCTTTCCAAACATCGGTATAGCCGCAGCTAATGTTACTGGAGACTTTATGATCCAATTTGCAACGATTATCATGGTTTGTCTTAGCCTTAGCCGTGACCGGGTAAAAAAAGTGCCAGTTCGAGCAGATTTTTTTCTACAACATATAGTACAACGAAATACAATGTCATCGCGGCAGTCTGCACATCGTGCTGCGGTCATTTAATTGCCGCAGTCACAGACACAGGAACTTCCTAATAGTCCCATCTGCTGTAGTCTCTCAACGATCACCTATTCTCTAAAATCTGCCGTAAAACGATCGAATGTGAGCATCTCGCACTGAACTTAGCGCCATGACCTTGAAATTCCTTAAACGCTTCTGATTGGCTCGTCCATAAATTAGAGTCCTACCGAAAAGTCTGTAGATGCATTACTAACAGACATGCTACTGGATTACGTAATGAACCTACCACATACACAAGCAAAACAAAGCAGATACCATGAAATCGTATTTACGATACTTATTTTTAGTACTGTTTAAAATGATTATATGAGGGTTAGTTATTAAAAGATAGCCATGAATGGGAACAGACACGGAATAACAAACTTCGGCCACAGACTTCCATTACTATCAAACAGCACAAAATTCAACATGTCCTTTCTCCACCCACGAACATGCGAAAGACGCTTTTGAGACCTAAAACGTACACCCGTTGGAATCATTTAAAGTTGGTGCTTTACTCTGATTGTAGTAACCGAATTTACTATTTGTTTGGATACCACTCAGTGTTTCTGATTAAAGTTATTTTCTGACCATTGCATTAGGTCTGAAAAAGTAGCACTAATGATAATTTTGTCCATCCCTAAAGGTAGAAACTGAATATCCGTAAAAGTCCTGCTCCCTTCGAAACGTGGAACCACATGTACTGAATGAACTATTGATAAGCCATTTTGCAACATCGAGACTAAACTATTAAGCTCCCGAACGAAGAGTATTACCTCCATTAACTATTTATGTGTATAAGCACAAATTTAAATCTATTTAGCCACAGAATCAAATGACAGTGAATAAACATTTTAAAAGGCTACACTGTGAAGCCAACACTTAATTCAGATTTAACGACTCACAAAATTACAGACAAATTACAATTTATAGAGTAACAACCGGATGTTTTTTAGGACTTGAATGCCATGTTCGAGGGAAAATACTTGTCTGACAACTTACTATAACTTTGTGAGAGCTCCTTCACAGAAGAAGTAAACAGGTGGGTGGGTGGATTATAAATAGTCCCATACATATTCAACATCTTTGGCTCAAAGACGAAACCCAGTTTGAAAACGGCGCCAGGCTTTGTGAATAACAACAACCCTGATGACGATTGACAAATAATTTCTATCGAAACTAGCATAGACAATGTTCTCCAGGATAGTGTAATGTACTAATAAGTAAGATTTCCATATGAAAATAATCTTTAACTCTTGTTTTCAACTTTGAGATAGTCAAAATATATAATTTTAAAAAGCAGTGAAAATTGAGCGTGTAGCGGTAAATGTCCCGAAAACTAAATAGCTCTGTAAGTCTTCAACATTGGTTCTGACCTTATTAGTTTTAATAGACACACCCTAGCTGAAGGCTTTCGCTCACACATCCTCACCAGATCATAAATGAGGACATCTTTCTACGCATTCCTTACAACTTCAGGCCAGCTTAAACCAAATGTTTTTCGACACATCTATAGCTTTACAAATACATCTCCAGACCTCTTCATTTCCGACCTTTGATTTGACTGGGTTGGTGTACTCCATTTATAAAAACTGTTACGTGTAAAAGCATTATCAAACTCCAAATACCTGTGGCATTTTTAGTGGTGAGCCTTACGTGACCTGGTACACCAAACAATAAAGTGTAAATCTGTTCCTTGTTGTAATATTACGAAGTATTTTATTCTTAATTTTTAAATATAATGATTTTTATATTCAGATTTTTTCTCATCCATTTGTATATTTTCTTCATGACGAGACAGATACCTAAGCTGTTTGAAATTAAGACTTTCGCCCACCACTTTTCAACTCACGCCATTCTGGCCCGATAATATGGAGGCTTGGTTCTGCTAAGTAGAAGCTGGCTTCCATGAGCACGACGTGACAGACTCACACGCACAATTCCTCGCTGTAGCGAAGATACTACTGAGCGATTTTAATATACATGACACCTAGTATATTCACTAGTGACGTTTCTGAACTTGACGACACACAAAAAAGACTATCCTCAAAAGTAAAGACCTAACCGGCCGACAAAGTTCAAACCAGCTCTTCCACAATATTGGGTTGCAACAGAGTCCAGCAACAGAAATGTCGCTATGCATGCGAGGAGTCATTGGTCAAGGGGTCTTTGACGAAGACTTATTTAGATACCTCTTCTTGTCTAAGCTTCCCAACAGGTGCAGGAGGTTCTTGTCTCATTTCAAAATAATGCCGTAGGCGAACTTGCTTCATCTACTGACCGGATACTCGAGATCACCAGAACCCCTAGCACAGAAGTTTGTTCTGGGGAAAAAGTCAGCAAGCAACAAAGAATGACGCTACAGACCTCTGTCACACTCTCCTTATTATAATACTTATCACGATCGCTACGCTCCAAAACTCCTCAAAGAATTACATCACAACAAAGATCTGTCTCTAGACCACGAGGGGCATATAAGCGTGATTGATTTTTGTCCCACAATAAGTATGGTGAGTCTTCTGGAAATTGTATAAAATCCTGTGGTTCCCCAAACTTCAAACTGCTCAACACGAAAAACATTTCGAGAAACTTTCCCATCGCCACACCTTAGCGGCAACCGTGGCTGTCGGGCATAGCCATCTGTCATACAACATGGATGTGACTATGATAGTCAGCATTGGCACTAAGGTAAGCGTTCTTCACGTGAATTATAAATTTGGTCTGCTTGAACCGGTCTTCAAATTACAAGGGGGTAAATAGAAAACTGATTTCCATATGTGGTTATGAATATATTCACCTCAATGTGGTTTTACGCAAACCGTTTTATGGGATTTTCATTGTTGTAGATATTTCTATGCCAATCATTGGTATACACCTGCTACAACGCGATAATCTACTCATCGACTCGAACAGGCAGAGGTTAGTCTATAGAAGTACTAAATAATCTGTTTGTAGAACCTTATTTCCTGGCTATCAGTTAGGCTCAGCCACCGTTAAACACATAATCAAACAGATACTTGAAAAGTGCTGTGAACTGTACGAAACGCTGCCAAAATTAGAGTGCGTAACCAGCAATCTTACATACTACATTACGACTACAGTACTATTGTGGCGTTGTAACAGCTTAGGTTGTTTGGTTAAGAGTTTACCTCAAGCAACTAATTATATGTCAGAGCAATAGAGCTCAAGTATGTATTCACTTCCTTATTTTGTATAGGCATTATATTCCCTATTACCTTATACTGAATGTTGAAAAGCTTTGTGTGTCTGAACAAGTAATCCCCGGCTCCACTGTGACTGCCACGCGATCTAAATATTTATTTACTACTAGTCTGGTTTCTTCTATCAATAGAACGAGGGTTACCTATAGGCTCGAAGGCTTGCTATTATATAACGTGATAAGATTGCCAATTAGAAACACTGAGTTATCTTACCTTGACAATGAACTAAACCAATGACGCGTTCAACTATACAGGCAGTTTGTAGTCAACTGAGTCATGATTGGTCCTTCAGCCTAGCCCTGCCTATTTGAGACTAGAACACAACTTCTACTGCATGAATCATATATTTCACACGTACTTGGTTTATATACGAGCAAATCAGACCACATGACACCACAAAATAGAAAATAACAACTATATAAGATCAAACCAAAAAGTAGCTGTGATCGTTAGAGACGATAACCAACAAATTGAGAATAACTTAAGAATAGTAAATCTTATAATAATAGTCAGGGATTCAAATGGAACCATATAACAAAGGGAACATGAATAAACATATAATATAGTTACTTAATAGTTATCCAACAATAATATACGTATTAACAGTCCATAAATAATTCCTAGTAGTTACCATTCATTTATTCTTCCTCAGTATATAACAAGTATCATCTATATTTTTGAAAGAGCACCGACTAGCTTCAAAAAAGCCTAGGTTGACCATCAAAGAATTCAAGCACACCATAGACTTAGGGATCACCGCACCACCGGACAGCCCTTGCGATGCTCTCTAAAACGGAAAGCAACTATTGGCGTTCAACTGACGACTATCGGTTAATGAATACTAAAACCGCTCCCGATCATTACCCCTTGACGCACACCCACGACCTAACAACTAACTTGGAAGGTGAAACTGTTCCTTAGAAGTTCAATCTCGTTAAAGCATGCATCCAAATATCCACAACTGTAGATGATGTTCCAGAAATTGTTATCATCACTCCCTCCGGACTCTAAGAGTTTTTCCTCACACCATTAGGTGTGGGAAATTCTGTACAAATATTTCAGAGATTCATCGATGACGTATTTAGAGGTCTCATTTTCGTGCACACATATGAAAATTACGTCTTGATCGCAAGCCTGGACCGAGAATCTCATTTACAGAATCTGAACATTGTTTTCGAACGACTGCAAAAGCATCACTGTAAACATTCAGAAATGTCAGATCGGAACCGACTCCCTGGATTTTGTTGGACACAGTATTGACGCTCGAGGCATCAACTCTCTGAAAATCAAAGCGGTTGCCATTCTGGATTGCCCACAACTGACCACAGTCAAACAATTACATATGTTCAACTGCCTGTTAGGTTTTTATCGACGGTTCATACCATTTTTTTCTCTTAATTATGACCTGACCACTCTAAATGCTTTGAGACTGATTAAAAGTTAACTATCAACTAGACTGCTGTGATTCAAACATTGACTGTTTATACTAGGGCTTAGTACCTAGAAAATATAATTCGAGTCAACTTTACACTCGAATTTAACAGTGAGGAAGGAAAATGTGAACTGTAATCTCAGTGGGATGTTTCTGACGGCGGAAAGACTGGAATAGCAGAATAAAACTTCCAAGCGTCGACCGTTTAGGATCGAGCAAAGACCTCTCACTTACTAACGTATTTACTTTCGTTACCCTCTTGGAGTATAGACCACTGATCGGGATTTTCCAACCATCTACGTCATGGCTTCTTCTATTCAGTTGTTCTAATATTCTATCTATCTCCAACTAAGTTGTGAACAGTCATTTGGATTATTTCACAAGTAATCATCCACACACGTTTCGCAAGCTTTGGCTCGCAATGTACGACGAATCATCTGGAAAATTCTGCGTGATCTAAAATGGATATATCTAGGTGTTACAGGGCAAATTTAAATGCAGGAAAAGATGTGTAAATTTGTGTTATCGACGGTGCCTGAAATTAAAGGCGGGTACCCACTAGATGCTTGACTTCAGAGTTGCTTGTATCTATTGTATCCCTACACTACGTACTTTAACAAATCTAGGCTTTACCGATTCCATGCTCCATTTGCATTTCTTATATACTGAGGCACGTCGTGCCTAGGTATAGGAATATTAAAACATCTCCATTTTCATCAACAGAACTGGTTTCCTTCTTCAGAGTATATTTAATTTTCGGAGGGTTACAGGTCGCATTTAATTTTTATGAGAACGGTGAATTTTTTCCGCATCTTTGCTGCCCAACGTATGTAGAAGAATTATCAAGAGGACTGTGAAGATGTACTACATCTGGCAATAACTCTGGCCAAATGATGACTTCAAGCTTAATACGAGCCCCCCAGATGCTGACAGAAACGTTTTTTACATCCTACTTGACTGAATTATTGTTCAGTCACAAATAATGAAAGTTAAGTGATTAGAAAAAACCAAAACGGGAACTTCTATTATCTGGCGGCAAATAAGGCTAAGGCATGGTTAACTTTAGTGCACTGTAGTTTGATATGTGTAGTGACTTAGTCAATCAATCACCTCGATAACCATTGTTATATAAATTTCAACGGTGTTTGAAATCAGAAGATAATAAGAGGCGGCGACTTCAGTGTATTAGAGGATAGCACGAACAACAAAGTTATATGCGCATCGAGTTAATTTTGAGCAGAGAGGCGGATAAGTGTGTGAGCGAATACAGAGGTGAATTTATGGTCAAATCGAATAAGGGCGTGCCTAGGCAAGGCAAAGGCTAATACTATTATTATATGTTCTGCTGTTCAATTCAGTTGCCGTACATATTTGTACTGCTTGAATAAATCATCTATACGCTTGGCGGTTTTGTGATCAATTTAGGTGTAATTAATTTCATTTTTCTGATATGCGGATCCTCCATGAACAGTATGTCAGTTGATTAAATTCAACGAGCAAAGAAATGCAGCAAAGCATGTACAATTTTTAAAAACATGCACGCAGACATTTCGGAGCACAATATTTCATTTCGTTGTGGAAGTGATGTTAGCTACTCGGGTTGTAAGACCTATTGTACTCCTGAACTATTTAGTTAATTGGTTACAAAAGTATAACAATACAGTTGGTAAGACTATTGTCACCGCTAGTTCACTGATTCATTTTTTGTGAGATACAAGGATGGTAACTGTACTCACGTAATGTTGCTAATTACGAGTTTACAAGCTCAATAATAGATAACTTCTGCCTCGTTCAAGGTTGAACGAACAGGGATCATATCTCAAACCCGATTTCCAATATCACTTTAAACTATAATCATCTGCATGTATTATTCGTCAAAAACTGACCTTATTTAGGACAGTTTTAGAAACTAGGAAGAGTTAATAATAATGATAATAATAATATATTTCTGCATGAGCAGGTACAAGCCATTTTCACAGGCATGACCTATAAATTACAACATTTGTTGGCGCACAGCATGCTTCCCAACTTATTAAGTTTATAGTTTTTACGAAGTAGACTCGTAGAGCACTTGCTGCAAACCATGGCCTTGAGGAGACATGTAGGTCAAGTTTGTTCCAGACGTCAGAAGTTCCATTGCTGTGTCCTCAGAGCAAGATTCTCAAGAAAGAAAACAGAGACAGAAAAGCAACAAGGCACTTGGATATGAACGCCAAACGTTGCTTAACATTGTGTAGTAGAACAGACAGAGGTATAATAAATTAGATTAAATTCATATTATCTCTTGTTAGAGTGAAATGAAGTCAGAGGCTCCATATAAGAGAATGTAGTAATAAAGAACAATGAGTTGTGATGTTTAACAAGTTGGAGTATGCTCACATGAAGGAAGGAAGGTCAAGGTTGGTACAAGGAAAGCGGTTTATTAGAAGAGAGTGTGCATATAGAGGGTGAAGTGTTAGGGATACTAACGACCATGTCTTTTATTATCTAATTTTTTCTTCCTTTTCTTTCTTTGTCCATCCGATACCAGCCACACAATCCTAGTGTAAAAGTCCGAGTTAGCATGTTATAGGTTGTCTTAGTAGAATAGATAATCCAGCACAAATTTGGTAATGAGTCTTAGTGGTGAGCGTAGGAAGACAATTTATATCACAGATTGACTGACTTATTCTCAATCATGAGGAGCCTGATAGATACAAAATGTTCTGCCCCACAAACACGGGTGGATTAAAGTCATCGCTCTCACCATCAAAGCTTGCTGGTCAGTAACTCCACCCTCCCTCCTGTTGTGATTTTAGACTCATTTAAGCTTACTTTTGGATATATGTCATACCTCACACAATCCTCTGTGTTTCAAATCCTGTTGAAAAACACTATTTCTATAAGTACCACTTTACAAGCTTATCAGGCAGTTACAAGTCATGGACTATAGGTAAGGCATCCATACAGTGCTTTAATTAGCCATAGTATAAAGTATAGTTTGCCAATTAGAGCATAAGCATTAAGAAGGGATATTGTAGGATAGTTGTTTGTTAAAGCAGGAGGAAAAGTATAGAAGTATATGAATTGTAGATAAGGAAACGAGTGGAGAAATAATAATTATCGCTGGTCAACATAGTGTACAGAAGAGTAAGAAGCTAATAAAAAATAGACAGGAATGTACTCACACTAACTTGGTTCTGATATTATTTTGTGTTGTCCTAACCAGTCGATGGGTAACAGGCTCCATAGATGCAAGACCACTGGTAGTAGGCAGTCGATTGTGCGGTTCTCTTGATTTTTTAGGGTGGTAATGAATGTCCCTTAGCGACCGAGTTTAGTTTAACAGTATCGATAGGTCCAGTGAGTTACCTGTCTAATTCAAGTGAAGAAATAGGGTGGAAAAAGTAGCTGATACAACTGCAAAGTAGGAAAAATAAGGCAAACTGAACTCGAAGTCCATTTTGGTCTAGACATGGAGAGAGCCTATGATGTCTGAGTGGGGCGCAGCTGTGTTCGTACGTGCAAGATCAGTGCAAGTGAGGGCTTGATGAAGCAGTTTTACAAACGTATGTAATTCATATGCCATGTGAATTTCTGAGGGAAGACTGTTCCATATTATTGCATATTTGGTGAGGAAGAAGTTTTCTCGAGTTTTTGATTTGTATTTCTCAACTTTGGTGGTAGATACTTTGTTTCGAAGTTCGTATTCATGTGAATCTCGTGAAAGAATTGTCTCACATGTTGAATAAGTAAGGTTTTTGAGTAGTTTGAAGTAGAGAATCAAATTAGACCTAAGCCTTCTCTCCCAAAGGGGTGCTATTCCTAAGATTTGGCATCGGGACCTGTAGTTAATGAGTGAGTCAGTCTTAAGTACTT
The DNA here is from genome assembly GCF_000699445.3 of Schistosoma haematobium. Lineage (NCBI taxonomy): Eukaryota > Metazoa > Platyhelminthes > Trematoda > Strigeidida > Schistosomatidae > Schistosoma > Schistosoma haematobium. Next base: position 8,167,722 of record NC_067202.1, on the reverse strand, counting down.
TGCGGGTGAAGTCTCGTCGTATTCCTTCCACCTTAATATATCAAATAGGCGTAGGTTGAAAAGTAAGAACGAGCAGTATTCAACGATTGGTCTTACACAGACTTTATAAAGAAGGATTTTAGATTCGTCTTAATAAAATTTACGGAGAATGAAGCCAAGCAATTTCCGCATTTTAGATGCTGTGGCTGAGATATGTTCAGAGAAATTAAGACTGTCTGATTAATTTACCCCTAGGTCAGTTACTGATGCCAGTTTGGACAGTGTGTGGTTGTTAAGTGTTAGTTTTATTTTAAGAGACGTGTCTCCTATACATAACCAGCCGCATTCCTCTGTGTTGAGCTCTAACCTCCAGCGTTTGCACTAGTCGTCTACCATGTTGATTTCATATTGGATTGTTTGCATAGTACTACGTACATCGCAAATGTCAGTTTTATAGACGACTTTTAAGTAATCGGCACAGAGGTAGGTCTTACCTGTGCTAAAGCACTTGCATATATTGTTGATGTAGATTATAAAGAGCATTGAAATTAAGAAACTACCCTGCACAACACCACTGGATATTGGTCGAGGTGTAGATGTGTACAGTTAATCTTGGTTATTTGGTACCTGTTCGTAAGAATATACTTGATCCATTGCAAAAGAGGATTTATAATTCCAACTGACTTAAGCCTGTTGATTAGGAGGTTATTAGGTACTTTATCAAAGGCTTTCTTAATATAGACGTATAGTATAACAACTAGTTTCTTCTGGTCACGTATACGAGTAATCTCGTTAAAGAAGACTATCATACATGTACTGTACGACCTTGTTCTAATGAAGCCGTGCTGTGGATAACGACTTCATCGTAATACGAAATGCTTCAGCACAATGTAGTCATGGCCATACTAGGGTTCAAACCAAGAACCTTCAGGTCTCGTAGCATCCATTAATCTTCCTACCACTATTTTACAATTTCAAATGTGCAATATAGTCATAAACATCCATTATCATTAGTAATCACTGATTCACTCCTTACATATTTGAACTCTGTAATCATCAAATGAACAACTGTATAGTCTTTGTTTATTCTAATATTATATTGAATGGGATTAGGTGAAAATATTATATTTGACTTAGAGACCCATGAAAATCAACTGAATCAATACTATACACCATATCAAAAACGCGATAAAATCATTCAAAATGAAATGTACGCCATATTTTTTTATGTATTCTGTCTTTTATAGTCGAGTTACTAGAATGTTCACCTTTATTTTTCAGTAAAATATCCAGTGTATATATGATCATACAATTTTAGTCAATTTTTTCTCTAAAAATCAATCTACGCGTTGTGAACGATATATTGTTTAAAAAATCCATAAATGGAACTTAATCCTGATTGCTTATTTATTGACATATATGATTTAACTTTCCGTGAATTGGTCTCAAGTTATTAGAAAACTTGTATTAACTTAGTTTCGTTAATAAATCACCTTTTTAAACGTTATTATATAAATCTCAATGGTATTTACAATCAGAAGGCAATAAGAAGCGGCGACTGCAGTTTGCTGTTGGATAGCTTGGATAAAAAAGCTACAATCACGTCGAGCAAATTTGAAGCAGAGAGGCGAATGTGTGTGTGTGTGTATGTGCGAATACAGAGGTGAATTTATAGTTACATCGAATAAGGGCGCATCTAGGTATGGTAAAAGCTATAATGGGATTCGAGTAAATATATGCACAGGAAAGAGAATGATTCAACGAGCGATATTTAGGCTGTCAACATTTAAGTTAGAGAGAGATATGTCCATAGGCTGTCATGTGATCAAGAGTACACATTTGTACAGACAAGATAGTGATCATAATAGCACAAATAAATAAACGAATTGTAACTGCTAGAATAGCATTATCTGTTAAGTTATTAAGACGACTTAAAAAATTAACCGTAATCGGGATCGATTTTACGAGAGCAGCCGTACAGCCTACCTCCAAGACTGTCCAACCGGTCAGCAAAGAGCACAGGAATCTGAGACGCACTTCAAACACGAAAAAATAGGTTCCTCAATCTGAACGTACCCGAAAACCCGGTAAAATAATCATGGTTTGAGATTATTCTCTCATAATCATGAACCTTAAAGACAGCCCTGACCTTCCCCTCAGCCTGCAATACAGAATGATAGGATGCTCTGGGAAGAGTTGAACAAGATGCCAGAACTTCTCAAAATGGAGCCTTTGACGGCTTGGTCGGGGAGAGGACTTTATGCATTAACATCACCTAAGACTACTTCGTGCAACGCTCATTAACGCCACCGACTTAGAGGATGAAACCAGATGGCAATGTAAGAATCCTGCTTGCTATACCGTCTACTGAGTGCAACCTCATCTGGAACATTACTAAGGTATCTCACAGAAAGTTTTTCTGTAGAAGATGTACCAGAAAAGACGAACCCTAAACACACAAAATCTGATATTCGGGAATGGAAATTCATCAAGCAGTCTTTGGAGCTCAAAAACACTTTGAATCGACAAGTGGTGAGACTAGCCAAGAAGGATGGGGATTCTAGACCTTGGCTGATAAAAATAACCTTCCCATCGTCCAATATGGCGGCTTCAACTTAGTAGTTTGTGCTAACAGGCGCCGGTTGCCAACTGGATGCCCATTGGGATTTATTACCACACACGGTCTTATGCGCTTCAAATCAGTCTGTTTCACCAACGGTCCCCAAAACCTACAAACAACCTATAGTCATCAAGAATAGCACTCGTCGTTTGCTAGGCCGCAAAAGGTACAGCTGGGCCTTATACAAACGAACTGGTAACAACGGCGCATACATGCAATACGAACAAATGAGAAAAATATGTACGAAGGCGATAATAGAAGACAGGTTTTAGTACCAGATAAAGCTTATCGATAAATTTGTTTCCAATCCGAAAACCTTATTTTGTTGTGCAGCCTCTCTTCGACAAGCCAAAATTGGAGTTTCCCATGTGCTAGATCCTAATGGTTCAACCGACAGCGACGGTGAAGCCGCTAACATTCTGGCTGAACAGTGCTCCCGGGCATTTCAACTGACCCACACTGACTATATTGATGAAAGGTTCATCTGCAACTCAGGAGGACTTTCAAAGGTGAACCTGATCACTGATTTGGTGTACCGGTTACCGCAGGGCCTAAAAAATGACGCTGCTCCTGGCCTGAATACGGTCCATTCTGATATACTGGTAGGAGCAGCCCTAATCTTGGCAACACCGCTTATCGTGCTGTTCTCACATTCGCAGAACTGAGACACATTACCGGCAATTTGGAAGCTGTACAACATCACACCAATTTTCAATGGAGGTCGACGCAACGAACCTTCGAGCCACCGACCAGTAGCACTTCTCTCTATGCCTTCAAAAATCATGGAGTCCCTGATATGCGATTGTATACACGACTATTTATCATCCATAAACTTCTTTTCACTCCATTTTATGCGGTGTTTTTAATCATTTTGCTTAAAATTTATAGCAACTTGATGCTCTGGTCGTAAATCTGATACTCTATGTTACGAATTACCCTATTTCCTGGTGCAATTTTTATATTTCCTTGATTTGTTTTACAGTTACTTGCTGTAGATAGATTGAAAATTGAAGTTCGCCATCAATACTTAAAGTCTATAGGCTCGGGATTTGCATTTGGCGTAACCTTGTAGGTAACTGTCTGTTTGATATCGTAGTTATTTCTGTGTTTCACTAATACTAAACTGTTAACTCTATTTTCAAGGGCTTGCGTTTTTTATTGGTTGACAAATATTAACGGTTTCTTGTTTTCATTATTCGCTGGAAATCTCGGTAATATTGAGCACTGAAATTTGCATAACGAAATGAACTTGGGTTGATGAATCAGTAGGAAATTTCTTTTCTATAAGACAACTTCATGTGCCTTTTTATGCACTGTTTGCGGTCTCTAGCCATAATTACTTTCTGACAACTCCCTCAATTATTTCTCAATAGTGATTATTCGTTAGAAAATGGGATTTTAAAACGTTTGTCAATAATGAAGTAACTTTTGTATTGGTCAGAACAACCCAATAAATTCGAGGTGAGCCTGACTGTGACGCCCGGCCGTTTTTTTAGTTAAATTGTCTCAAGAGGTCGCAAGTTGCATTTGCCAAATCGAGTATCGTTCAACTCGAGTAAGAATATGTCCACCGGATTTTGTTTTTCCCCTCTTTTCGATTAGTCTCTACCTGCAGATTCTTGGGTTGTCAGGCAATTACTGTCCACACCTAGGTACTTTGGTCTCATTGCTATCCCACTGTCATCAATTTTAGGATATGACAGTCAATTATTTTGAATCAGCATACTTCTTATAACTACTGGCAGATAAGTCAAATACACCGTAAAAATCTTTTTTAACTGTTTATTTGGGGGTAGAGTTTGCCATACAATCCTAAGTTCTTAAAGTTCAACAAGCGTTTGTCGTGGATACGGAGGATCCACCTAGGAGAGTTGAAAAACCCTGATTCCAAGCCAATGGTGCACATGGACTACAAGATCCTGAGAGAAAAAGAGGCGTATGAACCCATTGTTGGTCACCTGATATCATGAGACTGCATCTCCTTACGTTGCTAAAGTGCCTTGTGGAATAGGCCTTTAGTTCAAAGGCTCGTGGTGTAGCCCCCCAAGAAAACCACCTGCTTCGGTCTGTGCACCCAGGCATTATCCTAGAGCTCATATAAATCTAATGGTTTATGTGGCGCGTATCTATTTGGTGCCTCCTTGTACCGACGTTTGTGTTTTAATAAGTACATAATAACTTGTTGGTTGTCACGGGAAAATAAATCAAAATTTTTCCAATTAATGCGGTTCGCCGCAGCGCTACAAATATTGAATTGTAGGCTCAGAAGATCCAATCCAGCGTTCATCCTAGGTTCGTATTCAGGACCAGTGTTCCAGCTAAAGTTTTTCTAAAAACCAGGTTGGATAGAATTTATAACTTTAAGTTTCTAACAAAAGGAATTCGGTTTAATAGAGTACAAAATATGCACCAGGGTGAATAAAATGACAACACTGAGAAGTCTATATCAGGAAAAACCGTATGATAGCTACATAAATGAACAAAAGTAGTGTTGTCTAAAGATACAGTTTAGTTAAAGACTGTCGAAGTAGACTTTGAAGTTGATTGTACTGGACTATTGGGGAGGGGCGGTAAGGTTATTGTTTCAGTCGGTGATTTTCATAAATTTAAATCTCATTTTTAATTTCAAGGTGGACCTTTTATTTTCAAATGCAACTCTTGCCTTTAAAAAGAATGGTAGAAAATCCTACTTCATAATCGTCTTACCAATTTTATCTTGTGCTAATGTGATACGAAAACCTGTGTTGACGCACATTTATCTACGACTCTGTTGATTATGACTGACTAGCAAACCAGGATCACCACTAGCTCATACTCTGGAACATTCCTTATAACGGTTAAACCCACTAAGTTGAATGAGCATTAGAACCCCATCTATGGGGTCTTGGTGAACCAATACAGTTATCTTTTATTCCACTGCCCCTTGCCGTAACTTGACCGCCCCCACTTTTTCCGCCCATTGCTAGTACAAAAAATAATGTGTAGCGTGGGATTCTGTGGAACATCTGTGAAACCTATTCGTTATTTTTTTCATGGTTGTCATTACAGATAGTTTATGAATAAATGGTTAATTATCTTTAGAAACATCCTCCGGTATTTTTTGCTTCATTTGTTCTCTGAGTAAATCTTATTTCGTACACGCCTAATTCCTTCCACTAATGCACCTAAAATATTTTTACTTTACAAACAACATGGCTAGGGAATTTTTCGCGAAGTTTTTAGGGATTCAATTACATGGAATCTAGTAGTTGTGAATCATTACAATCGATAAGGTTTGAGGAGTACTTGATTTTAGTGAGTGAGAAGAGTGTTTCGATATTGTTACTTTCATATTGATGCTTTGTGGATGATAACATGGGGCTCATTGAGTCATTGTAAACATTTCAAAATTAAGATAATCAAAACACCATACAAGTCAACATACATTTGTGTCACTGTAGTTTTAGTGCAGTGATTTCTTCTATTACCTGCCATTCGTCTTTATTTGTAACTGTTGTTTGCAAACGGATGATGCTAATAAGTATTCAAACTCATATTTCACATTAATCCAACGGTTTCCTAAGCCGTTTAGGAGTTTTATTTTTTTCAGTGAGACTGGATTTAAATTCTAAGTTCAAGCTACTACTTAGTTGTTTAATGAATAACGTTTTAAACCCATGTGTATGTTACTGACTACTTTTCTTGTTTTTTTTTGTAGATTTTTTTTAAACAAATGCTCGTGTATACTACCTTTATTTGATTGACTACCTCGTTCCACATCAGTTTTATTGTCAATATTTTCACCATTTAGAAGTCTCCCACTCTAAAACACATAAATGTTTAGTCGCGTACCTTTAGCTGATGATTTTAACCATCTCGCACTTTGTGCTCGTGCAACTTTATCTCACCAGGCTGAAAAAAAGATTCACTCAATTCTGAATTGTGGACAACTTTCATTCAGGAGTAATTTGGGTAACTCTAAGGATGAAATTATGCATATACAGCAAATTGTTACCAGTAATAATGGAAATATTAATCCTAGTATAATACCTACTAATAGTGGAAATAATACCATTACTGCTACTACTACTACTTCCAACAATAATGTCCAATCAAATCGATGTGTAACTGTACGTCATTCAACTAATTCTAATGAACGTGTAAAACGACATCATTGTACAGATTGTTCAAAATCGTTTCATCGTGCCAGTGATCTAGTTAAACATCGTCGTACTCATACAGGTGAAAAACCATTTGCTTGTATGCAATGTGGTCGAGCGTTTGCCGATTCAAGTAGTTTATCTGCGCATAAACGAATACACACTGGAGAACGTCCATATCATTGTTGTGATTGTGGCAAAAGTTTTTCCGTATCAAGTAGTCTGGTAAAACATAGACGAATACATACCGGTGAAAGACCGTATCGTTGTGAATTTTGCGGCAGATCATTTTCCGATAACAGTAGTTATAGCGCACATAAAAAACGTAGTCAGCGGTGTACACCTATTACCAGTAGTAATAACAACAATACATTTAGTCTTGTTGGTAATGTAGGAGATTGTGAAAAAACAAAGTGTGAGGGTTGTGCTTTTCTCGATCCACATACACAAGCAGTTATACATCCTGCAGCGGCGGCAGCAGCTGCCGCTGTATCTGTTGAACACTTTTTAACGAATTCAAATATTGGTATGTCTAAAATAAATGGTGGTGAATTTTGTCCAACTTCTTTAAATTTAACATTTCCTAATCCACCAAATACAAATACTATGCCAGCTACAGCATTAACATGAATTACATTGAAAATTGTTGCATTTGACATAATAATGTATAAATATGATTTTAGTAGTACATATTTAATGTTTACTTTTACCTTACTGAACCTATTAGAAATGGACACTGTTTTAATTCACTACGACAATCATTTGTGTTTTAAATTTCCAGTAATATCAACGTATAAGTATTACCAGAACTAATACATTTGCTCATTTTTTCGCGATACACTCATTTCATTTTTCGTAATTTACTCATCCTTTCAAACTGTGTCCACATGTTTTTGCTCTTTGTGGGAAATTATAAAAACATTATTGTGTGAGTGATGAATATGTTGTTTGAACAAATAAGCATGTGTATTTGCAAGTTGGTTTTCATGTCACTTTCATTATTTATTAGAATATTATTACAGTTTTTCTTTGTTACGATTGTACATCACCAAACATTATTCTGGTGTGTATACATCCTATTGTGTTTCTGATTTTTGATTTCTACAAGTTCTTATGCATAAATATTTATATGTTGCATAAGTATTATTTCAAATATCACTTATTGTTTTATCAGTTAATCGTTGGTTTTGTTCGAATTAACTTGTTATCTAATTCGCATCTCTTCGTGGTGGGATATACTTTGATAGACTAATATTCCTGTGGAATTTTCAGTAGCAACAGTATTTAGTTGAACTGTCAGATTCTTCTTAGTCATTATAATGACTGCAATTACCTGTTTCAGTATTCATCATATCTTTGTGTCTGATATGTCGAAAAAATAATACAGTTCTCTTTTCATTCGCTACGATAGTTCTACAAAATTACAGTGGGATAATCACAGGTATAAAATATATTGAGTGTGATTATCCAGTTAGAAGTCTCAAGTATATACAATACGACTTTTATTTGCTTCTACCGTTTAGTGCTAATTATGACCATAAACTACTGACTAATATCATACATAGTAAAAATTTAGTCATGACTTGACGCTTGAAAGTAATGCAAGAAGGCACGGGTTTATATTTGTCTTAGACCGGAGTTTCCGATATAGAGACAGACGAGCTGAAGCTTCAAATTTGTGTCGAGTTTAAGTAAGCGAAAAATGTACCAGTTGTTTGGTCTTATATTTAATGTACTTTGCTGAAAAATTACGCTACCTATATGTTTGACTATTCGCTCTATCGAATACAATAAATAGTAGTTAATAGAATTCGACCACTGCTCAAGCATAGACAACATAAGATTTCTAACAACTTATTTACATATTAGGGTGTTTGCATCTCAATCCTAAAAATGGTGGACGGGAATGGCATAATGAGCTCATTGGTAAGATCTCTAATTGATTTCTACACTGCTTATCTACTCTGACCATCGAACATAATCTGATTCTTATATTGTTTCGCTAAGGTGATTTTTAGAGTAAAACTGCGCCATAGATAAATAAATACTTGCCAGTGTTTCAAAATAAACATGAATGAAAATATCATTTTTCAGAAGTGATGTCGTGCACTCTAGATAACCTGCTTATTTCAGATCCATTTACAAGCTTTATTTGATAAAATTTGTTCAGATTATATTGGTCGACTAACTCTACTGTCTTAAAACATTTGCCTTTATGGAACAGCTGAATATTCTGGAAACCAGTGGTAAATATTTACGGTTCTAGAACTCGTTCGTTTCACACTTATGTACGTATAACTGGGCACATAAAAATGGGTATATGGACTGATTTTTCAGGGGTTGACTTATCAGAAGATTCATTTGTTAACCGAAAATACGCAGGAGATATGGATTTGCTTGGTAAATACGCTGACAAAATACAGTCTTCTGACCACCACAATTCATGTATGTTTTCAATGTGATTCTTCGAAGTGTGAAATGTCGCTTCAGGATTGGATTGCGTTGGCTCCTGAATCGATGATGAGTGAATTGTCTGGACTCACTGACTGCTGCACATATCTTGGAAGTCTCACCATTCATGATGGTTTAGTGTCTGACGATATCTTGGTACAGATTCAGGATGCTTGACTGGCTTTTGTCAAATTAAGTCACTTGTGGCGTAGGAGAAATATCTGTCTGTAAACTAAAGGACGAGTTTACTACTCAGTAGTCCTACTTTATGGATGTGAAACGTGTCTATTAAGAGTAGAGGACATTGGTAGGCTACCGGTATTTGATCATAAGTATCTTCGAAGCATTGCCCGTGTATTTCTGGATCACTAGGTAAGCAATTACTGGGATAAGAACAAAGTATTAGGTAAGAATGGCAAACCGATTGATGAAGTAGTAAATCTTCATCAACTGAGGTGGTTGGAAAGTGTCATACGTATGCGCAATCACGACTTACCTCGACGGGTGATAACTAGTGTGGGAATTAAGTAGAAGAAACTTGGGTGCGGCCAAATCAAAACTAGGTATCGGTCCATTAATTCATTGACAAGTGAATCACTGTTGTGAGGTAGTAACTCACGGAAGACAATGGTGGATGTGTCGCTCAATTTCGTGAATTATTTGAAGTTAGATATTAACACCGTTGGATGTCGGATCAATAGTCTAGAGGTTAAGCGTATGTACGCGAGATTCAAAGGTCCAGGATTCGAGTCCCGCGTGCAGGGCCATGGATGAGCACTGTTGAGGAGTATTTCTTCGAACTCTTGTCTGTCTGTTAAACAATGAGTTACTTCCTGCCCAGTTTGCACTCTACATCACTGATTTTATCCTCTGATGCATTTGAAACACATTGTTCGTGAACTTTTCATATTCTGAGTCTTAGTCACCAAGTAATTTGAGATTAAGCAATTCTGTGAGTCAGATTTAGTTAAGATACCTTAATAACCTAAGTTCATTCTTCTGTTTCAATAAATTTTGACTAGATCACTGAAGAATTATTTAATCCAGGTATCGCAGCTAAAAGTCACCGTGATCTATTCTTAATCGAAGAAAATTTATTTTAAAGAATACTAAATTTCTTTCATTAAACTGCAGTATCGACTACTTTACAACTTGATAGGGAAGACGCTGACAAAATGCAGTCTTTTGGTAGCACTAAGCAACAGTACCAGAATGTTTGGAATGCGCTTCTCTCCCTCTAAATGCAAGTTGTTGCTTCAGGACTGGCCTGCGTCAACACCTGAACTAAGGATAGGGAGTGAAGTAGTCGAACGCGTTGACAACTTCACTTATCTTGGAAGTCTGATCAGCCCTAATGGGTTGGTATCTGACGAAATCTCAGCACGGATTCGAAAAGCTCGCTTGGCTTTTGTCAACTTACGTCAGCTATGGCGAAGGCGAGATATCCGTCTATCAATAAAAGGACGGGTATACTGCGCGGCAGTCCGTTCTGTTTTACTTTACGGCAGCGAAACATGGCCACTAAGAGTAGAAGACACTCGTAAGCTACTTGTATTTGACCATGGATGCCTTAGAAATATTGCTGGGATCACCGGGTAAGTAATAGTGAGGTTAGACGCAGGGTATTAGGGAATGATGGTAAATCAGTTGATGAGGTTATGAATCTTCATCGACTGAGATGGTTGGGCCACGTGTTGAGTGTGCCTGAACACCGATTACCACGACGTGCAATGCTAACCGGTGTTCGGGATGGTTGGAAGAAAGTTAGGGGCGGTCAAACCAAAACGTGGCATCAGTGCTTGAAGACACTAACCTCTAGTCTGAGCCATGTTGGTAGATGCAGACTACTTGGTTGGGGTCCGCGTGACTTTCGTAACCAATGGTCGGAGACTCTTGGTGACATGGCTCAGAATCGATCACAATGGCGTCGGTGTATACACTCCCTGTCTTCCCTTAAACTAAGAGATTAAAATCACTTCATATCTTTCTTTCTACGAACCAATTCTTTCTTCTTGTACTATATGCAATCTTTCTCTTATATATTACCACCTTTGACCTAACCACTGCTATGAATCCGGTGTTCATCTTGTGCTGATGCGGTATGGCAACCTGGACCGATGCACATATGTGCCTGGTCCTACGTTGTAGCTGACTGACTGACTGATAGGGAAAAATTAATACAAATAACATTTCTAATATTAAGTATTTCACTTAACGGTAGGTAACAGTGTTAAGAACCCTTCACTCATCTTAATTAGCTAATCACTTCACTAGTTACAATCATATAATAACAGAATATGTACAATGTTTATTGATTCAAATTACTGAGATTTCTATAAACCAATATAAAGCGAAATTCAATCAAAAGAGGAAAGTTACAAGATGAACATCGGACAGAATACAAGGGGATACGAAAAAAAGTGTGTGAAAGAGCAAGAAGCTTAAAATTTAGATAAATGACAACTGATTTTATATACGTCATTTTGCTAGATTTTTAACTTTGTTATCGCAAAAAAAACAGCCGCTAATCTGGATATGATTTTGCGTATATCAATCAGTAGATCTGTACTTTTTAACACATTAGAGGCAGAGACGTATATTCAGTGAATTCACAGAATTGTTACCATATACGAGTCATTTTTACACAATATATAATTCCTTTTCAAAAATAATATGAACGTAGAGTGACTAATATTTCATATAATTTAACTATGAAAATTTTACTACATAAACTTTATTATCTTTAAGAAAGCACGAACAAAGAATTCAGCAGAATAACATAGATTCATTTCGTTAGGGTTTCGTATCAGCAGCTTGTAACCGATAGTATTTTAAAATAATAAAAAAATATATTGATTACATCGGAATTGCTTAGATGTATATATGTACATATCATTATTGTTATAATGGGCGGTATCCGAGATCTAATATTGATACACAATGTCCCAATCTCCCAAGTTTTGGGAAATTTGGTGAAATCCCCAAAGCCAAATGACCTTCACCAAAAATCAAGGGAAATTTTGGGGTTTTGGTGTCATTTTCCCCAAAATTGGGCATTGGGATGCTACACGCTAACCTCCCACTTGACTACTTGAGCGAGAACATAATATCGAACGAGAAGATATATTTGTTTATCGAATAATTTGCACAAATACTCATTTATATACATTCATATCTACCCTTTAGAAAACGAATCCATTTTTTTGCCAATTATATTCATTTGTCCTTCAGGTCATTTCAGATTGCCTACAAGTGACCTCATTTAGTTACCTCTGATTGGGTCACCATATCAATTATGATGGGTTGGCGATTCAAACAGAATGTAATGAGATTGAAGGAATAAAAAAGTTGTAAGTAATGATATATATATTCAAGGTTTATCTTGAAAAGATTAAATTTAAAGAAGCTATTGGTAAAATGCTGTATTATGCGGGGTATGTTGACTGTGCTTTTGTTGCATGTAATGGTTAACAATAAGCAAAATATCTTCTGAACCTTTTCAAATACGCCCATCAAAGTATCCAGTTTACTATGAAACATTAAAAGAATAACAAGTTACACCTAGACATCACTATAAAACGGAAGGAGGATGGTAAAAACTAACATTTACCTTATCAAAAAGAAATACATGAAATGGAATTTATCTGATTTTCAAAGATTTTGATCAATTACTTATGCAATGTTACTGATCAAGACGCTAATGTACATAATAGGAAGGATATCTACTAACGAACCACTGGAAGTAGAATTAATGAACGTGTAGCATGGCGTCGAGTTGAGATTAACTATGAACACCGCTACCAAGAAACACGTGCCAAATAGATCAGAAGGCGTAAGAAGCTCGTTCCAAATGACTCCATAAAATCCCCGAGAAGCCAAATATCAGAAGGCAATTAATGGACCAAGTCGAGTTATATTTGCTGGCGATCTCGTGGCATCGAAAGGATACCGAGATCGTGCCAGGATACAACCTTGGTTACAGAAGGTAACCGAATTCGCGCGAAGTTACAATCGAAGTGTCAGTATAAGAATGGAAGCACAAAATAGCTGTCATTAGCACAGTCAAACAAAAGCACATTAAAACAAACACTGGTACAGTTGGTTATAATAATAATTGTTTTTATTAAACCAGTCGTGTTCTCGTGATAAATGTGAGTCACTACAAACGTTAAAAATTATCTTAGAAACAACGGGTATCTATAGAAATTTATTGGGAGAAGTAAAAATAGAACGCCTGAAAAAACCATAGTAGACAAATACTTATTTTTATTTAGCTTAAATCCAAAGTTGATGATGTTGCAGCAACAATAAACAGAAGATTAATGATCATGCTGACCAGAACATATCGTGCAGTCAAGTTGATTAGTTTACACGAAGCAACATTCTCTCTACAACAATCTAAGATTAATTGGTATCTATGCATATCTAATTCTGAACGTATCTCCCCACGTATCTAGGTAGGTAGAACAGAAAGGTCATATGTTTGGTTCCAAGAGCATGTCAATAGTCCTAGGTCAAAGGGAATAAGTGCTTTCAGTAGTGTTATTTCTAAACATCTCTGATAAAGAACACTAGGTTGATTCACTGGAATCTTTTAAGACTATCAATCGACAATCAAACTTAATTCTTCCTAAATTTTCCAAAGCTACAGATACCGCATTTCTCAAATGGGAATTATGTATACACAAAGAAATAGTGGTAATTCCTTCTTGTCATGTGAAATTACCCTCAATTTACTACGTCATTTGTCCAACTCTTTCACCTATTTTGATTGAATCAGTTGTATTGCTTTCGAATTTATAATTTTATGTCTAAACTGACTAATATCAACTCATTTTATTCTTAATCACCGTCGACTTATGATTAGCTACTTCATTGCATAATCAATTATTATTTTCTTTTGTTCTATGATCTCTTGTTATGTTAGATAATTCAAGATCTTTTCACGCATATCATTTCTACTTACAACACTTTTGTTTACATTTCTTCAATTTCATTACATTTAATTTCAATTGTTGAGATCATGAGTCACTTGAAGCTAGACAACAATGGAAAACCTGGAAGCGCTGGACAGCCGTTTCCTCCTATTGTGGGACTTCTCAGCAGTGTACATCCACGATCCCGCCTCGCGGGCTTCAAACCCAGGACCTACTGGTCTCGCGCGCGAGCACTTAACCACTAGACCATTGAGCCGGCCTGCATCCAACGGTGCCAATGTCTAACTTAAACTAATCCACGAAATTGAGCGACACATCCACTATTGTCATCAGTGAATTACTATCTCACAACTGCTGAGGAGTCCCACAATAGGAGGAAACGGCCGTCCAGTACTTCCAGGTTTTCCATGGTGGTCTAGCTTGAAGTGACTCATGATCTCAACAGTTGAAATTACTAAGATCTCCACAAAACCCCCTTCTGATCAATACATCTATTTGAACTGTCTCACCATCATAGTGATATGTGCATATCTATATCTGACCAATTTCAATGTCATAAGTTGCTGTTACGAAAACCTAACGAAATAAAATGAATTCATGTTATCCTGCCCACTTTTTATTTTTGCTCTCTTTAAAACAAAATGTTGATGAATTATATTCAGATGAAACTTTGATATGTCTATTTGCTAAGCATATAATTTCTAACTTCTTTGTTAGATAACGAGCCTATCACCAATCCTCTTTTCCTCTCTTCGCTAATTATAAAATAGAATCTTATGCTTGTTTCGGTTTATTATTAGAGAATGAGATGATTAATTCACATTTGTGAAGACAGTTAGGACAGACTTAGTTTTTAACTATTTGAATTTCTATTATTAATTCTAATAATTGGTACATTTATTATGGGTGACTGTAAAATAGTTATTTAAAAACGCATGACCTTGGATTTACCGTTTTCTTTTTGAATCCCCCATAGCATGACACACCGATTATTTCTCATAAATACACTGTTACACACATATACCTCTTGTTCTTAATTACCTTCTGTTATGATGACAGAACTCTAATGTTGCTATCTTTGTTTATGGATCACAGTGATATTCTCATTATATGCTTTATCTGGACATACATCTCAAACTATAACAATTATGACTGGAATTATTAACTACTTATAATTGTGGATTACTAGACCAAAAGAAACTTGAACATGCCGATTCCTGACAATTTTAGTAACGTCCTGTTTATTTTTCTTGTGTGTATATATTATATTTATTATATTAATTTATTAACTTTTGAGTGTAATAACTTTATAATTATTTTAGCTCACTCTTCAGCATGTGAGACTATTGGCCTGGATTAACTCCCAATAATGCTACTGCACTTATATTTCTTTTCACGCCATCGATGCTAAACATAAGGGAGAATATTTAATAATAGCATGGACCCTATTCAAAGCTCCTATCCAAAAGGAACTCTCAAGTGACATTCATTATATGACGATCACTGTTATTTTACATTTCTATATATACAACTTAGTTTCGAGTTTTATCATTATGCGTTTTTCGATTTATATACTGTTATTCGGTATTGCTGTTATTATTGTGATTTAGTTGTCTGAGAGGGAGTATGAGGACTTTATTTAGTTACTTAGGGCTCATGAGATCGGACCAAAAGACAGGAGAGTGATTGTATTGATCTCGTCGAGTATTGATTCGCTGGCGTAAACTGTAATGAATCGAAACTCATATAGGAACATCCAATTTACTGTTCAATACAAAATTACAGGATATCTTCACAAATTATGAGATCCATACATTAAATACTTGACTAGCAAATCTATCAACTGTCTTTCACATTATGTATGTTTCTCCCAATTCACAAATACTTTCTATTTCCCTTTCTGTTTTCTTCAACTCGATCTTCTTAACATTCTGCTGCCAGGTTTTGCACTTCCGATTGGTGTTGCATATTATTTATGTCTGTAGACATGATTAGCATACATCACATATCTAGCACCATTGACCTTCGGTTAACTAATGATACGGTAAATGTGTGGTTACAACCGAGAGTAACTATTGGTCAAAAATTCAGTTTTCCACACCTCTTGGTTTGACAGCCAGAATAGAAAACTAATAGGCGAGTAAATAACTTCTAATTACATAGCTTAAATTTATAAATCACCCATGCAATAATGCGGAGCAAAATTCTGACCACACATGAACATAATTAAGAAATTACAAGACGGGTATAACTGCGCTTTAAGTTAGAGGTTAGTGATGGTATAGTGACCTACTTTTATCAAGAGAACGCAATTGGTGTAATGAAAACACCTATTATTATAACCAATTGTACCAGGGATTGCTTTACTGTACTTGTTTGTTTAACTGTATCATAACAAATACATTCTTCCGTTGCTTGTGACCTTGCGCGAATTCGGTTACGCTCAGTAACCACACTTGAAACCTGGCACGATCTCGGTATTGTTTCGATACCACGAGATCGCCAACGAATACATCTTGACTACAGCCATCAACTGCCTTCTGATATTTGGCTTACTGAGGATCTTATCGGTTAACTGGTACGCAACCTTCCTGTAATGGTGATCACAGTCAACCGCGTCTCGACGCAACACTACAATAGGTCCGTAGTAAATGAAAAATAACCTGGGAAAGATGGAACATACAACAATTATTTTTGTTCCGAACTAAAGCATATGAGTAAGGGAATAAAAGAATATGATAGTTTAGGCATTCATTAGTTATACAAAAAGCATAAAAGGTGACTTCAGACAGGACCGTTCCAAAAGTTTGATTTCCCTTTATTTTCACTTCGATATAATACATTTGTTTTGCGATATTAAAGGTTAGTTGCAAATTCAACTTCTTAAATGTTTGATTTCGGGTGTAAACGTTGAGAATTTAAAAAAAGAGTTGATCCAAAAGCCTAGGAAGTCATGTCAGTATCTTAGTCCAGTGAATTAGGTTGATTTTCCGCCAGTTAAAATTTGTTATAATTAACTCAGCTGTCATTAGGAATTCTGTTCTCATAATCAATCGAAAGTATGTTTATTTGAAAATGATTCTCAATCTCTCATAAATGTAAGGAACAATTCTAAAAAGATGTTAAAGGCAGCATTTAAAGGTAAGCACAGTTGTGGTAATTTTTTATCATGTGGTAAATTCTGTTCTCGAAATTTATGTGTGTATCGCCATGTCAAATGCTTCAAGTGTGGTGAAATTGGAAAGCGCAGGTCGTTTTGTCAGACTTCTAATCATTTCACCACCAGTGGTAATATATGTTGGTATTTTAGATTGAGAGAGACACTTGACTCTAGTGAATGCATAATGTTCTTATCAGCAACTTCAGGTAACTCACATCACATTCGAAAACGATGATATATATATCTAGCGTCTCTTCATGATTTCATTATTGACACTGGTAGCATAAGATTTGTTATCTCAGTAGAAAAGTTGATGCTAGCAGACTTCAATGCTATGTTTGAACTTACTTAAGTCTCCACTTTGATTATGAGTTGCCGCGAATTTCCGGTTCTAGGATTTTGTAATTTGTTGGTCAGAGATAACAGATCTCCACTTATAATCTAAGGACTAATAATTTGGTGTTTATCGCGTGTCCAGTGAACTTGAAATGGTTGTAAGCAGCTGACGAGAACCTGCGAAATAAAATGAATTCATGTTATTCTGCTAGAATTTTTGTTCTTGCTCTTTTCAGAACTTAGAATGCTTTAAGTACAACTATCTTCATTTACCACTAAAGATAGTTATGATAAAATGCTCAGTAATCCGATGACCACAAAATAGGATTACGAAAATATGCTCACAATGGCCCAAGTTTTCTGTTCTTAAGTCCACGCAGAAAATATCAGGATCTTGTAAACCACGATCAATACTATCCTTGTTACAGGATTCACGAACTTGGCGAGAAGAGTATATTGATTCGACTACTCAGAATTTGAATGCGATTTCCACATTGACTGGGTCGAATGTCACTGCGATACTGTATTACCTAGGCAGTACTACGTGTTCATGTTAAGTCACCATGTCAGTCGTTTTGGTACGTTTGCTCATATTGTAGAGAAATTATGTGAGATTATGGCCTAGATTCATCATTATTACTGCTATGATGACAGACCTAAACCTTAAATTGTAGATTTATCATGATGTGACTACTAAATCTATGAAATCTTGTGTGATAGCCCCATCATTGTCTACCCTCACTCGTCGTCAACAGTATAACGTCTAGAGCTTTTGAAGAACAAATTTAAGATCAAGGAAGAATAATATATTTGATGTGAGTAAAGAAAAGTTATACAGAATGACTGAGGCTGAGCTATGCCATCCGACTGAATGATCTGTCCACGCGTTCTCCATCGTTAATAAATGTTGTATATTAGTTTTCCCAGTTATCTCATGTTTAGCTTTAAGGATTGTGTGGTTAGAACAAATACCACCAGAATCAATGCGACTATGGTTCGATACCAAATTGAGTGGGGTTTTTGAGCGCCAGAAGTTACTAAATGAATAATAAGAATCCTCCAGGATCGATAAGCTGAAAGACAAATCAGGAAAATAAGGCGGCAGAAACTGATCGGGAAACACATATAGCAATTTAGACATGTTTGATTGCATGTTTAACACGCTTAAGTGATAATCCACGTGAACGCTATTTATACGTCAAGCAAAGTGGGATTATAACAAGCCACATTAGAATGCATAGTGATAACCCATGGTTAACAGCTCAAGTTGAAGGTAGTATAAGTAATTTATACTAAGAAATAAAAAAACAATCAGTACTGTAGAAATGTTGATATTGGTATTAATTTTGGTTTAAATTATAAAGTCAATTAACGTTCATGTCGGTGTGCTGTCCGCATGAGCTGATTTCCGGTTGCATTAGCAATATTAGGCTAACTGAACGACCAAAAGTATAATCGCGGAGGAAGAATTCCAACTAGTATCCAAGTTAGTTTATTAACTTGTATACGGTTTATTAAATTGCGTGGAAAATTTCTCGACCTCGTTATTGGTTAACCGTGATAGAACGTAGTAATACTACCAATACATATGAATGATTATCAAAAATTCTTTTACGTGAAAACTGATAATTATGTGTATTTTAGACAGATAGCTAACAGAGATTCATCGAAAATGAGTGTATTTGTGAGAGACATGCTCTTGAACAAATGTTTTGATGTGCAGTAAACCAGTTATTTATATGCATATTTAACGGCTGATGGTGTATCCACTTTGGCTAAATGTATGAAGTTTAGCATAAGTTAGAAAACGATATTTTTCAAAATTGTTGAAATCGACAAAGTCAATGTGACACGAATATTGGTGAAGCTGCACAATTCTTCCGGCCAAATAAATCTTTACAAGATGATAAACATTGAGTGACGCTCATGTCATTATCAAGGAGAACATAAGTTGTAACCAAGAGAAGTACAGCTCCCAACCTATGTCTATGATAAGGGTATGGATCTCCGTTGGGGTAAATTCGACAGTGTATTCAGCTTACAGGAGATCTGCCCAGCTGCTTGTACCGATGATTTACATTCATGATTGTGTTGCTAAACCTCCAATTAGACAGCATTTTGGATCAAACTATCGCGCGCTTTTCGAACGGGAAGTTTAGTCCTAAGGTGATTGGCATTTCTCAAACTTTTGCTGTGTTCTTACTCAACAAACGTACCATTTCTGATCCAAAGAATCTGCTCTGAGCTATACGTTTTGATCCTGCCTGGAGGTATTGGTGATCCACTGCTACTAGACATGGAAGCCCGTTAAGCGAAAGCTTCTTCTATTTGGTCCACAACCACTTGAACTATTTTAAGATGTTATTGTTTAACCGTGATATAAATTATTAAAGCTACTGATGTTCATGTTCAGCTTTAAGGATTGTGTGGTTAGGACCTATACCACTATAAATATAGCAACAGGGCTTGTAGTGGCATTGGACAATAACCACACAATCCACAAAGCTGAACACGAGACTGCTCGGAAAATAGATATTCAATATTAAATGCGGAGAAATACCTAACGATTAAAAAGGCGGGAACAAGGAATGGAATGAATTGGAGTTAATCAAATGGCATGACTCGGCCATGCAGGCGTGGTCCCTACTGAATATTACCTTATATCTTTTATTCATATTAAATATATTGTTCTTTCTCTAGCCTAACCTTGTTCTACATCATGTATTGGTAGTTGTTACGATACAGTGAGTTGGTGTAGACGATGATGTGACTTCCACGTAAGATCTTATAGATTAGGCAGTTATATTATGACAAATCTACAATTTTGGGATTAGGTCTATTATTGGAGCAGTACTAATATCATAGTAGACCATAATTCTACAGGCTCACAGAAGTTAAGCCCAAAATCCTAGTGAAAACAACAGTATTAATCCTCGCGTGTTTATCCAACTCGTCCAACACAGACTCAGCCAATCATGAGACTGGGAGCCACAACCAATGCTCATTCACCAATGAAGTTACCGACTGTTTCAAATACCTCAGTATCTATACGCAGCAAGGAACAGTTGGTGGGCGTTATTAAGAGAAACAGTAATATCATAGCTCTCAAAACGCTATAAATCGGGGACAAGGGTTTTGGGCAAAGCTCTATGATTCAGTTTGATGTTCTATTGTTGAAAAGTATATTATTAGAAACAAGGCCATCCTCTGATAAGAAAAGTAGTGCAAATACTGTACAATGATGTGTAAAAGTGCCACTTCAACCAAGCTATACCGCCTGTATGAGGACCGAAAAACAACGAAAGATAAACGCCCTCCATTACAGGTAACTTTGGATTCAGTACACATTACTCGAGGAATTTTACTAACATTCAGGAGATAATGGGTTAGGCGATCCTCTCAAATCCGAGTTAAACAGGACAAACCATGGGCCGTAAGAGATAGCACTAAATGGTCAGCAAACACCCAAGAGCGAAACGGCACGGTAGTTAACGGATTTCCTGAGCTAGTAGGTGGTAGTCAGAACGAAACTCACGGATAAGATACGCATCAACGATATTGGCCTAAATGAGGCCCCTCAAGCGAGGTACAACTCGAAGTACAACCACTCTGATCGCACCAAATATTGTAGGGGCCAACCTGCGCCGGTATGGAAACATTAGGAGGAACGAAGAAAATGCACCTTGGTGTCGGATGGCCATGATCAACAACCCACAGTAAAGGACACAGGTACATCTATACAACTGAGGAGACACATTATACTGGCAAAATGTCTACAGCTTCCTGTTCCCATAGAACTAGGCATCTCACTTTGTATAGCAGTCTTCTTAGAAACCATGGGACAGATGCTACTAGAGAAGGTTAAGAGGTGATGAGACGAATCAACGAGTACCTCCATAGCAACTTTAGAGGATCAGTGAGTAAACTAGGATAAATAAGAATCCTGCCTTTTCACTTGGACCTGAAGATCAATGTCCTAGCCGAGATATGGCTGTCACCCAACTTCACAGATGACGGGAAGAACTTGCAATGCATGACACTTTTTCAACTCGGCAGGTTGCACGAAACAAGAGGTGGAGTGACAGTATGAATTAACAGCAACTTGAAGCCTGTAACAACTCGAAGTGCAAAATCAACCTAGGTGACAGTGTAGGATTATGGCCAAGTCTATATTAGTACATTTATCCTTGCTGCTATAATAATAGACCTGATCCCGAAATTATTGATGTGTCAAGGCCGAGACACACCATTTCGGCTGATTTTTGCCGCGTCCACCATTGTTGGCCTTTTCTTAGTGTTACATGCAGAATGTAACTCTCCACAGTAATAAACGCTCGGTTTCAAAGATCATGTGGTTGGGAATCAATACCACTACAACAGAATCATGATGGTGTTGCTTCAATAAAGATGGCACACTATATTTCATTGAAGGAACATATCGGTCCTCCATCAGGCACTAAGGCTTAAAGGGATGTGAGAATGCAGGTGGTACTAGGCCTAACGAACACAGGGTTTAACCAAATGATGCTAATTGGAGAACTCAACACTCCGTTCCTAAGTCTCAGAAAGCAGAGTATAATACACTGCGATTTTGTTCTCAGCTTGTCATACGCCCTAAAAGTATCAGACTAAGTGAACAAGGTGACGCTATGAGATAGGGATGAGGAAAAACAACTCTAAATTAGACTACTTATTAACAAAAGATCAGCTTCTTATAGGAGACGTCCGTGTCGTGATCGAATAAGGAATAGTAGCACCGCATAGTCATAATTGACGTGATCTGAAACGAAGAAATTCAAATTAACGGGAACGGTCTCTACTTTTCATCCACCGGGACAGACTGTACAGCTATTCCGGGGCAGCCTACACTGTCCGTATGGCCACAAGATTGGTTATTTAAAAGTGAATGACTACCGGAAGGCAATGAAGTATATCATTCATGAAGCTATCACGAGCAACGTACCTTGAGCAAATACACTCTTGGAAGGAGAAGATAATGTGTTAAGCGGAACACAAAACGCCGGCTGTAATCTAAAAAACGGCCTGGTACAAATGGAAAGTCCCCCTAATGGATTCTGAACGTAGCTATCACATGACACTGAGGAACAAGCACTACATCAAGATTTGAAACAGTATCAATTTTTTTCAGGCCAAGCTAGCAGCCAAAATACAATCTAACCCTTAATGTCTTCACAGACTTCTAAGACCTACAAACAGGGAGACCTTTCCTGTTAAAGAACTAAACAGTGACTTAACCAACTTCCCCAACTAACTAAACTGGTGGATTACAAGGGCAGAACACTCCTCAACTCTAGTGTCATTTGATTGCCTGGCCAAAGTATCCCATTTTAGCACTAAAGAGACCGGGAAGTTTACCAGACTGTGACAACGTCCTCCGTATGATCGTGGAACAGTCTGTGGGACCCATTGGCACACTGCTATGTGACCTGCTCAGCCACTCGCCTCTGTCACACCAACTGTCAGGTGATTGGAAACAGACTACTCTCACTAATATTGAAGCTTGAGGTATAAAAGATCCAGCCTGTTGCAGACCGATGATATTAATCCCAAAGCTGTCGAAGGTAATGGAAGAAATGATCAACGAACAAATGACGGAATATGTGGACAAAAACAACATTCCCAACGGAGACCAGCATAGGTTTAAGAAAGACAGATTCTGTGCGTTCAACCTCATTATAGCATGGGACGGCTGGACGGCCTACTGGCACTAAAATATACAGGTCTACATAATACTACTTGACTTTCCGAAAGCCTTCCTCACTTTCTCCACCTGGTGAAGGTTGCGAAGATGAATTTTACTGTTCCAGTTTTACGTTGGTTCCAGAACAACCTACTGGATAGGTTTTTTTGTACATTGGCATCAGGATTTTGACAGTGACAGTCTTAGATCCACTTATTTCTCTGATCTTTTAAGATGGTCTGTTAGATAAGGTTAGATTGACGAAAATGCTCTATGCAAACTATGCAAATATCTGGATGTTCATAAAAGGCGAATTGGATTCACTTGAGCTTCAAAAGGGCCTTACAACAATTGAGGAATGAGCAATGAACAATAGATTAGAACTTAACCTGTCTGGATGTTATATCATGAACATTCTAACTCATCGGACACAAAGCATTTATGGCCTCCATGGAAATTCGCTCCCGATTGTCTCCTCAGTAAGCGGCCTCTAGCTTGTAGTCACAGAAAGCTTAAACACCAGCTCAGAAAACACAGGGAATGCAGATAAAGAAACGGAACCCCCCTCTTTATGAGAAAATGACTAAGCACAATCACCACAGAGTTGTTCCTAACATCTTGTAACATACAGCTCCACCTTGAAGTCTGCAATATTTTCGCACTTCCGCTCTTCAAAAGAGACATAAATCTCTTAGATCACGCACATGGACGGGCAGTCGGGTGGGTGATATGTCTCGGAAGTAAAACGTATACGTCTGTACGGAAATATTGTGCCGCCTTCACCCATTTGTTGAATGCGTATAGGTTTGAAAATCTCTCTCCATTTTCGTTTATCGCTCCAGGTCCGTATCGTCCCACAATATCTTCATATCCGGTGTTGTCTATCCCGACTTTGGCGTTAAGATCTCCTATCAGAATGGTGAGGTTCTTTCTTGGGCCCTTGGCTATGATAAATTTTCGCCTCTCATAGAACCGATCTTTGCCATCGTCAATGCTATCATCAGTGAATGCATAACACTGGATAACATTCATTGTGATCTCCTTCTTCTTTGTTTTGAATGATGCTTTGATGATTCTGGATCCGTGAGATTGTCATCCTACAAGTGCATTCCATGCCTCTTTGGTCAGCATCAGAGCAACTCCCTGAGTGTGTGGATCATTTTTCTCTTCGTGATAGGAATACAGAAGCATCCCTTCTGGATCTATCTTTTTCTATCGAGCTTCGGTCCAACGTGTTCCACTGATTTCGGGAATTAGTTGTATCTCCTAATTTCTGTAGCACCTGTGTTGGTCCTACCGGTCTTTCACATTGTGCGGAGTTTCATGTACCCATAAAAATTTTCGCCCCAGTTTTTAGAAAGGGCATCGGCCTGATGATTTGCGGAGAATCTCGTCTTTAAGCCTGAGGCGTCATAATTCTTTCTTAAACTCTAAAAGCAGAGTTTAAATGATCTGATTTGTTTGATCTGGTTGGCGTTTTTTAGAAAGATTTTTTCTGCGGGATGGGGTTGCGGAATTCTTTTTCACCCCCCCGAACCCTGGCTTAGGACCGGTAGCAACTCGTGAAGATCTACAGGCAGAGTTAAAGACTCCAACACTTCAGATTATCCTCTTTGTGCTGTGTGAGAAGAAGTGACCTGATAATGGTACAGAACATTCCAAGCACACCGCGACTCTCCAATATGGAGCATCCTAAGAGAGTAAAACAATTGGTTTATGTAAGTCCGTGGCCGAGGAATTGGATACCGGATTGTGGTAGCGGTCATTTTAAGCTTTGGCGTTGCGATGGTTTGTTCTCAGTTTGTATCATGGATAGTTAATTGAATTGTGGCTAAACTTACTTTTTGTATCGTTAATTGTTCACTTATAACTTTTTATTTAATCGTTATCCTACTTATAATTATCACGGATTCCGACTTATTTGCTCAATCTATTTCTTTCTATTGATCCCATCTACTTGGCGTTTTTTTATAGACTAGAAGTGACTTTTTTCTGTATCCTGATGGTACTACAATAATAAAAGTCAATTTCATTTTATATCCTCGTGATCGCTGTCTGCATAAAACTGGAAAATGTTTTAACGTTTTCCCTACTGAAATACTCCAGTTTTGGAAAACTTCCAGATGTCTTCCAAATTTTTATTTCTCAGATCTTCGTCCTATTTTGTGTTGATCTCGTAGTAATGGTATTAATTGCACACCAGTCGTTGCCAAATTTAATAACTGATAATCTTGGTACAATCACTTATTAGGTGTCTTGATGATGCTCAAAGTTAAACCCACGAATTTGCATCGGGTAACTGTACTGCATCAAGATTTGTCTTAAAATAACATCTGTCACACGTAAAGTTCATCTTTCTGCGTTACGCTTGTCAGTTTTTGGTTCTTTCGCCCCTAAATTAATTTCGAAAGAATACGGTAGCTCATGCTAGATTGTATTCGTTCAAGTTGATACATTCTAAAGTGACGTTATCAAAAAAGTAAACAGTGTTACCAAAGCTAGAAAAAACCATTAGGGGAAGTGTGGCTAGTTGATCGGTCAATTAGTTGTTTTTTATTCAAAATAAGGGTTGATGTAGACACACCCTAGTTTTTTTTAACATCACCAAACTCTAGCCAGTGAGTTGATAGCATTTCATATAGGTCTGGCAAACATTTAATAAATTGAAGGAATAACTTAGTACATTCATCTAACATTTTGTAAGGGTCGAAAAACCAGTCATGGACATCGTTGGAACTGACACTAGTATGCTTCGATCCAGTTTGATACACTACATAACACATCAATAGAGAAAATCAACATGATAAAATATGGAGTAGAATCAATATTAATTGCAGTGAACAAATGATGAGAGAACGAAAAGTTCATTTCTTTTCAGTTAACATAGGGCATCCTTCTAGGCAGCAGTTTATTGTATATGATATGTGTCTCAGTTATCTCAATGTGTTTCTCAACATGTTCAGTGATTTATTTCCTCTGTTTAAATTCACATGTTTGATATTTCATCACTGTTGGCTTTTAAATAAATAAATAAGACAAGCGAATTTTAGGTCTTACAAGATGTCTTTTTTGATCATATATAAATTATAGAGTTCCTTTTTGCGAGAGTGCCTAAATGGAAACTGAATTTTTTTGACAGTTTTCTGTTCTTTTTTGAAGCTGTGCTGTATCTCATAAGCACCTTTTTTCTACTTCGTAGGATGACTCTCACAACTTTTTACTGGACTAGTTTAGCTGTCAAAGATGATGAATATTCCTAAAAAAGTCAATATAATTGGTAATTACTAACTTAAATATTGTTCATTCTACTTGTTGTTGTCAAATCTTTTTAACTGGTATTTTCACACGGTAATTCAATTCTCTGTGTTAAATATGTGGTGATTTTTGCAATTTTGCAAATTTAATATAAAACTATGTTACCCACCGTGTTATTGTATTTTAAACTGATTGTCTTGGAAGTGTTTCTTCATAAACCATTTTGTATTCAGTGATATGTTTCGAACCATCATAGAAAGATGTCTGGATACACGGAGCTATTATCACATTTTTTGAGTTTGTGTGAAGTTTTATACTGTTGGTTGCCTGTTCATAGCCTGTAAACTTTATGATTTCATTTTCCTCGCTGCCAAAGTGAACAATTTCATTGTTGTTCTATAGTCTGCATTGGTATTGGAAATAATTAAATTTATCTGATAAAATACTATATTTTATATAGTTTGTCACCATTCAGAAATTTCTGAACTAGTATTTCGAAAAATTTATTGACATCATAGTTGGAAGTTCGGCTTATTACTTGTAGGAATTATCAGTGGTTTATTCATTTATTCATAGTTACGTTTTATTTAACATTAATTTTGTGCGTGATAACAAATTCTACGAGTCTCGTGTAGCTCGTTTTGTACGTTCACGTTTCCATTCAATAATCAGTTGGTAGTGGCCAGTCTTTCCCTCCTAGTATTTGCTCAGTGTAAATACCATCAGCTGTTCGGTTGACTGAATGAAGTAAATTCTGTAACTAACGATTTGTTTGATCAGTCACCTCATTCAGGAGTTCGTGTAAGGTTTTATCAGTCAAATGATCAAACATTGGAACCACAATAACTCATGTTTTCCAAAAAAAAATTCTGTAATTCTTATTTGAGCTAGTCTCTAACTGTACGTCAACATGACAATTAAGACAATAGTTATCTACAAAATCATTGGTCACACTTTAGCTGTGTGTAAGCACTCGCCTTGTAACCAATATAAAGATGGATTATTTCACTTTTTCTACATCACTTACCGATAAATGTCACCGATGAATGAACATGAATGATTTTTAGACAGTTTCTGAAGTTGTGTTTACTTATTTTTATTGTTGTGCCCATAGTTTGGGTGGTAAACCTACGAAAGTGGTTCGTAATAGATGGTTACAACGCCTGCCCTCACCCAAACATTTTCATTAAGAAATGGGCACATCAATTTACACATGATGAGTTGAAGAAATATTGTGGCAAAGTATCTAGTATGAAGGTATGAAGGTTGAATGCTGGCGTAACAACGGGGTTCTTGACTCGGTATCCAAATGCAAATTTTCATACTCAAATTTAAGTCGCTTCTTTATGTGACTACTAGTGATACTATCCAAGACAAGGCAATGTAAAAGAGATTAAGCCATTGACACAAACACCTTCGCTAACAATAAGAATGCGATACTATCCACTCAAGCATTAAACTGTAACCATAATTTTCTATACTGGGACAATTGCAATCTCTGTTCAGTGGTGAATAAAACTCATTTAGGTTGGTTTACTAGTCTACGACTTACATCTTCCTATAACATCTCGAGGGACAAGAGAAATGTAAGTGACGTTTGGCACTGAATACTAAGACTCCCTCACATATACCCCTATTTCTTATATTTACATAGTGAATGGAGATCAGAATAACGGTCTAACCATTAAAATCATGGAGCAGATTCAGTTTTTATCTGTATACTTCAGGTTATTTTCATAAATTAGGTTCTAGGCTTTTTCTACTCAAAGCTTGGATGTAAATTCACTAGTGTTTATGTATTACTCCACACTTCTTGTTAATCAGTGAACTTGTTTACATTTGTTTTGTAGTACAGCGTGGGGAGAATTTGGAATACACTTCGTCACTTAAAAAAGGTATGTTTGGATATGTTGTTAGTGAATACATTTGTCTGACCGGATAAAAAGATACAATTATTACTACGTAATTAAAGAATCGATTGTGACGACAAATGTTTTGCATGAATGATAACCTGTTAGCTTAAACACTCAGCTTTGAATTAATAGACTACAGGTTCAAACCTCATTTAGTCTTCTATTTAAACAACTGAGTAGCATCGTTTAGTTGTGATCGAAAACTTGAGTAATAGACTTATACTTGGCAAATGAGCTGGTAATAATTAAATAATTTGAAACTGAGATTTCATCAATTAGCATATTCTTTTATATGACTCGACTTCAGTGTTATGTTTTAAAGTTCAAGACGTTTAATGCTATTTAAAGTTTTTTCATTATTTTTGAAAAACATATCACATGAACAATAGCATTATATTCACAATGACTAAAATCCCTTAGTCCAATAACCTAAATTGTATACTCGATTGTTTCTAGAATAATTACTTCTGATAAGCAGCTGTTGCCTATATTGTCTTCCTATATGTAGTATGTCTGGTATAGAATGATAAGTAGTATCGCACTTGTCAGTTAATGTGTTATAGACAGTCAAGTGCTCGTGTTAAGTCCTAGTGATTTTGTACTCACTTTTATGGCCCACTGATATGACTCCAATTTGATTGACCGATGTTAACCAACTATACATATCATCACCCGATCGAAGCTGCTACCTTGACGCGGTGGTCGGGCTTGCCTATCGTGATGACCCAACCGAGCTATATTGGCTGGAACATATGTTCCTGCAGGTTCTACCATGCCAGGCAGGTCGATTGGTGAACGGTAAGACTAAAAGCAGCAACTCAAGGTCTGAGGGCGAAGTCGTACTGCTGACTGTAGAGGGGTGTGACAGCAGTAAGGTGTTTCCCTCGGACATCCAGCATGACAGCGATACTGGCTTCCCACAAGGAGGGGTTGGGTTAGAAAAGGTCGACCCTAAAAATGTCACACCTCACCTTACCTCACGGATTTCCGTCTCCGGCGGTAAGGCCCTTTGAAGAACGGAGCTAACACGTCAAAAACCTTCCACAAAAAGGCCGTGCGCGACCGGCCTCAAGCAGTTGTCCCTTGGGCTCTGCGGTCACGCTCCCAGGTCGTCAAGACCAACACTAATCCAATTTCCTTTTCAGGTTCCTCAAGAAATACCCTTCCACGGTGTGGGCAGCCGGGAAGTGATATCAGCCCTCATACCCGTGGCAGCACAAGAGACCAAGGTGGTCACATTCAAATCTTTCCTACACCTTCTAATACCTCTCTTATCTCCCCGACTAACCCTCCTCACGTCTCTTTATCACCTCGCACCGCTAGGACAAACGATTCGAGTACGTGGAACGCCATTCCTGGTCTCCTGAAACCACGCTCTAAACTACACGTAGGAGCTTTTAACGTACGAACACTTTGCCAAATAGGACAGCAGGCTTCCTTAGCTAAAACTTTAGAATCTCGCGCCATCGATGTGTGCTGCGTCTCCGAAACGCGCATACAGGATCCAAGTAGCGTCATTCATTTGACCTCACCATGCCAAAATAAAGAACCGACTCGATTTACGCTTAGTGTATCTGGAAGCCCTGATTCTGCTTCCCGTGGCCTCGCCGGCGTAGGTATAGCATTGAGTCCTAGGGCAGAACTAGCTCTCTTAGAGTGGATCCCAGTAGACAGTCGTTTGTGAGCTGTCCGACTGAACGGAACAGTAAGAATCCGGAAAGATAGGGACACTCGTCGTTGCCTCTTCGTCGTCTCTGCCTATTCTCCCACTGACTGCAGCTCAGATGATGTAAAAGATGAGTTTTACAGAAAGCTTTCGGACCTTCTCCGAAAAGCTAAGCGCTCGGATGTAGTAATAGTGGCCGGTGACTTTAATGCTCAAGTAAGTAAACTAAGCGATAGGGAAAGACACCTAGGTGGATCTTATGGTGTCGTGGCTCAAATAACAGATAATGGCGACCGTCTGTTGCAGCTATGCTCAGATAACCGCCTGTTCCTTGCAAATACTAACTTTAAACATAAGGAAAAACATCTTTTAACATGGAGACCCCTAATTCGTCCCAACGTTGGACCCAAATAGATCACATCGCTATCAGCCACCGATGGAGGGGCTCGATAGAAGACTGTCGCTCATTCTGGAGCACATGCCTAGATTCAGATCATGCTCTAGTGCGAGCGCGTATTTGCTTGCGTCTTACTGGACGTAGGAAAGACGCTGCAAGGAAACCTCTTAGGGGCCTACTTAATGATAGTCAAGCTGAGAGTATATTTCAGGAACAACTAGGAAAACAGTTAGGCAGCCATGTATGTGATGCCCACCCCGATGCAGCATGGAATGATATCCGAAAAGCTGTGGAAACAGCAGTGGTATCTGCTAGTAAGGTAAACCAGAAGGTTAGGGAGCAACACTGGATCTCAGCAGCATCTATCTCACTGATAGATGCTCGGAAACTCATTCCACCTGGCTCTGAACATAATGAAGAGCGGAGTCAGCTTAAGCGCAAGCTGACAAGAAGTCTACGCAATGATCGCGAACAGTGGTGGGTGGCGAAAGCAAGAGAGATGGAAAAGGCAGCGGCAATAGGTAATAGCAGACAATTGTTCAGACTCGTTAAGGAAACCGGAATTAGGAACCCGACCGTTAGCGAAACAATCTCAGAGAAAGATGGACATATTATTCATTCTCAATCCAGGAGATTGGATCGATGGGCAGAACACTTTAGGGATCAGTTCAACTGGCCTTCAGCCACACTTCGGTTTCCCACGATCTCTAGTCAACCTGAATGGCAAGTTAATGTAGGTCCTCCGTCCCTTTACGAAGTTGAAAAAGCCATAGGAAATCTGAAGCCAGGGAGAGCAGCAGGCCCTGACAGGTTTACTCCTGAGATTTTTAAGGATGGTGGTCCAGTATTAGCAATGAGATTAACCGAGGTCTTAGGTAGAATTTGGGAACTGGACGTAATCCCATCTGACTGGTCT
This sequence comes from Schistosoma haematobium, assembly GCF_000699445.3. NCBI lineage: Eukaryota > Metazoa > Platyhelminthes > Trematoda > Strigeidida > Schistosomatidae > Schistosoma > Schistosoma haematobium. The sequence continues at coordinate 8,136,252 of NC_067202.1, read as the reverse complement.
CAATCACTGATTGTGCCAGTCTATAAGAAAGGACAAAAGTCCTCTTGTGACAATCACAGAGGAATCAGTTTGACTAATATAGTGTCTAAAATATTAGCTTCAATAATACTTCGACGCCTAACTAAGGCTCGTGAAGAGCAGACTAGAGAAAATCAGGCTGGTTTTCGACCTGGACGTGGTTGTATAGACCAGATATTCACACTACGTCAGGTTCTAGAACACAGACACACATTCAGACGCCCCACAATGGTAGTATTTCTCGACCTTAAGGCAGCATTCGGCTCTGTTGATCGTGAGGTTCTATGGCAGTGTTTGTCACTGAAAGGAGTACCAAAGAAGTACATTAACCTTATAAAGGCTCTCTACTCGAACACAACTGTTAGAGTGAGAGCTTATGGCGAACTGTCATCAGAATTGATTACCTCAAGTGGTGTTCGTCAGGGCTGTCCACTCTCCCCATTCTTGTTCAACTTTGTGGTCGACGTACTTTTAGAAATAACACTCTCCTCATCTAAATTTCCAGGGGTTGAACTTCTACCGGGAGGTTCACTTGTTGACTTAGAATATGCAGATGACAGTTTTATTTGGTGAAGACGCTGACAAAATGCAGAGTCTTCTGACCACTCTAAGCAACAATGCAAGCATGTTCGGGATGCGATTCTCTCCCTCGAAATGCAAAATGTTGCTTCAGGATCGGGTTACATCGACACCCGAACTAGTGATAGGGAGTGAAGTAATTGAGCGTGTCGACCGCTTCACTTATCTTGGAAGTCTCATCAGCCCTTGTGGTCTGGTGTGTGACGAAATCTCAGCACGGATACAGAAGGCTCGACTAGCTTTTGCCAACTTGCGTCATTTATGGCGTAGGCGAGATATCCGTCTATCAACCAAAGGACGGGTTTACTGCGCAGCAGTTCGTTCCGTCCTACTTTATGGCAGTGAAACATGGCCGGTAAGAGTAGAGGATATCCGTAGGCTACTGGTATTTGATCATAGGTGTCTTCGAAACATTGCTCGTATATCATGGGACCATCGAGTAAGTAACACAGTTGTTAGGAAACGGGTACTAGGTAAGGATGGCAAATCAATTGATGACGTAGTGAAACTTCATCAGTTGAGATGGCTGGGACACGTGTTACGTATGCCCAACGACCGACTGCCTCGACGTGCGATGTTCAGTGGTATAGGAATAGGTTGGAAGAAAGCTAGGGGCGGCCAGACCAAAACATGGCACAAGTCCATGAAGTCACTGACAAGTAGACTGAGCCATGTTGGTAGGTGTAGACTACCTGGTTGGGGACCGCGAGATGATAGCAACCGATGGTTAGAGACCCTGAATGACATGGCTCAAAATCGTTTGCAATGGCGCAGGTGCACCCACTCTCTGTGTTCTCCCAAATTCTAATCTTCTGAATCCTTCATGTCCGTTTTTTTCCTCTTTCCAAATTTATTTCACTGTATTATATTCTTTAAATAACATCTCCAAACCCTAATCTTACCGATTACTGCTTATACTCTTATTACCTCTACCACTATGGGATTTGAATCGACAACTGCATCTCTGTGCTAATGTGGTGTGGCAACTCGAACTGATGTACGTACGTACGAAGTTCTACGTTGTTACTGACTGACTGACTGACATATCATCAACCCTCGTATATAATTATTGACCTAATTCGCGTTAGAGAATAACGGAATAAAATAAGTCGAATATGATCATGAATTTTGGATATGTATATATCATCCAGACAGACTGTCTATCAGAATACTTTTTACAAGTGACCATCTTAACTTTGAACCTTAATACTGTGCTTACACCATTAAAATCACTAGAGCTTACACTCAAGTATTTCTGAAATGTGAATCGATTTGGATCTTCACATCAATTAGGTATAAAGTCAAGTCGGTAGTCCGATTTGGATTTTGTATGTTTATTCTAGAGGCGCAGAAAATATCCTAGATAAAGGATTCCTCGATACCTTAGGTACCATTGTGGTGTGTTACTGGTGTCGACGGATATAAGTAGTATGTATCACCAATCGAAAGTGAAATGCCTGACGACACTAGGTTAAAAAGATCGAATAAAAGAGAACGAGAACAGAGAATGATTGGTGTGGAAACGAATGCACAATGAAGTCTGAGACGACTGATTGACATTTTGTAAATGAAATATTTACTGTATGATTCTCAGATTTTACCAAGATATTCTGTAATTTTGCATTTAAATACATTCGGTTGTCCTCACTTGTGTTCTCGTTCACTACACCATGACCGAAAGTCAGTGACATTGACGCAGATGGACTCAATATTTAACTTCCCCTAAATCGTAAGCCTATTATTATTATCATCACATACTTCTCATTCTTCGAACCTTATTTGCCCTTTTGAAACTAGGCTTCTTGTTTTTCTAGTTTTCTGCCCCTGTTCATATTTTATATTATTCCCCGTTCTGCTTTCTATATGGCTAGTTTCCTATCACTGTGCTAATGTGGAGTTTGGCAGCTTAAATAAATAAACGGTAGCCTTAGGTACTTCCTTTTAATTTCTGTTTGAGATTGTTATAAATCAGACTAATTTCTCCCTAAGTACCGATCTCTGTTTTGCAGCTAATACAAAATAAATATTATTGTGATATACTCCAGAACCCAAATAGTGGGGGCTTTATCACTGAATTGTTAATGACTCACGTTGTTAACGCATTATAAAAATAATTAGCCTACTAGTAATGTAACAGTTTGAAAAAATATCTAGTTACTGGTTATATGATCACCAGTTGGTAACAAGGAGATTGTTAGTTTGAAAAGATTGTTGCATTTCTAATAAGTTGACGTAAAACATTTATCGTAATACATATGTTATGCATTTAAACCTACATGTGATCCTTTAACAACATCATCTGACTTTTCATCTGTCATTATCGTCGTCATCATCATCACAATAAAGGCTTATTGTTATTATCATTAATATTTCTTGAGCCAATTTTTGATTATCAAATTTTACCTTTGCATTGTATGATAATAATTTTGCAGTTTTACAATATACACTTATTATTATCCAATGTAATATTGCTTCAAAATAGCCTCTAAAAGTCGTCGATGGCGCGTTATATTTTTGGGTGGAGCGGTTAAATTAGCCTCAGAGTATGTTGATGCAGAAGATGGTCGTCCAATATGGGATTGTGAAGTAACATTGTAAGTGAAATTCTAAAGTAATAAATATTACAATTCTTATGTAATCACCTTTTTAAAATCTTTATCTAATTAATTTAGTGGTTTTTCAAAGATATCCCCAACAAATTTGTTAGACTGTTAAATGTTGAATTGTGTGTGTATATGTTCAAAAAGAATTCACTTCCCAACTGCTTTAATAATCAAAGTTATATAAACTATGAAATGATAGTCGATAAGTTTTGCATTTGGCATAGAACTGTGAAATAATTGTCCAACAGAATTCGTATCACTGGTCTTGATTTAAAAGGAGAAAACGTATATGATTGCGACTCTTTTACTATTCACCTTGTTAATTTCATCTCGTGCTAGTGTGATATGGTAACTTGGGTTAACACACGTTTGTTTCTGGCTTTATTTTACTTATGAATGACGGTTTAGTCAGTTGGCTTGTGTAAAAATTGATATCCTCTACTTCTTGTTCTTTGTTATTAGGACAGTACTTTCATTTTTCATCCTTTAACATTGGAATTTTAATGTAGTTTGATTCAGAGTCCATACTGTTGTAAGGGTAAATATATTTTTTTTGAAATAAACGACTTAGTAGGCACTCAACATTGTTATTACTTCTTTGGTTTTAACTGATCTAACTAAGCTAAGGGTTCTCAGTTCACTATCCTAGTCATTTTTCGGCGCCGTTCACTTAAGACGTTTCTTTCAATTCTAAAAGTAGGCTCATGTCCATCAAACTTATGTGCGACCAAACATATCATCGGTCCTGATCATCATAGTTTTCTTCGTCATTATATGTGAAAGTAACGTGCTTTTCGTGAATAAAACCCGAAAAGAGGGATTTCAAGGGGATTTTTAACACTTAGTTACGTGTTACATACTCTGTATCATACCGTAGCTAAATGTGCCATACTAGGTTTATTGTGATTAAGCTATAGAATCTGAGAATGTTTTGTTGGACAAGATATTGAAAACATAATCCTATGCAGGTTACGTGAAGTAAGTGCTACGTCAGTAGGCTCCTGAAAATGTTAGATTCCGGTAATTTAAGATACTAAGTACTATATTCTCGGAGATCATAGGTCACGTGACGATTGTTTAGCAGTTTACCCTTTTTTCGAAATTGTCTTATGAAATAGTTATTCTAGTGTGTATAAACGTAATGAATGAAATTTCAGCAAGTTTAAGCTACACAGAAATCAGTTATTTCGCATATACGTAAGCTGTAAGTATGGTATATATTTACAAAGGATGTAACAAGGTACAATTTTTAATGATGAGATTGTCGTTCTGTTTTTGTAGACAAGTAGTAAATGGTGTATTATTGTACGTTAATATCTCTTTTCATGCTTTTGTGTTGTCTTTTCTTAAATAGAGATTTGATTAGTCCATCAGATCCAGTTACTTTACTTGTTGTCGATGGAGATAATCATCATATCGGTCAAGTTGATATCCCCTTAAATCAAGTTCCCCAAACTGGCAATCCAAATTTCGACTTATCACGGTTATGTTATTCTGATTTAAAAGCGAAGCGAAAAAATTCTAATGCACATGGACGTTTAGTTTATTGGATTTGGGCTATTGACTATTGGCCTCCAGGAACTCAAGCTAATACTGTACACCATTCTAAATCATTACGTGGTTCACTTACAAATCTTAGTTCGAAAATACGTTCAAAGTAAGATATGTGTTCTGTTTATTAATTATTTACTCCAACTATCATTATAGATATTTGTCTGCGTTAGACTGAATGAAAATATGAAGAGTAATAATAGTTGAGCTTCATCTATTTAACTGTCAAGTATGATTTACTCATTATTATGTACAATTATTGTAAAATGTATACGTGTGTGATATTAATTGCTTATTATTAAAAAAACATCGAACGACTTATTAGTTTCTATGCTCATTGGATAGTGTGAACAAGCTGTATTTTAGTCGAAGGGGTACCACATATCACGAATTGATCGAAGTTGTAATTTGTCGTATGGGCCCCAATCTGCTGGTTAAACATCCTCTTCAAAACCAGAAGGTTCTAGGTTCAGTCCCGATGGGGATCGTATGTGCACACTTCTGATGAGCCATATATTAGGACGAAATGTCTATCCAAACGCTCTCTCTTTCTTTATTGGCACCCCAAGTGATATGAACGTTTAACGACAGTTACCATATTTGTTTATACTATATATATATATATCGTTTTGAGTTTATTAGGCCTAGGAATTTCTACCGATAAAACGAAGAAAATATTAAGTATACATTATTTTTATTCAACTAGTATTCACTTTGGACATCTGTGTTTGTTAGCTTGCTACTAGGTGATGTATTATTATTTATTTATTTATTTATTTGAGCACATAAATATTGATACAAAAGGGCACCAAATACATATGCGCCACACAAAACAATGAGAATTTGAAGAGAAGAAGGAAAAAAAGTAAGGAGCGTAGAAGAAAACAACGTACAGATTAGTGTATGATAGTGTAATAACAATAATGGGGGAAACGAAAAGGTACAATCAGAAGAAACCTTTCAGTTAAGGAAGACACAACCACTTTTTTTATGAAGAAAGTAAAAGAAGGTTACAGCAGGATCGCCACTGGCTTTTATTCTGAGCCATATCTGATAACGTCTCTAGCCACTGTGTCACACCATCTCTATGACCCCAACCAGGGAGTCGTGAAGGACCAACAGAAGCCAGCCCTTCTCAGCTTTCTTTCATGCCACGACACCATGTCATACACCGACCACCTCTCCGCTTCTTCCAGCCAGTCCCAGAGTCGGCAAATAATGCACGACGTGGAATTCTCTGGGACGACATTCGGAGAACATGTCCAAGCCACCGAAGTCGGTGTTTCAAGATGGTGACACCAATTTCATTATCGTCTCTGTGCCCGAACACATGATGCCGAACCTCTGCCTTACTAACATGGTGTTGCCACTGAATGTCAGCAATCCTTCGGAGACAGCGATGATCGAACCACAGAGAGTCGTCTAACATCCTCAACTTGGAGATGCCAGGTTTCACAAGCATAGAGCAAAACTGCTCTCACCGACACGTTGTAGATCCGACCTTTTACAGCCAGACTAACATCACGAAGGCGCCAAAGATGGCCCAGATTGGCATAAGCCGCTCTGGCTTTCACTATACGTGCATTGATCTCATCACTCACACCACCATCAGCACTTATGCTGCTACCCAGATACACGAACTTCTCGACTATTTCTATCTGCTCACCATCCAGGGTGAGTACAGGATTACGATCCTGCCAGTCTTGTAGAAGTACTTTGCATTTCGAAGGTGCAAAGCACATACCATACCTACGGACACTGATTGCCAACTGATTAAGTGCGGATTGCATGCCTTGGGCATTATCGCACAGTAAGACAATATCGTCCGCATACTCAAGGTCGAGAAGTCTTTCTCCAGGCAACAGATCCACACCACCATTACTTACATCCATCAGAGCTGTTTCCAGAATGTCATCAATGGCAAAGTTGAAGAGTAATGGTGAGATTGGGCAACCCTGTCTAACCCAACTGCTCGAATAGAACAATGGAGAGGGGTGGTTGTATTCCCTCACACTGTCTGAGGGGGGCCTTTAGGACGTTAATAAACTTCTCAGGCACACCCTTCTTCAATAGACAATCCCAGAGAACAGTCCTATCCAACGAATCGAAGGCAGCCCTGATGTCAAGAAACACTACGATTGTTGGCCTTTGATAAGTATGGCGGTGTTCTAACATTTGGCGGAGGGTGAATATATGATCAATACATCCTCGACCATAACGAAAACCAGCCTGCTCCTCGCGAGTCAATCTTTCTCGGGTTTTGAACAATCTACGAAGTATGACGGAAGCCAATAGCTTGGACGCAATCGGAAGTAGACTTATCCCCCGATAGTTGTTACAGGAACGACGTGAACCCTTTTTAAAGATAGGGACAACTATCGACTCATTCCATGACGTTGGTACACTCTCTAGTTCCCAGGCCTTTGTAAACAACACAGTCAGTCCCTTAGTCAGAAAGTCACCATCATCTTTAAAAAGAGCCGGAGGTAAGTCATCTGGGCCCGGTGATTTGTAACGCTTCAAGAGTTGGAGTTCCTTGCGGACTTCTGCCTCATTTGGTGGATCAGTCGTCGCCGGCCATGGAGGGCAGGACAATCTGACCGATGTTGCCGGAGCAGCAGGCCAGTTGAACTGCCCTTCGAAGAATTCTGCCCATCGTCCAAGACGTCGATGGATGTTGATGATTGGCATCCCATCATCCTCGCAGATTGTTTCGCTCACACCAGACTTCTTGCTGCCAGTGGCTCGGGCGAGTTGGAAGAGCTTCCGGTAGTTAGTAGATGCAGCTGCTGCTTCCAACTCATTAGCACGCTCCGACCACCAGGCTTCTCGGTTCTTTACGCAAGCTTTTCTCAATTTCATTACGTAACATCCTTCATATGTGGTCAAACTCACGGTCACCCTGAGTAGACCGACGGGCTTCAATGAGTTTTAAGGAGCCTGAAGTAACCCAGTGCTTATAAGCGGGACGTTTCGCGAACCCACAAGTGACTTTACTCGCTATTTTCATGGCGTCATGCAATTGCAACCAATGCTCATCTATACGTTTCGGTGGAATGGTAGCTAGCCTAGAAACTAGCTCGATTCGATACTTACTAGCAACTGAAGTTGCAACCAGCTTGCTAACATCAATCCGTTGGTGGCGGTCACTTTGTTGTCCACTGAAAAGTAAGGTAAGATTGGCGCAGACCAAGGCATAGTCAGAGTCCAGATAGGTACTCGGAAAGGAGCGGCAGTATTGTACACAACCACGCCAGCGGTAGCTGATCGCGATGTGATCAATCTGAGTCCAGGCTTGAGATGCAGAGGGAGGGCACCAGGTGGCACATCGGCGATGACTGTGCCGGAAGTTAGTGCTAGCCAGAAATAGGTTGTGGCTTGTGCACAGTTGCAGTAGACGGTCCCCGTTATCTGACCTGCGACCAACGAGTCCCCATCGGCCACCTAAACGACTCTCTTTTGTGCCTAGACACCCGACCTGAGCATTCAAGTCTCCGGCTAGTACTACAATATCTGTCGAACGCACTTTCTGGAGAAGAACAGATAACTGGTGGTAAAACTCATCCTTGATTGCATCCGGGCTGCAATCTGTCGGGGCATAGGCGGAGATGACGAAAAGACATCGTTTCTCACGCCGATTTCTTCTCACTTTGATGGAACTTTCTAATCTAACAGCACATAACCGACTGTTAATGGGGATCCAATCGACTAGCGCTGCCTCAGCTCTAGCGCTTAGTGCGACACCAACGCCAGCAAGACCAGACGAAGATGCCACAGGGTCCCCGGATAAGCGCACGTAAAACAAGCTTTTCGAAGCGACAGATGTAGAGCGAATTTGTAGTACTTCACCAGAGTCTTGAATACGGGTCTCGGATAGACAACAAACATCAATATTAAGACTTTCCAAAGACATAGCCAGCCCTATCTGTTGTCTGACCTGCATAAGTGTGCGAACGTTGAAGGCAGCCAGTTTGAATGGTGCACGTGGTTTCAGAAAAACTGCTTCAGTATTCTTATTAGGTGGTAACATACAATTTTCAGTCAGGCAGTGACTCGAGAACGTTAGATAGAGCCGAATTTCCATAGGCGAGCTGCTGTATAAGTCGAAAAATAAGGATAGATAGAGTGGGAATAAAAGAGAGTGAATAAATGACATAGTAAATAATAATAATAATGTGAATCATTTGATTGTTAATCGTAGCAAGAAGAGTACTTTCCATAAATATAGACAGTTCATCATAACTGTGTGTGGGCTGTGATACTACTCGGATGCCTAGACCAAAACAGGTGGTTGTCTTAGGGGGAAGGGCCACACCCCGAGCCTTTAACCTAAAGGTCTAACCCACAAAGCAGTGGAGCATCGTGAGGAAATGCAGTCCCATGGTAGCCGGTGACCAAAAATTGGTTCATACGCTACTTGTTCCCGCAGGATACTGGAGCCCATGTGCACCATTGGATGTATTATTATGATGAGTTCATCAAGATTAATTTAATTTTTAGGTGGTATTTGGCGCAAATTGATAACAGTTTTGATACTGTTGTAAACTAGAGAGTACTGAATTTGTGTTTTGTTGTATTATGAAATTTATTGACAGTTCTCAGTCCTTACACTGTTAATAATTGAGCTCAGGACTTTAACGTCTTGTGCGCTGCCTTTAGACGACTGCTGAGTAAAAATCCAGTATTTTTATTTACTATTATCGTATTTTCATTTTTTCGGATAACAATATAGAATGATATTGTTTAACTCTAGTTTACTATAATTTTCTTTATTAATTAGATCTAAGCATAGATCCAAAAATGATAATGATTACACTAATGGTTATCAAAAAAGGGAAATTAATGGTTCATCTGCTACTTTACAAGTACCCGGTATGTCATATAATCCATTTGAAAATGATGGTACTGTAAGTGAATTCAGTGGACCGATGGGTTTACCACCAATGTATCAATCACATTCAAATAGTCCATATGCTCAATCAGAATTTGGTGGATCACTTGCAGGCAGTATAAAATCATGTAAGAAATTGCTTATTGTTAGAAAATATTTTTTGTTTATAAATCAATGTATAAATGTATGGTAGTTTATTTGAAATATATCTTAATTAGTTAACAAGTACTTCGTGTTATATGGTAAATATTTTTCTTCAGTTTATGAGGAGGATTTTACTTGTTCTTTGTTGTGTTCTTAGGGTTCAATAGTTTAATTATAAAGTTTGTAGACAACATTATCAGGATATACTTTAGGATTGGATAAATTAGATTTTTTCCACAGCTCATTTTGTGGATAAAAAATTCTTCTAGATTATCGTCAATAATTGTTTTGTCACTGTCTGAAGGTAATTAACAAAAAGTCCCTAGATCTAGATTTTGTCGTAAATAGTACTCAGCACAACATGTTCTTCATGAGATTTCTGAGCATGTTTCACCCAGCGTTATATAAATACCTTTTCCTTACGATTTATTCAGGCTACAATTGAGCTTCTGTAGAACTAAGATACGTTTTTCCATTAAGCATTCACTGAACACACTAACCAGCGTTGTTTTATGTAATTTTCAGTATTAATCGAATACAATCGATCAGCTTTTTGATAATTACTCAATGACCTGAGTGTCAAGTTTCCAAAATACTCTCTTGTCTTTGTGTAGAGAGAACAGCTAACAAGTTTTTTTTGGCAAATTTTTCATTTCGTGAATAATTATTTCATATACTCTTGATTTATACACCAATCTCAAGTTCGTTAAACTAATTATTGTTTTGTGTGTGTGTGTGTGTAAACTGAAATTTGGATATACATATCGTTATTTTGTTTCTGTGTAGTAGCCCAAGCAATATTCTATTTAATTTGTTTCGTGTATTTAAAATAAAAAGTATGTTCATCAGTACGTTTTCAAAAATGTTTTTTCTCGCAGGCAAATGAAATGAATTTTAGACATTTCCTTTATCTGCGTTTTTTGCCACACCCTGTTTTAACATAAATTCAGTCTTTGTACTTTAATCTCAATTAATATGGCATATATATATAATTGAGATTATAAACCTACCGAAGTCAAAGAACCATTGAGAACCAGAAAGCACTGGAAAACTATTTCGTCATAGTATGGGACTTCTCAAGAGTTCGCATCTTTAACCCCATCGGTGTTCGTAACCGGGACTGCCATCTCACGTGGCGAACGCGTGACGTTTAGAACACTAACTTCGCATCCAGTCATTTGAGGAATATTACTCAACCGTATTTATGCATGTGTTCGTTGACAAATTGATTGTTTCTATTTTATTGTGTAAATGTACATTTCATCAGTATTCTGTTGGTTTTATAGTGATCTCCCTATATGATGATTAGATAGTTTAAATTACTGGAAACTGCCACTTCATTAGTTGTCAGTATTTGTAATCCATTGATTACAAACATTGAGGTGAATATTTACTATAACTAGTCAAGTGATTCACCTGGGAAGTTGTATAAGCCAGAGTTTCATCAACTAAATGCATCCGCCCACCTAAAAAGTTAAGAGCGATACATTATTTAGTGGTTAAAGCACATGAACGATTTGGTCATAGATTCTAATTTCGCTCCACTTTGGTTTGGGAAGCTGGTTAGTATCACTAGCTCGTGTACGAGCATTGTAGCTGATACATGTACATTCAGTTGACGGGTCCCAAATAGGTCGAAATGTGGTTCCAACCTTAGCCAAAATGTGTGACTGAAAGCCGAGAAAGTAAACCTGTGCTCAGTAAATGAGTTTAGTTTTCAAGACCTGAGGATAGATTATTCTACCTTTCAAAAATGGTGTCATCATTAAATGAATAGGATCGATCATTTTGAATATTTGACGTAGTCCGTAGCCAGTTATTTTTATTGCTGTGGATAGAGTTTAAATAAAGGCGGTTGTTTGATCACTGAGTGTTGACCGATGTGTTGTTTGCCTAGTGTTGATCGAGTTCCATCGACGAGGTTGGGCTATGGCCACGAGTCAAAGTGACTCGATATCGCGCGCACCACGTTGAGATGTAGGGTAGTTGGAGGTAGTTGATAGAAACCGCGGACGTAAGTCTCTTAATATTTGACACTCTTCAGTAGGGTTTACCTATATTCTTATGGGAACTGGTATTCCATAGAGAATTGGATCCCATGTCATCCAGTTTAACGAATGAAATTGTAAGTGTAAACTCATGGTAATTAAATGTAAAGCAATGTTTAAACGAATATACTATTGTGTCATATGGAAACTAAATTATGTTTTCAATGTCATTGACTTTCATTCTGAGCTGTGTTAGGAAACATTGGGAAGCATTACACAAAAATTGTTGACAGTAGCACCTCCATCTTTCTGTTAAAGTTGAACTGAATATCGTTTCGTATTCTTCACATTTCCTGATTTTATTCGTTTCTGTTAAACCGTAGTTTGTATTTAGCTAACCACTACCAGTGGGATTATTATTTTCATTCTATTTTCTACTTAGTTTCCTGTCATTGTGTTAGTCTAGTATCGAGAATTAAACGGATACAGTCAGTCAGTAACAACGTGGAAATTCGTACGTACGTACATCACTAAACGGAACAGTAAGGACTCGGAAAGATGGGGACACTCGTCGTTGCCTCTTCGTAGTCTCTGCCTACTCTTCTACTGACTGCAGCTCAGACAATGTAAAAGATGAGTTTTACAGACAGCTTTCCGACCTCCGAAAAGCTAGGCACTCTGATGTAGTAATAGTGGTTGGTGACTTTAATGCTCAAGTAGATAAACTCTAAGAGGAAGGGAAAGACACCTGGGTGGATCTCGCGGCTCAAAGAACAGATAATGACGACCGTCTGTTGCAGATTTTATGCTGTTTATTTCTGTCTGTATCATGTCTCATATTATTCTAATCAGTTCACTAATTAAGTGATAGAAGTGACTTTCGTTTTACTTAAATGAACACATAGATGAGTTATGATTTAAATTTTGTACGTAACTAGAGACCCATTCAGTAGTATTCAACTTTGTAATGTGTTGTTATTGTTATTGTAATAAATATCGACTTTCAACTTCATTACCATAAATTCTATAAATTAGCATACATTTGTCTTATTAATCGAATATACACTTGTTTTATGCATAAAAAACGTTTTTTCCTTATTTAAATTGATCACGATAGTTGTTTTTTTAAAGCTTGTTTACGGCAATGTTTACTTACAAATTGTTTACATATAGTATGTATCCATTTTTAAGCATAATGTTTTCTTAATTATAAAAATTGTGTATTTCAATTCATGTCTTGTCCTTTTCTATTTATGTCTAGGATCTACTGTGATTTACTGTTATTTTGTGTGTGTATAACTTTCTATATTTGGTCCTGGTTATTTGATTGATTATGTAACAGTCAATTCTTTTTCTTTTATTATAGCACATAAATTATAGTAAGAGTAGGTCACCAAAACAATGCACCACACATATATTTAGTGATTACATTCATTTTACAACTTCTGTGTCATCTTTTCTCTTCATTATCTATAAATAAATAAATAAATAAATAAATAAATAAATAAATAAATAAGATAGTTAATAATGTAGCCAAATGTAGACGTTCGGTGCTTGATTACGGCTAATATGGCATACGACTTTGGCCCTTGAACGTATAGAACCCTCAAGTCGCAAATATAATGAAATCACGCCAAGTCGATATTTTAAAAATCCTGTCGGGCTGTGACTGAGAGGAATTTCTTCGGATTCTTTATAACCTTTGAAGCTTTAATCACTCTTTCTAGGAGCCATCCCAACACCAAGAAAGTTTGCTTTTATTTAAAGATGATAACTTGTTGTTTATGAAGAATGTAATTAGAAATTACAGCAGGATCGTCAGTGGATAGTTGGACAATTTGTATGACCTCAATCTGGATGTCGTGGTGAACTGAATGACTTTCCAATAAACTGATTCATCATTCCTTGTCTCAGCTTACTCACGTTCTGTACTGATGTTAGTTACTGGTTGTTTCTAGTGCACATACATATATGCACTGTAATGCTTTTTATTTTATGTATGTTACCATATCATATTTACACTTTCAGAAATGGTTTCAACTCTTAACTTCTAATAAAACGGAGCGGCACGTTTAAATTTTGGTCCTAAATTTTCATAAAAATATTGGTTACTTCTCGGTCTCATGTATTTTGTTGTCTGTGAGCTCTACCAAGTGCATTCATTTTGATGGTATCTTGCTCATTATCACCGTACCTGAAAATTGATGTATTTGTTCACACATTTGGTTTATATATTTCCCATAAATTTCTCTCATGAAACTAACTGTAATCAGTCTGTACATAATAATGCTACGACGTTCTGCCTTTAATAGTTTAACATTTAGTCTGAAGCTACCTTGTCTGATAGTAGGGGTAGTGTGATGAGGAGCACCGTGTGTGAGAGGAACTGAAAGGGAAGAGAACAAGAAAAAAGTGAACTAATAACTCAGTAAGCATGCACAGTACACTTCAGTTCAATAATGAGAACAATCGTCAACAGTTAGAAATAACACATGCGTGAGATTACGGAAATGTGGTAGTCGAAACCAGAAGTTGACGGTGTAAGTTTTTGAATGCTGAAACAAGACTTCTATGTCGGTGCAATAAAGAAAACATAACTCTAGAAGCAGATTGATTTATTCACCGGTCGTTAATTAGACGATATCCAGAATAATAATGATAATAGTGATAATAATAATAATGATAATAATAATAAATTACATATCATTTTTAATGTTTTTACCAATCAATGAGTTAGAATAAGTCGAGCTAGCTGTTAATCAACAATCTGATGTGTGGATATCATTTGCGTACCAAATAGATCAACTGACTTAATTGAGAAACATAATTTAACACTGAATTATGAATTTGTTTTCTTCTTGACAAATGCCAATAATTATTGATGAATTGTTACTAGCAGTGGAATCCAGAACCCGCGATTCTTCCTATTTGGGACTGATCAGCTGAATGTACCTATATCCCAGTGTTGATTTCGTACCGGGAATCGAATTATTGGATGCTGGTCCAGTGGATTAGAGGATTGGACTCAATATCAGAAGTTCATAGTTCCGTCCCATAATAAGGTGCGATAGCTGTTCAGAGGAGTTCCTGGTTTTAAGTGGTGGTCTAGCTAATATCAGTTCGTGAATTAAACTAAAGAAATGGATGCGCGTTAGTCGCTTATTATCTATCTATTTGACCGTCGATAGTACTGAAACTGTGTTTATTTGAAGGGATGTTTAGTGTGCTATTGTTACTGTGAGCAAAAAATCAATGCGTAACATTAGTTTGTTATTCTTCAGGAGGTTTATTTGTTTGCACGTGGTGATTTCAAATTAGTATGTAAGATAGTAAAAATTAGTTTCATTCTAAATCATGAACTTCCATAGACTAACAACAATTTATTCTTTCAAACCTACTATGTATAAAGGTTTTTTGTTTAATGAATTCACTAAAAAAGTTACATTGGTACTTTCTGATTTGTGAATCAGATAATCATTATTATAATTAGAGGTTATAATTATGAAGTATGTTAAAATTCGTTAAAAGTTTTGTATTCCATACATTTTTAACTAGTCACTTTAGAAAAGGGTTTGTAGAACATTATCATACCACACCTCTGATTTACCTCACACTACTTGTATTACCGACTATATGATAAATCCCTCCCTCCAAATATTAGTTCGGTGATAAAGTTGGAAATTTAGAACTCAGTACATGGACCTATTTTTATATTTGGTAGTTTAGTTTTTGATATCTGTTCTTTTGGAACAGGGAATGTTGAGTCATTATTCCGCTCTGATGAATCGTTACCACTCGGTGACATCATATTATCATGTCCATATATCAATCAGAATTCGATTGAAATCTTAACCCATAGTATTCATATTAACTGTCTGAATAATATTTTATGTTTTCATAATCAGATAAATGTGATAGTTATTACTTTTTGACTTGAATGACAGTTTTCAGTACTTAGACTTAATGTAATAAAAAATTTTCTACCTGAGTTATTCACAGATTCTGTCTTTCATTTTATTTAACATGTTAAAATGTAAAGTTAATGAATTTTCTTCTTCCTGATGAAGACAGATGGTGGCTAGCGGATAAGTTAAGAATGTCCTTTTTGTCCTATTTTCTTAACGATTTTTCGGTTTCATTCTGTATCTGATGTGTCCCGACTGGGACGAAGTGCACTTTTGAATTTCTACTGTTAGTTACAATCCATCTTTAATAAAAATTAATGGCTAAGTAGCTATGTGAAGGTAATTCAATCAGGATGCTTATATGTCATTTGGAGTCCTTGATGTCAGCAATAGGAATATACATTTCTTTAAAAATGGATCCTTTCTGTTTGAATATATTAAAAGTAGAGATATTTAGAGTTAACTGTAGTCAAATATAGATGATTACTTTCAACTTAACTTACTGTTATGTCCCGACAAGAAGAATGAATGGTAACTTTTGGGATCCATTTATGGACCAATACTAAATGTATATTTCTATTGTATAATTATTAAGTAACTAAACTATGCATATGCATATTCCTCTTATTATAAGCTTTATTTTGACCCATAAACTATTACTATACGTTTTACCATTCTTGAGTTATACCCAGTATATTAATTACTACTTCCCTCATTCACAGCCACATCTGGTTAATTCTTGTACAAATGTTGTTTCATATTTTATTGGTACGTTGTGGTCTGTTTGATTGGTATATAAACTCAGTATGTTTGAAATATAATGATTCATATCGCAGTGGCTCGGATTGGTGTTCTGGACTTAACTGGCTGGGCTAGGTGAAGAGCAGGACCAATGAAGACTCTAGGCTGCTCGCATGTGTTTTACGCGTCATTGATCCGATCGATAAGTCACTGCTCTCTAGTCGGCGGTCACAAGATATAACACTTACTATTTGTCTTTTTCAGATATTATAGTCGATCACTTGAGTGAATAATTTTCTTAAAAAATGTAACAACATTAAATCGACATAGACATGTATGCGCTTATGTATACCTTATTTCACAGTTAATTTGTTAAACTGCATTCAACATTACCTTTCATTTCTTGGTACTATTTTAGAAAAAATCAGTTTTCTTTACGAACTGAAATTGAAAAACAACCTAGTGCTGAGTAGCTGTTTTCTTTTTCATTCAGAGCTCTCCTCTATTACTTAACGATTACACCTCGTGGTGATTCGACACTAGGATTTTCAAACATCGTGGCAATACATAGTACCATAAAATTAATAAATGGAAATTAAATTCTGCGCATTTGTTTTCAGCCGGTTTACAATCCTCATTTATTATTATTACTATTATAAGGCCCCAAAATGTCCTGATACGGCCCAAGGTGAGTGTCAGCTGTCCCTTTTGAAACGCTCTCACAAGGCTACGCGTATACAGCCGCTGTCACGGAAGTCCTACTCACTGCCTTCTCATAATGGAGCTGTTGTTCACGAAATTGCTCTATTGCCTTATTGATTAAGCCTCTAGTTTAAAGGCTCTATGAGTGTCCCCTTAAGGAAACTACGTACTTTGGTTTGGGCTCCCGGACTGTATTCCAACCCCCACACATATCGAATGATTTGTGTGGTACATATATATTTGATGCCTCCTTGTACCAATGTTTGTGTGTTTACATCCATATATAGGCTTTCCCTTTTCTCAAACAATTATTTCGCAGATCATGTGTAATATGATCGGTATTTTAGTAAATATCAGTTTGTTTAAAATTAATCAATTCTCATTTTTACTATTTTTTGTTAGTTTATTGAGACTGGGCTCGATTGATTTATTCTTTCATAACCATGATGCCTTAAGGCTCTTTTTTGAGCTTATTGTTCAGATATTCGGTTCATGTATCAATCATGAGGAATATAGCGTTTATCGAGTTACACAATCTAATCAATGGTTCGTCTAAATGAATCATACTTTTATACATTTTCTCATTTGTAGTGAGTTCACTGAGAGATATTCATTTACTATTTCCTTCATTTTCTACTGTAAGAATGTCTATAAATGTTTTTTCTTCTGTAATAGCTAAACAAAAAAATATGTTGAAGAAATTTAAATCGAAACTTTCGCATAGTACACTTAATTTGGCTGAGGCAGCAGCTAAAAAAGCTGCTGGGAAAGATCCTTACTTTCAAAGTCTCGAAAAAGGGTAAGTAGATTGATGGTTCCATTCGCATACTTCCTTTTTTATTATTGGTAAACTGTTTTAATGTTGTTTATTAAAGTTTTTCACACAAATGTGAATAGTCATTATAAGAGAATTATAGTAAATAGCTTTAATTCGTGTTAATCATTTCTTATCATGCGATAATTTAGTATTTAAATTACTCTTGAATTTCTGTTCTAACTTGATTTTGACTATCCAATTCGGAAATGTCAACACAGAGGAATTTAAGGGTAATGCAAAGATGACACCAGTAAGTCAATTCATTCAGTTACTCTTTAGCACTATGCCCCTTTTCCTCTAATACTGTTAACACTATCCTCAACTATATTGCGAAGATCAGAGGAAGATAGACGTGGGATACAGCTGTGAAGAATATCTTTATATCAAACCGAAATACCACTGTTTTATACACAGATTCACTTTACAGTAACCATTAATTAAATAGTTGAATTCATAAGTCAATTAAAGCTAGACCACCATGGAAAACCTAGAAGTTCTGGACGACCGATTCGTTCTAGTATGGGACTCCTTTGCAGTTCACGCGCGAACGCCTAGCCTCTAGATCACTGAGCCGGTATCCAACGGTGTTAATGTCTAACTTCAACCAATCCTTATATATATATATATGTATATATACAGCATTCGATTTGCACTAAGAAGGACTTGACATACATGACATTGATCACCACCCAGTGATCAATCAATCGTGATTACATCTCAGTTCTACAGGAGGTCGGTCGCAGCCCGGCTAGCTTAGCGGTAACGTCTCTGACTGTGAAGCTGGGTGGTACGGGATCGAATTCTTCAGGAAGCATCATTTCCCTCAAGATTAAAGGTACACCTTGCTGACGAGTGCCAAGTTGCACGAAACCCGGGTCCAAGGTTCCCTGTTCACTACCTCCAACCACCATCTAATATCAGCATAATTCACTCAATGTCGAGTCACCTAGACTAGTGGACACATTGCATCTTGGTCGATAGCATTCGATCTACACCAAAAAGGACTTGACACACATGACATTGATCACCACCCAGTGATCAATCGATTGTGATATATATATATATATATATATATATATATATATGTTAGATTTTACTGCTACAAATCTTACTGATTGGCACTGGGAATCATTCTTACTGATATTGAAGAACAAAGATGTTAGGATAGAGGACACCAAAGGCTCTACCATTTTGTGGAGTTTTGATTTTGAATCAGCTAGTCACTAGCTTTATTGTATGGTATTTTACTATGGATGGTACTTAGGAGTAGATTTCAGGACGCCTATTCAACACTTTTTGAATATGTCATCTGAATACTCTTGCTTCCAAGTGAGATTTGAACCTCAAACCTTATTGCTTCTAGCTCTTAAGGGTTATTATGCATTAGGCTACAGATTTAGTAAAAACCACCATTATTTAGACGGTTATGATAATGAATAATAATTTCATGGCGTTAGGAATGGTTTGTATTTTTCCATTGTTGATATTCAGGATTACAATTGACCTGTCTCTGTATATGTGCCATTTAACGATCCTGAGTGGATTGCTTCTAAAGAATACTATATCACAAGTTTTGGTATACCTTTTTATGTATCTATCAGTGAAATCGAAGACGCACATTTCGTCTTATTTGTGATTCTTCAGGTAGATATGCCTGTATCATCCTAGTGTTGATGTTCACACTGAGACTCAAATTCATTACCTTTCATTTCCAACTTCCAACATAATATCCGTTGAATATCATTTACTGTAAATCATAAAATCATATAATTATTTTCATACCAGTTGAATACGTTTCTAACTATCTAGACTCAGTAGCTCATCGGATAACGTGTTGAGAATTTGTAGCAAAGCTTACTGGATTTAGGTCCCATTTTGACCATCTATACTGAGATGCAGATGGATTCAGCTGACGAGTCACAAATTGCACTGTTAACTACATACCAACTGTATTAGATTTTTGTGGCTTTTCAAATGACTCATAGTAATAAGTTCTGTATACAAATATTAATGCTTGCTAGAATTCAGATATTTCCGTTACTATTAGCCCTATAACTAACATCAAATGTTATTTACCCAACTTACTATCAAAATACTTTCATATAAAACCTAGTGATAAAATCTATTTGGAAATAAATGCTTTTTATCCAAATAACCGATCCTGATTTCAGTTTTGTGCAATCGTGCACAATACATTTCGATTGTAAAATAAATCATTTATCATTGTATATTCCCACTATTTGTATACTTCATTTATTTTTAATCTCATTTATATTGTATTTATTCTTGTATTAGCCTCTAATTTAACCTGTACTATGAAAACAAAATAAGCGTATTAAATTGTTTTGTTTGTTTGTCCTTTTTTTATCATCAATTAATCTACATCTTTTGTGTTTTATTTACTCTTATAGATCAAAATCAAATTTAAGAGGGTAAGTTGTACATAGCTCTAATTGGTGTGTATTTTTCTCTCTTTCTGTATGTGTGTAGTTGTTTGTTTTAATAATCAATTATTTTTTTTAAATTAAATATTTATGTTAACAGTTACAAAAAGTTACTGAAAATAGCAACCTTTAAAAACGTTTTTGTTGCTTAAATTATTCATACTACATAAGATATTCATAAGCAAAGGTGGATGATGGCTAACAGTGAAATCCAGGACACGCGTTTCATTCTGTTTAGGAATTGTCAGCTGAATATACCTGCAATATCGAGGGAATTCGCACAGGATGCACATATTCTAATAAGTGACTGATCAATTGCATTTTTAAACATCAATGAGAAGATTCAAACAAGCTATACAAAATGAATTTACATAAGATATTGTTTCTAAAGTATCTATACTGCAATTTAATCGCTTCAACTTCAATGTTCTCTCTTCTGGTACACTTCCTGAAGATTGATAAATGGTTAGTTATGGGAAAAGTTGATGGTTTCTATGCCTGTTAAAATAAATTTGGCTAGTTCTTTGACAGATTTCAAATATCATTTCATAAGTCAATTCATAGTAAAGTTGAACGATTCTTCTCTAACCCTGTTGGTACTTTATGTGCAATACAAGATTAAAATTGCTTCAAAAGTTCAAGAGAGAAGTGTTTAAACATTCGAAGTATTACTTGAAAGCTTATCAGCCAAGTGATATACAAATCAGTATGGTACTTTAATTAAAAATGAAATGTTATCAATCGAGGTAGTTTTTACAGTCTTATAAAAGTATTTTGTTATTACTATAAGTATAAATTTGAAATTTAATTCTGTGAACATAGTTTTCCGTTGTGGAATTGTTGTGTTTGAAGAGATTATAAGGTCATTAAAAATCGGCAAACCGAATGAAGAATGTGTTTCAGCCCCGCTAACTAGAGGGAGAAGTCCATATTCAGATGAGGGAAAGTATATTACACAAGCAACTGGAAGCACTAACAACAAACACACAACTCAAGCGTATATATATATACAGCAGGCTGTATATACTAGACTGTTGCTGATGGTATCCGCCCAACGGACATTGAGTATCTTGCATAGACAGTTGTCCTATGGAAAACAACGTTGCAAAAGAATGCTAACTAGAATAAACAATTTAAACGCTAAACGTGATACAAATACACATAAGATATGAGTATAATTGGGTACCAAAATATGGGCACCATATTAA
Organism: Schistosoma haematobium; assembly: GCF_000699445.3. NCBI lineage: Eukaryota > Metazoa > Platyhelminthes > Trematoda > Strigeidida > Schistosomatidae > Schistosoma > Schistosoma haematobium. The sequence continues at coordinate 8,114,661 of NC_067202.1, read as the reverse complement.
GAAAGATATGACATTGTTGAAGATGGAAGGAAGGATACGAAATTCAGTCGGGGAAAAGTCTAGATAAAAATATAACCAAAAGTGACTTTTTCAATCAAAAACGTTATTCTCACTTCTATGATGAATACGAAGAAAAAGTACAGTCGAATCACCAATCGCTTACATTCTAAGACATTTATAATAACTTCTAGAAGCACTGAGTTACACAATCTGTACAACCCTAACCAAGGAGTCATGGTTTACTGATGGATCCCAGTCCCATGTTACTTCCATACTACAGCGTCATGTCACAAATCATCAGTTACGTGGTCCCATAGGGGAGGCATTTGATTACTGCATCACAAGATAGGAAGCTCAAATATAACACCCTATCTCATCCAATTTGAACTGTCGATTAGTAAGGATTAAACTGAATAATGATCTGTATAAATTACTTGATTATTTATATGAACTGTAGTATTAATACTCTGTATACGTGATTATACACAAAAATATGTTAGGAATTATTTTTCATCTAAATTGCAAAATAACTGAATGTTTATGTGAATATTTTTCAATATTTAAGATTTCGTTTTGTTTATCTTATTTTGGTAGACATTGACTTTGATGACCCATAAAGTGTTACAATTATAAAATTGTTTTAATTCTAATTTACATAACCTTATTTATTTATTTATCCTATTTGAATGCCTTTTTTAAAATCATTAATAAACGCTATAATTATTCGTTGATATTCAATAAATGTTTTGTACATTTTTCAAATGATATTATTATTATTATTATTATTATTATTATTATTATTATTATTATTATTATTATTATTATTATTATTCTAGAAGTCAATCATCTATTGGCGGGACATCTTATCGAGGTCAGTTTTAGTGTTGTTTTTATAATGGTTAGTGATAATGAATTATCAATATAGGGTTGTGGAGATTATGAAGTTATTGATTGGGATCATGAACCGATTAATGTTACCATGTGCTCACTAGTGATTGGCTTCGTGAAGGGATTCTCGGAGTTCTAGTAAGAAGCCGTGACCAGTGAAGCTAGTCCGTATCGGGTAGAGACAGGTATCTACCTTAGTACAATGGAAGATGGTCACGCAATTTCGCGGATTGATCGAGGCTAGACATTAACACAGTTGGATAACAGCTCAGTGTTCCAGTGGGTTAAGCGTTCGTGCGTGAGACTGAAGGCCCTGGGTTCGAACTTGCGAGTGGGATCGTGGATGCGAACTGCTGAGGAGTCTAACATTAGGACGAAGCGGCCGTCTAGTGCTTCCAGGTTCTCAATGGTGGTCTAACATCAATCGGTTCATAATCTCAGTCGATAATGAAATAATACATTTAAATTTTTCGAAAATTATACATCACTATGAATAGATGATTTAATGGTGATACCGGTAATCACGCTCAGAAGAGTCTAATGTTAACAATGATTACATGTATTACTAAGGAGATAAATATTAGTAATAATTATGTAAGAACAAAATTAGATGATTTTGTAAGTAATACAAATGAGACAACAATGTCGAGCGTTCATAATCGGGCTGTAGCATTAAGGTGTTGATGATCAAGAAGGGGGGAGTGAGAGAAAGCAGCTTCATAAACTCCTTGTACACACAGAAATTTGTATTGGTCAGATAGGGATGCTGATAGCTTCATCCGTTAGTAATAGATATGCATATATACACTATTCGATAAATTCGATTGAAGACCACAGTTAAATTGAGGGGCTTTATTCATGACAATTCGGTAAGCTGCTTGGATAATGTCAATACTAACAGAACTTAATGAAGAACCAATTAGGAAAAAGTATTTCTTCGTTCTATTCATCTTCCTTCTAAAAAAGAAAGGCAATTCAAAGTGCAATGTCCAACAAATCTTTAATCCTATGTCATTATTATGTAACAATTTATAGGTCATTTTATTATTATTCCAACTGATGATCAAAATTTTCATAAATTTAAACTTATCCCCACAGATTCATTATATACGCGTTCTAGCGTTGTGAGCAGTAATAATACCAACACCAATTACCGATACAACACTAACAGCCGTTTGGTTCCATCGGCTATCATCCCATCTAAATCCATAGAATCCCCGGCTCATAAATTGTGTAAAGCAATAATTTATTATATTGATATAACTTCAGTATCCTGCCATTCTATGCTATTTCTATCAGTTGCTCTACTCACATTGATTGCTCTGAATAATCTGTTGATTTATGCACTTTCAAAATAATACAAATTGTATAGCTCTAGTTAGTTTCTGATAATTGCTGCAAAATCATTTTATGCTTTAGTCTATAGTTTATACCGAAATACGATTAGTAATGTTTTTTTAACCATTATTATTACAACGGGTGTATTTGGGCTGGTTTTTGGAAACATTTGTTGACACTTCTTTTAGTATCTCTTCAGTATATATGTTGTTTTTCCAGAGGCTACATAAACTTTTTCGATAGAATCATATTTATATATATCGAGTAGGCTGATGAGTTTGTCGTTACTTTTGTTCACTCTTTTTTTGGTCTGCTATAGCAACACTGAAAATAGTGCTTAAATAAAACAGAAATTTAGGAGAGATATCACTGATGAATAAGTTATTTCGTTAGCAAAAGTTTTGCAAATGGTACTAAAACATTGTCATTGATCTGGATCTGCCTTAGGGTTGTGATCACATAAAACGTATTTACTCCTATAGCATCTACTACCCATGGTTTTTTTTCTGAAGTAAGAATTCAACTATGTTATTGGTTGACTTTTTAAAAACTTTGTATATCTGAGAAAAATGCCTAATAAATGTTTAGTCTTTCTTAATACTGTTTACTCCACCTTCTATGTTCATTAGGTCGCTAGCTCACGAAGCCAAGTGATATTCATCATAAATCTTCTTTGCTTTCTTTCATATTCACCTGATCCATGACCACATCTTTACTCTCATCCTTTCTAATTTTGGTCCTTTCATGTAACAATGTTGTCTTGTTAATCGATAGTGTTGAACAAATACTGTATATTCTTAATACGTGAAGTGGAAATCTTATACTTTATAGTATTCTGTTTCATACCCACCAATGTAGGTCGACATTTAAATAATTCCCTCCATTGTTTAACTTCAGTAACCATTTTCACTTTTTTAGATTGATTAATTTCCGAAGGTTTCAATTATCCCGTTGTTGATATTCTTGACTAAATTTTGGTTAGTCGTAGTTGTAATATGTACATCCTGTGTGAATTGCCTCGATATAACAATTTTGTCACAAGTTTACTGGGTTCGAGTACCAGTGTTAACATCAATACTGGAATGTAGGTACTTTTAGCTGACGGGTTCCAGACAGGATGAAACGTGCGTCCTGGTTTCCACTACTAACCAAAATACCCTGTTCTGAGAATTCTATATATTGTACCAAAATATAATATTTGAATAAAGTCAATAATAGTAATATATCTCTTCCATAAAAACTGATTGTTACACTTGGCTGGGGCCATAGACTCAGAATTTGTTTTGATTGTTATTCATCAGCAGGTAACGTATGCAATCTTGAAGTATCTGGTGATCCTTCACATATTTTTTTTGCACGTTACTCAGTAATGAATTCAGGAATGCTGTTACTGAGCTACTTAGATTGGAACTAACTTGTGAGTGTGAGGTGCTTAGAATGATAAGTCACTAAATAGCAACTAACGCCATGTAGTACAGCCCCTAGCTATTGATCAGATCGTATCAATCGGCTAAATAATATCAATTAAGTTGCAATAAGGTTTTGATTCTTCTAATTTAGCGGCTACATTACAAGTAGACTGATGAGATTCATTCAACATTCTAGATTAAGATGTATTTATATTTTATTTGAACACATAAATATTGGTACAAAGAGGCACCGAATACATATGCGCCACACAAGTCACTTGGTTTGGGTTTGGTCTGTGATCCTGCTTGGGTGCCCAGATCGAAGCAGGTGGTTTCCTTAGGGAGCCGCACCCGGAGCCTTTGGTCTGAAGGTCTGATCCACAAGGCAGTGGAGCAACGTCAGGAGACGCAGTCTCATGGCAGCCGGTGATCAATAGTTGGTTCATTTGCCATTTATTCCTTCAGGATTCTTGAGACCACGTACACTATTGGCTTGGAATCAGAGTTTTCCGAATCCCCTAAGGGGACCATCCGTGTCCACCAAACCGGTTAAAGCGCCGGACATTCGCTTTTCGTCCTCTCAATTTCGTAATCAGCACCCCTGCCGCGAGAAGCCAGTGAGTAAGACTTTCGTGGTAGTTGCTGTATACGCGTGGCCATGTGAGAGCACTTTGAGAGGAAGAGCGGACTCTCCTCACTCTCATCCCTACTAGGGCATTCGTGGGCTACATTAAATAAGATGACATTAGTCGCTACTCAGTGATTGATTAACATGATTGCTCATTGATGTGCTGTAAGTAATAGTTCTCAATGTTCAACTCGATTTACTCATAATTTAAAATATAACAGCATATACTGGCACTGAATATAAAATTTTAAAATAGTACGTTTTTATGCTTAATACTAATAAATCCGACAGTAAATGATTGCCAAGTAACTTCATTTGTTTAATTATATGCGATTGTTCTTGAAGAATGTTCTAACTATCCTGATGTTAAATTGTAGATTGTTATTATTATCATCAGCTTTATTCAATATTATATTTTTGGTACAATATAAAATTCTCAGTGCAAAGTATCTCAACAAGTTTCCATTTCTTTCTTCTTGGTCGGTCCTGGCGATAAATATTGAGTGATCGCCACTTAGATGTTAGCAGTTCACTAAATGAACATCTGAATAATGTGCATTCTTTTCGTTGTTTATTGCCAGCAACCACATTGTCTCTTATTGAGTTTTTTGTAACTTTGACAACGAAAGGTTGTACAATCTTCAGAAACGCAGCAGAATAGGTTATGCGATTAATAAACATAATGATATATTAAAACAAACAAAAATAGATAACTTGTTGAAATATCTAGATGGCAGGAACAGGTAGCCCAGATGTTCAAGCAGATGGTTTTCTTAGGGGGCCGCACCCGGAGCCTTTGATCTGAAGGCACCCAAGCGGATACTACTTATAACCAACAAAATGAAATTAGAGATTATTCGTATTCATTAGTGCTATTTATTAGATATCGGTTATCAGTCAGGTAAGTTTCAGATATCGGTTATTGTCTTGTCTTTCATTGATACTCACTTAATTATGCTAGTTAATTATAAAACAATTGTCTTTTTTTTGTTAACATGTACAACTAACTAGAATAATACGAAATATAGAACAGTAGTTCAACAATTCTGTTCAATACAGTCAATTTCTTCTTTGAATTAGTTTGTGTCTTTAGTAGAATAAGCATTTAGAGTTATGCCATACTTTTCAAAGAACTTGATTATTTAATTATTACTCTATCCAAAATATTACTGTTCATAGTGATGTAGTCACTTCTATACACAAAATCATCTTATCATCTGATCAATTTTCTTATCCTTCTAATAAAATTAACGGATTAGTGGTGAATATAATTCCTTGTCTTTATTGTTTTTTCAAGTTATTGGGACTATTGGAATGTAACATATCAATCTTAGTGTAAATGGTAAATATTGTTAGCTACTGTAGATTCGGCATTTTTGTTTTGAAACTTCCCAGACAGGCAATTTTAAATACTGTATTTACTTATTTATTTATTTTTATTTAAACACAAAATTGGTACAAAGAGGCACCAAATACATATACTCCACACAATAACAATGAGACTAGTGGTAGTCATCATTGATTTGTGTGAGGGCTGTGATACTGCCCGGGTGCCCAAACCAAAGCAGGTGGTTTTCTTAGGTGGCCACTCCCCGAGCCTTTAACCTAGAGGTCTAATCCACAAGACAGTGAAGCAACATTAAGAGATTCAGTTCCATGGTAACCTGTAACCAACGATTGGTTCATACGCGATTTGTTTCCTCAGGATCCTGAAGCACATGTGCACCATTCGTTTGGAATCAGGGATTCCCAAATGCCCTAGATGGATTCTCAATATCCACCAACCCGATTAAAGCTCTGGACATTCGCTTTTCGTCCTCTCAATTCCATAAACTACAGCCCCACCATGAGAAGACAGTGAGTGGAACTTCCGTGGTTGTGGCTATATACCCATGGCCTTGTGAGGACATTTCGGGAGGGAGAGCTGACTCTCCCACCCTCAGCTGTACCAGGGCATCTATATATGAGGGAATGTTTCAAGTCCTGGTGTTGTTATTATTTTTCCCCAGTAAACTGCACAATTATTTAATTCGAATAATTGATTTGTTTTCTTAATCTCTGCTGCGTTTTAGCTTACATTTTGTAAAATTATGTCTCAGTCTTCAGAGCTCGTCGGCACTTCTTCTATAGTCTTTGCTCAAATATGCCGCCGTTATTGCTTGGATGTATGCATATATAGTCAGCTGCACAGTATTTTCCTAATCATTAGTTTATTCACCTGCTTGTCTCATTGTTAATCATTCCGTTTTTGTGCTCTGTGTTTAGCTTTTCTTTCTTACATATTCAACAATCGGTTCGTAAGAGAAGCAGAAAAAGTTAGCGAACAAATGATACATCAGGATTACTGACATTCTAATCTTCATTTTATCATCGTGTCATGATATTTTTCATAAAATTGATAAGTTTTTCAATTCTTTGTTCTATTTTTGATTGTTGGCACCTACGTAAATGTAGATGTGCTTCATAGGGATTTTTCAATGTTTTACGTGTCTATATCTGTGTATGAAGTATTATATTAAACTGGTCATTATGAAATCCTTCATTGGTTTCATATAGATCATTTCATCGTAGAATGTCAGCTCCACTTACTGTCTATTGGGAATGACCATTACTGGTGAGATCATTATGAAGATAGTGAACGCATAGCAAATTGTATCAATTTGAGCCGTCTTTATCTCTGTTGCGATTTTAATCTAGTTGTAAAATTTAGAGTTTACAATGCGTCGGAAGAGGAGTTTTATTCTATGGTTGAGAAACCTGGCTCATCCGAGGTTAGGATATATAACAACTCCATGTTTATTCATTGTTCCTTTCGAAGGATTTTTGACATCTGCTAACTACACCATGTTAGTACTCCCGACGTTCGACAAGAGGTATTCCGATGCAGAGAAATTTATTCAAGTAATGTCACTTTCCCGAAGTACCGACTTTGATGCCTTAATCATATGTTGCGAATGCTCTTTCAGCGTCTTCCATATTGTGGATTATTCGGCGACACTGGGACTGAGTGGGAAAAGTGTTGAGGTGTTCGGTTAATGATATGAGTTTGTGATATGAAAGAAATTAAAATGGGACTAGGATCCGTCCGTAAACCCTGACTCCTTGGTTAGGGTCGTACAGATTGTGTAACTCAATGTTTTCAGAAGCTATCATAAGTGTCTTAGAGTGCAAGTAACTAATGATCCAAATGTACTTTTTCTCTGTATTCATCACAAAACTGAGAATAACGTTTTTGATTGAGAGAAGTCCTTTTTTGTTGTACTTTCGTTCTAACTTTATTTCTCATTGTGTACCATTTCTATTCATTTATTTATTGTATGTACTCTCATTCCCTACTCTGTTTTCTTTGCAGTGTTATCACTTCTTTTCTGCGGCACATTTTGTGTTGATTTATTATATCAAGCTTTGTATGCTTAAATAAATAAGGGATAGTAAACAATTTGTGAATAGCTTCATGTACTAATGCATAGTTATCAGGTGATGGATTTTTAGGGGATGCCAACTAGTCACTTTTTAGTAACTAGTATTGTATTGTCATGGACTTAATTCTAGTTCTTGCAATGTAACTACTAAACTAGTCGTTTCAGCATCTCTGTAAACTCTGTTTAACGTAGTTGTAACTGACTGGAATCTTGCGATCTATCTAAGTTTCATTATATTTGATATTCACCTTCATTCTTGGGTGAACGGCTATTTTTTATGTTATTCAAACGTTTATCACGCAGTATCGTGAACAAATATATTAGTACTGGATTATCTGTTAATTGCATCTGGTCACGTGTTTTACATGCGTTGCTTGAATGCAATAAAATGTCCAAATTGCTAATTTTGAGCTTTGATTTACAGATTCCTGTGGAAATGGTATACCGATAGATAAGGGTTAAAACGTTTACCCTCTTGTGATTGGGATATGTATTATGTATGGTTAGCTATCATCTATCTCATCTCACAATGCTTTCAGGCATAAAAACAGTGTTTAAGGAAGCTGAATACAGAAATATTATGACAAGACATCACTCAGTGAAACTATCGATTTTTGTCTTGAGAAGTATTGATTGATGAAAACTTCCTAATTGAAACACTTGAGATAATCGTAGCTTGTACGTTGGGTGACATAGCTTAAAATTAACTGAGGTGGGGGCACAGTTACATTTATTTCTCATCTTTCTCTGGAAACTAAACTTGGTATCATTACCTATTCTTCGTTTTCAATCTCATCCATTCATTTTATCGGCTATGTTTTTGATCTTTAGTTTATTTTGACTGTTTTTCATCTTGCCTTTTGATTCTGTGTTGTTTGCAACTGGCTGACTTTTTATTAGTTAGATGTTTTCATCATGTCTAGGTTGTTTACCGTTTAATGAAGTCTGTTCCGCATGAGTGTTGAATATCGAAGTCGTTTTCTCTTTTTTGCGGCGATTTTTTAAATGTATGATCGTGTACGACGAGAGAGATACGTATGCAAGGTTACTTGTCAGTAGAATCAATAACTAGCAACACAGATTGAACAGTAATAAATAAGTTATTCAATTAACTTTCATTGTTGGTTTCTATTTCAGCCTCAACTTCTCAATTAGATATTTCTACTCGTCTAGTCAGTGATAATGGTGGTGGTTACCCATCACAAAGTTTGTATCCTCGTCAAGATTCAGGTAAATCAAGGATATCAGCCAGTTCATATTTAGATGAGCAAGGTGAGCATTGGGTTTTCTAGTGCACATATTATTTTTGCTAATTATTGTTTATGTATACAATACTGGTTTAAATTCCATAATGGGTAACATCAGTTCCTTCAATATTGAAGAAGACCTTTGATGACTAGTTGGAACTAGCATGAAACATATGTCAACCTTTTGACATCAGCTCACAAAACGTTTTTACACCAAATATTTTCCTCATAATAACATCAGTCACTAATTTTGTTTATTTACTATCCGTACACATGAATTTCTTTAGCATTTGGTGGATTTACAAAAGACTTTTACCGAACTAACTGAGCTGTAGAGATTGTTAAGTTTTAATTGTGATCATGAACCGATCAATGTTAGACCAGTACTAATAACCTGGAAGCATTGGAGTTCTAGGAACTTACATTTTCTTGCTCCTGAATGCCTGCCGACGTGGCCAAGCACTGGTTTAGTCAAGATAGTAAACGCCTCAGCACTAGTTATGTAGTGCAAATCGGTCATATTACCAGATTAAGTAAATCATTTTCAATAATTTATCGGGTTAGTAATTTTATCTTGAAGGCGGTTTCAGCTCAAATTATTCTAAATGATAGAATCGGTTGCCATTCGGATTAAAAACTGGAGTTATGCTTGTGGAAGTAGTAAGTTGAACACCTTTCCTTAGTTTTGGCTAACCCCAAGGTAATAGATGAAGAGTAATATTAACTATAAAATGACTAAAACTGACTGAAGTATATACAACCTTTCTTATTCAAATTTTATTGTCTTAGTTATTTCTATTCACACGTCTTTATATTATTATTATTATTATTATTATTATTATTATTATTATTATTAAACTTCAACACCACTATTTGTCTTCCGTAAAAATGGGTAAATTAATTAGCACTTAACCCACTTTATTATTTTTTGTTACCTTGTTCATATAACGTTATACCTAATATATTCTTCCACTAAACATTTGATCGAATTTGTAATTGGATTATTATTTCTCTCACCCTATCTGATCCATACCTAATCTAATCATTACCATCACAATTTCATTTAACATATCAACCAGTTAACATTGTTTATTATTCAGTAGTTATTCTTCAACATTAACACTTTTATTGAAATCGCGAACTGATCTAAGTTAGACAACAATTAAAAGCTTAGAAACATTCGGTAGCGGTTCATTATTGTGTGGAACTTCTTAATAGTGCATATCCATGACCCTGCAGCCGGGCATCGAACCCAAAACCTTCAGTCTTGTGTACGAACACTTAACCTTTAGACGATCGAACCGGAGTTCACAGTGTACATGTTTAACTTCAACCAATCCATGATGCTGCGTGACCATCATCCATTGTCTTTGATGGTCGGCTCATGTAAATTGATTCGCAGTTTGAATAAAACTCAACAATTTGCACAACTGCTTACTTGAAAGTTAACAATTTTATTTTAAGAGCAATCCCGAATTCACATTCAACGATCTATTTTGTCTTAAACTTAACCACTTTTTGGATTATTAATTTGGATACATAATTGTAGAAATTGGCATATATGTGTGTCAGTTAGGGTTTCCACATCATATCAACTCGATGAGATACCACAACATTATAAATAATAACAGTATTAGTACTAGTAGAAAATATTAGGCGAAGAAGATATGATTAAAGAAGGAAATATGGATTTGTGGGGTGAAGAAGGTTTGCTTTTAGGATGTAGTTAAGAAACTTGAGATCAAGGGGGTGAGAAAAAGTCAATGCTTCTCACCATTTCAATGGATTCTAAACCGTATCATCCAAAGTCACTAACGATTAGTGATGATATTCACACGACCCGAACCAAGTAGTCTGAACTTCTCTCCATGGTTCAGTTTAACAAGCAATAACTCCATGAACTGATATCAGATTTTCATGTTATATAATCGCTTAAATATTTGTAGTTAAAAAAATACTAAGCATCACCAAACAATGTTTTTATATTCTAATAATAACTATATATTTTTTATATTCCAATGAGTAGAAACCTACTCTGAAGAAGTGGCTTACATTAAGTCACGAAACTTCAAAAAATGCAATTCTGTAATCATTGGAATATAAAGAATATATGTATCATTAACTCGACTCAACGCTCAATTTGTTTTACATTTCAACTTATAAATATCTAGTTTATGTTTCCACTTATAATTAATCATCTTTACAAGTTAGTTATCTAGGCATGCAATATTCATCGACAAACTTTCCGATATTCTGATCATGTCAGTAGCCGTCAAATAGTCGTGTACCGAGTATTTATGCATTTTACGTATGTACAAGTTAAGTTGTCATGACTTAAGTGATACTTTTATGATTAATTTAGTTTTTTGGCTTGTAACTGAATAAGTTGTTGTTTGGATTCAACCTATTTATCAGCTGCATTGTTTTCTCATTCACTATCTATTGTAAGGTGATTGCAGGCTTACATTATGGATTTCTGTACGATCACCATTTATTAATCACTATGTTCTTATGATATTGTACTTAAATTGTGTCATTGCTTTAATCTGGTTAGTAACTGACAGTGAAATCTATGATTTATCCAATTTATGAATCGTCAGCTAGATATGCTTATGTGGTGTCGTTGGTGTTCACACTGGAATTCAATAAAACAACTTGTTACCAAGTACAATATAAACCACATGGACTTGTTCTGAACATACGGCAGGTTCTACATTGTGCCATAACTGACTGACTGTGTGCATATATGTCATTAGAGACTGATCAAATACAGCCTATAATATCGAGAATGGATAAACTCATACTCATACATATTTTACCTGAATGTTTTATAAATCGAATGTTTACTGAGATTTGTATTAATTTGTCAATGAATTCATACATGACAATTTATTCTTGTATAAATATCACTTAATAGTAATAATAACAATTTTTATTATCACTGGTTTATTGATTATTACGTCCATTTACCACACTCCCCAATTTTTGTTATGTATTTTTAATAGGTGTTGCAACACCTATTCAACAGCGAACTGATGGAGTTGGTGAAGTTTCAGCTGCACCTTTTGAGTCACCTGGTAGTTTTCATACTTCAGCATTCGGTGCTCAACCTGATGATCGACCTAGTAAACCTATTGAAGGTAACTTTTTTTGGTTTAACACTGCCTACCTTAATGTTGATTAAACGATCGACTTTAGTTCATTATTGGTTTCCTTTTTAAGCACTTTTTTTCAAAGAAAAAATTGAATTCATTTCGTAGATTGAAGTATGTTGTAAGGCAAGTCTATGTAATCGGTGATATGGTGATATATTGGTCAGGTAGTTTGACATTCGAATCTTAAAATACTGACTTCAGTTTGAGCAACCGGACAGCATTAGCATCCTTCACATGTAGATTGTAGCCCATAGCCCATTATATGAATCTGTACATGGTGAATAAGTGAGTGATGATATAAATCACGCATTCATAGCTCCGTTTCCATTTTCCTCTAAATTTTTAGTTCAGTATTGTTTCGTATGTTTAATTTCTTCTAAAATTGGTAATTTCACTCTTCTCTACCTATCGTTATTTCTTTCTTTCATTGTGGTGATATAAGATGTGGAAAATGCAGTCAACTTTTATTCGTTTTAAGTCCTTTCTCTCTTAGTGGTAATTTAATTGGAACGGGTGCATTTGAACATGAGGTCAGCCAATCATAATCAGCATATTACCTTATAATGAAAAAGACTAAATATTGATATTATGGTTTCAATAGGTAAAATGGAGAAATAATGAAACTAAAGATCTAGAGAAAGATGATGAGTGAATGAATGTGTCTGGGCCATTATGATAGATTCTAAGCCATATTACCCAACTTCACCAACCATTTGTCGGAGTTATCATGCGAACTCCAACTACGCAATATAGATCTATCAACATGGCACAGACCAAGTCAAATGACTGATACCATGTTTGTTTTGGTCACCCCTAGCTTACTTTCAGCATTCCCCTGTACTAGCTAACATTTTCCATCGAGGCGCAGTAAAACTATTTGTATCAAGATCTTACTAATCTTTACAAGGTTCTAGTCAATAAATTATTAACATTCCTGTTTATTATCATTGTTTTTATTATTATTCGCATTTCAGATATGACAAAGCGTGAAACAGCTGAATATGTGACACATTTACTAAAATCGTTACAAAGTACGTTCATACTTTATCATATTTTTCTTTTTAGCTTTTAATTAAATTTTTCTTGCTATCACTTTGGAGATAATTGAGGCAATAATTTTGTAACTGAATTCGTCTACTCTCTGATATGCGTTAATTCAAGTTGATACACTCATACGTTACAAAGTATTAGGTGTTAATGTATTCATTAGGTCGAAGACAAAGTAAAACGATATGGTAGCAGAATCTAGGGAGAGGTGATCATTAACCCTCTCTGAGAGGAATTCTTATGCTTACGATTATATCGTGACATGCATGGACGAAGTTCGTTGTACCAGCGGTACGCATATAATAGTCAAAAAACAGTCATTTGTAACAAATACGTTCGAAGGGAGGGGTGACCATCTATTCTTCTAGGTGAGTGAATATGCCTGTATGTATCCTATGGGATGCATGAATGAAAACGTGTGCGACCAGTATCCATGTAGGCTATACTTGCCCCTGTTGCGTCTCCGGTGCGCCAAGTCCCGGATGGTCCAACGATTTCCATGTAGTGGGTCCGTGGGCCTCGGAAAGTGGATTTCTAATCCGAATTAGTATATGGGCTTTATCGAGTGGTGCTGCCCCAATATCAAATGACTGGAACATTGTACCAATCAAAACGGGTCGAGTTTTTAATGGTTTTTTATTGTTCAATGAATATGGAGCACATGGTTTCGCGCATAGTTTGTAATGGTACCTTTCAACTGTACATTACTATTTGTTCTATCGCGTAATAATTTTTGTAGCTGTAACGAAGAAAAATAGTCTTTAGATAATTTGACAACCTTGGCTATGAACAGTGGATGGAGCATGAAGATTACAAGCATGATGCAATATAAGAATGGCTGTTGATCTGTTTTCATGATAAAATTGAACGTTTACACTCCCTTGTACATTCTGCTTCCCAATTCACTGTGTAAATGTCTGTTGACACAATCTTAACAAAACATGTTTAAAATTTTTTCCGTAAAACATAAAGTGATAAGATTGTTAAGCGGTTTGAATTCAGATAACTTACATGGATATTTTAAACAGTGTTAAAATATACATGTGTATACTGCCATAGCAAATGGGAATCGTACTTAATGTACATTAAATTTCCTAGAGAGAGCTTTTTATTTCTATGATCATGTAATTACTTATTCACTGAACTGAATAGTAAGTATTAAGTTGTACATTCTTATTAACCGGGTTGTAGTTGTATTTTATGTCAATACCTTAAATGATTCAATTAACACAGAGAGTTTGATCAAATGCAAAAACTTTACACACATGTGATTTCCGGTAGTTTACATTTTGTAATAAACTTTCTAACTTAATGTTAATTGATTTCATTGTTTCTCGTCTTTTTAAAAAAAATCAATTATTATACTTTTTCTACTCTGCTTATATAGCTGCTCGAACGGAAATTACCCGTTTACAAATAGAAAATGATCGATTGACTGGTCATTCACATGAATCTGAACGAGAATTAAATGAAGTTCGTATGACTTTGGCAACATTACGCAATCGTCTATTAGAAGACAATCTTACACAATATCTTGAATTGCCTCGTGAAACCAATGGTTACATGGGTATTGGAAGTAGCAGAGTCGATAGTGTTATTGGTCTTAGTGTGCGTAATAATACTGGTATGATGAACAATGCCAATCCATTTGACAATGTACGACATGAAAGTACTATTGAACCCCAATCATTTTTGTCGAAAATCTCCTCTCTAGGAATGAATGCTCGTTTAGGAAATATCATTCCACCGACAAATAATCAATTACAAATAAATGGAAACAGTGCTAATATTGGTGGGGGAGGATGGTGGTAAACAAATAATCCATAGAAAAATAAATAATAATTTGAATTAATTAGATTATTACACTCCCCGACCTCTACTTTGATTTTGTTTTAGATAATTGAATCATCTTGACCATGTAATGAAAAATACTTTTACATGTGCTTGAATGATCCTATTTGCTCATTTGTGTGTATGATTATTTTTTCTATTTATTATTGTTTCCTTGACGTAAGCAGAGGTGATTTTGTACTTAGGTCTATATGTATATGCTGTTCGCAAAGTAAAAAAAAAACATTTCAGGTTGAAATGTCTTTCAACATTATTACTATTATTGTTACTGACTATTATTATTATTATTATTCCTATTATTCTGCTTCCAAATATTACTATGTTTATTTTATTTAAACAATATCGAGGCTATAGATATGAAAAAAAAACATATGAACACAGACAAGCGCATTGATTAACACATATCCATTCACTATTGTTCAACAGCTTTGGTGAAATACAGTAATTATTTTAAATGGTAAATCTACACTTTTGTGCATCTACTAAATACAAGTTCAGAGGTTATAATCCATTGTACCATAATAATGAAATAAATTTTTGTGTTTTTTTTTCTAAAAAAAATCTTATCTATTCAATTGTTTTTGTTTCTATTCCTAACTAGAACAATATTTAATTGCTCAATGATCAATAGAATGTTGCCATCATTCCTTCTAGATAAACATTTTTCATTTACACTTATTCACATTATCCTGTATTCTCATATCAATAATAATAATAATAATAATAATAATAATAATAATAATAATAATAATACTTCTTTTATTATCTTTACTGACAATGTTTCATTTCTGTGTTATCTTCTATCTTCTCTTATGTATTTGTTTCTCTAAAAAGGACTACTTATTACTTTACTTCCTATCAGATAATTTTCACATGCAAATTTGATAATGTTGTCACATTTCATTGATAATTTTCTAAAGAAAAAAGATTCCCTTTTATCCAGGGTTTACTCATTGAGAGAGTTTTTCTTTCTTTCTTTTTTTTTTAAATTGAAGAAAAATTTTGTTTCTATGTTTTAGTAAAATAAATTTTTCGTTTGGTTTTATCCAAAAATCATTCATTCCATGTGCTTTCCTATGTGTGTGTGTGTGTGTACGCAAATCGATTGGCGCTAAAAAAAAACACAACAACATACATCCCCATGCTAAATGTATACAGGCGTATACGTGTGTTTGTTCTTATTATTTCATATATATGTATATTGACAAGGTGGAAAATAAAATGGTTGTGTGTACTTTCTCAACCATATACACATAACAGAGTGATTTCAAGGTGTGTTCCAATCATATTTATCATTTTTGTTTTCTTTGATCTGAAATTTCTTTAATGATTTCATTCATGGTAAATTCCATGCATTAAAATCTTTTTTGTTGCTTCATCTAGGAATTTTTCATCACATGCCAACTCCTCTTTTATTTTTGAATAATAAATGAAATTGCTTTTCCCTCACTTTAATTGAATCTTACATCAATCAGTTTTTTTTTGTCTTGTCGTGTTCATTGCATGTAAACAATTGTTTAATGATTATTTATCATTTGAGAGTGCCTAATTGAATATCAATGTATATGGAGTTTCTTCATATTATCATTATTAATATTAATATTAATACGACCAATATATATTTACTTTTTAATATGGAATAGTCAATAATTTTCTACTTATTAATATGCACAATTTGTTGTTTTTCTGTGCCAATTTCAACAATTGTTTATTCTTTTTTGTTCTGAAAAAGATGACGAGGGACTGAAAGAGCAAGTCAGCTAGCGAGAAAGTTGTCATTTTTTGTTTTAATCTACTAGTTTTAAGTGACATCAGGAAAGAAAATAGTTCGATCCTTTGTGATTTTAAGGGGTTCTCTGTTTTGTTTTTGAAAAAAGATTACTTTTCATGAATGTACTGTATTACTGTGCGTACGTCGGGCATACACTAGTAGTTATTTGGATTTTAATTCACTTTGAAAGGAATTTTGTAAAGCCAAAAAGAGAAATGATTAACTGTAATTGTGTATTGTGATAAGATATATTTAATATAATATTGAGAATGTTAACTAATTATTATTATTTGTTTATAATTAGCAATTCTTTTTTTATCCAGCCTAACAAAAAAGACGTTGAAAAGAATTCAATATGAAACTAATAACAAGATATTGTTCAGTTGGATATTAATTAATAAAAGTGTTCATAATGATAACCATGATTAATAATGACAGAATGAATACTTTTCATATGATTCTTGTCTTTTGTTTTGATTGTGTGTCTCTGTGTTTATGAAATACTGGATCTTTATTTGTTGGTGTTTGATGATAATGGATTATTTCCATTGATAAATATTTGTGGTGATAGATGGATTTTATGCGGTGAATGTTTCGATGTTTATACTTGAGTTTGTTCATTAAAAATAAGCTCAGTTATCTGTCTAATGCACAAGATTAACAAGGTTCTTATCCAATTATAGAGTTATTTTTTCCATCTTCAATCATTCTTACTAGATGATTTTGAACAACATCAATGTTTCAACCACAGTTAAACTGTCCAATATAATTGTAAACATTCTATGAAAAGCATTCAGATTTATTAATAGGTTCGTGTATTCAGTTATGAATTACACTTTGCGTAATGTCTAATGATTCTTTTTGGTTACACGAAGCAATGTAGACAAATCAAGACTCAGACCTGAAAGTTGAATGCCTTAATCAATAAGGTCTACCAAATTACAGATGGTCGCATAACATATTCTAAGGTACTTCTATCTCTTTCTATTTTGACACTCAATTAGGTAGTATGCAACACACGATACACAAAAATAAACGAATACATACTTGTTAAGTGATTATATCTTAAATTACTAATGCGACTTTTCGTTTCTGTAGCCATTTTGTTTAACTTTCAACTCAATTATCCTAATCACATATATGCGTTTACTTTGAAAATGATAGGTTTACTTTTTTTTCGTTACCCTATTATGGTTACCGTTTCTATCTTAACATTTGATTGAAAATAAAATTTCAATGGTTAAGATCATGAATCGATTGAAACTAGACAACCATGGAAAATTTGAAAGCACTGGATGGCCGGTCAGTTTCAATCGACTCATGATCTCAACCATTGAAATTACTATAATATCTACAAAACGCTTCTGATATGTGAAAATAAAATGTTTCTAGTTCTGGAATACTTAAAATCTATTTTATTCAGTGATATGTTAACGTTGTTTTTTTTTGAATTCATGATATAAACCATATGACGAATATTTAATTATTGTTTCTAACTGTTAAATAACCATAGAAATCATTTTCATTTTTTGTGTATCATTTTTTCATGTGTTCATAATGCTAGGCAATTTATGTAATGAATCTTGTGCATAAATTACTTATTTATCTTTTCATGTGACTAGAGATTATTCGAAGGTTAGACTAATTCAATTATGTCTTTTGTATATTCATATGATTATAAAGTATTATTTGATTTTTATGCCTTATTCCAATCATTGTTGTTTTTTCTTTCTATAGTTTTATTCCATCTGAACAAGAAATCATAGTATAGGAATTGTAAGATCAGTTAGATTCAGAATTATTGATGTGAACTTATTGTGTCTCACCTCAATAGCTGGAGATTTTCAGTTTAGTTCTTATTGGGTTTAATACTTTCGAGCTGAAAATCAAGTTAAAGTAATTATCCAATGCTCTCAGATTTTCAGTAGTTCTACAGCTATAGCCGGCTCAGTTTGTGATCTAAAATTAAATTATAATCAACAAGTTATATAAATCCTTTACGTTGATATACTTAACGAAATTTCATAAACGCGAATGTATAGAGTGATGACGTAATGGTCAAATAATTCTAATTAATATCTCTTGATCATGGGTCTTAACTTTGTTTCCATTACTTCAGTTCCGGCTAATAGATCTCATACATAACAAGTAGTCATGCACATAGATCTTTACTTAACAATCAATGAGTTACATCCTATACATGGTTTAGCAGCGAGAGCTGGTGTTTTTAGTCTAATCTTCTATCTGGATATATATACGCACTTCTGGGGAGTCATACTACGCAAAAATCACTTGATTTGTGTGAGGGTTAGGATACTGTCCTGGTTCCCAAACCAAAGCACCACTTCCAGAGCCTTTGACCCAGATGTCTAATCCACAGGACAGTGGAGCAACATTAGGAGATCCATTACCATAGTAACCAGTGAACAACAATAGATTTATACACTTTTTGTTCCCTTAGGATTCTGAAGTGCATTTGCACCATTTGTTTTGGATCAGGGTTTCCTAACTCGCTTGGGTGGATCCTCTGTACCTACCAACCTGATTAAAGCTCCGGACATTCGTTTTTCGTCCTCCTAATTTAGGGAACGACCCCATCACGGAAAGACAGTGAGTAGAACTTCCCTGACCGTGACTGTATACGCGTGGCCCTGAGAGAGCATGTAGAGAGGGTGAACTGACACTCTTCACCCTGGGCAGTACCAAGGCAATTGGTGGCATGGGAAAATGTTTGGATTAACAGTCAAAGATAAATATATAGTCAAATGAATACTGCAGCATTGATGCGTGTATTTAAGAAATATGTAATATACTTCTATCTTCTTTTATCCTTCAACAAATAGGTTTTCGGGTATTATTTATTCGACCTCTTATTTTTTCTCAAATATCATCGATCTGTTATTGAACTCAACTCTGTTTTCAGGCTTACAGTAATTTGAATAAAAAATTACAGTACAAATTTGCTGAGTCAATAATAAATACCTAATTAATTACAGAAGTGATTAGACAAATTCCACAGTGCATTAATTCATTTATTTTTTCAGAAGTGTATTATATATAGCTTGATTGAGAAAGAATTCAAGGTGTGTAAAACTAAAAAAAAGGTTGATCCTCTCTTGTTGTTCTTCGATTTGGGTAACATTCAAACAAACAGTGTAGTTCAAAGCGGAGTGCATAAACTTGTTCACTGTGAATAAATTCTACCATTAATTTTATTTATTAAATTAACATAATAAGGTTTTTTGGTTAATCCCTTTTCAATCATTCTGCGTATTACGAAACATTAAGGTTAAAATCATAGTTTGTGTTATTTCACCAATGAAAACTTCTTTTTGGAATTTAGTACTCAGTTTACCACCTCAGTGGAACTTTTAATCCTTTTCGATCAAGCTGGGATTACTTCCTTATAACTGTACTATGTTGGTATGTACACATATACCTTCAGTG
Organism: Schistosoma haematobium; assembly: GCF_000699445.3. Taxonomy (NCBI): domain Eukaryota; kingdom Metazoa; phylum Platyhelminthes; class Trematoda; order Strigeidida; family Schistosomatidae; genus Schistosoma; species Schistosoma haematobium. The sequence goes on along the minus strand of NC_067202.1, from coordinate 8,094,458 downwards.
ACATAGAAATCAATTTTACTTCAATAACAATCCCACGTATTTGCTACTCAGTTTTCTACACATAGAGATCTTATCACTTCAGTAACATCTGTTGTCATAAATAACAAACTTCTCTTCAATATTTGTTATCAAATTGAATTGTTAATTGCAATTATAGCATTTATATTATGATTTAGTAAACACTATTCTGACCTTAAGTTTGTTGTGTATGTGTTACCACGTATTTGAATGATTGCCTAAACAATTTAGCATATATTTATATTATTACACATCGTTATTTTTATTTTGAGTAATAATCTGAATTGGTTGACAACTATGATTTATTGTGAGTGTCCTAATACTCGAGTTAAAATAATTATTGTCATTTTTTATGGGTTTTGATCGTACCTTATTTGTTAATTCATATCACCGCAACTTAATCGATAGGATTCTTCATCGCATTAGGCATATATGACATTGATCATTACTAACAGGTTAGTCAATGTAAATATCTCAATCTTACAAGTGGTCATTTGCGATCCTAACATCATAAGGGCAACGTCTTCGACTCTGAAGTTGGTTGATTAAAGCCTGAATCAGACAGATAGCACCAGTCCCCTCAAGATTGCAGAAACGCCTTACGAGTACCAGGGCTTCTTGCCGATCACTTCCAATTCTACTTAACAACTTGCATCGATCTGTTATTACTTAGCATCATAAAGTCAATCGAAATGTTTGTCTCTGTGAAGTTAAAATCAGAAAATTAAGGAAATGCTAGTCAGCTATGTAAATCTCATGATTGTGCCAATAAACAGAACCATTTAATCGTAGTTCATAAATTATTTGGATATGATATTTTGAGCAGAACTGAAGACGTACTAATAACTTGTATCGAACTCAATTCTGTTGGCTTTGAGGAATACTATTTTTGTCGACATTCTTTATTGCTAAGTCTGTTTTTTTGGACATTTCAAATAACGTACTGATTTTAGTTAGCCATTAAAACCGAAGGAAGACTGGTCATCTACTTCGTCTTAGTATAGAACTCCTGCGAAATGTGCATTCACAACCCTATCAGGTATCGATCTTATGTCTTTCAGGTCTTATAACCGAACACCCTAACCTATAAATCACTGAGAAGGGGTACAATTATTTGCATTTCCAACTCCAGTTAATTCTTAATGTGTTATTTATTAGAAGCTAAGCAACCGAAGATTATATGTTTTTGTGTGAGGCATCACATCGCTGTTTTTATTTTGACCAGTTCAACTTTCTATGATCTCAGATCATAATTATCTTCAATGTATATACAAAATTTTCATGGAATCAAGTTGCTTCATTATTATCGCGTACCTATTGTTAGCGAGATTCAAGATGAATTTCACGAAATTGCAATAAATAGCCCTTTTTACCCGGCACAATCAAAATATTCGCGAAAATTAGATGGTATTAACGCAATGACTACAATGGATAGTGATCGTTGATGAAGTTGAACATCTGGGCCATTGAATTCAAATTCAGTTGCTTAATGCCATCTTTATCAACATGAGAGTTTCATGTTCGATTTTATACAAGGCCTTCGGTTAATATTTTATATTTCTCTGCGTGCCATCATTCATGTTGTTTATCCCTTTAGATTGATCAAATTCTATCATTTAAGTTTCAACGTCACCACTCAGAATAACTTGATATCACATTGTCGTATGCTTGATCTTAAATAGTTACTGGGGGGATGGGAGTAACATTAAGTAACAGGTTATCTGATAGAGGTTGGTACTCAATGATTTGTTTTTAAAATATAATTGTATTTACTTGATCATAAATTAATCCACTATTATCAGATGTGGTAGCTTTTAAAGCATCTTAAGTGTAAGTCTTTTATTATAAGTATTTTTTTCTCCTAATATTTCCTCTTGAATCTTTCTCTGATACTTACTTTAAATACTTATTCATACCTGTCTTTTATTAATATTATTCTCTTAAGATAAATCAGCTAAATGGAGGTATTTCTAGGTCGTTCGAAAGTGAAAAAGCCCGTGCAATTACCAAAGTCATCATTATCGACAACATCGTCATGTTTCCTGTCGGGTAGTAATAGTAATAGCAGTAGTACTTTACCATTTCCAATATTGTTTAAAGAAGATTTCACGGAATTCAATTCTGATCATGATGATAACAATAATGATGGTATAAACAGTTGTGAACAGTTTACATTTCAAGCGGTTTTATTAAATGGTGCTAAGACATTAATCACTGATTTGGAACAAATCAAGATACTTCGAAAAAGAGTAAGTACATTTTATACAAAATCATACTGTCTTGTATGCAGTTTAACTATGACTATCTTTTACTTATACACGCTGGTGCATCATGGATAAATGGGGTTCGTGAATGTTTTCTGATCTCCATATTATTGTCATACCTCAAGAGCAGTTAATGAAATATAATCTGAGTGAGGTATAGATATTTTTGATTTTGTTTAGTAGGGTACATTTCACCACATTAAGTAATCTGATCTTTGACTACTACTATTTTGGCATTTCTGACAATTTCATCCACTGTACTAATGTAGCATGGCAACCTGAACCGATAAATATGTATGTTCGGTCCTCGGGTTTTTTATGACTGATAAACTGTTACTAACTGAATGATCATTGAGTATAATGACGCACACTGTAAAAGTTTGACAGTTCTTAGAAGTAAGGACTGCAGACTTTTCCTACAAATGGAATTCAAGGCTCGTGGCACTACATATACTATCTTTAGATATGGCCCCTCTAGGCGGTTCACAATCCTCATTTCTTATAGTTATTATGGGGCCCCCAAATGTCCTGGTACGGTCGAGAGTGGGGAGAGTCAGCTCTCCTTCTGGAAATGCTCTCACAAGGCCACGCGTATATAGCCAGCACCACAGAAGTCCTACCGACTGCCTTCGCGTGGTGGGGGTGTTGTTCATGAAATTAAGAGGACGAAAAGCGAATGTCCGGAGCTTTAGCCGGGTTGATGGATATGAAGAGTCAGCCACGAGGAATTGAAAAACTCTCATTCCAAACAAATGGTGCACATGTGCTACAGGGTAACGAGGGAAGAAAAGGTATGTGTACGTATTGTTGATCACCGGTTACCACGGGCCTGAATTTCCTAATGTTGCTCCAATGTCTTATGGATTAGACCTCTAGGTCAAAGGCTCGGGTAGTGGCCACCTAAGAAAACCACTTGTTTTGGTTTGGGCACCCGGACAGTATTTTAACCCTCACACAAATTGAATGATTCGTGTGTCACATATATATTTGGTGCTTCCTTATACCAATGTTTGTGTCCAACTAAGTAAAATAAAATCTTAAGATATTCACGTAAAGTCGTTGGTTTGTGCGCTGTTTGTTAGGTCCTAAAATGAAGCAAATGAGGTTGCCAGTATTTCATGATCTTTCGGTAACTCCTTCTGTATATCAGTTTGTGATATCATCATCGTTCTACTTATTGATACTAAACCAATAAATAGGATTCTTGTATTTACTCCAATACATTTTTATTAGAATCATAATTACGGTTTGGAAATGGACATGTTAGTTAGACAAGGATGTATTTACAAAGAAATTCTTGTCACATCTCACCATACTGATGAATAAGATTCTTTTTAGAAATAATCATTCTGAACTATAAGTTATGAGGTTGGTGGAGGCTGTTGAATATGTCAGTTCACATCATGGATTTATTTTAGAGTTAAATAATTACTTATATCAAGGGAGCGCTAGATTAGTGCTTCGTCCTGGTGTGAAAATTCTCAACATTGTTCATCCACGACATTACTGAGGCCAGAGCTTACCGCCTTCAAGTCTTGACCATTGAATTGGTATCCAATAGTTTACATTTATAACTGCAATCATTCATGTAATATTGCACAAACATGTTTTAATACTGTTTGTGAGTAACTGCTTCATTCTTGACATCATCGCTTCGTCTCATTAGAACTCAAAAAACTTCCTCTTGAAATTAGTCACCAATACATACATGATCATTACCAGTATTATTCTTAGAAAATAACTAGTTAATGACCTCTCTTTGTTATCAAGATTCCAAGTTATTATCGATCATCAGGTATTCAGTTGTATAGGTGTTAATTAATTACAGGATAATCATGAATATAATGTGATATTCTGCATCGTGAAAGTTTTTTCTTAGCTGATTATTGGTTACTCAATAATAATATTTAACATAAATGGATAACTAGTATGTTCCCCATTTGTTTCTTTTTAACTCAACTTACTACTACTGCTATTATTACTATCATTATTATTATTACTATTATTATTATCATTACTACTACTAGACAATGGTGGATATGTCGCTCAATTTCGTGGATTAGTTGAAGTTAGACATTAACATCGTTGGATGCCAGCTCAGTGGTCTAGTGGTTAAGTGCTCGCGCGCGAAACCAGTAGGTCCTGGGTTCGAATCTCGCAAGGGGGGAGAGGTCGTGGATGTGCACTGGTGAGGAGTCCCATAATAGGACGAAACGGCCGTCCATTGTTTCCAGGTTTTCCATGGTGATCTAGCTTTAACTGACTCATGATCTTAACCATTGAAATTACTATAATATCCACAAAACCCATCTGATATTAATACTATTTAAGTTAACAAGTATTTATAATCATAATTACTTTAAGAATTTCAAATTAATAATTGATAGAAATTATTTCTATCTTTTTAAACTAAACTAAATATCAAAATCAGTTAGATTATAACTCTTTGATCTTTGATAGATCCATTTTGTTATGTATTTCTTTATTTTAAAACAAACTAACATTTTCTAAATTCCAAATCTTGCGATTCTATTATTATTATTATTATCATTACGACTATTAGTTACTAGTGTCCTACTATCATAGAATAACTGTATGTTTCTATGTATGCTGAATTATTTATACGCACGTGATACATTAAAACAAAACTGTGGTTTTTCTTTGTGGAGAAAAAGTTATTCTATTGATCGTTTTGTAGATTGTATGCTATATTGGGATGATAGTTGTGTGTATTAACTTTATGTAGCTTTATTCATATATGGTGTATATTTAAGGTATCAAATGTGTAAGTTATTAATTTATCTTTAAATGTGTATCATAGTAATAGAGGACAACGTCTTGTGTTTTTTTTTCTTTGTTTTCTTGAAATGATATACTACACAACATATTTGTTATAATTTATGTCATTAACTGTTTGAATCAAATGAATTGTACTAGTATTCTACCAATCATAGTTGCTATGGTTTGATAACATCAGTTCATGATGTTTATGACACCTAATATGTTGCTTGTTAGGAAGGTGTAAATTAGTTACACCTGCTAGGTGGTTCAAATGATCGATCACATTATTGTGTATGTTCTCGGTGGTTTAAATTTTGCCATTCTATTGCATACTCATTCCATTCTTTCTCTTTGGATCATTACTTTTAATGTGCACTACAATTTCTACTATCATTTATTTTGACCACTTTGCTAATCGTCATATAAATTTAACCTTATTTTCATGATGCTGTATAAAAACTTGGGCCGATCCATATTTTTGCGAGGACCTGTGTTGATTATGAATGACTGTTAGTTGGGAGTCTTAGTACCATAATGACGTTTTACTCTAGATAACTGCTCAAAACCGAAACTCTTTGAACATTTCCATTGTATGGTCAAGGTCTTTGCGCGTACGGTTTTGAACTAGCTGACTCAAAATTAGTGAACTGTTAGCTATTTAGTGAGCTTACAATTAATCTTACACCGTTCCGATACAAGATAATCCAGAGCACAATATCTTTCTGTATAGAAAAATGAGATTAATTGCAGGATACTAGGTTAAAAATGGCCAATTGGTTGATTGTGTACTTGATTTTCGTTGATTGAAGCGGCTAGGACATTACCTATGCCGAATCATAACCTATCTCAATCTCGATCAATGAAGCATTTTTCCAGTCTATAAAAAACGGAATAATTCAGTAAGGCTGGTAGAGTTGTGTTTCATAGAATAAGATTGAATGTACCTCAACTTTCATGACATTTCAACGTGATTCTGGTTGTTTCATACGCGTAAACATTGTAAGTGTTTAAATTCTTATCTCTTCGTTTCTAGGGTTGTTACGGTTTCAGTCAGAATAATGATTTTAATCTTCGCAATAAAACCAACAGTATACCTAAGTAAGTGAAGAATAATATTACTGATATTACTTATTTCTATGGCAAAATTGATATAGGGATTTGTCTTCTATACGATGTACAATAATACTACAACACTAGATTTGGTACTCGATCGGCATACTAGATAATACTAACACTAGACTTGATCATGTTAGGCACAAATATACCAATATCTGAATCAGACACTAGTTTTACTGACACATTTATAGAGATCCCACACAATGAAACAGAGCAGAAATCGCAGTAGCGATATAACGGTAGGCGTTTATATTACAAATTATAGAATGGGCCTGTTTATCTTCGTTTGGTAATCAGTCACAAACCACAACATTATATTGAACTTTTCATTCTATAAATGAAATATTTTCTTCTCAATTGTTATTCTCTATATCTAGTCTTTTTCACTGTCACTGATACTACCACTACCAATATAATTAATTCTAAACTAATATCATCCAATGCCCAGGACAGGGTTGGATAAAGAGTGCTGGTGGGCGGCTTAAGCTCCTCCACGAGGGGTTACAAGCATAAGTAAGTAAGCATATCATCCAACATCTCCAACCTTTGATCATGGTTTAGGCTTTGGCCCTAATCAAGTAATCTCCGCATAGCAAATTGAGACAGACAAGCTGTTAGTTGTTCAACAGACCGATTCTACATCTTGATTTGGGTCTATTTATTTTTTTTACCAACTTCTACTGCAGCCAGTACTAAACATTTAGGTAGGTAATGATTTAGGATATTCAACACGTCCTAACCACTTTTGTTGATGTACATTCATAACTTTACTTACCGATTCGCCTAATATCCACATTGCTTACTCCACCGTTCTAATATACTCGATCAATGCTTCGAAATTATCTGCAATCAAAAACTTATAACCTACCTATATCTTCTACTTTCCTAACCCTTGTTTTACATCCACAGATTAGTTCAAAGACCAATTCTTAGCACTTTTCTCCCTTCGTTGATAGACATATATCCTACTTGCACCACATGTAACGCAGTTAGTAAAAGCCAACTGAGCCCACTGATTCCGTGCTGTTCTAGGGGTTATATAAATACATCGACCATTAAGCAACATAAAAATTATCCAGCCAATTATTCTCATTCCTAATGTTACAACGAATTTTTCTTGATGAATAATAAAAATAGATTAGGGGAACTAGATTTACTTTATTCATTGAAAATAATTAAATATTCCAATTATTAATGATCTGGTTGACAAATTTACTGCCTGATCATAATGTAGCAGTAAATAAATCTCCAAAATAAATACCTCTGTAAGTTTTAGACATTGGGTTCTGACCACATTAATCTTAATGGACTCACCTAGGTGAAGGCGCTCGGTCATGCATCTGCACCAGATCACGAAGTGGAACACCGAGTTCAACAACCCCTGCAATCGCTAGCCAGACTAGATCAGTCGATCCTTGATATATTGGTAGCCTATCAAATATATCTTTGAACCTCCTCGCCTCTGTCTTTTGACTTCACTTGGTGGGTACAACTCATAGTAGAAGGTGTTACTGGTTCAAACGTTGTCAAACTCCAAATACCTGTGGCATCTTCAATAATTATATTGTTAAATAATTGTTGTGTTTAATAGAAACTGGAATATCTATTAGATGTATATAATTAAAGTAGATTTTGAATATATATTAATATTTCTTTCTTTCTTTTATATAGAGAATACAGTACAGATGATGACGACAATGATGATAATGACGATGACGGCGGGGATACGTCAGATGCAGAGAATTCAATTTATGATTTTTGTATTTCAGAAGGTATTGAAAAAACAGATGAAAATATTTCCAACGAAACGGACGTTACACATTTAATATTGAATGATGTAGAAGTATGTTTTAGTTACTTCATGTATAATCGGTTATTCTTGAATACTTTTTTTTACATGAGGTTAGTAGTTAAGCTTTACTCATGTCGTTGTGGTTGCTTTGTTGATTAGATCATAGTTATCTAAACACTAAATGGATGATTTCTTTTATTGAGAATTGTAGCTATTTTATTTGGCGGATTGTGATGCTACTTGGCAGCCGATGTAAATAGTTTACTTAGCTAAAGAAGGTTTTATTCGTAGTGAAACTTCATCAGTTGAGATGGCTGGGACACGTGTTACGTATGCCCAGCGACCGACTTCCTCGACGTGCGATGTTCAGTGGTATAGGAATAGGTTGGAAGAAAGCTAGGGGCGGCCAGACCAAAACATGGCACAAGTTCATGAAGTCACTGACAAGTAGACTGAGTCATGTTGGTAGGTGTAGACTACCTGGTTGGGGACCGCGAGATGATAGCAACCGATGGTTAGAGACCCTGAATGACATGGCTCAAAATCGTTTGCAATGGCTCAGGTGCATACAGTCTTTGTGTTCTCCCAAATTTTGATCTCCTTATTCCTCCTTGTCTTTTTTCTCTCTTCCCAAATCTATTTCACTGTATTATACTCTTTAAGTAACATCTCCAAACACTAATCTTCCCGATTACTGCTTATACTCCTACTCTTACCTCTACCACTACGGGATTTGAATCGACCACTGCATCTCTGTGCTAATGTGGTGTGGCAACTCGAACTGATGTACGTACGTACGATGTTCTACGTTGTTACTGACTGACTTATTCATAAGTGAATGAAGGAACATATGTAGATACAACCATATGGTACCTGGTGACTTCTTCAAGCTCTTGCACTACTCCAAGTGTATTCAATTAGAAGGTAAATAACAAAAATCTGTTGTCGGAGGCAGATTTTCTGGGTTTGTTTCTTAATTTTATACGTTATAATTAAATTTACATTGAGAAAAGGTTAATACAATGTTAGTCTCTTAGTCAACGCGCCAAGACCAACCTCCTTTTGAATAGAAACTTCTAAAGCTTACTATTTATTTACAAAAAATCATTGCTTATATGAGAAATGTAGAGCTGAAAAACTGAACTAATGTTCTTTATTCATGCCTAGTATACTGTGTATTTATGTAGGCATACATTTGTTTGTATGTTTGTATATTATATAATTTAGACGTTGTTTTTACTCCATGGACTTGGTTGTTTAGACGTTTACTTGCCACCTAATGGAAATTCACAGTTTCATTCAACCATTGAATGTCAACAGCTGGATCCATTGTCTTTGGTAAGATAGAAAGAAGTTATTTTAGTTTATTTCTGTATCATGTAACAGTAATTTCATTTTTTTTATATTGTTTTTTGTTTGCTTATACATAAATATACAATGCATAATGTACTGACGATTAGTATTGTCTAGTTAGAGTAGTTGTCTGGTAGTTTGTCATTTGAACTTGATCATGTTTAGCCGTATTTAGTGAATTGTGTTTCAAATGTTTGTTATCAAATTTAAACAGAGTTGGATGGTGACTGACAGTAGAATCCAAGACGCACTTCTCGTCCTATCTGGAATACGTCAACTGCATCTCAGAACTGATATTTACTACGATACTTGAACCCCGTATCGTTCCCTTCAAACCCCATCATCACGTTATCCACTTAGCTACTGAATCCAGATGGCTACTGGCTTTTGCATTGGAGTGAATTTTAATCCATATATATTGGTCATGTAGATCTTCCAACTGATACTTTAGGACTAAAGTTGATCAATCTCTTATAGGCGCATGTACATCCTGTACGAATTGCCTTGATATTGCCACTAAGTCACAAGCATTTTTAAGCAAACATAGAGGGTTGTTAGCAGCGAAATCCAAATTGTTATTGAATATTTCAACACGTCCACTTGTATTGTAGGTCAACGAACACCATACATCTTTGAATTGTTGGACAGGATCATACTTTGAAATTATTTACTAGTCAAAGTTATATGTTGAGTTTCGCTTAAGCTATTTACAATAAAATCACTGATTCTGTCAGTGTACTTGTTTCGTACGATTGATGGCTCATGAGAACTCCCATGTTCCTACATGTATTATCGGAATATCAAAAGCTTTTTTGCTATAAGTACTATCTGTTACTCAAATTCATAGTTGATGTGGTTGTATAATTACAACACCAAACCATGTTGCATTATAACTTATAACCCTTAGTTGGCGCTCAAGTAGGACACTTTCGATACTAAACGGATTAGTATCATCTATACAGTTATTTGACTGTTACGAATGATATAATATATAGGAACAATTATTAAATTAGTAAGTAATTTATAAAAACTCCATTAAAAAGCATTTTATAAACACTCACTCAAAATACCCATACTAATCCATTTAATAAGCAATATTCACATTCCATATCTTCTTTCGCTATGTTCAGTTTATTGACTACTGCCTCCCACGTTCACAGCCACATTTGGCCAAATATTGTACAAATGTTATTTTCTATTTTATGGTACGTTGTGGTCTGTCTGGTTGATATATAAACCGAGTATGTTAGAAATAAATGATTCATATTGCAGAAGCTGGTATTGTATTCCGAGCTCAAGTGGGCGGACATAGGACCAATAAGGACGTTAGGCTGTTCATACCGGTCGGACGTCATTGGTTTGGCACAGTGCTAAGATTGGATAAGTCGTATTTTGATTGGTGGATATATCACGTGATAAAAAGCCGGACATAAAGTCACAACAAGTTGCATGAAGAATGTTTCTGTATATTCGTTTCTGATCTATGTTTGGTGTTCAATGTTTAGTTATTATTGTATCTCAAAGATTAGTTACTGACAATTGTAACATCCTCCAAATTTATATCATGGTGTAGTAATGTGTAGTTTCAGCATAGTAGCGATAATCATCCCGTATAACTTAGTCACTCATAAATCTCAGCATTTTAGAATTGAACACTTCTTTCTCTTCATATTAATTGATTTATTCTAAATAATAAACAAAGTTCTTATTAGAAGAAGACTAAAAACTCCAATATTCTAAGTGATTAAAACACATGAAAATGTTTGGAGTATGAAATGGTTCATTCTTTCTTGACTTTATTTAAACAGCACATTCTTTGTTATTTAAAGGTTAATTTTAATGAATATTATTTATCTGTTTAATTAAACTTTAGTGTCAGAAGGGTTTTTTGTGGATATTATAGTAATTTTAATAGTTGAGATCATAAGTCAATTGACGATAGACCATCATGGAGAATTTGGAAGCATTGAACGGCCGTTTCGTCCTATTGCGGGATTCATCAGGAATGCATATCCACGATCCCACCTCGCGAGATTTGGACCCAGGAAGAGTCCTACAATAGGACGAGGCGGTCATCCAGTACTTTCAGGTTTTCCATGGTGGTCTAGCTTCAATTGACTCATAATCTCAACTATTATAATTAACTTTTGTTTAATCTCAACTAAACAATCAACAAATTATAATTCTGATATTATTTATCAGTTTGCTTGTTATTATTAATTTGAAAACATTACATTTAGAATAGATACAATATTAGACATAAATGAATATAGATATCTTGTTATGTAGTGTCTAAGATTGACTATGTGTGAACAAACAAAGAGTTCAAGTACTGATTTATATCAATTACTGAATCACTCATATCTAAGTTATTTACATTCTTCATCATATGATGTAATCAATAAGCTTGTGTTGTTGACTTTTTTTTTCTATCTTACTCAATATGGAATAGAACATCTTTCATCAGCTATCTTTTAATTGATAATAATTTACAACCACTATTATGTGACACTGTAAAATTGATTACGCTTTGATTGAAAAATTGATGTGTATGGATTTGGAAATATCAGATGACCCGATATCTGTATTCTTTTCATTTCGTTTATCGTAGATATTCTATTTTGAATAACTTAATAATTGATAAGTCTTGTAAATTTGAACGCTTTATTCTGTTCCTAAGTTATTCTGGTAACCCGCAAGCTAGAACTACGCAGCGACCTGAACTCGAAGGAAAAGGTGCAAAATAAGCGAAAAGCACTTTACTCCAAAGGTTCATTCTTGTACAGAAAAACACGGGTGTTTATAGATGTTAACATTTGTTAAATCAACATCATATTTTGGCCAATCCGCTAAAAGACATATTATGCTACTGACCAATAGTAGCACGCCACGTTGATATTCTAGAAAGCTCCATCGTGCTCTGATTGATTGGCTAGGACTCTTCGGCTCTTTTAGGGCCTCTGGAGGCTCCGTTGCAGGTTTCGGAAATCCGACTCAACAATGACAGAATAACCAGTATCATTATAATAAATATCTGCATTTTGATAAATATTCAGAAAAACTGCTGAAATGAGAGGAAATGTAGAACAAAGTGTTTTTCTTACTTCTCAGATCTACAAACAATTTTTTCCCAGTTATCAGATGAATTAAGCTTGTGCAATATGCAAATGTAAGATCGACAGCCAATGATCTCTAGGACCTTGTTATATACTTCTAAATTAAATGCGGTCAATAAACTGGAAATTGGTATTTACACATGTTTTTTCCGGTGTAACAACACTCTGTTGTGCTCAAGATGACTCTAGTTTTAACGGATAATATTTATATAGAATAGAAGCGTTCTTGCTAGCTGTAGAATTTAAGACTCACCTTCCGTCCTATTTGAGACTCGTCACCTGAGTGTGGCTACATCTCAATATTGGTGTTCACGCCGAAACTTAAACCCAGTAAATTTCTCTTCAAATACTCTAAGCATTATCCATCGATCTATGGAGACCAGATAGGCACTAACTCATTCAATGAATACGACGTTTGTATGATTATTCAAAAACGATTGAGTAATCCTAATGTCGTTATTATTAACCGAAATTTGTCCATTCTTTGTTTGTATATGTGTATTCTGCTTTTATTGACTCGATATAGCGATTATGCTGGTGGGTGGCCTATGCTCCTCCATGAAGGGTAACAGGCGTAAGTATATACAATAAATAGATTGTAGATAGGAGTGATATTCAAGAAACGAATTTCCGACAAAGACTGATCAATATTAGGATGTAGGTACATCGAGCTAAATAGTCCAAAGTAGAACAGAATATCGGGTTCTGGTTTCCACTGTTAACCTTAATTTATCTATTCTATACAACTTATATCATAATGGTTATCTTCAAGCAGTTCAAACATATATCATTAAGGACTGATCAAATTGCAGCCAATAATATAAACAATAAGATCACTGAAATCTTTCCTAATAATAATAATAGTGGCTTTAATATGCTGCTCAGATATTTCAATAATGCATATGTCGGTGTGTTTGTGAAGTCTATTATAGGTCTTAGAGGGGTGTCTGGTTTATGAATTTTAGGTAAACCATAAAAACGTGAAGTATTGCATGATTTGGAATATAGAGCAAACCATAGCGAGACACAAATGATTGGTTTTAGTTCCTTCAAAAGTTGACTTGTCTCTGATTTGACTTTATTTTTAATCGTTAGAGAATTTTTTGCATCGATCTTTTCATATGGTCCCGTAGAGAGATGTTCAAGAACTTTATTAATATAATCCTTTATATTCATGCCCACTGTTTTGTTACCTTTGTCAGCTTTTGTGATTATAATCGTTTTGTCTTTTTGAAGAGAATGTAGAGCCTTCAATTCTTCTTTTGAAATGTTAGGCGTAAGGTGTTTTTGTTTAGTCAAAATATGGGATGTCTTCTGTCGTAGAAAATATGACTTTTTTTCCGGTAGTTGTGCGATTAGTTGTCCACTACAACTCAACTTACATAATATGATTAAAGATTCATATGAATTTAAATCAAAAATATCTAAACTAATTATCCAAAAGAATGAAATCATGGTAAGCTATGATGTTTCATTATACAGTAGTATTCCTATTGATAAATGCTTAGAATTCATTACTGGTTTACTAGAGAACAACAACAGTCTTTCTGTCAGATGTCCTTTAAGCATTAGTCTATTCATGAAATCCTTAAAACTGCTTAAATTCGACATATTTACTTTTAACGGGACTTTATACAAACAAACTAGCGGTGTAACAATGAGATCCTCAGTGTCCCCGATTGTAGGCAACTTGTTTATGGCACATATAGAATTGAATATTTTCGCCAATGATATTAAACCACGAATTTAGCTTAGATATGTAGATGATACCTTTGTTGCGATAAAAAAAGACTCATCTAAAATCTTTTTCGAAACAGCCAAAAAACCGAAACAAGTTGGTGAAGCCTAGTAGGCCCTTCTGGAGAGAAACAGGCAACATCGATGCACGGCACAACTACCGGGATTAGAATAGTTGTTTTGCAATCGGTTGGAGTTTGTCCCGTATGGAGCAACCCTGTACATTACATGCACCACTGAATTTTTTGTCGTTTTTCGATCAAGCAGTAATTACGCTGTGATTCTTTGTGGATTTTGTAATCAGTTTCTGGGTATCGTTCGAGTGAGTGATTAGCCCGATCTCTATCACCCGGGTTACCGCTCATATTAGTTCATGAAACTGAGTCCCACTATCCAGAAGGCACGATGAGGACGTGTAAGTCGGGTTTTGCCTCCTTTTCCGAAACAGATCAATACATTTTCATCACACATCAAATTTACGAACGAAATCGAAAATGAACATGATGAGCTACCATTTTTAGGTTGCTTAGCGAAGAGAAATCTAAATGGAATTCTAAATCTATCCATCTGCCGAAAATCTGCATACTCAAATTGTTATATTGACTTCAATTCAGCACATCCATTCAGTGCAAAGATCTCGCTAGTCCCAAATCTTTTTAGAAGAGCTAACAAGATTATCACATCAGAAGAGGATAAACAAAAAGAACAAAAGAATGTAAATAGCATCTTACAATTTAATAAATTTCCTATGAAGATTATTAGATGTGTATTAAAACAACACGTTTCATGGCTTAATAATAATTATCCGAATGAAATACCATGGGTTGGTATTGCAGTTTTACCATACCGTCATGGTACAACAGAAGAACTTCAAAGAATTTTAAAATAACACAGAATTAAAGTATGTTACAAAACAACGAATGCATTTCGAAATACTTCAGTTCGCTTAAAAGAAAAAATCCCCTTTATGTCAACACAGAACTGCGTCTACAAATTAGGTTGTATCGATTGTGATGCCTTCCATATTGGAGCGTTATCTCGCGAAATCTTGACTCGAGCCAAATAACATATTAGGTACACAATGAAACCACCTAATAACCCCGTAGAACTGGGTGGACTTTATATTAAATTGACAATAGCAGTTCACACTACAATAACCACCAAAACGATTTTAAAATATTACAAGAAGGTTTTTCCAATTACAAAGAAAAGAGAGTAGCTGAATCGTTGCATATATTGCTTAATCCTACTGCTCTCAATAGAAAAGAAGGCCTGACTATGCATCCTACTTGGACTATCTATCCTAGCCACCTAGTCTGATATTATTCACATTTCACACTAGTATCGTACATACAAATTAAACTCTGTCCTTTCTCATCATAAAGGTCACATATTTTCTCATCCTTACCGTGCACACTACACATACAAATATCGCCTATGAATCACCTTGATCGAACTGACACGACATTGATTTGTTCAGATCGGTTTTTTGATTGATCGCACATAATATTCTTACGTTGTTCCTTTGTACTATTTAAACTTGGATTAAATTTGATCTGGTTATTTATACCCCGAAGAAGTGGCTTACACTGAGTCACGAAACGTCGGAAAATTTGATTTTTCTACTCATTGGGATATTAGAAATATATAATTTTTATTTGTAAGAAGAAATTTTGTTTACTTATGCATAGTATGTTTTGCCAATTGAGCACTATATACTTTTTATTTCTCCTTTGTTAGTACCTTTGAGAACCTTCAGGTTGGCTTTTTGTATTACGTGTATTAAATAATTTGTAAAACCGTTTTTTGTAATATCTTTTTATTTCCTCATTTATTTAATAAATAGACTGAGGTCTGGTTTTGTCTGTGTACAGGATCTGTTGATTCACCTTGTTTACAAATCCAATCAGCACGAGAACAGGTTGAAAAGTATTCAGAAAAAGAGCTCCATCTATTACGCCGTTATGCTGTATATATATATTATAGATCTAAGGGTTGGATTGTACGCCCCGGATTATGTGTAGGTGGTGCTGATTACCTACTTTATGCTGAAGATCCCAATTGGAGACATGCTTCATTTTGTGTTCTAGTTGATAGGGATTCTACAACTAAGGATGGAGAACAAATGAATTGCAGTTCAATAGCTGCACATGTTCGTGTTGCACATTCGGTTGGTAAAGTAAGTTCATTTAATGATCTTTTGTGCATAACCTTCTTCTTAGTATAGCTTGGATCAAATATAGTCCATAAGATTTTGAACATTAATTTGCTTTTAAATTTGAGGAGGCCCATGTAATTTAATAATATGCGATTTGTAATTCTCTTATAAATTGTGTGAACAAGTATGTATAAATCTTACTTGAATGGTTGAAAAAATGTCTAATCATAAAGGAGGATTTAATCATTGGCAAGGTCTGAGACTGTGATTATGGGAGACACAAGTTTGAATGCAACGTCGGGCATAATTGTCGTCGTGATTACAAACATAATTTGTTAGCGAGTGCCAACTGTCACAAAATGTACATTGAATAAGATTTCTTGTATATTGACTGAAACTTTCATCTTATTTTTCAACCAGTTGGATATTGTCAGTGTGAGGTTGTGGAGATTGCTGAATTTCATTGAGATCAAGAATTGATCTAACGTAGACAACCATTGTGAACCTGGGAACACTAAATAACTGTTGCATCCTAGTATGGGTTTCCTCAAAAGTGCTCACGTGCAACTCTTCAACCAAGAGTCGATTTTACGGCATTCAGTCTTGCGCGTATATGTCCAACTTCTGGAATACTGGGTTTGGGATCCAGTGACGTACTAGTCTAACTTCAATCAATCGCTTGAGCATCTTCCATTTTCTTCGGTGGCTATATTTCTCACACGTGATACAGTTTCCTTCCACTGATCACAACTTCTCACTATGATTACTTGAATTTTCTCCCGAATTTAGTCACTAGTGAAAAGGGATTATATGGAAACTGATTGGTTATTATTAAACAAAATACAAATAAAGTTGATTAAGTCTTCGTGATGTTAAATAAGAGAATTTATATGCAAGACTGCAACTGATTCATATGTTCGCAACTACAAACATCACTTATTAGAATATGAAATATGGGTAATCGAAGCATTCACAAGATTCTCTTTTAGAATTTGTGTTCTGTGATATTATTGGTTGCTAATTTTATAAAATCCAATTCCTTTACTAAATTTTATAAGTGGTACAAATTACTATTTACTTTAAAAGATACCTTTAGTAGACTGATCTAGAATCCTCATTTTCGATGACAAATTTTTTATGAAAATGGAAAAAGGACACTTATAATTTTATGCGGTCTTTTAATCCAAATCTTTTCATGGTTTATATCATAAAATAAATTTATCTAAACGACTAGGGAAAACCAGGAAGCAGTAGATATCCCGCTCGTTCCAGTATGAGACTTCTCATAAGTACACATCCATGACTTCATCGAGGGTCGAACCCAGAGGCTTTAGATCAATGCCTAAATTTTCGACTGCCTAGCTGATAACCAACGTTAGAGGGAGCAAGGACAAAGATTAGTGCAAAATAATATGAATTCATTTTATTTCGTTAGGTTCTCACCAGCTGTTTACAATCTATAATATTTTAAAATCAAAGTTATTACAGATATTGGCATACTTATACGTACGAGGGTGATTATGGATAAATATGTATATCATGATGTAGCGAAGATTCCGATAGAGTCAATAAGGTCATAAAAAGTTTTGTTTCGGGTATAAATAAAGTTTGGCAGGAAAGGTTCTAGTACATAAAGTTAGTGATTATTTCACTGTTTCATTGGAATCACTATTTATTCATGAAATCGTCGAAAATGCGCTTCTGCACTGGATCGTTTCCAATTTGTGCCTCTATCACTCGTTTCAAGTCATTCCTTTTTTATTACTTGATGACTGCTATTCATCGCAAAAAATTTATAGATTCCAATGTTTTCATACTTCTGATGACGGTAAATTTCTAAAAAATTTAATCATTTCCTTTCTTAAATCTACGATTATGTTAGCGTGTGATACTTTGTCGCGTAAGTCTCCCATCAATCGAGGAGTTTTCTAACAATCCATGGGAAGCTGTTCGGAAAACAACAATTAAGGTAAATAGCAATTTTTTTCGTGACAAACTAACTAGTTATTGATTTTTTGGGGACGGATTGAAATTAACTATGAAATTATTTTTCAAAGTGAGAAAGCACTGGACAGGTGTTTCGTTCTAGTTTGTGAATTCCCAACAGTATATAAGAATAACTCTTCCATAGCTCGAACTCAAGACGTTTTATAGCCTACTGTGAGAACCTTATCTTTAATCCATTAAGTTTTCTAAGTATTTCCATACTTAAAAGACTGTTTTTACGAAGAAAAAAGATCATTCGGATAACCAGTAAAAAGCTAGAATTAATCAGGTTTTTAAAACTGAACAACATTTAGTGAGTCTATGTGACAATGCACATTTTCAAACTTGAACAGACCGTGACTTTTAAGATCATCTAAAGCGGGAACTATAATACATGTTTGATTATACCAATGATCAGTATAGATTTTAAGTTTTCTGAGGACTAAAAGTCTTTTCAGAACTATAAATTGATATTATTGTTAAAAAGGGAAGTTATTCATATGATATCTGTTAAAACAAATATCTAAAGTGTGAATACCATATAATGAGACCTGGTCTCTTCTCATGATTTGTATTTTTATTAGGGTATAGGGAGGTTTGTGAAAGTTGCATAGTCTTCATAATTTCAAACTACAGAATCAGGAATCTTCTGCTTGGATGAAATAACTATTCAGTGCCTCCTGGTCCATAGTGCTTTTCTAGTTATAATCAGTCGGTAATGTAAAAGCATATTTTATGCTTGATCATTATGCTACTTAATATTCAAAAGTAGTGTATAATTTTATATTTCTCTCAATATATGTAACTTTACGTACTATTGATTAAATTTTTATTTATTTTAGGAAACTCTCATTGATTATTGGAAACCAAAAGCCAAATAATAAAGTTTGAGAACCAGCTTAGGTTTTAAGGTACAATGTGCCTTAAATATATTTTCAGCGAAATCGTATTTCCCAATAGCGGTGATGTACATATATTTCAAATTTACTGGTTTTCTATGCAATAAGATACTGTATTTTACTCCCTTCGAATACGTCTTTTTACTTATTGTTGCTATACCGTCAGGTTTCCAAATGTTCACTCATTAAGGTGCCTAGATCATCCAGTACTTTCGTATATGTGTTATGATGTTGTTCAGATACATACGTTGTAGAGATTATTGATTTTTACCGAGATTACCAGCCGACCTATGAAAACCATTAGAAACCTGAAAGCACTGGATGAACATTTCGCTCTAATATGGGATTGCTTAGCAGTAGGGATGTACGAATTGTAATCTGGAGTCGAATCAAAACCTTCGGTCTCGCACGCGAACGCTTAACCTTTAGACTACTGAGCTTCGATGTAAATGATGTGCAAGTCATTACGCATGAAGTATATCAAATCATACTTGAATTTAGACAATAATGTATAGTCGTCGTACCCATCTGAAAACATTGAGGCCACTACTAAGAGTATTAGTCATTTCGAAGGATACTGGAGCCTTTGTGAACTAATTAATGCAAATTGCTGGAGTATTTCATTGAAATTATGAACCAATCTGAGTTATACAACCATTGGAAACCTGGAAGTACTGGATGGCCGTTTTGTCCAAGTATGAGAATCGTCAACAGTGTGTTGAATTGTTAATCAAATTACTGTGATTAATCAGTTCTAGGGTAAGCAGCTATTTAATATGTATGTGTTAACTACATTTACCAATTCAATATTTCAAGAGGCTAATATTGAAACTAAAACAAATGAATAGTGTAATGTGCACATTGTTGCACCCCTAGTATCCTAAACCGTTCAAATAAAGTGCATGAATGAATAGATTTTGTTCAACCTCCACCTTGAATACTTACAGATCACTTTCGCCTGAACTGCTTCTAACCAAAAGCTTATGTATTATATGAAAGTAAGCTGTGATTGAGCAAGGACAGATATATCTGGCTACAGTGAACACATTTGTTTATAAAACGTTTATTTCAATAACTTGTTTTGTTGATTGCATTGAGCTATTTTTCAATAAACTGTTGTTCAAGCCTATATCTGGTTCTTGATCATTGATTGGTTAATTGATTCGAGTGTATCATTTGACCAGATATTATGTTCTAGTGGGCAATCTAGTTTTTAGCCATACTGATTTGATTATCCATTATCAAATGTTGTGTAGAATTGTCAATGATACCCACTTTTTATTGTCTTTGCACAGCTGTTGGTTCTAATAAATATAGGTTCATATAAACTTATCACTTAAATAAACTACCCAATTCATTCAATACATATTCCTCTTCATTTTCAATTCTAGTTATCTTTGATGAATACCTTTTATCTTTACAAACCAAATTCTCAAGGTTTAATTTGCTTATCGTTCCTACTACATTATTTCGATTTGTTTTGTTGTTTTCATCACATCGCGTTATTCTGATATACAACTTAGGTCAACTAACATTTTTCTCAAACTCTAGATTGATAAATTCACATGGTATTGTTTTACTTGTATCTTCCCATTGATGTTTAAGACTGCAATTGATCAGTCTGTTATTGGCATATGTGCATACTGTGTGTATGCCTCGATATTGTCTTAATTCACAAGCTTTCATAAAGCAAAGGTGGATAGTGGCTAGCAGTGGGATCCAGGACGCGCGTCTCGTCCTATTTGGGACTCGTCAGCCGGATGTACCTGCATCTCAGAGCTGATGTTCACCCTGGGACTCGAACCCAGTACTATTCATTTCAAACACCATCGCATTATCCATTCAGCTACTGAGTCCTGATTAATAATATCTATCTTAAATCAAAACGGATAAATTTTTGATTTGTTGTATATTTAAGTCCTGAGTTATCGGTATGTATTATTTCATTTTATTTATAGATAATGCTAAACCTATTTAATATCAGCGGTAATGTAAAGAATCCCAAAACAAATAAAAAATAGCACGGGGGGGGGTAATCAAAAATAGTTTACACAAAAAAAACTAAAAAAGAAGTTAAATGAACACTTTGGAATTAATTTTCTTGAGACAGAAAAAAATCACATAAGTAACAAAGCACAATTTACAATAAGATGCTTCAAACATTTGTTAGAGAGAGAAAAAAGGGAAGGGGGGGGGATATAATTTGCAGGGGAAGATTGTATTAGAAAAAAGTGATTTTGAATAGAATATATTCTACAAAAAAGGCTTGTTTTTTTTCTTTTGTTACTACTATACTGTTTGGTGTGGTTAAATGAGAAAGCAAATAAGACCTTGACTAGGTATATCGAGAGACATATTCAACAATGGAATTTCTTGTGGTTCGAGCACAGTTTTAGAGAAGAAAAAATACTCAAAATAAATGCAATACTGTGATGATAGGTTGTTGTTGTTGTTTTCTTTCTTTGTTTACCTTTTTCATTATTACTTTCGATTCATTGGTTTAGCTTTCTGGAAACAATTGTGAAAGATTGATATGTAATATAAGGAAGAAAGAATATATGTAACATTCAAATAGAAGGTAAAAATCTGATGATGTGTGCTGAACGATACATTATTCAATATTAGAAATTGAGATATGGAGCCTTATTTGACAATTTCAGCTAGACACATTCATCTGTATTTATAATTAATCATGTTAATAACCATTACGATCGATGGACTTATTAATCATCTGAGCTATTGGTTGGTTAACAGTTTCTTGTACACAAACAAAAAGTGTAATAATGTTGAATTGGGGAAGAAACAATTAGGTACATACATTTTAGATTAAGATATGCAGTAGCAGTTTCATTCGAACGTTACCATAAGATTATTGTAAACGCTTAATGGTATAATTGTTCCTACCAGTTGAGTCAGTGGCAAATTAGTCAGTCGTTAGTGAAGAGACTATCAGTTTACTATAACACAAAATGAGTCATAAATCTATGTTTAATTCAGCTGGAATTTTCTATTTCCAACTAGCACCAGTTTTGCTTATTTTTCAGATAACCGTTCAAATAATTATCGCTTACTAGTGAGTGACCGATCTCGACCGATAAATTAATTTTAAGATGTCATTTAATAAAGAGAAAGATACTTAAAACGGGTGATTTTTGTAGCTCTAGTCGATTCTTATGGTGTTGTTGTGTTCTGTGAGCTTGATGGTTTAATTAGAGGACTTTTATCATCCTTCTAGACAACATTATCAGTGCGTACTTCACGAAGATCCACAATTAAGCCATTTAGCTCAAAAACGCTAGAATATAAATTATTTGTCTTTACGAAATGTAATAACACTTGGGAGTCGCTTTGTTACATAATACAGACATAATAAGCTGTAAATAAAGCAGATCTCAGTTTACATATATTTTTCTTAGAAAGATAACCGCATATATACCTTAAATCCGCGTACATTATTGGATTAGTTTGCCAAATACCACTTACAAGTCATTTCTGACTCGCATAGCTGATTGGACAAGTATATAGGTAGTGTGTCTACTTGAGTCCATATTACTTTTGGAGCCATGATTTTTACTGTGCTTTTTATTTGGCATGTTGGGATGCGCCATATCAGCATGCTCATAGTCAGTCAAACACAACGTAGAAACTGGTACATTTCTACATCAGTCTAAGTTGCTACACTCTATTAGCACAGTGAGATAGAATTGTCAGAAGTCTGAGAGTAGTAGAAGTAGTGAGTGTTCGCAGTAATAGAAGAGATCGGACATCAAATGCACGATTCGAGAAAGTATAGACTAGCGGAGTTGGAAAAGTTTATGAGGAATTAGGAAGCTTCGTATCTAAGAGAAAACAAACATCAAATGCATCTTCACCACTGCGAACTGTTTTGAGTTATGTCACTCAAATCATTGTTTGCCGTAATCACTTGCATTCCAATCAGTCAGTCTGAACTTACCGATATTGCTCAGTTCAACAGTCTATGTATTCATGAGCCAATATATATTGGCTTGGTCGTTCCTAGCCTTTTCTCAACCTGCTCTTACATCGATCATCATCGCCCGATGAGTTATTCAGTCGATAAAATCTCACTACTTCATCCCTATATAGTATTCTGCGTCTAACTTTGGGAATGTTAACTCGATACAATTCATTGTAGATAAGTGTAAGTAACTTCAGATTCTTGAAATGAAATGTTCAGTGGAAACTACTGTGAAATACAACATTCATCCACTAGGTGAAGCGAAAATGCTGGGTACCACTGTTATGGAAGATTGAGAAATGGATGGATGATCTCAAACAATTTATTATTATCTCAGTGTACTACATAGTACTTCCGAATTTTTTACATGATTGAGCAGTTAGTAAGATATATAAGTAGAATATGTCGGTATATAATAGTGACTTCATTTGTCAGTTTCTTAAGTTAAAGACACCAGTGGTAGATTTTCTAAATACAAATTGTGCAATAATATTTAGTAGCCAGATTTTCTGTGATATGGATATCAACGTAACGTAACAAATGCTTACTATTAAATACTCAATTAACAGCTTATTTCACCTTTAGACAAAATAGTACACAAACTTACTCATCTGCCTAAGTACATAATAGATTATTTTTTTCTAAAAATGGTAATAATTGTGAGTATATTTTAGGTACGAGGGGAATGGCCAACGCCCAACTTAGGTGAGTCAGCATATGTGAAATTGAATGGTGGATCAATTTATTTGGATAAATCGCAACCGATAGTTGTTTTGCTAATGTTTTTTGAAATATAGGAAATATTTATGAACTAGTAAGACCATAAAACAGTATTGACCTAGAGCTAACGTCAAGGTTATCAATTATAACGAAAGTGGTTGTGTTTATCAGTCATGCGCTGGATAACTTGACTTCAATGATGCTAATGTATGTGAATCATCTGAATGGTGAAAGTGTTTGAGATTATTTATGCCGTCAAGAATTGCTGAGTTCATTGCTCGTTTGTCAGTCGGATACAATTTTAACGATCATTATTTTAAATGTGAGACAATATACTGTCATTTCATTGAATGATGTATTTGACTCATTGAAGTCTATGTTTTCATACGATAAAAATCATGAAATGACCTTGTCCACTATGGAAAAACACGCCTCATTGAATCTAAGCATTATATACATGTTCCAACTAGATCTTTGAGAAAAAACAGTGGATGAACATACAGAGTCATTGAATATTGACACCGCTTAAAAATCTATCTTGACATTTGTATGACACAAGTGTTCGTTTAAGTTAGAAAATATTGGCAGTTGCACTCTTGGTGTAATTATCACCCATTATCATTAGTATTATTGTCTTAAATCAGTTGATTAATAAGAATAGCGAAGCCTGCAGTAACTATTTCATTCATTGGTATAAAGAACTTCGAATAAGAAGTTATAAAAGAAATGTGGAATATATAAAATTTTATAAAACAGTAATATTGTTGAACTCACTTGAACAAATCTATTTGGTTGACTTTCAATTTTCTGGAAGAAAATAAAGTATATCTCAAATAAATTTAATATATGAAAACAAGCAGCCACAGTAAGTCCTGAATCTCTTGGATCCAATCCTGATCGCTCAATGATGAGCATCAATCCGTGTAGTAAAATATACATTTCCACAAATCTTTATACTAATTTTAAATGAGTTAGTCTTACCAATGTTTAGTAAACATATTAATAGTTACTATGTTAGAAAAAAAAATTAAAAATGCACCACATGAAAATGAAGGCAAGCTAGCTTAACTCTATGCATACTACTTAGTTTCAAATGAATTATAAGAGAGAAAAAAAATACACTATAGTCAACATATATGATCATACACATGACCGGTTCTATTCATTTACATAGGCATTAACCAAATACATTTCTATTGATCAAGGCCAATGAATTATATATGTATTATGATTTGTTTCACTTCATTTTTAATTCATAGAAACTATGTGTAAAAACAGAAATGAGAAATCGTATTTTATTTATGTAATGAAATTTTCACTGTACCATAAACGAAGATTATTAAAGTATAAATTATGATGAATAACGTAATGAATTATCATGTTCTATGTAGTACTCAATGAATCTAAATATTCGCCAAACTACAGTTGAAACGAAAGTGTACTGGATTTGTAACCCTATTTGATCTTAAATTTGAAACGGATGCTCCCCTAAGTCGGTATGAACAGTTGGATTGTTGTCAATAACTTTATGATGTTCTCTAGTGCATCGGTCTTTTTCGTAGTTGCTGAGTTAGGCTGACTGAGGAATTTATAGCTCAGGCAGTATTGTATTCTATGAGTTAAACAATTTTTAGTTGCGAAGTATTCATTCCAACATTAACTAAGGCTTACTAATAGTATAGAGATTGTCAAAACTTATGATCCTCATCAAGAATTGAACTAAATAATATGAACTCTGTAAGCCAGGAAGTAATGAATGGTTATTTCGATTTAGTCTAATGCATATTCGTGAACTCACCGGCAGTCAAAGTCAGATGATCGTACGATATCGTCAATTGATTGAAATTAGATGCACAAGCCACTGGTAAGGTCTATTCAATAACACATAGTAAAGCTTAGTTCAGTGAGGCAGTAAGTAATATGTTAGACGTAGAGCGGTTGTTAAGTGGTTAGAAAGATTTAGTGTTCGACGATTAAATTGTACCATTTGGACACTGCACCTACCTTGGATTATTTAAGTGGTCAGTATCACTAAGTGTTATACAAAAAGTTGATCTTATAGCCAGTTTCTGAATCTACACTTTATTAGTAAATTTATGCGAAACGTTCGGAACAAAAGGAATAATTTTATAGAATATCTAAAGTCATGTCCAGTATTACTCGTTTTTATCAGTATAGGGTTGTGGAGATTACTAAGTTTTTGATTGAGATCAAGAACCAATTTATATTACAGCTAATCCGTGTCGGATAGAGACAAGTGCCTACCTCAGTACAATTGAAGATGGTCGCGCAATTTCGTGGATTAGTTGAGGTTAGATATTAACACCGTTGGATGCCGGCTCAGTGGTGTCGAGGTTAAGCGTTCGCGCTCGAGACTGAAGGCTTGGGTTCGAGTCACACGAGCGGAGTCGTGGATGCGCACTGCTGAGAAGTCGCACAGTAGGACGAAACGGCCGTCCAGTGCTTCCAGGTTTTCAATGATGGTCTAACATCAATAGGTTCACGATCTCAATCAAATTCCTTGTTTTTATTGAATTACATATAATTCACAAATTTTAGACTACACTACTTATTAAACAACTGGACTATAAGTAATTAGGCTATTTGATTTAACAGATAAAACCTTATACTGTAAATCATAGTAAGACAAATAAAATTTTAATATCAAGTGACTCATATCAACAGGGAAATTTGCTAGAGTTCGTAAATGGAGAAATTTTAACCCTGAAGATAGAAACTAAACTATAGTCTACATAATTCTCAAGTATTTATGACTTTTTTACATCATCTTATAAAACCATTCAAATTAATCAATATTCTCAGAATGAATTCCGAAGATTATCAAACTTTTAGTTGTAATCATTACTAATTGATAAGTTCTTCTGGTATCGATTTATTCTAATATATAATCTGTTGAAACTTCACTGGCTTTTGTTAAACCATGATGAATAGTTGAGTGGTAAAGGCTTTGATAAGTACCAACTAGCTATGAAACTACTCCTAAGGTTATCTATCGATTACTTCTGACTATCAAACATCACATCGATACAAAGATGGATAGTGGCTAACAGCATTTCGTCACCAGTAGCTACTATCCATCTTTGTTTATAATGCTTGTGAATTAAGGCCAATAACAGACTGATCAAGTACAGTCTTAAACATCAATGGGAAGATTTAAGTAAACAACAATACCAAGTGAATCATATAAATACTTTCTAACAATGAATATTGTACCTACACACACTATAAAACTAATATTAACACACAAGTTGTAAAATAAACTCTAAAACCATTTTTTTTGTTTACTAACTTCAATTTAACCTAACCCAAATTGAAATTAAACACAATAAAGATAACAAACTGTTATACAAAGGGGAAAAACTGAAAAGATTACAAAACTAGTTTACTATTTTAAACAAACAAATTGATCATCATTAGCGAATAGAAACAATTAAACTAGTCATATCTTCAAATAAATTAATATCCACCCCCCTCAATGGAGAATAAATAATTTTCTGTTTTTTTTTTAGTAATTTTCAATTTTCATTCCTTTTTTCGTTTGTTTGTTTTGTTTTACTGAAAAATTTATGAACCTAAAGATAAATGATTCGTTTAGCTGACTGGTTTCAAAGAACATACATGGTAATATTGATTATTATGTTTAGAAAAACAAACAAACGAACGAAAAGTTACTTTTGTCAAAATAAATCATTTTAATATTTGAGATCATGAGTCACTTGAAGCTAGATGATCACCATGGAAAACCTGGAAGCATTGAACGACTGTTTCGTCCCATTGTGGGACTTCTCAGCAGTGAGTATTCACGATCCTGCCCCGTGAGATTACAACCCAGGATCTATCAGTTCCGACATAGGAAATAATAATAGTGTAGTGTTGGTTACTATGTTAAGCCTATATAACTTATTCTAGCTTCTGAATAGGCCAATTTACCCATTCTTCTTGAGTCACGTTTTGACCTTGTTAATTATTCATTTATCAATCTTGACTGTTCTTATAGGGGAGTTTGTGTGTGTACACTTCTTACCCCATTCATCATATGTCTGTAGCTTATTTTTGTGTGACTATAAATATTGAGTTACACTTGATTAAATGGAGTTAGCTCATATGCTTTCTCCACTGCGCACCATCTCGCTTCGCTCTCTTTACTTCTCTTCATTCCTCTGATTGTCTGTCCAGATCAATGAGTGTACAAAATATACGTATTCAAACATCCATTCTCATATTTGAGTTATTTTATTTCGTTCTTCACCAACGCGATTTAAGTCGATGATTATATACAAGGCTTGGTGATACGTATATTTCCAATAACAATCATCCCTACAATACAATTGGGGTCAGATAAGGGGTCACTAAAATAGTATTAAGTCTAGTAACAAAAATTAATCTTCATTTAGTTTTCATGCAAATCAATTCTATCATTTGAATCAAACGTTTATTCATTGTGTTCAAGGAAGTAAGTTACAAGTACACAATCCATTCTGAGTAACTTTGGCTTTGATAATCAGTTGGTATCACTAACCTCTTTATAAAATAAACTGTACTTCAAACATGAGTACATGAAATTTTGAATATTTATCGAGTTACAATAGTAGTATTAAAACTTATTCCTATTTATAATGTTACCGGATATATAACTATGTGAACTCATCAGATCCCAGCTAAGGTAAATGTGATGGATGGTGGCTAACAGTGGAATTCAGGACATGTGTTTCATCCTATTTGGGACTCAATAAGAAGATTCAAACAACCAATATAAAAATGAATTAAGATGAATGTGATTACAAGTTCTTAAATATTAGAATAATTGGTGGGTAGAGGATATAAAATGCGTTCAATTTTTAGTTAATTTTCCTCACAAAGTGGTACATTCTGGAGAACAATTAAAGCACGAGGAGTTGTGATAAATCGGGTTCAATCACATTAGAAGTTAAACACATATCATTACTCTCGTTAATACAAATCTACTGACGTAATATGGATGATTATATGGAATACTGGTTTTTGATCTACTGATTTAATTCTATCGTGCTCATGGCGAGAACACAAGGTCGCGTGTAGATTCGTGGGTGCATAAAAGCAGGGAGTTTCAAAATTTATAGTGAATCAGCTATTAAGTTACCTTTTGTTTTCAATCGTTTTAAGGTAGTCATAACCCCGTGACAATTACTAACTTCGAATTGTTACTATCTTAAGTTAGTGTTTTGAGTGTAACTAACCAGCATAGCCAAATTGACACTTGGTTGGTAAGTAATTCGGTTAAAGAATTTAGTTGTTAAATAGCTCAGAAACAAACTGTTCGAATGTTGTTCTCACATCACTTTCTTTATTAGCTGTTATCATATATTCACCGACATTTATCAGTTAACTAAGTGTTCGACGTTTAGTATAGTTAGTTCTTGTACTTTCTCTATAAGGGATAGAAAGTTTCAGGTTGTTAAATTAGTACTTATTATTACATTCGCAAGGTAAACGTCAAACAAAGTTGAAAATAAACTTTTGTTAATTTCTATTTTTCTTTCAGACAAAACTGTAAGCCTTTGATAACGTTGTCAACCCTGAGGAACAGCATGCTAAAATGATAATCGTTTTCAGTTGAGTTATATTGAGAAAATCTGTCATCATGACCTTGATATCTGAAGATTCAAACTTTAAGCAATAAGAAAGTTTTTAATGGCACGTAAACCAAAATAATAATATCTAGCTGCTATGATCTATGTGACTAAAGCTTTTAAGCACCTCCTTCAAACGTTACACAATAAATAGTGTTCTCCAGTGACTTTAACATGTATTTTTTGAATATGCTTCACGACCTAAAGAGTTCAACTAGCTTCAAGGTAAATAGCATGATTTTACTTAGAAACTGGTTGTCGAAATGCACGAATTAATAACTTCCAAAGGTATGAGTTAGGCAACAAATACAAGGTAGAGAAGAATCACCATAAAAATTGAATTCAAATTTGCCTCCTACACTATTGATTTGAACATTGTAAAATAATGAGTATCTTGACAAAAGTATGTCACTAGTTTTTAACAGAACAGATCATCAGTATCTATGAAAATCAAACTTACAGTGTTGGGAAATGATGATGAAAATTTAAATAAATTTTCAGATGGGATAAGCTTCTTCATAAACTGATCTGTTTTCATTTTTTGCTTAGTTCTTTTCATTGGACGAGCAGTTTGAATAATCTTTTAACAGAACATACAAAAAGGAATAACGAAGACATTTTGTTTGTAAAAATTAACAAACTGTTATTGATACAAATAATGATGAATGCGTAAATAACGCCTAAATAGTTAACAGATATATATAACAAGGAGAGATTTTCGAATGCGAGAGTTTGGTAATATAGTTATGACGATTCATAAAGACAATTTTTTAAATTCACTCTTTATCCTCAAGGATCAGGCGAATGTTCTAATGACACAACAGATGACAAATTATTTCATCTTCGATAGAAATGGTTATCCACTTAGATTCGTCGATAAGAACTCAACAACTAGACTACATCCCGAAAAAGCACCAACGGTGCAAAAGAAAACTCTTTTTATGAATATGGAATTTAAGGAAGATATGGCTGCCGAACTCCTGGATAAACGGGTTGCAAAATCCCTGACTGAAACTTTCTACTCAGCTAAACTCAGTATTGTCTTCTCAAGCCGGCGCACCATTCACGGATGTGTTAAGGATAAACTTCCGCTTTGGGTTACATAGATGTATATCTGTCAGTTTACTTGTATCTACGGGGCAGGATACATTGGCCTCACAAGATTATCACTTCCTAAATGCATCTCATAACATTACCCAACTTGGCTTTAAAAGGCGAATGCAAGATAGCCACCAGTTCAATACAGGAGCATCTTGTCTACTTTGGGCATTTTACTCTGAAGGAGTCTTACTTTAAAGTGATCTACATAATCAAAAGAGCTAGAACGAAGGGAGGTCGAATAAGAAAACTTATGCACTACTGAGACGTTTGTGACCCAACAATTTAAGTCCGAACTCTGAGTACAAAAATGATACGTCCAATCTATAATCGTTCTTTTGCCCTAATTCTCTCCTTTAGTATGTTTTGTAATTTCAAACCGTAATCAGTTATTATTATAACCTTTTTCTTCATATATGTCAAGCAGACAATTATCTTTCATAATTCTGACCCGTAAATTATTTTCATCCTTCTATTCTTCTCTAACACCTGATTATCACGTAACCTCTTTTGACATTTGGAGTCTAGAATCAATCTATGATGCCATTGTTTCTATCCTTCTATAGACATATATTTACCACACAACTATAGATACGAATGTACAACTCCAGTAAATGATTTCGTTGAAAAGAAAATTTTCTTCACTGAATTCTCTTTATTTTTATTTGATGACACAATGGACTATTTTAATTGTATCACTGTACAGTATTTGGATCTTAACTCTGTCTGCTTATATGTTAATCCAAATTGAATTTGAGTGTGCTCGATTGATAATCAGTTCCATAACAGAATAACAACATGATACTAAGCTAAATATTATCACTATATAAAATGACATATTAAACTTACGGAATTTTCTGTCCATATTGAAGTATCTGGATTACTAGATGAAGGTTGTTGGAGGTTCGATGATTTATTTGAATGAATCGATTTTAAATGTGAATGAGAATCAGAATTTGTAATACATTGTGGTTGTTTTCGTTCACTTGTAGATTCTTTCAAAAAAGGCGCAGAGAATTTATGAAATGTAGACAATAAATTAGATTGAATTAATTTTGTTTTGCAATCAATAGAAGAACAATAGTCATTTTCTACAAAATTATTCTCTTTTGAATACATTATTGAATTGAACTGGTGGTTCATGTTTATAGTTTGTGGATTATATAACAGATTCAATGGAGGTTGTTCGTAGGATGAAAGCTAAGCAAATAAAAAAACAGATTATATATATATATATATATATATATATATATATAAACTCCGCCTGGAGCCCCTCTGTCAGTCAGTCAGTTACAACGTAGGACAAGGCACATATATGCATCGGTCCAAGTTGCCGTACCTCATTAACACAACAAGATGGACACCGGATTCATAAAAGTAGTTAATTCAGAGGTGGTAATGTATAAAAGAAAGATTGTATATATGAACATAGTACAGGAAGAAAGAATTAGTTCGTAGAAAGAAAGATATGAAGTGATTTTAATCTCTTAGTTTAAGGAAAGACAGAGAGTGTATACACCGACTCCATTGTGATTGATTCTGAGCCATGTCACCAAGAGTCTCTAACCATTGGTTACGATAGTCGCGCGGACCCCAACCAAGTAGTCTGCATCTCCCAACATGGCTAAGACTAGAAGTTAGTGATTTCAAGTACTGATGCCATGTTTTGGTTTGGCTGCCCTTAACTTTTTTCCAGCCATCTCCAACACCGGTTAGCATTGCACGTCGTGGTAATCGGTGTTCAGGCCCCTCTATGGCTACTGCCGGTCCCAAGCCGGGATAAAGGAGGAGAGTTGGGCATGGGGTTAGCGACCCCATCCCGTAGAAAACTAACTCGCTAAAAAACCGCTAACCAGAATATATATAAATCAATCGTCAAGATCATTAGCAGATGAGTGTCTATTGTACGAAACTATAATAACCAATGATTACTAAGAGTTGGAAGTTTATAATGCCGGCTGACCCAGTGTTTCAACTGATCAAGTATCCACCATGAGACCTGAAGCTCCTGAGTTAGATCTTCGTCAGGGTTGTACGGGTACATTACTAAGGAGTCCCGTGCTAGAACGAAAGATCTGCCGAGTACCCGCAGAGTTTTAATACTATCCTAACTTGGATCATTCTGTACTAAGTACAACCTATGGATTATAGAAAGTGATAGTGATAAAGGTATACTCCACCCTAAATATCCATCCAGAACACAGAGAAATACAAACTTGAAATAATGAAAATTAAGTTATAAAACATGTATTGATTCTTATAATGCTATTTATGTTAATATATTAATACTCTATTTTGTTGCTCTATTTAGAAGAACATTTTAAGCTTATATCGGCACAATAGTTGTGTATCCAGTCAGACGTATTTAATGAGTCTAACAAAACTCCTACTCAATATTTGACTACAGGTTAGTTTAATTTAGAGGAATTTGCCTAACTTCATTATTCATAGAAGTTATTACCATCAATAATCACCCTAATCCAAAAGTTTATGAAATTCAATATTTTTTATCGAGGGAGATAAATGGATATCTGTCAAGGCATGTATTCCGATTAAGAAAATATGTGCATTCCTGATGCTTAACCGAGTAAAATATATAAATTGAGAAGATGAACGGAAATTGTGTTGGAAACAGTAGTGATAAAATGTTTAATGAGAATACTTACTATTCAGATATGTCTTTTTTTCAAATAGTTAGACTGAATCAAGGACTATGTGTCTTTACCCTAGATCAAGAATATGCTTTACCGTGTTGTACATACATTCATATAAGGTTTTCAAGTCCGAATAATTCTCACCAGAAAGATCAAATAATTTTAAGTTGTTTTTTTAATGGTTGAGATCATGAGTCAATTAAAGCTAGACCACCATAGAAAACCTGGAAGCACTAAAAGGCCGTTTCGTCTTTAAATCGCATCATCTGAAGTCACAGTGAGATACATTAACATTTAGTCATTTGAGCGGTGGATGATATAGCCTCGAACAGTACAAGGAGCAACAGTTACTCCGTGATTGCTGATGAGATTAAACTGTCACAAAACCCAAATTCAGATATTCTCAATGATCTCCTTTCGACCATCCTATGCAAAAAGGGAACCGCAAAGTCAAGTCACCTAGGCCAGTTATCATGCGACAGTTTGATCAACAGGATTTGATTAACAGTAAGCACTCGATGGTGTAATTCCGTTGCTACGCGTTTAAGATGGTTTCTTATCTATAACTTTAATTCATGTTGACATATCGTAGGAACAAATTTTTTACATATTTATAAATATGAAATTTTAATACTGATCTTACTGATACTGTATCCGCTGAACGTGGATCATAACTACTCAATTTGCCACAATTATCAGACAATATAGAATTTTGGTCTTGTGCCGTTATCATTGGTAATGTTTCTATCTGAGCACCCGACTTGTGAAATAATGTTGGTTTACAAAGTATTTTATTATTCAATTCATTGGACAACTGGTCACCAGTAATCTGACTGGATTGGATTAATGTACGAGAGCGCAATGAATGCGGATAATCGGTAGACATAGTAGTGATATTATGACATGATGATTGAGGATTTGAAGATGAAGAGATTTTTGGAACATGCATATCATGCATATGATAACGACATTGCAAATCATTCAATGTTGGCCAATTCCATGCTGAATTAATTAATAGCCCACATGGAGATCTATTATGTTATAAATAGATAGTTCAGTTTATAATGTTACAAACTAAAAAATATGTACTTAAAACATTCAATCATCCCAACATAATGATTATTTAGTTAATTTTGTAAGTCAACAATAAAATAAGATGATAATGTATTTCAGCCACTAAATAGACTCTTTTTTTACTAATAACCTGAGAAACGATATTGTTCTGAGCATCTAAATGGAAAAATTCAATAAAATACTTTTATACGTTCAGTATTATATTTTGTAGTCTTTTTTAGTAAACGTTCAGTATAAACAAGATTTGATCTTATTCATTCACTGTTATTCGACTGTTTTATAAATAACACAACCATTTTGTTCTTTAAAGTCAAGCGTATTAACAATACATAGTTTTAAGATTTCTAAAGAGAGAAAATATAACTATATTAAATGACTGCTGAGTATCTTCTTCATTTTTGTCAGTTAGGAGGTATACCATAACTAATAGAAAAGCTGATTACATGTGACTTTTTCTTAGGGTAGTTAAGCCGTGACTAGCAGTGGAATTTATAACATACACCTCTTCCCATTTAGCATTCGTCAACCGAATGCAAACAGGTTCATTGCGATGAAATGATAAATTCCAGATAACTCTCATAAGATGCATATATGCCAAGACGTAGTGATCGAAATTTAGTCTTGAATATCACTAACAGTTTACTTCAAAGCCTTTCCAGTGACAGTAGAAATATATATGAGTTTAATATGGATACACATTGACTATACGGATAGCATGATACACAGAATATATCACGTAAAGATCACAAGGTAGGAATTATTGATAAAGATATGAAAAACTGATATCACACAATAATTTAGTATCCCTTTACTAAATATTGTACCTAAAGTCCCTACTATGTAATCGAGAGTTTCTTGTCAAAATTTGATAAAAATAAGTGAATCCAACTAAGTACTATTTAATCAATGTTTAATCTCTCTCATTAACATCGCCATTATATTATTTCAATTCTCTTGTTATTAATCTTGCCAACTTCCCTTCCTCGTTCTGATATATTAAGGCAACTGGGTTTAACGTTTACTTGCGTCAGATTATACGCTATTTATGGCGGACTGACTGAGAGATTGAAGATTTGGTAAACAAGGTTTTGGATTGTTAAGTAAGTGAATATAATACTAACTTACCAATAATACTCAATAATATGATGTAAGTGAGTGACAGCTGATAATAAGACCAGTTTACTGACGTAACTAATCAGTTGCATTGTTATTACAACACAAGACAACTGGCCAATAGAATGGGCTCTTTATATCACAGAATAATTTGTTTTCATTCCGTCTTAATGTAAAATCAAACGTGATCAGGTGTTTTAAATGATTGGACAATATTAGTTTTGAAGCTCCAACACCGTTCAACAAGCTAAAGTTTTGAACGTTGTATCAGTCACTGAACAAGTACAAATTCGTACACATGGCTTTAAGTTGTACACTTTGTGTAAAGAGTAGTAATGCTAGTCAGTTAACAAAATCCGAAGCACGTGTAGTGAAATCCAAAATTGAAATTCAGTGATTGAAATTGAAGTGGCTTATACCAACATAGTACTTCTCAAAGTTTACAGACAATAAATAATTGACATGATAAAAAATAAATTGTTTCAACGTTTCAAATCTTACTTTTTAGGGTAAACAAACCATCCTAAAATTATAACTGTAAGGCAGCTTGGTAATAGGGATATTGCAGCAATACCATATGACCAAGACAATGAGTTCTGATCAAGATCTTCTAACCAAGGATGTTTTGCAGCCTTTTCAATTTTCTGTTCAGTGTCTACTCCTACACCCATTGTGATCAAACTAACTAAAGTTGAAAAACCTGAAAAGAAATGGACAAACATTGTAGGATATAATATATCAAGCAGTAACTTAGTGAATTGAAGTACAACCATTATGAAATTGATCGGCTGTTACATGAAGTCATATTATGAGCAGGAGTTATTGTATGACCCAGTTAATTAGTTATATCTTTTAGTTTTACATGCTTAATTGTATCATATGTTGTGTATTCATATCGTAAGTTATTGAAAAATGTATGTTAAATGATACTCAGTTCTATTGTATGGGGTTGAAACTTGAAGAACTACTACAATCATCATCAAGAATGTACAGGTAATTATAAACCATTGTCAACTCATGATACTCAATGTTCATTGACCGGATACTATTAGCAACAACCTACTGTGGGATAGAACAAATAAACTTCGAGCTGAAAAAAAAAATTAGGAAAAGGTGCAGGAGGTAGATAGGGCTGTAGTGGTAAATAAATCCTCAAAATAAATAACTCTGTAAGTATTGACATTGATGCTGACCTCACTAGTTGTACTAGAAACACCCTAGTTGAATGCTCTCGGTTGCGTATCTGCACTAGATCACGAGTATGCCACGCTACACATCCTCTTGAACTACTGGCCAGCTTAGACCAAACGCTTTTCGGCATACTGATAGCTTTCTAAATATATCTTCTAACCCTTCCATTTCTGACTTCTGATTTGACTGGGTTGATTTACCTCTATCATAAAGGTGTTACATGTAAAGACGTTCTCAAACTCCGAATGCCTATGGGATTCTTTAGGACATACATTGCGAAAATCATCAGACTGCATCAAAAGACAAGCCACAATTCGGAGTATTGAAAGCGAAAGGAAAGGAAGGAAACAAGAACACAATACGCCGGGAATTGCAAGCGGATATCAAAAGAATGAATAGCAACTGGAAACAGTTAGAAAAGAGAGCCTGGTCCGTGGCCTATGCTTTTCCACATGGGGTGACAGAGGTAAATAAGCAATACTCAGTTTAATTAACACAAATCTGGTCGTAATTAAGCCGTGTTAAAAGTTGTATATTTCTACATTATGCTGACTTCGAGAGTCAAATAAATCTGTACCATACGTGTTTTGTTTTTGCTACGCGTTATTTTTGAAGTACTTGTACAGCACGATATTAAAACACTCACTGGAGATTATCTAGTACTATTTCTGGAGATGTGTTACTGTATTACTTTTCATTAATATACAGTAAAATGCTGACGCTAGTACAATATAGCGGTCAAATGAAATAGCAATCAAGTCATAGCGATTATTGAAAAATCAACAGTCATAGTTTTGGCACATAAAACTGAATCCATAATCCAATAGGGAACTAAACACGTATCAGGAATACTCAGAATTGACTTTCAAACAAATGAAAAAGTAATTCAAACTTACAGTTAACTGATAGAGTCACCATTATACACAAGACTGCACGTGACCCAAAAATGGAGACCAAGCCGAGAACTTGAGTCAAAATAACACATTCTGCCAATATATGGGTTGCAAAACTGCATGTAAAAAAAGCT
The DNA here is from genome assembly GCF_000699445.3 of Schistosoma haematobium. Classification (NCBI taxonomy): domain Eukaryota; kingdom Metazoa; phylum Platyhelminthes; class Trematoda; order Strigeidida; family Schistosomatidae; genus Schistosoma; species Schistosoma haematobium. Next base: position 8,056,752 of record NC_067202.1, on the reverse strand, counting down.
TGACAGGCAATAAACCAATCTTTAAAGTGGCAAATTTAATTATAAATCAGCCTCATACCTCTGAATATGATCGGCCACAGAGTCAAAATTTTCGTATCAAATAAATAGAAACATCCAAAATACATATAATTTCCAGTTTTCTTCGCCATATAGCCTTCAAAACACACCTCCCAGAGCCCCAGTCTTACAAAACGATTTTGAGACTGAGGATATCTGGCATACCAGTAAGGCATAACCATTGAGACAAAACTACATGTGAAACCGAATGTAGTAAATGTGAAACATGTCCAAAACAAAGGAACTTTGTGATGACCTTCCATCATGTTAAGAGTACTTCAACTCATCAACCCATATCTTAAAAACTGTGAATCATTTACCCACGTTTACTGGATCATAATAAATTTCAACAAAGTGACAGATTAAAACAATATTAAAAATTAGTATAAATTACAAGAGAACCCGGGGCATTTTACCAATATAATTAATTTTTATAACTCTTATACGTATAGGAGACCACAAATGTCTTCAGATAGGAAGAAATGAGAGTTTAAGTTATTATAAACGTAAAGGAATGATTTTAAATAGTTTAAAGAGAATGATTGCTTATCGGCCACTTCTTGTTGTCTCAGTATGGTTCTGGGTATATTGTGATCTTTAATACGGGGTATTCTGACCATGGGCTTCAATATTTTCAGTCTTTTCGAAAGTTGTTTGTGGGTTTTTCGATTTCGTATTCGGAGTGCGTTTGTCTCAGGGTAGTGGGGTTCGTAGAACCAAAATTCATGGCATTACCAGGTAGGAGATAGGTTAGCTACAATTTGAGAAACAATTTCAATTCGAGTGGACTAATATATTTTTGTTAGCAGAAGCGAATCAATAAATAAATAAATCATTCAAGCAAGTGTTCAGATGGAATTATCAATGCAACAAGTAAACGTATATGATAGTGAATGAGATAGGGAGAATGTGATAATGTGTAGTGGTGATACCGACATGCATCTGACACCTTGTCAAAACGGGAGATGGCAATCCATGCGTGATTACATCTTTATCAGGTCTCTTCTTGAAACTATCCACTCAGTGGGCTGGGTATTATTAAACTGGGGAGTCACCCGAAATGTGCAGAAATATCACCAAGAAGAACAAGGATGCCGATCAAGGTTTAACCTTTGTGTGAACTTTTTGAGAAGTTACCGGACGAATCACGGTGGTGATACTTTGGTGTGATGTTCCTGTTGAAGTCATTTGGAGTATTGAATATGTTGTGTCATTATCAAGTAACCTATCACTCCTCTTATGTCCTCATAATACCTCAGATGGCGGTAACCCCAGTGATATATACAAGTGGAAGGTATATAAATTATCGTCACACATCAAAGTATTGAATCGTTAAAGAGTTATAGGATGTACAGCATTTGATAATACTTCTTCCCTATCCTATTCGGATGAAATAACCTTTAAACTAACAAAACCAGAGGTCGAGAATGGTGGAATAAGAAAATTCACTTGAATTATCGGTTGATAAATTGCTGCGTAATAACTGAGCTGATAATCTTTGGTGGTGTGTTATACAGTTTACCTGGACGTAATTTGTCCGAAAGCCATCAGCTAGTGAATTACTGAGTGAATTTGCAATGGTTATTCTGGAATATTTATAGAACGATTTAATTGGAAGGACTGTTTTCAGCTACAGCTCACTTTCATGTTACTGTAACTATGCAGACCCGAAAACGCGATCAGCTAGAATTTTAAACTCGTGCTTGTTGTCGGTAAACACTTTTTCGATAATTTGCTACGTCTAGCGACTTTTAGTTGTATGTGCCCAAAGTAATAGATTGTGTAAAGATTAAAAACTACAAACCACAAGAGGATGACCGGGATTTTCATTTTGTTATTCTTTACCGATTAGTATGGAAATGTCAACCATCTACAACCAATTTCTATTATGGTTAATTTTGTTTAAACCCTTTTGTTACCTTACTTGACAAACAATGTCACTTGTATGGCAACAAATCGTCTGTTTCTTCGAACTGTTATGATCACTAGATTACAGGACAAACTAGCTTAAATGGTGATTGTTTAAATATCACTCAGTGATTCATCCTCCTCCACATATATATTTTTACTCAAATCCTATCATTAGTTTTTCCTTTGCTTTGCTGTGCCCTTATGCGATTTAACTACAAATTTGTTTCTGTATTTGTTAGCACACACATATTCACTACTTTTCTCTAAATTCGCTTGATGTGCTTAAAGCTTTGTTATCTGCGCTGTCCACTAATAAACTGTAGATTGCGCTTTTCATTGTCTTCTGATTTCGAAATCCCACGGTATTTATATTATAACGGTTATCGAGGTGATTGATTAACTAAGCAAAGCTACTACATGGAAAATGAAGAAAAAACGTTACTGATTGTTATATGCAGTTATGCTCATGAAACATGTTTGACAAAGTAAGGAAAATTGCACATAAAGGTGGGGATATAAACTATGAGACAGAAAACACTTTACACGCAGGCGTTTGCGTTTTTCGTTCTCTCCGAGAAATTGAAATATAGGAGTATATAATAAAATTGAATTACTTTGAACAGAACAAAAATAAACGATGCACCCAAGGTGCTACAGAACGCAGAAAACAACCGAAATGGGAGAAATGAGCAAAAATTGATAACTTACAGTAGTCCCCTGACTATTCTAGCGCTCATATAATTCTGTCAGAACATAACAAAACAGAACCGTCAGCAGTTATTAGCTACTCTTCCCACGGTCTGTGATTAATTGTGATTTCGCTGTGATTCAGAGGACTGTGTCATTAATAGAGAAAAGATCGTTTTTCAAACACAACTTTCAGCTGGTCACGTTCGACATTTTTCGACTTTTCGCTTTCGTTTATAGCATAGCACCTTGGTTCATAATTTTGGAACCTGTTGCGTCCATCAAAGCTCACAGAGAAGGGTCGAAATAACGAATCATGATCTACAAAGTCATGTTCTATACCACAAAAGAAACCGTACGAAAATATCTGATGATCAAGACGTTTTATATACGTGAGTGTTGGTAAAACACTATCCCGCGTATACATCGTTTATGACAGTAATTATCTGTTTATTCTTAAATGTGTTTCTTCTTAAGTTCCACTCTGACTCGTTTCGTTCTAATGTATCATGCTTAATTTTTTGTTACCAGGGGAAATTGTTGACATTCGTCTTTGTTTCTCAGTATTTCATCATATTTATATATTTTTTACTGATCCTTAGTTTTTCTCTACGTACTATTATGTCCTTCTGGCTCTTGCATTAGCTTGTCGCTTTCTGATCATTCTTGTCGTAATTGCCCAATTTAATTTGCTCCACTTGTGAAGTATAACGTTTTCTGTTCTATGGAAAAACTTATTATTATTGAAAATTTCGTCCATCATGAATGAGTTAAACTAATCTTTCCATTAGAATAAAAATGCACTCGCTTTTTGAGACGGACATCATTTATCAAAGAAGATTCAATATATGACTTATTGTTTATGGTCGTTCAAGTTGGATTCTGATCATTCAAAATACACAGGTCTGATTTAGTTGGATCTGGTTGTGTCGAGTACCCCGCATAGAGTTATATGTATTGCGCTCAGTACGGCTCTTAAAAAAATATTTCGTGTAATCGAGAAAGGAGGAACGTTTTACAAACAGGTACGAGACACAAACCTGAGAGCAATCGAACCGCAAACCCAACCAGGATGGCTGTTCAAATGTTAGTGGAGATCGTAAGAAAGGAGTTGTATAAGTATTTAGACGAACACCAGATTCCTTCCAAAAAAAGAGGCCACGAACAACGGAAGAGAGTGTTTTTTGGTACACTTAAACAAGTACGGTAAAACCATCACTGGTACATTTGGTTATAATAATAATTGTTTCCATTATACCGATCGCGTTCTCTTCATAAAAGTAGGTCACTACAACCTATTGATGTGGCCTTCACTGACTTCAGTAAATCTTTGACAAAGTTTCACATAACTGGCTGTTTTTTGAATTTAGTGATATAAGAATTGGAGACAACGTATTTATTTTGATAAAGGACTTCCTAGTTGTGCGTCAATAAAGAGTACGGGTGAACTGGAAATCTGTGTTTAGCAGAGCGCCTCTGGGGACAGTTTTGGATCCTGTTTTTGTCCTACCGTATGTAAATGATCTTTCTAGTCTCCTAAAGTTATCAGTTTTATCATATGTTGGTCATTTCAAGATGCAAAGTGACAGTTTATAGCTCCGAAATGATACGGGGAAGTTATTTAAATGGTCGGGGATGCGGCATTTGCCGACCAATGCTTCCAAGTGCATTTTAACTCATACTGGTGATGAAGGCACAGATACATATAAGGTGAGCAATATTGAGCTTTCTAATTTCCAGACGTCTAGTAACTTAGGAGTCGTCGTTAGCCAAGACTTCGAGTCTAATCTGCACTGCCATGTGATAGCAACCCAAGTTTTTTGATCGACATGCAGGTCGATAAGTAGAGCCTTCATCCTGAACTTGAGTTTTGCATACAAGCAGCTAGTCACTGGCTAGAAGAATGCTTAGTTGTTGGAAGAGATTCAAAGGTCATGAACTAAGATGATTTCTGAAATAGCATAGTTACCGTATGACAATGGACTGATTAAGCTAGACCTATTTACGATGCTATATAGGAGGATCAGAGGTGATTTGATCACAGATTTTAAATTAATTAACGCTTGATTGGCATCAGATATACCTGCGTTTATTATGTATTCAAAAAGAGGAACTTCACGAAGACACTTTGAAAATTTTTACGAGCCCAGTACAAGTTACTACTGGCCTTATTGTCCTTTCCAAACTGAAACTGAGAGCACAGAGAATTTTCCCTGGATTCGAATATAAATTTACTGGACTTTACATCATGTATGCCAGCTACCGAAGATAGTGAAGAACTGGGGCCCGTTTAACGTCGGCATCTGATTCGCTATTTACACAGCTGCATACTGCCTTCATGTAACTGGGATAGATTTCCAGACTATTGGTCTTGTGAGCCCCTGATTTATTGAAAATAATAAGCGAAAGAAGACACAACTAGATGTCTGGTAATGATAATTGTTATTATACTAAATTCTTTTATTTTAAAAGGTTACTAATAGAGTATTGAATATTGCGGCATATTATTTGTTGTTTAATCTGGTCATTGCTCAGCAACGCAATTATTCATCAGTCCAACTTCAATTTAGCTTTTAGTAGTTTACAATTGGTTTGAAAGACGTGGTGTCACTGAGACGGATTAGTCTAATCTGGCCACTCGTTAAAATTAACTTCGCTATGGATATCCTTCTTGAAACAAGCTTTTCTCTGAATTTTCAGTTGTTCTTTTAATAGGAGGTATACCAAATCTGATTGGTTCGTCCATAAATTATAGTCTCGATTTGCTCTTTAATTAAAGTTGTATTACTATATGGCTTTGAAACATGGACTTTAAAAGTATAAAGTATGAGTAGGCCATAGATTTTTCATCGTATCTTTGAAAAACTTTTCAGGTTTCGAGAAACGATCGAGTGAATGTTTTTCAAGTCAGCCATAGACATTTAGGCTTAAATAGAAAATCATTCGGTAAGATTGTAAGTCTTTATGTACCGTGGTTGATAGGACATTTTACTAGCATATATAAGCCTCCATGACCTTGTTTCAAGATGCTTGTATGTGTAGAGTCAGGTTTAAAGATGTCTGTGAGAGTCCAAACGGAAATGTAGCATCGATTCATAAGTTCACTAACTTTTAATCAGCCGTGTTAGCAGAGACAGAAAACTTGGTTGGGGTTCGAGTAACAATCATCTTAATTATTTGGAGATTTTTGGTGACATAGCCCAAAATCGTTTGAATTGGCACATATGCATTGAATTTATATGTCTTTTGATCCTAGATTCAATTATCCGTTCTACTTCGTCCTGTTGGACCATATTCTTGATGTTAGGTCGTTCTCATAATCTCTATCTCGATCACTTTTTCATAATGCCCTACTAGTTTTTTTGTAGCATGGAAAATTGGTATAATGTACGTTTCTATCAGACACTATTTACATTTCACTGACTGATCACTACACTACAGTTACGTTCCACTATGTGAAACTGTGAATAATTCTATACTCATTGTTTGAAAGTTGTCTTATGTTTCTGTATAAAAGTAAACAGAAAAGACTCCATCATGAAAGGTCTTCCACTAGTCGGGGTCATTAGCTTATTTTACTAGATTGACGTTTATTCATTTGTTTCAATTATTATTTCTAAATAGTTATTATCAGTCTCTATCATTCAGTTTTAGGTTTAGCCTCATTTACATAATAATGAGATCAGAATCAAGACACAATTTAGTATCTTCAAGTGTTATGGTAGTGTATCGCCTGAAATATTCTACCTCTTAAGACAACTTTTACACCTTATTTTAAGTGTTGAATTAGTTAGTTTTGTCATATTTCGTGATTAAACACAAAGACTTTAACAGACTTGCCTATATCACAGTGTTAAATCATCCCATCGTTTACCACGACGCGCAATACTGACAAGTGTTGAAAGAAAGTTAAGGGCGGTCAAACCAAAACGTGGCTTCAGTCCTTGGATTCACTAACTTCTGATGTGATCCATGTTAGTAGGTGCAGACTGCTTGGTTGAGGTCGACGTGACCATCATAACCAGTGGCTGAAGACTCCTGAAGACGTGGTTCAGAATAGATTACAATTGTGTGGGTGTATACACCCTTTATCTGCCCTTAAACTGTGAGGTTAAAATCGCTTCATACCTTTCCTTCTACCAATTAATTCTTTCTTCCTGTATTATATCCTTATATACAATCTTTCTTTTACATATTACTACTATTGAAGTAACTACTTCTATGAATTCGGTGTTCACCTTGTTGTGCTAATGAGGTGTGGCAACTTGGACCGATGCATATGTGTGCCTGTTTCTACGTTGTAGTTGGCTGACTGACTGTTAAATCATCCTGTTGGAATTGTAAGTTGCAGAACAACAAATATCAGAGAGTTTCCCTTTATAGTTGCTCAAATAGTACCGTTCTTTGTTGCAATCTTGGTTTTTAAAAATTTTAAAAGATGTTGGTAATATTTAAGATCCATAAAGAATTTAATACGAGAGACGATTACAACGCAAAATACAGAAAAACAGAGATTCAAAATAGTGGACACTTTTGGGTTGATTAGTAGTACAAAAGTAATTTTAGCGAACATAAAATATTGACCTGAAAAACATTAAACAATGTTTTTGAGTGATAGCACGTGAGGTGCACAAAATAGTCTGTACCAGAAGTTCCAAGTTTTATATTATAAAGTATAAATAAGTTATTATCTCCATTAGTTCACATCCCAAGCTGTTATACATGAGAAAAATCAAGGAGCAACCATGTTTATCGACTGAATTTTAAGACTACTCACTAAGTTGGACAGCTGTCAGAATTTTATTTTCGTATTATTCTGACTTTATACTGTGCATTATTTAGGAGGTCGATTAAGCTACTTATCTTTTATTTTCAGATTTTTGTTTAACTACTAAGTAGCATGAGTGCTATCCGACCAGGCACTGCATCCCGTCTAAAATCAGCCCAAATACAAGGTAAAAGTGGTACTGCATGTCGTGTAACAGATGGCGCAAAAACGGGTGCCCGTGGTAGAACGCTTGGTGGGACAACTTTAAACACTATGGTATGTGTTGAAGATAGACCGATTACACAACAAGGTAATTTGTATATTATTTTGATTATGCTGATTTAATAACAAACAAATAGGTTTAGGCGGGATTAAAAACCCAATTCGTGGACCTAAACGTCAGATTGAAGATAAGTCATACTTTCTGGGATTGTTAAGGGGGAAAATCAATGAAATAAACTCAGAAGTTGGGAATATAACACGTCAGTTAGTAGAAAAAGAGGAAGATAATGCTAGTTTTGTACAATATGAGCAAATGGCTGAGAAATTGGCGTATGAAATTAAAGAACTACAGGTAATTCATTACCTAACATAATGGTATTGTTAATCTGTGCTTATGAGAATTTATAGCAGGAAACACAAAAGTTAGCAAACGGAGGAAGAATGCAGGAATAACAAAACTATGCGTAAGCCTATTGGCAGGAAATTAAATCTATCATTAGGAAAACCACCAAATTGAGATGATCAATGTGGATCATGAAATGCTATTGACATGCTGTAATAATCTGATTTCTTACGATTCGTTGTGAATAAAAAACATGGTGATGAGTGTCAATATATTTCATATCGTTTACATTTCAAAGACATTTTCTGTACTTGAATCACCCATGTTTCGCTCAACTATTTATGTATTTTTGTATGAACTAATAATTCTAATAGGGATCCTAGCCATTCTGGCCTATATAATGGGATGAGTTACATTTTTAATCATTGTTAAGCGTCATATCGTTTATATCAAGCTGAAATGCGGCAAAAAACAGTGTCAAAATTTTTTTGGAAAATATTGAACGATTGTGTCCATACTACTATAACACTTAGGTTTCTATTAAAAATTTCCTTTTTTAAAATTATCACTTATCATTTACTCGAGCGATGAGTGGAGATTTCTGGCATTTGTAATAGGTTACATCGTGAAAATTACGTTATCTAGAGAACTGTTTGATGACAGGGAAAACTAGAGGATGCTTGCGTCTTACTTCGTTTTTAACTTGTACAACTATAATCGTGTGCAGGATCTATCTTGAAACCCTTTACAGTAAGCACTATACGTTTAGACTATTGAGTCAAAATTCAGTATTTCATATTTTTTTTACGTTTTGAGATGAGGCATAACACTAACCTATTGTTATGAATAAGTTACTGTATCATCTCTGATTTTATTGACCATATAGGTTTCAAATTACTATCGGAAATTGTGAGTATTAATGCCCAAAGTTCATCACCAATAAGCAAGACTACGATTTCTTTTGTGGATTATACAGATGTATTAATTCGAAAATATTTTGCATTTTATTTTACTAAGAAGATATATATTCATTTCTTTAAAATAATTTTTCAACAAGGGTGAATTAGGCGATTACAATACTCTCGTCGATAAAGCAACATTAGGCAATAATATAACAAGTATTGAAATGGATTTGGAAGATGTACGTGCTGCAAATGAACGAGCTGAACGGAATTTAGAAATGTTATTTGAAGATCGTCAAAGAAAGGAATCATCACTAAAATCATGTGAGCTAGAATTAAAACAAGTAAGCTGACTTTACTATTCTCCTTAATAAATTTAGAACATTTAGTTTTTTTTTAAATATCTGTCAACCTGTTTACTGAGTTGTATTGCTGTAATTTTCAATTAGTGTACAAAATTTTGGTAGTGAAAAAAGTTAAACAATCTTATTATTTCATGATCACTAGTAGTGAGACATTGGATGAGTTCTTTGAACAGTTTAGTCATAATTTCGAATTTATAACTTCAAATAAACAACTAATTAAAACCAAGAATGGTTGGATAGTTTTTTGTCCCACTGTAGGGGTCCTCTTTATCACGAACACGAAATTTGGGAAGGAGTTTAACCCAGGAACTTTAGGCCGCGTAGTGAGCACGACTATTTAGCGCACTCTAGTTTTCAATTTTTGATCTGAGTCAAACGGTCACTATGTAGTCTAAAAACTCCAAGTTAGATTTCTATCAGATTTAAGGATATGCAGTTCAGAGGACTTTCATACTGGGACAAAAAGCTATCAGTTACTTCTTGGTTTAGTTGAAGTCTGTACATGATAATAGTTTTTTGTTGCCCTATATCTGAATCCAGTTAGATCGTATGATGATTGTTATCGAAGTATACATCTCGGCTACCCTCGTACATAATTACTGACTTGGTTCGCATTAAAGAATAATGGAATAAAATACATCAGAAATGAGATTGAATTTTGAATTCGTATATTTTGTACACTCATTGATCAGAACAGACAATCAGAGAAACGAAGTGGAGATGGCGCGGAGGAGAGGGCGAAGCAAAGCCGATAATCTCGTTGGAAAACTGAAAAGCAAAACAATACAGAGAAGGCCAGTGAGCCGGTTTGATTTAATCAAGCGTGACTCGATAACTATAGTCAAGCAAGAATAAATTACAGACATGTAATGAATAGGGTAAGTAAATAACGCATATACGCTCCAATAAAGGTAGCCAATGTTAATATGCGAATAAGTGGCAATGTTAAATGTGACTGAAGAAGAATGAATAAATTGGTCTGCCCGGAAGCTAGAATAACCCATGTGGGATTGGTGTAGTACCAGCTACTACAAGTTGTAAGTTGAGTATACTTCGAAAATGTCCCGTAATAATTATTAATATGAAATAAAACTAAGCTCAAGATTTAGGAAAGTTGAAAACATGATACATTTCCATCGATTCCATCAATTCAAACAGATTTTACTTAATCTCTCCAACGACGGAATGCAATTAACTCCCAACTGAGAATTTTACCACTGACTAAAGAATTTACATTATTAGTCTATGACTTGATAGACTAGTGTCTTAAGGTAATCATCATTAACAATAAATTTCATAAAGTATGTTACAACAAAATTCAGACCATTGTTTTTTTTTATTACACATCGATGATGTAAGGAATGCTCCCACTAACAATTCAACAAATGTACTAGTTATAATAAGATACCATTTTCAGTAGTAATGATATATAACTTCTATTTTGATGAAGAATTCAACTGTTTAATTACAAATTATGCATGATAATGTTTGTAATCATAAAACTCGATGTTGAAATGTAATTGTTTTCAAATTTAAAGCAGTATTTAAGACAGTGTAAGTTATATAAGCCATATTATTATTATTACTATCAACACTTTGTAGCTAGTGTTCTACACTATTCTATATTCGTTTAAATTTGTTTGTGTATTGTCTTTTTCAAATTCATTAAATTAAGGAACAAGAAATGTCTGAAATAGTAATTCAAGAAATGGTTGATACAGAACGTGAACGTTATTTTAAATTAAAGGATTTAAATATTCATCTTCTGAATCAGTTAAGTGAAGGTCAAATGGAGTTAGAAAGATTGAATACAAGAAAAGCTGAACTTGAAGAAGAACTACTTACATCACCGGTAAATTTTAAAAACAATTAATGCTTGTAGTACTGTTATAACTTGTGGCCTGTGCGCCCTGCTAATATATAACGTAACAACACCGCCAATTAGAGAGCAGTGACTTGCCGATCGGACCAGTGACGCGAAAACCCGTACGAGCAGTCTAAAGTACTTATCGGTCCTGCTTTCCGCCTAGCCCAGCGAGTCATGTCCAGAACATCAATCTCAGCCTTTGCGATATGAATCATTTATTTTAAGCATACTGGGTTTATATACCAACCAGACAGACTACATCGTACCATAAAATGGAAAATGACATTTGTACAAGATTTAGCCAAAGGTGGCTCTGAATGTGGGAGGTAGTAATTAACAGACAGGGCATAATTCAAGAATGGTAAATTGTATAATAATAGTTCATAGGTCAAAACAAGGCTCATGAATATGAACAGTCTAGTTATTTAACAATTATGCGATAAAAATATGAGTATAGTATTGGTCCATAAATGGATCCCAAAAATTACCATTCATTATTCTTATCAGGACATAACAAGTACCACAAAAACTACTAATATTAACAATACTATTAATAATCACATAATTCAATACTTGATGCTTCGATACACTATGAACCTTTCAGTTCTATATGTAAAATACTCCAACAAAGTTCTGTTATGTTGCATTTTTTTTGGAAAATTAAAAAAATTGTGTCGGGCGGTTGAAATTAGTCAACAGGAAAATTTGAAAATAAGTTTCATGTCATTTGACACTTGTCAGCAAACAGTGCAATCGTGCGGACTAAATAGTATTACATTGGTCATTATTCGGTAATCAGTTACTTGTGAAAAATATGCATCGAAGATATTTTTTTAACTTTTATTTACTTTCAATGGTATAAGCTCTGCTTTTGTAACGTATTTACCACATACTATATATAGTAGATAACATATTATAGAATACTTGTATGTTGTATTAAGTGGGTATATTCTTATGTGCTTGTGTCACATTCTATCCAAAAGATACAGAACACTTCAGTGTTTACGAAGTCTTGAAAACGCTTTCGTCACCATGAATATCGATTTACAATTGATCATTCAGTCAGTTATAATCATTGTACAGCTTGACACATATGTTCGTTAACCCAAGTTATTATATCCCATCGGCACGAGATGAAATTAACGTAATGAATGGTAAAAGAGTTAAGACAATTGTAATAAAAAGGAAAATTGGAAAGAATATACACTGAAAATATAATTTAAGAAGACGCAATGTAAACATGTGTATGGAAGAATACTGAAGGGGGATAAATATTGAGTGTATTCACTCCATCGTAATCCATTCCGAATCATTTCATCCATAATGTGAATTAATTGTGAGAAGACCCATTCATTACAGGCCATTTAGATAAATTTTACTGAAAATATTCAAATTCAACCATAAGTCGGTTTGAAAACAAGTGGATCTGGATAGCTTCCATTGGCTATAGTATTTTAAATGATATACACTTTGCATGTCACTTAAGAATTGATGAATAATTCTGCATTTACTATATTTATTAATTTTTAAATTAATACTTTATAACATCAATGAACAAGATCAAACAAGAAGCTGTACGTTTATTTACTCAACTACATGAGATTCAAAGTAGACGAGATCAGTTATTATCTGAAGAGGCAGCAAAAACAGATCCTCAAATAGAACGTCAACGTCTATTGCAACAAGTTAAAAGTGATAATCAAGAAATTGCAGCTATTGATAAACAGTAAGGTTTGTTATAAATAATATAATGTTAAATAAACTAAATGCTGAGTTAGAATTATAACTGAAATTATAACCGATTACTGCTTATACTCTTACTACCTCTACCACTGCGGGATCTGAATCGATAACTGCATCTCTGTGCTAATGTGGTATGATGACTTGAACTGAAGAACGTATATACGACGTTCAAAGTTGTTGCCGACTGGCTGACTGACTGAAGAGTAAACTACTGCTGTAATTCTGTCAATGAACTTCACAGCAGAGATCTTTATTACGTGATTATGCATTAATCAGTCTGCACTGAAGTGGATACTTTGATCTTAGAGTAATTCAAAGTTCGTAAATAAAGTGAATATTTAAAGATAGAACAAGTAATGTGCAATAATATTACTTTTTTGCTGCAAAACAAGGCGATTATACACAATTATATTTAAAATAGGCATAAACTTGATCTTAAACATTTGTACAAATAAGTGCTTTTATTGTTAAATGAAACTGATATCAGACTAGCATTTGTCTTCCATAACACTATTCATTGGACAAGTTAACTTAGTTTAATGATTATATTACACTTACTGACCGATAAAATCCTATCAGTAGTGGAGACTATAACAAAATTCACTTGGTATTGTTTTGTTTGAATCTTCCTATTGAGGTTTAAGACTGCAATTGATCAGTCTGTTATTGGAATATGTGCATACTGTGCGTATTGCCTCGATATTACCTTAATTCACAAGCATTGTAAGCAATGATGGATAGAGGCTAGCAGTGGAGCCTTAATGGAAAGATTCAAGCAAGAAAATACCAAGTTAATTTAAATTCACCCAATTGCACAAGCATGTGGTTATCACGACTCAGTAGCTGAGTGGATAACGCGATGGTGTTCGAAGCAAATGGTACTTGGTTCGAGTCCCAGAGTGAATATCAAATATGAGATGCAGGCACATCCAGCTGAAGAGTACCAAATAAGACGAAACTCGCGTCAAACTGGATTCCACTGCTAACCACTATCCATCTTTGCTTATACAACAAAATATTTATCTTAATTTTACTGATAATTTAATTTAATGAAATGTGATTTTCTACTTCAATTAACAATAAACTAAATTGTGAATTTCTCAGTCTACACACTTTATTTCAACAATTTTTTGTAGATTATGTAAGTAATTATCCTTTTATAAAAGATTTTATATTGAAACTATGAGTTAACTTCAATATTAATTATTTTTTTAGAAAGTTTAACCTACTAACATGATAAGTACTGGTTCGATCTCATTAAGAAGCCACAATTGATTAAATATTGAGGATATACCTTACTGTGAAGTGTCTAACCGAAAAAAATACTTACGTCCAAGGCATGTTACCAGTTTCCTTTAACTATCTGATACTTAACACAATGTTGAGTAACTTAATCTAGTAATCATTTTCCAACTTAATCGACATGATTTAATTACCATTGAGGATGAAACTAACATGACATTCCTTACGACACAATAATCAATCATTGTAATATAAAACCTTTTTACTAAATGAAATCAGTATAATTTTTAAGGAATCCTCATTTTTTTTAATTTCACACTGTAGAACACATGAAATTCAAGAGAAAATTACTAATAAAGAAGAGGAATTACATTTACTGGAACAACAATTAGATGAAAATTATAACGAAAGAAATCAAAAATATCGTGAACTTAAAAAACGTGAACAACAAATTGATGAATTCTTACAAACCTTTGATCATGCAAAGGTAATTTAACTTTGGATTGTAAATGAATCAGAATCAAGTGAAGGTTATTGAAAGAGATGTTGACTTAATCTCCCTTGAAAATAATCATCAAAGTGTATTTACAAGCTTGAGAAAATTACTTATAATACAACATATTTTGTCCTTATTTTCTGATGACGTTTCTAGCGATAGATACTGGGTATGTTTCCTGGATTGAACGTTAACTCTGAGATACAGGTATATCCACCAGATCACGAGTCCGAAATTGGACAAAACGTGTGCGATAGATTCAAGTGCTAGCCACCATCAATCTCTGCTTAAAATGCTTGTGAATTATTGGCATTATTGAGGCAATCTGCACAGTCAATAAAAGACTGATCAATTGTACTCCTAAACATCAATGGAAAGATCTAAATAACCAAAATGTATGAATTAAAATGTAACTTCTTTTTTAAACATCTATTCACTTAACCCTTAAACACAGTTTCTTAAAATAAACTATCTGGTAAAACTACCATAGTTGCTTGTTGAACTAAACGAGAATATTTTTACGACTAACTTCTTCCTTGTATCCTCTAGTAGAATGTAAGATAAGTTGTTTTACTTGATAAGCCCAACATTACAAATTAAACCATATAGTGAGTATTAGTTACTTCAAGATTACGAATATACCTTGTTGATGATGGATGTGCAAATTACATTATAAATGAAGTGCATACAGTCGATAAAACTAACCATATAACCTGAAAATAATGATTATACAATAAAATTATTTATTTATTTATTTATTTAAACACATAAACATCGGTACAAGGAAACACTAAATAGATATGCGCCACATAAATCTTATTTGATTTGTGGGAGAGCTACCATACTGTCCGGGTGCCCAAACCGAAACAGTTCGTCTCCTTAGAAGGTCACATACTGAGACTTTGACATAAAGGTCTGATCCACAAGGCAGTAGAACAACGTTAGGAGATGCAGTCCCATAGTAGCCGGTGACCAACGATTGATTCATATGCCATTTGTTCCTTCAGGATACTGGAGCCCATGTGCACCGTTGGTTTGGAATCAGGGCTTTCCAACTCCCCTAGGTAGATCCTCCATACCCACTAAACCGGTTAAATCGCCGGACATTCGCTTTTCGTTCTCTCAATTTCGTAAACAATAATGCCACGAGAAGTCAGTGAGTAGTAGTTCCGTGGCAGTAATTGTATGCACGTGGCCATGTGAGAGCATTTGGAGAGGAAGAGCTGACGACTCTCCCCACTCTCAGCCTTACCACGGCATTTTAGGAGGGGAGGGCCATACAACAAAATTACTTCCTATTGTTAATTCTTCACTTTTAACATTTTTTTAGTCTTTAGAAATTTCTGGAATCAATGAAATGGAATCAACAATTATTGAAATTTTAAATAAAACATCCAATTCTATTAATAATTTCAATCAAATTACATCAAATCTTGATGTAGATCTATCATCAGTTGAATTAATTATTCAACAAGATAAACATAATAATCAAATGATGAATAATACAATACAATATCTAAATAATAATAATAATGAAACAGAAGAAGTGTTTAATCATTTGACAAAGGAACGGATACGTTTAAATCAAGATTTATTGAAAGTTGATCATTTACAAAGTAAAATTACACAAGTGAGATAAATTAAATTTCCGAATTATCATTATTATTATTATTTTTAAATTTTAATTAATTAAAACAAAATGTTTTTTTTGGGGGGGGTGAGACTATAATTTATGGACGACCTTAGAGCGACTCTAGATTGACCTTGAAAGTGACCACCTAATAACTAGGAGCAAATGAGAATTATAAACCTGTGTAAGGAATTAGAATTAGAATTTATAGTTGATGATTAAGGTTAGGAATTAGATTTGTGTGGTTTTCATCATGAACTGGCATCAGTTATAATGGCAAAACTTTATTTAGCTAAATGGATGAGTGAATTTTGTGCTAAAATCCAAGACCTGTTATTCTTATGTTTGATTAGTTCGTCCATAAATTATAGTTTCGCTGTTTTTTGATTGTTTTACAATTAAATGATTAAAAGACTAATTTATGAATGAAGAATATTCTTTTTAATAATTTCTATTCAGGTTCTATAATTCAATATATCCAAATTAATAATCCGAAAATAGTCAGGTTTCGGGCAAAGCACATCGTTCAAAGTTAAACAAAATGGAATGGAATAGTTAATGTTGATATGATTCATATGGAATGTTAAGTTAGATCAGTTTATATGTGAAGTGACAATTTTAAGATCTATGATCCGAATAAATATGGGTCAGATAGGTTGAGAGAAACAATAATGCGATTACAATTCGATCAAATGTTAAGTGGAAGACTATATTGGGTAAAAAAAATGAACAGGTGCATCGAATCAGGTCGCTATCCAAAATTGTATTATACGTCGCTGTGACGAAATGGGGTCTACCCCAATAGAGAGACACCGCTTCTCTTCTCCTAGTCAAACTTAAAGCCAGTTCATCTTAGCTAGTGTATGACCTAATTTGACTATTGTACTTACGATGTTTTGTAGTCAAATGTAATTGTCTCTGTTATCTTTATTCACAAATTTTTGTATTATTATTATTATTGGTTAAACATCACTATTAATCTCCCCCAATACATTTACTCCACTTCATTATGTCTTACTAATATTTTTTTTATCCAATATAGCTTTCTACTAAACATCTGATCGAATTGTAATTGCACTATTATTTCTCTCATCCTATCTGACCCATATTTATTCGGATCATAGATCTTAAAATCGTCACTTCACATATAAGCTGGTCTAAGTTAACGTTCCATATGAGTCTATATCATCATTAACTATTCCATTCCATTTTGCTTGGCAATCCTAAATTCACATGCTTTGACTCTAAACGATATACTTTACCCTTAACCTGACCATTTTTCGATTTATTAATTCGGATATATAATTGTAGAACGTGAAGAGAATTTATCTTGATGGAGTTTTTTTCTCTGAGCTGGATGGTTTGCTCGTGGAGCTTTCATCGTTCTTCTAAACAACATGAGCACAAACTTCAGATAGAAGTGAAGTGTTTGAATTTCTCCATATGCGTCTCACAGCTTGTTCTGTACACCTCGATGTTGATTGGTTTTTATTGACCTCATATTTGTCATTGTTTACTTCTTTGTTTTGGTTGTGTCTCCCATTGATTTGATTTTTGTTCCTATCTGAAGTTTGTGCTGATGATGCCGTTCAGAAGAACGATGAAAGCTCCACGATCAAACCATCCAGCTCAGAGAACAAAACTCCATCAAAATCATCCACCTGAGCTACAAATCTTCTCCACCATATCAGAGAATTTATCAAAAAGAATATTCTTCATTCAACTATCTATGTTTTAATAATAATGGGGATCTTTAAACAATCAAATTATTTCTACAGTTATGTTTGTTATTGTGCATCAGAGAATAAAGAAATTAATGAATGATAACTTTGTGTAGATTTGTTTAATGTGAATATATATTGCTCATTATTGGCTAATTTTATTTGGCGGTTCATTACAAAAATCAAGGAGCTATTAAACAACTGACTTATTTAATTGTTAATGAAAAAAAGTTTAACATTATTTAGGGAAGAAAATCTATCATTGTAAGATTCAAATATAGTCAAAGAGATATTTTTTATTAGACTGTATAAAACTGTTACTCATTTGGAATAGTTCTGAAATACTATTAGTTAAACATTTGTTTCTAAGCTCTACGAATCATTATATTCTATACTCAGTCCGTCAGTCAGTCAGTCAGTAACAACGTGGAACTTTGTACGTACGTACATCAATTCGACTTGCCACATCACATTAGCACAGAGATGCAGTTATCGACTCAGATCCCGTAGTGGTAGAGGCGGTAAGAGTATAAGCAGTAATTGGAAAGATTAGGGTTTGAAGATGTTATTTAAGGAGTATAATCAAGTGAATAAATTTGGAAAGAGAAAAAAGGGATACAAAGAATTCAGAAGATTAGAATTTGGGAGAACACAAAGAGTGAATGCACCTGCGCCATTGCAAACGATTTTGAGCCATGTTATTCAGGGTCTCTAACCATCGGTTGCTATCATCTCGCGGTCCCCAACCAGGTAGTCTACACCTACCAACATGACTCAGTCCACTAGTCAGTGACTTCATGGTTTTGTGCCATGTTTTGGTCTGGCTGCCCCTAGCTTTCTTCCAACAGTATTAACATTTTATAGTTAAGTAATATCACTTTGTCTCATATTTAGATTCGGGACAAAACTTATAGATCATGTTTGAATTCATGGAGGCTCAACATTAAAAAATTTAGAAATTAGGATGAAATAGTTGTTTCTTGGTTGATCAGTTGACTTCAAATCATAATGATAAATATGGTGATAATGATAAACTTTACTAAAATCTCTAAAAAAAACTATGTACAACAAAATGGTATCAGAAATGAGCTTTAAATGGATTTCGTAAAGTTTTATTGGAACGCTATGGTGTATTATAAGTGAATCGATAGTGAGACAGTAATTCGTCAAAGGTATTGTTTAAGGATTGTATATTATGTTAAATTAACTGGAGTTGAAAATTTACAACACTGGACTGCAAAACGATCATTTACAGATCATAGTGGATATCATTCTAAGTATGTACACAGATGAACGCTGATAACCATTTACTTATTCAGATAATTCCTACTTTTTTGTTTAACGAATATTCATTTGTGATCTCCCGACCGTTGTTGCTACCTTGACGTGGTGGTCAAGCTTGCCTATCGTGATAAAGCAACCGAGCTATACTGGCTGGAACAACCGTTCCTCAAGTTCCCACCATGTCAGACAGGTCGGTTGAAGAGCGGTAAGACTAGAAGCAACAAACCCAAGATCCGAAGGTGAAGTCGTACTGCTGACTGTACAGAGCTGTGACAGCAGTAAGGTGTTTCCTTCAGACAACCAGCATGACAGCGATGCTGCCTTCCCACAAGGAGGGGTGGGGTTAGAAAAGGTCGACCCTAAAAATGCACACCTTGCCTTATCCCACGGATATCCGTCTCCGGTGGTAAGGTCTCAACAAGTACGGAGCTAACACAAAAATTACCCATAAAAAAGTCGTGTGTGACCGACCTCAAGCGGTTGTCCGTTGGGCACTGCGGTCAGGCTCCCAGGTCACTAAGCCCACCTCTAATCCAATTTCCTTTTCAGGTACCTCCAGAAGAACCCTTCCATGGTGTGGGCAACGGGAAGTGATAACCGCCCTCATACCTCTAACAGCACTCAAGACCACTGTATTCATAATCAACCTCCCTCTTCACTTCCTATTATTGCTCCTACATCGACTTTCACCTCAAAACTTCCTTTTTCGGCTTCTCCCTCAAGTGTCACCATAGCCAACGATTCTAGTGCTCAAAACACTGTCCCAGGTCTACTGAAACCGCGCTCCAAACTACACATTGGAGCCTTCAACGTAAGCACCCTATATCAAATCGGTCAACAGGCTTCCTTGGCTAGAACCCTAGAATCTCGTACCATTGATATATGCTGTGTCTCTGAAACATGCATACAGGATTCCAGTGTGGTCGTTCACTTGACCTCGCCTTGGCAAAACGGAGAGCCAACAAGATACACCCTCCGTGTATCTGGTGACCCGACAGCCAGCTCTCGTGGACTGGCAGGAGTAGGGATAGCACTAAGCATGAGGGCGGAACAAGCACTGTTAGAGTGGATCCCCGTTAACAGTCGTTTATGTGCTGTTCGGCTAAACGACTCCGTAAGAACTCGGAAGGATAGGGACACACGTCGTTGCCTTTTCGTCGTTTCTGCCTACGCTCCCACTGACTGCAGCTCAGATGAAGTAAAAGATGAATTTTACAGAAAGCTATCTGAACTTCTTCAGAAAGCTAAACGTTCAGACATAGTACTCGTAGCAGGTGACTTTAATTCCCAGATAGGTAGTTTAAACCAAACAGAAAGGCATTAAGGTGGGCATTTTAGTATTCCGGCACAACGAACAGATAACGGTGATCGTCTGCTGCAACTGTGCTCAGACAATCGTTTATTTTTAGCGAACACAAATTTTAAGCATAAGGAGAGACATCGTCTAACATGGTGACCCCCCACACCAAACCAACGTTGGATTCAAATAGACCACATTGCCATCAGTCATCGTTGGAGAGGGTCGGTAGAAGATTGTCGCTCATTCTGGAGTACCTGCTTGGAGTTCGACCACACCTTAATACGGGCACGCATCTGCTTGTGCCTAACTGGACGCAAAAAAGCCTCAGTAAAAAGACCCATTAGAACTGAACTGAGTAGCGAGAAAACCAAAAGCAGGATCCAGGAACAACTGAGGTCACAACTAGGTAGTTCTTAAAACGAGGTTAACCCAGATGTTGCTTAGAAAGCCATACAAACAGCTGTGGAAACAGCCGTGACATCTATCAGTGATTTAAACCACAGAGTTACAAAGAACCAATGGATTTCCTCAAGGTCTATTGCACTGATGGATTCTCGTAAACTCATCCCATCAGGCTCTGAACACGATGAAGAGCGACAACAAATCAGATTTAGGTTAAGAAAAAGTCTAAGAAACGACCGTGAGCAGTGGTGGGCAACGAAAGCAAAAGAGATGGAGAAGGCGGCGGTTATAGGGAACAAAAGACAGCTCTACAGACTAATAAAAGAAACTGGAATTAATAAATCAAGTGTAGGTCAGACTATTTCGGAAAAAGACGACACCCTCATCTGCTCTCAGTCCAGACGTTTAGAACGATGGGCGGAACATTTTAGGGAACAGTTCAGCTGGCCTTCAGCTACTCTACAACTACCCTCCATTCCCAGACAGTGTGAATGGAACATTGAAGTAGGTCCCCCAACTCTTGCTGAAGTTCAAAAGGCTATAGTTAATCTGAAGCGAGGAAGGGCAGCTGGTCCAGATGGATTGGCTCCAGATAATTTTAAAGATGGTGGTCCAATTTTAGCGATTAGGTTGACTAATATTTTAACTAAGATCTGGGAGTTAGACGTTATTCCATCTGACTGGTCACAATCACTTATCGTCCCAATATATAAGAAAGGGTCAAAATCGTCCTGTGACAATCACAGAGGGATTAGTTTAACAAATATAGTATCTAAAATACTAGCCTCGATAATTATCAACCGCCTAAGACTCGTGAACTGCACACACGAGAGAACCAAACTGGCTTCAGACCTGGTCGTGGCTGCATCGACCACATATTCACCATTCGTCAGGTTCTAGAACACAGGCATACTTATCGGCGTCCGACAATGGTGGTCTTTCTTGACTTAAAAGCAGCATTTGACTCGGTAGACCGCGAGATTCTGTGGCAGTGTCTGTCATTGAAAAGCGTACCTCAGAAGTACATAAACCTTGTGAAGGCTCTTTACTCGAACACTACTAGTCGAGTTAGAGCTTATGGCGAACTGTCATCTACTTTTGCAACCTCAAGTGGTGTCCGTCAAGGCTGTCCACTTTCCCCATTTTTATTTAACTTCATCATAGATCTACTGATGGAAATAACTTTCTCGTCGACTGAGTTCTCGGGTATTGATCTCCATCCAGGAGGTCCACTTATCGACTTAGAATACGCAGATGATATAGTCCTGTTTGGTGAAGACGCTGACAAAATGCAGAGTCTTTTGGTAGCACTAAGCAACAATGCCAGAATGTTTGGAATGCGCTTCTCTCCCTCTAAATGCAAGTTGTTGCTTCAGAACTGGCCTGCGTCAACACCTGAACTAAGGATAGGGAGTGAAGTAGTCGAATGCGTTGACAACTTCACTTATCTTGGAAGTCTGATCAGCCCTAATGGGTTGGTGTTTGACGAAATCTCAGCACGGATTCGAAAAGCTCGCTTGGCTTTTGTCAACTTACGTCAGCTATGGCGAAGGCGAGATATCCGTCTATCAATAAAAGGACGAGTATACTGCGCGGCAGTCCGTTCTGTTTTAATTTACGGCAGCGAAACATGGCCATTAAGAGTAGAAGATACTCGTAAGCTACTAGTATTTGACCACAGATGCCTCAGAAATATTGCTGGCATCTGCTGGGATCACCGGGTAAGTAAAAATGCGGTTAGACGCAGGGTATTAGGAAATGATGTTAAATCAGTTAATGAGGTTGTGAATCTTCATCGACTGAGATGGTTGGGCCACGTGTTACGTATGCCCGAACACCTATTACCACGATGTGCAATGCTAACCGGTGTTCGGGATGGTTGGAAGAAAGTTAGGGGCGGCCAAACCAAAACGTGGCATCAGTGCTTGAAGTCATTAACTTGTAGTCTGAGCCATATTGGTAGATGCAGACTACTTGGTTGGGGTCCGCGTGACTATCGTAACCAATGGTTGGAGACTCTTGGTGACATGGCTCAAAATCGATCACAATGGCGTCGGTGTATACACTCTCTGTCTTACCCTAAACTAAGAGATTAAAATCGCTTCATATCTTTCTTTCTACGAACTAATTCTTTCTTCCTGTACTATATCCTTATTGCAATCTTTCTTTTATATATTACCACATCTGAATTAACTACTTTTATGAATCCGGTGTCCATCTTGTTGTGTTAATGAGGTATGGCAACTTGGACCGATGCATATATGTGCCTTGTCCTACGTTGTAGCTGACTGACTGACTGACATTTGTGATCAAGATTACTTTCAAAGAATAATCAAGTTAAGAGATTGTTTAGTTTTAATAAATGATCCGATAAATCCTTTAATACACTGAATGGTATATAGATTTCTACAATTTGTAAAATTATTAATAGCAGTGAAAATTGAACGAAATTTAACTATGGGTTAATTATTTCACTTTCCCTTACTTTTGCTTGTTATATACACATGAACTGTGAGAACCTTTCGTTGAAGATTCAAAGTTTTCTTACATTGATTAATTTTGTCACAAAAGTGATTCTAGATATACAAATTACTTCGTATTATTTCTCAACGAATAATTTCCTACTTTGTGATTCCCTTATTGTGACATACAGTACATAGTTGGTGTAGTTATAGTTGGTAAAAACGTTTTAACCGATTCAATAAAGAGGTTTATTTATTATTTTACAATGTAAAATTATTCTACTTATTAGTAATATGTTGACTAGAATTTTTGTGGTTTTATGTTTTTTTTTAAATAAAGGAAATGGAAACGTTAAAAAAGCGTATTTCTAAAATGGAAGAAGAAATTGTAATCTTCAGTGATTTGGATAAAGTTCGTGAAAATGCAGTTCTTAAAAGACAAAGTGTAAGTTGATATTTTGACTTTTCAATAGTAAAATTTTAATTTCATCAATATGTACTATTTATTTATTTTAACACATAGATATTGGTACAAGGGAGGCACCGGATACATATGCGCCACACAAATCTCATTTGATATGTGTGAGGGTTGTGATACTGCCAGGGTGCCCAAACCGAAGCAGGTGGTTTTCTTAGAAAGCTACTCCCCGAGCCTTCGACTTGAAGGTCTGATGCACAAGGCAGTGGAGCATCTTAGGGAGATGCAGTCCCATGGTAGCCGGTGACCAACGATTGGTCCATACGCCATTTGTTCCCTCAGGATACTGGAGTCCATGTGCACCATTGGTTTGGAATCAGGGTTTTCCAACTCCCCTAGGTGGACTCTCGATGTCCACCAACCTGGTTAAATCGCCGGACATTCGATTCTCGTCCTCTCAATTTCATAAACAACAGCGATGGTGCGAGAAGTCAGTGAGTAGGACTTCCCTGACAGAGGCTATATACGCGTGACCATATGTAGGGGGAAATCTGACTCTCCACACTCTCAACAGTACTAGGGCATTTGGGGACATTCTTTTTTTTAATTAGAAACAATAACGGGGCGGATTTGCATGCATATAGCATACAATTCTCTTTGAACCTAGCACACAACAATAGCATCATGCACTGTTCCATCGCCCTTGGCAGATCAGGCAACCCGAAAGTTACGAGAACACCATCAGGGCATACGACAGGCTAGGTACTGTTGTCATTTAGTTAGAAATATTATTGACGGTATTAAATGGTGCTTGTGAAATTTTATAAACTAACTGAATTTATCCATTTAAGTCATTGTATTTTACCGTATTAATTGCGCCATCGAATTTTGAAGGTTGGTTTTTTAATGCGATTGTATATGGACGTTGTTGAGGCATAACACAGACTATGGAAGAAAAGCTTTCTTTCTAATCATTATATTAGTCGGTCAGTAACAACGTGGAACTTCATACGTGCGTGTATCAATTCAATTTGCCATTAGCACATTGGCACAGAGATACAATTGTCGATTCAAATCCCATAGTGGTATAAGTAGTAAGAGTATAAGCAGTAATTGGAGAGTTTAGGGTCTGAAGATGTGGAAAGAGAAAGAAAAGTGACATGAGGAATTCATAAGATTAGAATTTAGGAGAACACAAAGAGTGGATACATCATCATATAGGTAACATCAATCTACAATGGAAATCATTTAAAGTACAAATGATTCTAATTGTTTTTATTGAGTCCATTTAGTTTTATAGTACATATTTTTCACATTCCATTTCATTCTTAACTCAAATCTTCTCTAATAAGTTTGAAGACAAGTTTTAGCATGAGAAGAAATCAATCAATATACCATAAGAAACTAAAAAAAGTGCTAGACATTGACTTCGTTATTTTGTACATAAATTTAATATTTTGAATTGGGGTTCGACAGTGAAATCTTTAGGAACCTTAAAAAAATGACATTGGCGAATTTCATTTCACTTGATAATTTGAATATCATGTTAAAAATCGATTAAATTATATGTAAATGGTTTCTAAATCGAAGGTATTCACATTTCAATCAATCATAAGTTCTTCATTCAATGTTATTATTATGTAAATGAATAGAAAAGTCTAAATTATTTTACCGAAACAAATATATCTAAGTATTTTATATTTATATCTTTGGATGTACGAATAATTATTAGGGGATGATAATTGTATTCTCTGGTAAGCGTTTTTTTAGCGAGTTAGTCTTCTATGGGATGGGGACGCTAACCCCATGCCCAGCTCTCGTAGTTTAGTCGGGCTTGGGACCGGCATCAACTCTGGAAGAGCTACAGGCGGAGTTGATAACATTTGTGGATTAGGAAAACTAACTTAAATCTAACAGTCAATATTGTTACATAAATCTTTTTTTTCAACAATAAACTATACTCATTGTTTTAAAGAATATTTACAAACTGCTAAGCTTTTTAATGATTAGAATGCAGTTCAAATTAAAGACTTAATCAATGAGTTTTGAACTAATTTCAGTCAACTGTTTCAGACAATAACGTTATCAATAGACCCAATTGACATTTACTGATATAAACAAAATCTAGGCCTGTTATGACTTTATATCCGGATTTTTATCACGTGATTTATCCACCAATCAAAATACGACATGTACAATCTTAGCACTGTGCCACCAAACCAATGACGTTCGACCGGTATGAGCAGCCTAGTGTCCTTATTAGTCCTATGTTTGCCTAGCCCGTCCACTTGAGTCCAGAACACCAATACCAGCTTCCACTATGCGAGTCTAATCGAATCATTTATTTCAGACATACTGGGTTTATATATCAAACAAACAGACCGCAACGCACCATAAAATAGGAAATAACATTTGTACACAATAAAGCCAAAAAGTGGCTGTGAACGTGGGAGGCAGTAGTCAATAAACTGAACATAGCTTAAGAACAGTAAATCGTACAACAATAAATTATAGGTCAAAATGAAGCTTATAATAAGAGGAATATAAATATATATAGTCTAATTATTGAATAGTTATACCATAAGAATGTATAGATAATATTAGTCAATTAATGTGTCACAGAAGTTACTCGTGATTTAATCTTCGCTCGGATATAACACGGTCCAGGACATCTTATCGATAACGTTCAACCATCTAATATCAAATAAAATACACTATGATGTTGAATTACTTAGACCTCAGGTTATTTTGGGGCTTTAACGACAGAACTTGATCAGTTATTATGATTATATAGATATGCTTTAAGCAAGTTAGTCTTCTATTTATATTCAAGTACAAATATGTTGACTTATGTGAAACTATCAACGAGTGATTATTGAGACTAATTTTTCCGAATTCCTCGAAGTATAAACAATTAATAAACTTCCTTGACATTTCCCTCGCATATTTTCAGTTAAATGAAGAAAAATCACGTTTAGACAGGTATCGTGATAATTTAAACAAATTAAATCAACAATTATCTGTGGAATATTCAAATTTACAAACATATTTAACTGGACAAGATATATATATACAATTAACTAATTTAGAACATCGTTGGGCACAACATGAAGAAATTAATTATAGTTTAAATGAATTTATTACTAATAAACGTAAAGAAACTGATCCAACTCAATGGGTTAAAAGTGCAATGGAAATAGTGAAAAATTATAATGAACATTTAAAATCTTCACTTGCATCAAAACCTGTAATTGCTTAAATTATCCATGTTGAATACACATACATCATACATCTCCTGTTTATTTCATACTTTATATTAAAGTTAATGATTTTTTTTTATATTGCGCGTGTTTTAAAGTTCATCATTGTGGTTTTGGTATATTTAATTACTACGGATAAATAGTCACTTCAAGTATTTGAAAACGGTTGATTTGCCCCCCCCCCCTCGTATCATTCGAAATTTATGTTCAATTTTATATTCAATTAAATTGATTTCAACAAAATAACATAGATATAAGCGAACAATATTGTTTTCGATTAGATCCTCATCAGGATTTACTCTAATATACAGTAATATTTATATTCAACATATACGAAATTATTAAACCAATCAAGGTAGTTTATAAGTCAATGATAACAATGGAAAAGATTACATAATAAGTAAAATGTGAAAAGTACAAATTGATGGTGTGACGACAGGTGCATTAGTTTTGATAAGCAATAATAATAAAGGTTCAAATCAATGTTACATAATCTGAAATAGGTCAATGATTAGAAAAATATAGAAACTGAGATAACAATTATAAAATTATAGGATGACGTAATAAGAAATGTTCAGATAATTGGACCATGAAACGTATAGTTTAGAGAAAATAAAGTGGTAGGAGGGTGTGAAGAAAAAAAAATCGAAGACCTGTCTTGTGAAGTTCACAAGACAGGTCTTCCTCTTCGCCTTATCATAAAACTGCAAAGTGGCTAGTTCGTATCCTAAAACCCTTACACAAATTAGTCGTCAATAGAAGCGTGAAGGACGTCTTCGATTTCATTTCTAAAGTGGAACATATAAATTTAAATGGGAAACGAATGATGCCTTTAGATGTTGCTTCCCTGTTCACCAATGTACCGTTAACAGAGATTATTGATTTTGTGCGCCAACAACTTCAGGAAAAACAAATCAATATTGGAAGTCCTGAGATTAGTCTTAAAGAATTACTTTTAAAATGCACAATGAATGTCCATTTTGTCTTTAATAACACATATTATAGACAAATTGATGGTATGCCGATGGGTTCGCCACTGGGTCCCATCCTTGCGGTTTTTTTTCTGGCGAAACTAGAAAACGGAACTCTCAAGGAGGTTATCAATAAACTGGATTTCTACTGTCGTTATTTAATAATGTTATAATGTCATGGTTTCTTGCTGATAGAAACTGAAGAAACCATGAAGAAAGAATGCCAGTCAGTGAAACTACAAAATGTTAGCCTTGATTACTCCCCTGAAGAATCCCTAGTAGGACTGATTTATAAAATGTTAGGATAATATTTTGATCACCATAATTTTTACAAATATCATTTCATCAAACATGTTTTTTTAGTACTCAAAGCATGTTTTAATCTGGGTTTACGATTTTATAACTGATGAATAAGAATAAATTACTATGTATAGATGACCATTATTTAACTTATTTCTGGGGTTCGACATCTAAACGTTATGTCGGATGTTTTATCTAAAACGACTAATTGTTCATGGAACATGATTTAATTGTAATGGGATGTTGAAGTAAAGAGATTTTCATTGTTTTTAAATCAATTAACATAAAATTCATCATTTTCATTTGAGTTTCAATTCTTTTTGAAGATAGATTTATCGATAATAAAATTGATTTGATTGTTGCCAACGGTAATATATGTAGCTGATGTCAGTTCCTAACCCTAACTGTAATATATATATAAGGCATTCAATATTCAGAGAATAATGATGGATCTGAAATTATTAAATAACATTCATAATATTTTGATTGAATTAGGATATCCACTGGGTTTCCTGAAGAAACACTTGCGCGTAAAAAACAGGAAAATAGTGACCCTGACGGCTAACAAGAAACCACTTTTCTTGAAACTGCAATTCAATGGTGATGTGGCTAGCGATGTATTACGAGATAGATTGACTAAATCAGTAAAGAGAACGTTTAATGCTGCCAACCTCTGCCTATCGTATTCGACCCGATCGATGATGATTCCGCAATTGAAAGATAAGTTACCTGGTTATGCCACTTCTATGTGTATCTACGAATTCAGCTGCTCCTGTGGAGAAAGCTATATCGGGCGCACTACCAGGCAACTGAACCAACGAGTTAGTGAACACCTCCCTTCGTGGTTAGGAAAAGGCTATGTCAAAACAATACGCAGCTCGGTTCTATCACACTTGATCGATAGCGGTCATATAGTGGACAGAAACAAGTCGTTCAAAGTTATTTATCGGATTCCCACTAGTTTCCTTTATGGTGTTCGATCTCGTCTCTTACACATAGCAGAAGCTATAGGAATCCGAGCCAACAAGCCAAGTCTTTGTGTCCAGAAGAAATTTGTAACTCCCTTGTCTCTCCCTTGGCCTTAAGTAATAAATGAATGTATTTATTTATTCTCTTCGTTTATTATTTTTCTTCACACCCTCCTACCACTTTATTTTCTCTAAACTATACGTTTCATGGTCCAATTATCTGAACATTTCTTATTACGTCATCTTATAATTTTATAATTGTTATCTCAGTTTCTATATTTTTCTAATCATTGACCTATTTCAGATTATGTAACATTGATTTGAACCTTTATTATTATTGCTTATCAAAACTAATGCACCTGTCGTCACACCATCAATTTGTACTTTTCACATTTTACTTATTATGTAATCTTTTCCATTGTTATCATTGACTTATAAACTACCTTGATTGGTTTAATAATTTCGTATATGTTGAATATAAATATTACTGTATACTAGAGTAAATCCTGATGAGGATCTAATCGAAAACAATATTGTTCGCTTATGTCTATGTTGTTCTAAATTTACAATATGGGAATATTTCAAATTTTCAACAAAATACTCAAAAACGTTACTGCTTCGCTACATTGACCGTAGTATTTTATGAACTATAATGTGGTCAGTAAAATACCAACCTTACGCTTAATAAATCTATATCTAGGTTCAACTGTTATCAACGGTAAAATACTTTACTAAGCTGTTCTATGAATGAAGAAACCATATTTTCCCCTTTTTTTATTATGTTGGAACATCATATTCACTAGCGTTTACTAATTATATACATATATATCATCGTAATATTTGTCAGCAATTAGTGAATGAATGAATAGATAATATTACTGTTAGAAACAGAGTATTGGAGTTAAAGTAGTAAAGTAACCGACGAGATTGACTGCGTAGTGTGATAAGGATATCAACTTACAGATGTGATGACCTAGGTTTATAAAAAAGTTATTTTCTGTATAGTGCTTGAGTGCTGGTCTGAATTGTAGTCTTTTTACATTGGGTTTTTAAGATGTTAGAAATCAATCGTTAAATATTTTTTATCTTCAGTTAAACCATAAAATTGAAGTCTACCGGTTCTTTATCGATACGTGTGTTTTGTGTTTACGTTCAACATCGTTTCTCTGTTGCCTATTGTAGCAGGCATCAAACTACTTTGAGTTTGTCACAGTGATGACTACCTGTCATACCATAAAATTCAACAATTAATTGGTACTATAGCCCCTATGAAATGTAAACACTATACTGTATATCTTATCATAGTTCGTAGATAATAGCCCCCGAAAAGTCTGAAACAAAAGATAACACATTTGTGTTACTTGGAAGTTTACGCCCCTTGACCTGACAAGAATTATCCCTAAATACTCATAGACGAATGTACAGTCAACAGATAGTTGGAAGTATAATCACTGAATCTACACTGTTAACACCAAGATAACTCATGATAAAACTATATAAACTTTATTAAATTACAAATATACTTAAAAAGAACACTAAGTATTTTTTATAGGCCAGTATTTAATTAAGATAGAAAGATAACCAATACATTGTGAAAAGAAAGGCAGGCAAAAAAAAAACACATGTTGATATTGAACTGAATAATTTCATGATACTTATTTTCTTTGTATAACGATTCAAAATTAGCAAAGATTATACTTAAATGTGCATTGACACACTGCTATGATAATTCATTATTCAAAGCAGTTAAATTAAAATGAGAAAAAAAATTTTTTATTTGAGGCTTTAAAATTTATACTACTAATAAAAATTGTGAGTAGTTGAAGTAGTATAGAGAATAAAAAAGAGTATATGATCGAGCCATATAAATAGGTATGATCCTTTTCACTTATTATCCATATCTATACTACTTGGAACAGATAAAAGTGTACAAATGAAAGTTCAAATAACGATAATTATAAAATTATTTATAAATAATAATAATAAAACTTACAAAAAAAAGATTGATTTCAAGTTAGGGGTTTATAAATAAATATATCAAAATGGGTTGAAAAAAAACAAAACAATAACACCATACACAAATAATGCAAAACTATAAGAGAAATTCATGCATACATTGATCAAATGCCTAAAGTTGACGAAAAAGATCATAATGAGCATAGAGAACATAAAGAAAACTCCACTTAAGAACTGAAATGAATGATCGTTATTGCGTCATTTGAAATGTATAACGGTTTTACAACCCGCATAAAATCAGGGTTAAAATCGTTTTCACGTCCTTGAAATAACTGCAAGTTTTCCTTTTTCTTGTTTTCGAAATGCACAAATTAAACATGGATATACTTGAACAAATGGTAGAGTATTTCTTTTTTGTAGAAGCTAAGTTGACTGAAAAATAAGGCAAATTGTACCGGGATTTTGTACCAGAAACAAAATTAAAAAAAAAGAAACAATATAATTTATGCAATACAAATACATAGTTAGATAGATAAGGCAGTATTCAAGAGGTAAGTTGATGCTGATAATCAAGAAGAGTAAGAAATAGAAGAAATATAAAGATAGTGTTGTAGTAATAAACATTGCATAATATAAAGTTAAATGATAAGAGAACCGGTTTAACCAACGGTAAACAAATATACTCATCATAAGGAAAAACGACTAAGGCGTATATATTAAAGAGAAAAATAATAATAATAAGTTTAACTACTTAAATTATTTGTTAGTAGTGTATATGATCAATTATTTGACAGGTAGTTGTTAATTGTAATTCTGGATCACTAGCCCATTTACGATTATCTATTGAAAATTTCATTAAATATTGATAATTTTGAATTGAATTAGGCATTTTTTGTTTATGAACATCATTATAAAATTGTTTAATTTGATCATTTTGATATATAGAATGATTATCATTATCACTGACATGAAAATCATGTTCATGGTGATCATATTGTTGTTGATCAGAATGATGTTGTTGGTGATGATGACGATGATAACGATGTCGACGATATGATGTTCTACGTGATAATGATAAAAATAACATATCAGATATAGTTGTATAATGACTAGATGTACCAATAGATGATGAACGACTTAATGAACTAATACAACCAGGTAGAATAAATCGATGTAAATTAGCTGGTAATAAATTACGTACATGTTCAGTACGTTTCTTTAAACGTTTTAAACGTGGACTAGAATGTTCATTTATTTCCTGTATAGAATTTTCAATCCTGTACATTAATAAGAAGGAAAAAAAAGTATGAAGTTAACCACATTCAAATCAGTCAGTCAGTAACAACGTAGAACTTTGTACGTACGTACATCAAATCAAATTGCATACCACATTAGCACAGAGATGCAGTTGTCGATTCAAATCCCAGTGGTAAAGGTAGTAAGAGTATAAGCAGTAATCGGAAAGATTAGGGGTTGAAGATGTTATTCAAGGAGTATAATACAGTGAAATAAATTTGGGAAGAGAAAAAAAGAGACAAGGAGGAATCAGAAGATTAGAATTTGGGAGAACACAAAGAGTGGATGCACCTGCGCCATTGCAAACGATTTTGAGCCATGTCATTCAGGGTCTCTAACCATCGGTTGCTATCATCTCTCGGTCCCCAACCAGGTAGTCTACACCTACCAACATGACTCAGTCCACTAGTCAGTGACTTCATGGACTTGTGCCATGTTTTGGTCTGGTCTCCCCTAGCTTTCTTCCAACCTACTCCTATACCACTGAACATCGCACATCGAGGCAGTCGGTCGTTGGGCATACGTAATACGTGTCCCAGCCATTTTATTCAAATAGTACATAATTAATGAATATTGTAAAGAATGTAAGTTTCGTCCCCTTATTAATAATAACTAATAAGAATGTGAGTTTGTAGCGAATGTCTTTCAATGTTCAACATGTATGCAAGAACTAGAGTTTTTCTGTTCATTTCAGTCAGTCAGTTCATTTAGAAAGTAGATGCTACATAATACAGTATAATTTCCATTGAAGATTCCAGTTCAAGTCCTAATTTCCACGTTATTCATTTATTTCATCCAGCAAATCAATAATGTACTACAGTAGTATGTTCACAGAAGACATATGTAGTGAAATTGTTAGATGATCAAAATAATGTCCCTAGTGAAAACTACACTCTTCTATGCAATAACCACATCCAAAATGAACGAGAAAATACTCGGAGTTGTTTATCCTCTTCTTTATTAGTTGATACATTAATAGAGTGCCATGTTTCTAAGAGTCTTCTAGCTTTCTTTGTGTTTCTTTCGTCCAGTATTTCAAAGTTTCCCAAATAGAAATCGTGTCCATGGTTGTTCTCATCCACTTATATGAAAGATGCTATGTCGTAGCGTTTAAATAGATGCTGATATTCACGCAGACGCAAAAGCGGAGGTAGCTTTATCTTATGTAGTGCTTTTTGTAGTTGGTGCAATTAATTGTATAAATGATGTTTGGTTTAACTCCGTTTGTTGTAGTGTCCTTTGGTCTGCATTGCAAAGTTAGTGTTTGGACATAACTATCACGCAGTTTAAACATATAACCGTCTAACAATACAACTGCAAATGATACATATAGCTTTTTACAAGTTACAACTAAGAATCATAATAAAATACACCTGTTATTTAGTGCTATTTACTTACCTACCGATAAGCTTTGAAAAAATTATTTGGAATCTTGTTGGTCATATTACCACTAACATCAACACCAAATAACATACTTAGTGAGTTATTTGCAGAAAAATTAAAGTTTTGTTGTCACATGCCTGGAAGCAATCAGCATGAAGTCCTGAAACTAAGTTTTACATAAGTTCAAATTTGTCAAGCAAGGCATAATAATTATAATCTTGAGAAGGTTGATGATCCTTACACAGTTTTAAACGGCGCCACCCAATGTTACAGTGGTATAATATACTGCTGAGATATTCAAGTTGTTACTGATCTCTTATAGGATTTACATATTTACTGAAAAGTAGTCAACATCAGTACTGGCGAGTATCAACACTGACGCAAAAGTTGAGTTCTTCGCCTACTCCAACCGCCTTCCATCTAAACACAGTGCACGCCATTTTAATTCACGTAAACTACCGATCATAAGCGTAACTCAAAACGGCATTAATCACTGCTTAGTTACTAGTCAGCGTAAAGCCAAACACTATCGGCAATTTCATATTTTAAAATGAAACCATCAAAATACGCATTCACTAAATTAATCACATCAGTAAGGTAAATATGCTTAGTAATATCGGTTATAAAAAAATAGGTATCGGTCTAAAGCAACAAACTACTTATTACTCTCTAAGACAATGAGGTGTGCATCTCAATAAACACTAAATGGTCGGGCCAAATAGTAAGTAGAAAGAAATAAAACATACTTGGAGATTTTCATTGAATTACATCCTAATTCATGTTCATCATCATTAGCATTATCAAGCTTCCAACGTTTATTTTGTACCTTCACTTCTTCATCATCCCCATTGTCGTTATAGGGAGCATAAAAACTTGAACTATTGATTGATGATGATATTACATTCAAACATGTTGCACTAAGAGATCGTGGTCGAACAAGTAAACAACCAAGTTGTGAATGGTTAAAGTTTTGATAGGTCCATTTTTCAACATCTACACAAAATTGTTTTAAATGGTGTAACAATAGTGGTGATGAAATGATAATAACAGTAGTAACAATAATAATAAGTTTAGCTGAAGGGGTTTTATAGACGTTGATTTGATTTGTAAGTTGTATTTGTTACTGAATGATCATAGTCGGGATACTATTAAAAAGCAGTGGAAACTGGACAGCTTTAGAGTTCTAGTACGAAATTCCTTAGCAGTGAGTATCCACAATCATGCAGGGGATCAGGCTAATTACCTTCAAGTTTCGCAGCAGATGCTTAACTATTAGGAACACTCAGTCAATAACCGATGGTATAATTTCAAATGTAATTAATTTGTGATATACCGCGAAGATCATCCAACCACACTGGTGACAACTATTTTACTTCAAACATATCTGAACTCCACCAGTTACGGTTTCCCACTCGAACTTAAGGAATATCTTGAAATAAATGAGCTGGATATAGTAGTTCGGTCGAGAGAGTTGTTAAGATCGGTTTCATATGTAGTATGTATTTCTGGAGCGTTAAATGTCTAAGCTTCGATTTTTGGCGGGGTCATGGGTGCTCATTACTGAGGAAACGTATACTAGGATAAAAAAGCTTTCCAATGTTATCTGGTCTTCAATGGTACTCCAGATGCGATCAGCCTGTGACAAATAAAATTTGCAAATTGTAGGTTCTTAGATTAGTTTTACTCTAACCTACTTCGAATTCACCTAGAATTTTACACCAAAGACAAAGTGTATATGTCAAACGATTTTTGCATGTACTAACAATAGTGCGATAGTATTAATGATTAGAGGCCTACATATTTCTTACATTATTTAAGTAGTCTACAATTACTTCTAAACCTTTTAATTAAATGATAAATAATTGTGGATTAACAATCACCATAAATAAGGCTTCCTCTACACAATGAACCAGATGATAAATAAAAAACGAAGATGGAAAACGTTACATCTAATAGTAAAATTATTATGAGTTTAGGTGGTGATGAAGTTGACGGCATCCGGCTGTTTAATCCTTGGCAATGAAAGTCAACAATTCCGAAATATTGATGTATTAGGTGAATTCAAACAATTAAATGGCATCTCTAGGCCAAACAATAGGGGAGAAATGATAAACAGGGACACTATTGAATACAAGGTAAAGGTTATAACCTATATGTTCTTGGCTAGATTAAGAGCACAAATGTATTTATACTAATCATGTATGTAGACGTTAATTTGGTTTACCAATCACGATTTTCATGTTATTTTTGCTTGTGTGACGGTTTGTGGGAGTGAATAGGAAGCGTGTGTATCTGTGGTTAAATTCAACGATCGCAGAACATAAAAAACGCAGTATCCAATAGGTACTGAATAATAATTTTTAAGATAAATGGGTCATTAATGAGTATTCTCATGTTTCGTAATTCGACAAAGGGTGAATATTTGCGATGGGTGCAATCTCCCTTGAGTAGGAAACCTGTCCAATTTTCTTAACTTTGTTGTTCATCTAACATTAACAATGGAATGATTATAAATCATACGCTTCATTTTTTTCAAAGCATGTAGCTACAGCTAATTACTCTGTGGTAATCACAAAAAGACTTTTATTCTTACGTATAAATTGTAGCGATCAAATTGATAGAAACCAGTAACAACAAATTAAATCCAACTCATTTTCCTGAGCTTAGATGATAAGTTATTGCATGCACTCACTTCACATATGATTGTCAAAGCCGTAACGGAAAAATACTGACAAAATCAGTCCATGAAGACATTGACTGTGATTCCGAGCCATGTTGATAAATCCATACTACCTGGTTGAGGTTCGCAGCGGATAACCACAACCAGGACTCAAAATAAATCAAGATAGGGTAGGTCCATTCACTACTTCTTTCGCTTTGAATTTTCAGTTTCAGTATTCTTCTATACATACATTTACACTCTATTTTCTCAAATTATATTCTTAAAACTTAGCCTTTCTCATTATCATAGCTGCTACAATCATTTCCGCTCCTTTGCTATTCATTGTGTTAATTTCACACGATCGTGCTAACACAGTGTGGGTAACTTGGGCAAATACCTATTTGTGTCAAGCTCTACGTTGAATATAACTGACAAAAACTGACAAGATAGAATAAAATGTATGGAACTCACCATATTGCCAAGGGACTTCACCATTTACAATGTACTCATCTCCATGAAATCCTGATTTAGTGGAAAATTGACTTTCATTATTGATGTTATTATTTATATCATTCTCATGAAACAAGTCAATATCATACTCCCCATTGTTCATATCAAATGCTCGTTCATCATCATCATCTTCATCCAATTGTGAAGTGACTGTAGTCACCGTTTCACTGCCAATACCACTTCCAAAGGCACCAGTACCAGTATATCGTAGTCTACAAGTTCGTAAAGATGGTTGGCGTGAACATGCTCGATTAATTTGAGAGCTCCCCGGTAATAAAAATAAATGAGTTCGATGTAAACCAGAAGTTGGCAATAAATCTGCTTCACCTACAATATTTTTTTAGTAAAAATCATGTATTTCATAGGTTGAATGGGATAAATGTGAATTTAAGCAAAACATTGAAGATTTATGATACGTTAAGCCAATGAAACATAAGCCAAATGATAAACACTCACTATTTGGTAAGAGTGAGCTGCATTTTCCAAGGAAAGCACACGCCACTGATTGAAAATTTGGCTTTGTTTTTAAGTACGAACAGTGTCTATTTATGAAAGGATGTACATAATATCCTGGATTCGGTTTCAGCGAATAAATCTTCTTTCTCACTCCGTCTTCACATCCAATTAGTTGGTTTAAACTTGTGTAGAAAAAGCTTATATATCAGTATCAGACTCGGATGACTGCATACTTTTAGAATAACTAAGCATCATAGATTGATACAAGTTATGGAAATGCTGAAGAGATCACTGAATAAAGATCCTGTTTAGTGAATTTATAAGTGATGTTACACGCAACTCGGTGTGAGATTTATCCAAGAAACTCTGAATGCACTACTAGGTTAGAGATGGAGGATCATATATTTTCACTGTTGTTCAGTGCGTGACAGTAACATAGCAAACATCAAATAATATTCACACCGGAAATGTTTCATTACAACTGTCACAACTTGAGACTGACGCAAATTTGTACGTTCGACAAATCAACTGGTTACCCGAAACTGAAATACTCACTCAAATCAACATCAAAGCTAGATGATATCGTTTCTGATTTGTATAGCTTATGTAAAACGGAATTACATGTGGATTTTTGATTAAACAGTAATTAATTCAATGCTTCAACTGACTACATTTAGTTTGATCATCGGTGTAGATTTTCCTCTCTACTCATCATGGTGAACCTCTTTTGATTTTATATAGTTTAGGGAGCATGAATTTATCATTCAAGGATAATAGTGGTACTGTAGAGGGATAAAAATTCAACTGAAGATACTAACGTGAGGAATTCTTTGAATGAGTTGAACAACGAGAAGGTATAATTTAACGAGTGTGTTATTATGAACAAGCCACATTTTGAAGAGGATGTGATTAATAAATTAAGTTCTAACCTAAATATTATAGTTTAGATACATTTATCCGAAAAACAGATGAAACAGGATGAAGTGGATATTTTGTATTCCATGGTTAATTAACTGTGCAGAATATGGATCAGCTTGTACATCGACGTATTTTAAAAACATATCTTTATTCAATTAGCTCATAAACAAACACATTCACACAAACATACTGATTAGATTCAGTCTTGAATATCAAAATAATCGGAAAAAGACAAATCCACAAAGTTAGTATGGAATAAATAGAACGTGGCTAGCAGTGAAATGCAGGACTCGCGTTTCGTCCTATTTGGAACTCTTCAGGATAGATGTGTCGACTGATCAGAATTCAATCAAAATATCAACAACGGGACATTCTAATCCATTTGTAATTGAATTAAAATTTAGAAAGCGTTTTATTTATTGAGAGTTAATGATATTCAAGGAATAAACGTCAAAATGTAAAAATCGTGTAAAAGTACAGATTCGTTTGTTTAGATTTGAGACTTAATTTCCACGTGAGGCGTACCGATAATACTTTGATTCCACCAAATCAAAGTAGGTCGATCAAGAGACTCAATACTTTATTGATTAAATAACCTAAAGTTAAATCGTCTAACTAATAGCTAAGTCTTTCATTAAAATCATGAACCTATACTAAGTTAGACCATCATTGAAAACATGGAACGTGGATACTAACACTGTTATGTATCGACTCACTGATTTAGAGGTTAAACGTTCATACGCAAGACCAAAAGAGGAGTCCCATGCTAGGATGAAACGGTCATCCAGTGATTACAGGCTTTTAATGGTGATCAAACTAAGATCGGTTCATGATTTCAGTGGAATTCAACAATCTCCACAACCCTATACTAATAATAGCGGAAAATCGGAAAACTGCAACTATTTTTCTGTCCTAATGTCCTTTTTACTTTTTTTTAATAAAAAAAGAAAGTCTACTTGTATTATCTAAGTAATGATAACTTATAAAATGTTGTTTACAATTAATATGATCTCCATCAGAATTTTCACTTGTATTAGCATTTGTTGTGAATTGTTCACCATCGACAGGAATCCAACCCATAACACGTAATTGTCTACTAATTTGTCTAGCTTCAGCTGCAATTTGTGCATCAAACAAACTGTGATTTAGTAGTGGTTTTTGTTGAGTAAATGACAGTGGAATTCGTGATGATTTTGTATTATTATTATTATTATTATTATTATTATTATTATTATTATTATTTTGTCTACTATTATCATTGTTGGTGTCATTAATTTTATGGGACAATGATTTCATTGATTGTGTGTATAACAAAGATGAATTCATTTTCTCAATTACTGTTGTTGATAAGTTAGATATTGGTGGTGATGACGATGATATTAAGTGTTCATTAGTCGTAACACTATAGTTTAATGTATAATTTGTTAATCCCAATTGATCATGATAATCATTAGATGTACGTAATAAAGAATTGTTTTCAGTTTGAAAGCCTGACTTGTCCACATTATCATATTCGGAACTGGTTAGGAGGAAAAAAAGAAAAGAGAGGAATGAAAAGATGCTTTAACCGTTGATAAAATCTTTGAAAACAATAAATGATTAATGTGTATAGATCATGATGTGAATGAAATGAGAAATATGTGAATCAATGGGAATTTTAGTTAATTCCAGTAAGATAATAATTCATTAGTGTGAATCTATTCTGTTAGTTGAGAGTTTACCTAGAAGATTCAAACTAGAATGGAAAGGCCAGTTTAATGGGTTTTTTCAGCTAATTTTAGTTTGCAACGAAAAAATCTTGAAATGAATGAGATATCAATTTTAAAACCTTTATGAAAACGTGTTTTATTGGTCACAATTTTCTAACTGTGTTCCTTAATGTATTGGTAGCCCCCAAATGCCCTGGTACGGTCGAGAGTGGGGAGAGTCAGCTCTCCCTCACCAAATGCTCACACATGGCCACGCGTATGTAGCCTCTACCAGGGAAGTCCTACTCACTGCCTTCTCGCATCATGGGTGTTGTTTATGAAATTGAGAGGACGAAAAGCGAATGTCCGGTGCTTTAACCGGTTTAGTGGGTATGGAGGATCTACCTAGGGGGGTTGGAAAACCCTGATTCCAAACCAATGGCGCACATGAGCTCCAGTATCTTGAAGGAACAAATGGTGTACGAACCAATCGTTGGTCACCCGCTACCATGGGAGTGCATCTTCTCACGATGCTCCATTGCCTTATGGGTCAGACCTTTATGTCAAAGGCTCCGGGTGTGGCCACCTAAGATAACCACCTGCTTCGGTACGGGCACCCGGGCATTATCACATCCCTCACACAAATCAAATGAGATTTGTGTGGCGCATATGTATCTGGTGCCCCATTGTAACAATAAATAAATAAATGTGTTGGTAACAAAGAGAGTAGAATTGGATTCTAATAATAGTATAACTAGAGGACAGGAATTTCTAATGTCAATAAAAGATCATGAATTGATTCATTTCGGTTTGAAAATTTTTCCAAGTTTTCGTATGTAAAACGCGTACAACCTGATTATTATTTCCATTGTCTTCTTCTTATTCGACTGCTTTCATGTACTGTACTATATTACTTACTAATAATTAGTAACTTATGGCCCTTTCAATTATTTTTAAACGTATAGCTTTTGATGTGTGACATTTGATTAATTTATTTTCTTAGCATTCCTTATAGTTTATCGTCATTTCCCTAGTCTTCTGTGAACATTATTTAGTATGCACTAACTTCAATATTTAGCTTTGTATATTTCTCATTCCAATCAGTTGTCTATAATTGTTAATTTTGACACAGAGACATGATGTTGCTTAGTTTGTTGATCTTTTTTAAATTATTCCAAAACAACAATCTCAGGAAGTATTTCTTCGTCAAACATAAATGCCTTAGAAGATCCAATGAATTAAGGTTTGTAAGCTGTATTGCTCATATTATTGAGCAACTATTTAGCTCTCGACTGACTTCCTGTAGGACTGAGATATTTACTATCGACTGATCGGTATGTTGTAACCAAGGTTATGTTTATATAATCGTTTAGTGGTTATAAGTCACAATCTAACCTATACATGGCATGCAAAGCCGAGCCACCTCGACCGTTGGCCATGATTTATGATTTTATGTATAACTCAAGAGTTTCGTCTGAATTCTTATGTGAATCGAACGCTCAGTGCTCATGAAAAGTAACCACGTTTTGTTCCACACCTAACGGAATATATATTACGTATAGTAAAAATGCTAGGTGATATCTGATACTTATGAATGTGAAAACGACGAATCTTCAGAGCTAACAATCCTATAATAAGTCGACATGACTATTCTATGGCAACAAAAATATCTACATCGTCTGCAAATGTAAAAATTGATCGAAAGGTTAAACACCACTGATCAAATGCGAATCACACAGAACAAAGTGTGTTAGCAAACGTGAATACACTGGAAAAGAGAACATCATACACTCAAATATATACACTTACCGGCCACCGCTTGTATGACTGTCAGCAATACTAATAGTTCGATGTAGGTTTGCGACAGCAGATTGTTGATGTTGATTAAAATCTTGTTCCATGATAATAGTACAATTCAAATGGTCATGATTGTTGCTGTCAGTAGTAGTATTAGATTGATTCTCAGATAAATTTACTTGGTTCTTATCAGTAATTGATTCATTATTATTACTTTTATTATTCTTCCTATGAACTACAGACAACATATTATTGTTATTATTATGAAAATTCTCTGTAGCAACGCTAGCGTGACTGTTGATTACATTCGACGAATATGAAGGTGAACCAACATCAGTTGTACTATAATGAGTTGAACTTGAAACATGTTCATTATTATTCACCGAAGGTAGACAATTACGATCATCAATTTGAAATAAATTAGCATAATTATTATTCACAGGTTGTTGACATTGTCGAGTAATATTGGTAGTTGAGGTTAAACGAGAATTTTGATCCATTGAAACTGGTGTATTTATTATTGAAGAATCTTTATTATTACGATTGGTTTCAACTTCAAGCGGAATACCAACCTTTAGACTAGTTATTTTCTTTGTATTTTTCTTTTTTCTACCACCGTCATCATCATCATCGTTGTCACCCTCGTCATCATCATCATCATCATCTGTATCGTAAACTGATGAGGCAGCATCCCCAATATATCTAAAAAGCATTTTATCATGAATTAAAACGTAATGTCCTAAGAAAATAATACTGGATGGGGGAGGTGGATAGGGAATATTATTTTATAAAATAACAATAAAATTTGTATTTTAAAATAACGAACTTTCTAATGAAAGAAAATTGTCATAACACAAGTAAAAGAAAGAGGGAAACGAGTCATAAATATGCAGTGTATCCATGGTTCTAGTGAGAAAAACCTATCTATGAATGAAACGAATTGGACTGACTTTTAACCTGTTCCACTGTGAATAGGTAGTTTACTTTAGTAGAAAGAATTTCAAACAATTTCCGAATAACATATTGTTAACCAGTTGAATTAAGGAGATCGAAGACTTATGTTTATCACTGACAGTTGAGGAAAATTATAATCTAAAGTATAACGAAGTATATAGAAATATCGATGTCTTTAAATTCAATTATCGCATAAAGGGGGACAATTGAAATACATGTAGAATTATTTGATGAAAATTAGAACACTTAAATTGACATGAGACGAAATCAACTGTACAAAGTTCATAAGTGCTCATTCTTTATCATAATTCTCCAATTTTGAGCTTTGTCGTTTACTAATTTTTTTTTCTAGTAATCGGACTATATTCATTATATTTAGTCGTATTTTTACAACTAAAGATGCTACTACTATTATTGGAACTCCACAACTGTGTGCATCATGTTAATTCTTTTTAATCACAATGTGGATGTGGAGTAGGATGAGTTGATTTAATGCAAATGTGTGCTGAATTCTAGGGTGTACATAACTGCTGTTATGTAATTTACATTATAAATCGAAGAAT
This sequence comes from Schistosoma haematobium, assembly GCF_000699445.3. Lineage (NCBI taxonomy): Eukaryota > Metazoa > Platyhelminthes > Trematoda > Strigeidida > Schistosomatidae > Schistosoma > Schistosoma haematobium. The sequence goes on along the minus strand of NC_067202.1, from coordinate 8,013,250 downwards.
AATGTACATTTCTAATAAGTTAAGAATTAGGTACAATAGAGAGAGTCAGGAAAATTGACATTAGGTTGTCAATGACTCTACGTCACATACGATTACAAGAACATCTTAGTCAATCAAAACAGTTCTTATATTTTAATTGCTGATTGATATTCAACAAGACAATGAGACTAATAAGGCTTCTACGGTCAAACATATAGCTTACTATTGACGATTATATTCATAAATTTTGAAGGCAGATTGCTAGTTATAGTTATTCCCGCCCAACAAAGTAGGAGAAGCCTATTTGCGCTTTGGGATAAGGGAAGATCCTTGTAAAGAGAATGAGACTGGACACCAAAAAAAGCAAACTAAACGGACGCGTTATGGTTCACTTCGCGGATTTTATGTGTAATTAGAGATCTGAAAACCGGTTATATGGGTGAACTCGTTCTCGTTCACACTTGTAGCGCAGACGGTCACGTTACTGTCTACACATTCCCATCACTTTCAGAAACTTTTATGCAAACCAAAAGCGCTGGTGAGTCATTAATGAGTTCACCAGTGCAGAACGTGGAACTTTCTCTCAAGTATGCTGTATATACGTACATTTAAATGCACATATCAGAGAAACATACATTCCAGTGATACACATATAGGCATATATGAATGAGATTGCTAGTACAAGTTACATGCACACATAGAACGCATAAACGGAGACCCATACAATCGATAGGATACATATAGGTATAGATGCGATCATCTAAGGTCGTAGTCCAGCGGCTCCCATTACCGAATAAATATCAAGTACTGAAATAAGTGTCAAAAAAGGTCGTCATAGACGATATATTTGGAGGGGGAGTGAGTCTACGCAATAAACCGAGACATTTTTCCAATTTATAAATGACAGATTTAATTCTAATTGAAACATTTACTGATATGCTTGAAGAAATAAATAAATTCTGTAAAATAACAATCCACTAACCCGCTCATCGTATCACTTTCCTCTCCAGGTGTAATCAGTGGCCAATTTGTACGAGATCGATTAACTTTAGCCAATTTTCTTAAAGCTGGACGACCTACCACAGCTGCAGTACCATTATTATTGCTGCCAGTGGCAGTTATTTCAGTTGTTGTAGATCTTTGTAAAGTACTACTATGCTTATTATTATTAAACCTATTCGAAACTTGAAGATTACATTCTGGATAATATTTGTTGTTCGGTGATTGAAACGAATTTGGATAAAGATTATCATAATCTGAGCTTAAATCCATTCGATCTATTAATTGATGCTGTTTTTTATTTGTAATTATTGATGATATAACCGTTGACGGTAAAACAAATGGACGAGTACTGACGACTTGATGATCTCTACTACCAGATGGTGATGATGAATACCATGGCATTCTATTTAATGCCATTTGTATAGGGTGAGGATGTGATGAAAAATCCGGTAAGCTAACTGGTGCTATCTCTGGTAAAGATGGTCGTGAAATAGTTTTTGTTGAATTGCTTGGTTCACTAGAATTATTCCATTGAGAATGATGAGAATTATTGTTCAATTCATCATTCTGAGTAAATTGTGTTTTGGATTGATGAATGTTGGATAGATAAGATGGTTCTTTATTATTAGTATTGACTGAAGTATTATTAATTCCTTGTCCAATGCGTCCATGATAAACAAATAGCTGGATAAGAGGATAATGTATAGAAAAAAAATGATATGCAGAATCTGTTAACAAATGAAAAATGAAATTATACAAAATGTATTATAAATGATTACGTAAGTCGGCTACAGTATTGATGATTGGTCTTCTATATCAATGAATAAAATTTGGTTAAATGAAATGAGCGGGTTTATAAGAGACCCAGTAGTAAGTAATTGTTTTCAATGAAAAAATATATTTTATACGAATATTCGTCAAGATTAGAACGAATAGTTTGACAGAAATTGAGCGCCGAGTATAGAGAAGTCATTATATGGGAAAACTATATATATTCTCAGCGATTGAAATTTAACTAATTCCAACGTTTCGTCCAGCTAACTTGTCTGGACTTCTTCAGGATATTGAGTAAAATCTGAATCAAAACTGAATAGTCTAAAAATATAGACTTGTGTACTCGAGAATAGGTTACCTCGCTCAAATGAAAGTAGATTGGTACTTCTTTTTAACTGATCGGATAATATAAACTTCAACTATACAATGAGAGCCTTCAACAAAACTTTGAAAAACCTTTCAGGAGCTTTGAAGAAGTTGATCAACACTTTTTACTACCAGCGTTAAATGAAAACAACTCAGAAACGTCCTTAAAAATGATGGATTATGCATAGTACGTAGGATAATTGCCTATTCCATTGTTTAGGTTAGTGTATTTCGAGAAGTATCCAGAATATCAAGGTCAAGAGTAAACGCAAGAAAATCACAAAATAGGCTTTAAAATGAAGCTTCCTTTATACTTCACACTTTCTTTCTACTATTCAAGCCTCGAGTACAGAAGCTGTTGGAGAATCAGCAATCAAGAACCAGATGTATCATTCTCTTAAATATTTTTTTAAAGAGAGTAAACATTACTTCCATTTCGACCTGGAATTCATCTTTTCACAATAAAAGAATAACTTCAAAGAAATATAGTTTGCAATGAATTTTATTGACACATGTAACCTTCACATTTGAGTAATCATAAGCCTAGCTACGAATTATGTGACAGTTGTCTACCTTGTTTCATTTCCTCACAAATATTCACACTACTTATTAGTAGCTTATTTAACTTGTAAAAATATTATCATTTAAGCATTAGAGAAACATTGTCCAGAAGTTAATTTTGTCAAAACTTACTTCCTCACTGGTTAAATCATCGAAATCAATGTTGGATGACGAATTATTAATTGGTTGTTTATCATGATTATGATTAACTGAATAAGTTTCATTTGAACTACTATCCACTGGAGCACCAAATTGTGATAAGGGTGTCGTGGATGTTGACAATAAAGCCGCTTCTAGTAGCATATGATTATCATTATTACGAATCATATTACTACCAATATTATTATTATTGTTTTTATTTAGATTGCTGTTATTATGTTTCACACAATTTTGGTTATTTGATAAGTTATTATTTGATGGAATTAAATAATTCATGCTCATTTGTCGATTTGATTTTGATGATGAATTATTCTGATTTAGATGACAATGCATAGATTCAATTTGTTCCGGTGTTGCGTAATCAAAATCTTCACCCAATTCCGAGTCTCTTGCATCCAAATCTGGATTAGCTAATAAGCTATCAGTCATTTGATGATGAACATGATGACCAAGACTTTCAACATTATAATTGGTATCAACATCATCGGTAGAAACATTATGTATAACCCTATTATTATTGTTGTTTCCATTCACTAGATGACCACCTCTAGATGAAAGGAGCCAATTTGAAGAATGGTCATTCAAATGTTGTAGATTCTCGATGATATCTTGATGTTGCAAAAGAACATTACTATCAGTCATCGAATCAAGGCCATCATTAGCATCGTCATCTTCTGTAAGCTCTTCACCGTCACAACTTGTAAGACCTGTTGATAGAGGTATTAATGAACGAATAAATATTCAACCCATTGTTTTCATTTTTAAAAACACTTTTTCTACACATATAGCTAACTGATATAATATATACGATTTAATGTGTAAATGTTGATATTGACAGTTTATTGTAATACTTGTAAACAAAAGGCATGAATAAAGTTTATTTGAGAGGGCTTTGATAATAATTCTTAAAGTTGATCTCAGATCCAACTAATAATTGTATATATCCAAGTTAAATGAAACTACTTCCAGCTATATAGAAGTGGTGATGAGCGTACGCTATTGGTTAAGATTTGGCTTCAGTTTCTATTGAGATGGATATACACTATCGGTTGGAAATAATAAATTCATTTTCTGAGAAGAATGTACTTAAATTTGTGAATGAGTCGGGTATATATATAGTAGGTTTGATTAGTTAATGAATGATTCCTACTCATTCTTGGTTTTCTCACGCCAATAACTGATTTAGGCACGCATATAGGAAGCACAGTAGCACAACTCAAACGACCACAGAACATAATAACAGGTTGATTTTGGAACAAATGACCATTCCACTGAAAAACCTACCAGTTGTAGGATTTTTAAGCAAGTTATGTTCAAGTTATGGACCTGTTGCTGGAATAATGGTACTTTTTTGTGATTTGATACAGACTACATAATCACCTGTCGCCTGTCTACTGTAATGGTTATAAGTCTTAATATTGATCTATTCCAGTGGTAATCAATCTTCAGCAGAACTGAGTTATTTACGCTGACTGTTCACTGAACAGCTGCTAGCCATCAAGCTGTTCTTAATGTTGATGGAATTCTGGTTATGAGTAAAGATTTGAATGAGATTAAGCTACGGGCAATTACAGACACTATCAAGAAACTTTTGTATATTATTCTTAAAGCCTTAATAATGGGTAGTATTGTATTATCTAGATAAAAAAAATCATCCAAAACTACAAAGATAAGGAAATTGTTTACCATCTTCAGTCATTGAAGTTAGAACAGCCATGCTTAACGGTTCAAGTGATGCTGTGCCAACATATTCGGCATCTGGACACTCCGATGGTTCTCGACAAGAGGAAGAATTCAATTTTATATGTTCATGCGGTATATATGGGATATCATAACGTTCCATAGGCTACGTAAACAAAGCAATAATTAATGGAAAACATATGAATATGTTAGTACGAAACGTCAAAATTAAAAACAAAGAGCTATTTAACAATTTTGTATAACTTAAAAAGATGGTAATGTCAGTCCATTATAATCAATGTACAAAATGGGACAATGTGTGTAGATTAAAGTTGTCACAAGACAGAATTACAACTAAATGAAACATTATTATTATTATTACCAATTATTATTGATAGCTCCATTCACTGTTATATTTTTGATACAATATAGAATTCACAGAACAAAGTATTTCAACGAGTTCCCTTTTCTTCTTGTTCGGTCGATCCTGACAATAAATATTGAAATCTTGTAGTGATACTGAGCAATTGTCTTGTAAATCATTTAATCAGGATTTATGAGCTGTCATTACACCACAATTACAATAAAGGACCCAGTAGCTAGGTGGAAAATGGTAATAGGTTCGAGTCCCGGAGTGAACATCAACTCTGAGATGCAGACGACTCCAGCTGACGAATCCCGAATGAGACGAAACGCGCGTCCCGGACTCCACTTCTAGCCACTTTTCATCTTTGTTTATAATTACGATACATGTTTAAACTTAGTAAGAATTGAAAACATTTCACTTTGTCAATTAGTGATCGGCAGTTAGATACCAACAGTTCAAGAATCGATATCTGAATAATGTTCATTCTTTTCAATGCATATTGCCAGCCACCACAATGTTTCTGATTGTACTCTTTTGTAACTTGTACAGTGAAAGGTTGGAAACGTTTCTTAAACGCGCTTGAATAGGTTATGCGATTAATAGACATAATGATGTGTTAAAACAAACAAAAATAGATAACTTTTGCAATAGCTAGATGGAAGGAACAGGTAGTCTAGATATTTAAGCAGACCGCCAGATTGTTAGGAATCGTAAAAAAGAGATGAAGGTCCAAAAAGAAGGAAAAGTATGGAATAACACTGAGACTCTGAATCTAGAGAAGAGGATTGATGAATGAATGTAACTGAGTCACTGTAATTAGTTTCGAGTCATACCACATAAAGGGATAACTATACAACACATCCTTACAATACTGTCTAAAACATTCATTGAACATATAAAACAATTAAGTGCTATAGGCATATTATTACCAGAGGGACGTATTGGGTATTTGTTGAAACAAGCTATGAATTTCTATAAACCGGGTTAGTTGAGATGACTGAATAGTTTAGACAACAAGTATCTATCTCAAAATGCAACTAACTGGTATGTATTTTAAAAATTTCTGTGTAAAATATAACATTAACCTTCGATGTTATCAAACGCTGATATTAGGAACCAAAAGCACATCGTGACCTTTAAAAGTAGGAGTCTAACAGTTGAAATTTTGAACTATAAATTAGTAGTATTTATGGGGCTGGGGAGATTCTTGAACTTCATCGTAATCATGAAGTGACCTAAGTTAGACAAATACTAAAAACCTAAAAGTAGTGGATTACCATTTCGTCCTAGTACGAAACTACTCAGCAGTGAGAATTCATGACATAGTAAATATAATCGGAATGGTGATTCTGAGATAAAGCACTGTTAACCAACAAAGAAATTATTTATCATATATTAGATTAATTGAGTATATTGGTTACATAATTCAGCTGTTTGATCCCGCTAATATAAATTAACAACGTACACAAATAACAGGCAACATACTTCTAAGACACAACGATGTATACAGTTTCTAGTGTAATACTTAGACACGTTTATAAAAACTTAAAGTGAAAATACCTCATCTATTAAGCATTGATTATTGACTTGTGTTCTTCGTGTATCCGAAATATTCGGTATAATAATATGATCTATACATCGTGGTGTTGTTTCGATCATAGTTAAACGATTTGATTGAGATTTAAGACATTGTGAATTAGATCGTGATGAATTAGAGGATTGTTTAGAATCATTAACATTTGTTTTGGTTATCATCATTCCATTGTTACAATATGAATGATGATGTTGATCGCTTTTACGACTACCACTGGCTAAACTATGACCAGTTGATGAAGATCCCGATACAGGTGATGATGAATGATGATAACTAACATTTCTTATTGATATTAATTGTTGTTGTTTTATTGAATGATCAGATTTTTCAATTTCAGTTGGATACATTGATTGTTGTTTTTCATGTGAATATCCTCCACCTGGACTTGTGGGACGTTGATAATCGGGAAAATCTAATACGTTTCTAAAAAATAGAAATGGAAAAATTTAAAGCCAATTCGGCGAAGAAATTTTTCCTTTCTATTGTATTCATTAAGAGTGAATCAAGTAATGGCGAATAAGATATATCTGAGAAATTACTTGAAAAACAAAGTAGAATATACTATTAAATCCAAACAAATCGCTAAACTATATCCAACCATCAATGAGATAAGGGAAAGCTGATGAAAGACATTATGAGGTTGTATCAAAAACTTAGTAGCTATTTCGACAATTCTTGATTACTTTTCACTTTGCAAATTTACCAATGTTCACTATTCCCCACACTCTCATTAAGTGTTATCCATTGAATTCATAAATAAACCTGTACGGCCACAAGTTCGAGCCCTACTCTACCCATTTTAGTTAAAATAACCAGTACTTAGACTGCCGTCACAGAAATCCCGTGACTCAAAGCTGTGTACATAAATTCAAGTGTATTCATCAGAGTCTAAAATCAAGGTTCTACCCCATCATAAAAAATTAATAATAATAATAAAGTAGATGACAAAAACTGATATCACAGACTATTGGAAATATTATGATAATGAACATTTAGTTCTCCTTACTTCCACACGCTTAAGGATGGGACGCTCGGACCACTGAACTTCAGGTCACAAGTGACCTTCATAACACAAATGCATTGATAATATAATAATATGAACTAAACATAGAGTGGAATATGAATAGTAAGCTAAACGATTGAACAATTGCCTCAAAGTTATAAATGTTGATCAGTGACAATATAGATGGCCACATGTATATCGCAACAGCCAGAGAAACCCAATTCACTGTCTACTCGCAGGGAGAATGTTGTTTCTGAAATTGAGAAAACGGAAAGCGAATATCCGGTGCTCAAACTTGGGTGGTGGATATGTAGGACCGATCTGGGGGAGTTGGAAAACCCTGATTTTAAACCAGTAGTGGACATGGGCTACTGGATACTGGGGGAAGAAATGGTGTATGAACCTATTTTTAGTCACTGGCTACCACAGGATCGTATCACCTAACGTTGTTTCCCTACTTTGTGGATTAGACCTGCAGGTCAATGGGTCGAGAAGCGTCCACCTAAGGGAACCGCATACTTCTGTTTGGGCACCCGGACAGTATCTCAGCCCTCACACAAATGCACTGATTTGTGTAGCGGGTATATTTACTGGTTTCCCCTTGTAACAATGTTTAAATAATTCTACTCTTCAAGATGTTACCGATAAATTAAACCACATGGACAACATAAATGATTAAGAACAACCAAGAAGTCAACGAATCTCTAGCTTATATAGATAAGAGAAGTAAAACTAAAATGTTAATCGATTCTGGCTACTGTCTGATTGACGATGCACTAAGTTTAGTGCTTAATATTTCAGTTAGATATATTCCATGCAATTATGTTTTTGCTAGAACAATGTATGACGCTTAGATGAAATCAATTATTCAATAAACACTGAACAGGTTATTTTGAAACAAGTATCTGATACACAACTACTATCTACATAAAAATGTACTACAAATGTACATTGTTCAGCTAATGTGATTGTTGCTACATCCATAAATTTCAAAATGCTAATGCATTAAAATAGTTTTCTTATTTGTAAGCGTTTCAGTTTTGTGTATTTGTACATAGATACAATACTACTGAAATATGAAAAAGAACGAAAATGAAAAAAAAGAGATATGGTAGGCAAAGAGGATACTACTTACTTTTGCATTGGGTGACTAGCACTATGAAAGTGTATACCATTAGTATTTATTGGTTGACCATTTGTTTCCACGAAATTATGTATAATATTAGTTGATGAAGGATCGATTACTGAGGACAGTCTTGAATCTTTGATTAATTTCTTCGAAATATCCATATCGCCATTAAGATTCCCCATTGTTTGATTAGTACCTAATGACTGTTGTTGTGTGATTGGTGTTTGATGTACAAATCTATCTCGAGGATCTACTTGTGATGATGTAGCAAATAATCCTAGACGAGAATTCCTATTAGCTTTTTTAATGACGGCTGAGTTGTTAACCACATCTGATAAATTACTTTGACTCTCTGCCATTGATTCGTATCTGTTAGGGCAAAGTAAAACGAAAAATGGAATATTTACTGATTCCCTAAATTGATGCCAAAACATATGACTAACAATACTTACTAACGCCTGTTACCCCTTGTGAAGCAGCATAGCCGACCCAACAGAATACTCCAGCAAACTCTGTCTTAGATCATTTTTTCCAACTGTTTCCAGTTGCGATTGATTCCTTTTACGTCTGCTTCCAATTCACGACGAAATTTGTTGCTTGGTCATCCTCTTTTTTGTTTCTCTTCAAGATTCCAAGTTAGTGCTTGCATCGTGATGCAGTTTGATGATTTTCTCAATGTATATCCTATCCACCTCAAGCACCTTTTCCCAAATTTCCTCTTCATTTGGAAGCTGGTTTGTTCACTCTCAAAGTAAGTTGTTGCCAATGATATCCCATCAACGAACATTAGGTATGTTGTGTGGACAATTGCCTATAAATGCCTGTACTTTTTTGATGATGGTCGTAGTATTTACAGTTGATTGATCACTGAGTGGTGACCGATTTCATGTGTCAGGTCCTTCTTAGTGCAGATCGGATCCTGTCGACCACGTTGCAATGTAGCCACTAGTCTAGGTGACTTGACATTGCATGCACTATATTGAGATAAGATGGTGGTTGGAAGTAATCGACAAGAAACTCTGGACCTAGGTTTCGTGCTATTTAGCACTCATCAGCAAGGTGTACCTGTAATCTTGAGTGGACTGATGCTCTCTGACGAATTCGATCCCGTCTCACCCAACTTCACAGTCAGAGACGTTGCCACTGGGCTTTCCAGACCGCGACCGACCAAGTTGTAGTACTTCTCCAAGTTGCAGCTCCATACAGTAGAACTACTTTGATGACTCTATTGCAAATTCTGACTTTGATGTTGGCTGACAGTCATTCTGAGCTCTACATGTTCTTCAGTTGTAGGAATGCTGCCCTTGCTTTGCCAATCCTTGCCTTCATGCCTGCATCAGACCCTCCTTGTTGATCGATGGTGCTGACCAGTTATGTGAAAGTTTCCACCTCTTCTACAGCTTCTCCATCAAGTGTGATTTGGTTGATGTTTTCCGTGTCGTGTTAGAGAATCTTGGACTGCTCTTTGCGTACGTTGAAGCATACCGCTGCTGAGACTACTGGAACATTGGCTGTATTATTGGTGATGATGACTCCCGAGGGTAGCGAGGGTCCGCTTTCCCTCTCGAAATGCTCTCACATGGCCACGCGTATACAACCACTGCCGGGAAATTTCTATTCAATGCCTTATCGCGGAAAGGGTGTTGTTTACGAAATCGAGAAGACGAAAGGAGAATGCTTAGCGTTTTAACTGGGTTGGTGGATATGAAGGATCCACCTAGAGCAGTTGGGAATCCATGATTCCAAACCAATGGTGCACATGTGCTTCAGGATCCTGAGGGTCACCGGATACCATGAGACTGCATCTATTCACAGTGCTGCAATGCCTTGTGCATTAGACCTCTAGCTCAAAGGCTCGGGGTGTGGCTCCCTAAGAAAAGCAGCTACTTTAGTTTGGGGACCCGAACAGTATCACAGCCCTCTCCCAAATCAATGATTACCACAACAACCAAGTTACTTGTCATCAATTCAAATAAAATCTTGATGATGAAGTAACCTTTATAACTACTGATATCTGTTACAATATTACCTACACATATTACATTACAAGACTTACTCATTATCAGTATACAAAGGATTATGATGACTTGTAGAATTTTCATTTCTTTTAGAATGTCTACGGACATCATCTTCATCGTCATCATCATCATCATCATCATCGATTCCGTTGAAAGTATAGAAATTCTTATTAGGGTTAATATTTTTATCATGATTATTATGATCATTATTCTGAATAGATGAAAGTTGATTAATAGCATTTTGTACATGATCCCAATCATAAATAGATTGTGAATTACAAATATTTGACATGGGACAAGTTATATTTTGATTATTTTTATCATTATTACTCATGGTAGTATTGTACTTATTATTATTATTATTATTATTATTATTATTATAAGTAGTGTTAGTGGTAGCATCTTCATCACCATCTGTGGCATAAGCACATGCACGCTCAGCAGCTAGAAATGAATCAGTTGACGACAATGATATCGGTCGATGATGTTGATGTTGACCACCATCACCGATATTTTTTGATGACGATGACAGTAATGAATGTTCAGGAAGTGGTTTATTTAAAATATTCAATATTATTCCATCAAAATTTTTTGTTATACCAGCTGATATAGGTCTAGTTGATTTCTAGTAAGGAAAGAAAAAAATATATAAATATTTATTACTTATTCACGTGCGGATTGAACAAATATTAATATTACAGGTTACATCACTACAGGAAACCAGGAAATACTGGGTAGTTGATTTGTCTTAGTATATGACTATTCAATAGTGAGCATTCACGACTCTGTAAGGGATCGAAACCAGGACCTTTAGGTTTTATAGTGAGTGCTTAACTTCAAAATCCTTGATTCACCATTCAATGGTTAACCGTTCAAACTTAAATCAATTCGTGATATTATAGGACAACCATACATTGAAATTAGCGATGTTTGTCTGACATCCAACACGGATGACCTCTATTCACAGCTTCGCAGTAGAGCTCCAGGAATTATCTTTCGAATTTCGAGGAGATTGTCAAATTTCATAGTTTACAGCACTGACTAAGACGTATTGGACAACAGCATCTGGTTCGTCCAGTATATGAATCATTAAGAGTATACATCTAAATGATTGGATGCTGAGTCAGTGAACTAGAGATTAAACGATAAACGGGAGACCTGGAGATCTTAGTTTCTAAAGGTTGTACATGTCAACCTAAACAAATCCCCTTATAGATGATGATAATAATTATCATAATGTTTTAATTATCAACGAAGAGGGATTTAAAGTGATTAGTGATGAACACGATTTGAACATTAAAACATTAAAATAAACTGTATTCAGTGCTTTTTATGTGAAGGGGTAGTTTAATTCGCTCAAACATCCACATTAGTTCAAAATTTCCAACAAGTTAGATTCGTTAACAAATTACTTTGATCCAATAAATGAAAGAGGTGATGATATATAGGATATTTTTGTATTGTATCATTTATAAGTATGAAGTTGTATATTTTAACATTTTGAGTTAGATTTTCAGCTTAATCTTGAGTATGTACTGATGAGGTGATTTCATACTATGCTGCGATATCATAGTATTTCTTAAACTTAAATGGTTATTACATTCAAATCATTTAATGATATAAATTACAAATTTGAAGGAAAACTATGCTTTAAATGAAATAATTTCACTTAATACAGAGGTTCAATTGATAAGTTATAATTGGATATTTACAACAGAGATGAATGAAATTTTATGATCGAAACATTTGTGATGTTTCCGTTTCTACCAAACAAGTGAAGATTTATGTCATCAAATAAGAGTCCACTTGTTAATACAGTTGACGAAATGACTTATCGTCAATATAAGGCTATCAAAATTACGCAGTAAACAATGAAATGCTTCTTTATGAAAACAAATAGTTCAATGGCACTGTCTTAGACTTCGAAGAGGGGTTATGCAGTTTCAAAAGTCATGAGGAGCATCGCTTCCCTGAAGATTCCAGGTAAACCTTGGTAGAGAGTGCTAACTCAAATGGGACCTAGGTCCAGTCGACTATCTTGGACACCCCAACACTAATATGAACACATCGTACATGAGATGTCGAGTCACATAGATTAGTCACCACATTGGAACTTGATCACAAGAATCCGATTGAAATTAAGGATTAATCAAACACACTGTTGGTTAATATTCACTGAACAATCAATATCTGACATAAATGTATTAAAATTAAGGACAACAGTAAACACAATAGACTCTTTTTCACAGTATTTTGAGAAATATAGACAAGATCAAGATTTTGCAATGTTTGGGCATTTACATGCATCCGCAATAGTCAAAAATAACCAGTTTGAAAGGATGAAGTGGTCGCACAGTTGGGTTAGTGAAAACGTAGACAACATGAATATAAAAAAGGATACGGTATGGCAACGCAGATCGGTACCAGGATCTATGTTGACGATGACTGATATCCCAACTGCATTATTTTCAAACTTTTCAAGTGACATGTTTATTACCAGCGATTGAGAACAACGTAGTCTAGAATACGACTAATTAGTGGGCTACATCTATAAGTTTATACATGTTCATGAAAGGGAAATTGACGTGAATACTTTTCAGAACACTTAATAACTTGGAAAAAAATTAAATTCAAGCAACTTACTTCTTTATTATTACATGAATTATTATTTTGATGATCAGTTTGTATTTGATCGGATGATAATAACGATTCATCAGGTACTGGCCAATAACTACTAGGTCGAACAGGTTTCAATAAAGGATTCGGTGCATTTAGATTATTATTATTACTATTATTAGTCGTAGTAATAATAGTACTATGTATTTGATTCTTTTTAGTAAGGTGTTCGAATTGAGGCGAAAAAGGTTGAAGTTTATGATTTCCTTGAACAAAGAAAGATAAACCAACAAAAACAAAACAAGATTTTAAAAAGGGGAAAAATTCGGCCAAGATACTACTCATAATAATTTTATAAAATTGGATTATAAAAATATAACACAAACCAATAAAATGTTAACATAGAACGAGAAATTTCCAGATAGTTCTTAATGCATGTAAACGTTTGAGTATTTTGCTTTCAAGCTACAGGTCATTACTTTAGACTCTGTTTATTTAAACGAAGTTTGAGGATGTGTGCATTGACCCTAACAGGTAAAGTTCTAGTAATGAGAAGTCAATATGCAAATTAGAGTACGATCGGTAATTGATTGTTAATGAAGAACTCAACACAAGTTGGAAAGAAACAGAAAAGGTTGAATAATCATAAGAATGGAATGATACTCAACTAAAGATTTGGATGAAAATCAGAGAATGGACGCAAATTAGCATCTGGAATCTACTCCACATTACTTCACCCAGTGTTTTAAGTCATACGCAACAATTCTTATTTGCCTTAACCAGAAAGTCTGTAGATCATTAGTTAAAGATTCGATAGATTACTGATGTATAAAGGTAGACGATGGCTGGACATCACTAACATATATCTTAGCCAATCCAGTCGTAAAAGTTCTATAAACTTATCGATCAGCTTTGTTTTTTCAACTAATACCCTACGATTAGCCCCAAAATTACCTACTCACCAATCAACGACTTATAGGATTCTATATTTAAATGATTAATCGAAAAGGAGTATTTACAAATTAAACAAAAAACACCATGTTCTAGGGTTGAAATTCTTCAATTCCTTAAATTGATAAGTCCAATGTGAAAAATATAATTAGCTTGTTTAGACTGCATTCCTCGACATTTTTTTTAAAACAAAAAGTTGTTCAGTGGTGAAATGAATGGTCAGTAGAGAAACACAACATTCAAATTCGATATTTCACAATGTATTATTTAACGAATGTTCCGTAATGTAAATTCCCATTGTCAACAAAGTAATGAATAATTTCTCCTGGAAACCAATTTATTTCTCTTTCACTGTTTTATATAATATAAGTTTTATTGTGTATCAAAGCACCATTTCGGCTTAGGGAAGATTTGCTCGAAGTTAAACACAACTAATTAAGGTAGTATATTGTGTTAAAGCCAAAGAAGTGACAACATGAATATCATCAGGGGTGAATGTCAATGCCCACAAGAGTTGTGTTAACTAACTTATTAGTCTAAATGAATGAGTAAAATATCAGGAATAGTTGTAATTAGTGTGATTAGAACCAGTGATTACAGCGAGTTTTCTTTTAAATCTATCCTACAACCCGCTTAAAAATAATAAATTTTAGCCTAAAAGTGGTTACGGCGATTCTCAATCTTAAGAAAAAAAAGTGTATTAATTACAAATCATATAGAATCCAGTGGCTAAGTTCCAGCTGATATTGTGGTCTATATTTACATATATCAAACTCAGTGCAACTGTTGTGCAGTGCGTTATCTATTTTTAAACAAAATATATATGGGATAGTTTAAACTCAAGAATTGAGATTCGAAGAGTAATCCCATAAGTAAATATTTAACAAAACGGACTAACGACCTTGAATAGAAGAGGGATAAAGGTTATCCCAAACATACCTTGATTTATTTCACATGGTTTGTGAGTAATATTCGATGATGGAATTTCACATTTCTGTTGAGAATTCTTCAAGATATGAGGTGTGGGATTATGTTTTCTTTCATTATTGTTGACATGTTGCATGTTAGCAGTTCCTGTCACGATAGTCGACTGTAGAACTGGTGACTGAGTAATGGTACAACTGATTGGAGTATTTAAGTGAGCAGACAACTCTGCACTTAGATTATTGTTAGTAATATTAGTAGGATAACTTCGTTGATGGGGTGGTGGTGGTGGTGGTGAAGAAATTGGATTGCAAAACTGACTAGTTGGTGTATTGACCAGTACATTTGCACCAGCACTCAGCTGACTTTTACGTCGATGGTTAGTCTGTTCGACAACATTTGCCAAACGTTGTTGAACTCCTACGGTTGTTGTTGTTGGAATCAAAACTTTGGGTAGAGTGTCATGGATAGAGTTAAATGGAACAGGATTTACTGAATTCAATGCTATCTGATTGGGTAGAATAGATGTTGTTGTTCTCAAGGCATTGCTATCATCACTGTTATTAGTAGTTGGTAAGTGTGAAGTGTTATGCCGAGAATGATGATCAATTGAAAGTTGATTGAATTTTATTGGATCGCATGCCTTTTTCCAAAAAACAAAAGGTAAGAGAAAATAGGTTCAAGAAGAGAGAACTCCTTTCTTGATAGTGATGTGAAATCCAATATAGAAATGTGCTTAAGGATAAAATTCTAAACATAATAATTATGTATTACGATTTTATATTGATTCTTTGAATCTTCCTATTGATGTTCCGGACTTCAATTGATCAGTCTCTTATCGGTATATGTGCATCCTATGCAGGTTGCCTCGATATTGCCTTAAGTCACAATCATTATAAGCAGAAATGGGTTATGGCTATCAGCGGAATCCAGAATGGGTGTTTCATCCTATTCGCGACTCGTCGACCTGAATAAGACGAATCGCACATCCTGAATTTCAGTGCTAGTCACCAACAATCTTCGCTTATAATAATGATTATGTATTATTAATAGTGCTAAAACTTGTGAATAAGTGGTAGGAGCGTATTAACATATCAGAAAACAGATAAAATAACAGCTGTAATTGTCTCATTCATTCTCTATTTCCTCATTTTCAGTAAATGTAAGTTTGGATTAAGTCAGCTTGTAGTGTAAGATATAAAATGAATAATAATTTCCACAGATCTCTTATACAAAGCTTTACCTGTTTCACTATAGCGGAAATTCCCATTCTGACATTTTGTGCAAAGATACATACAACGGAGAAATATGACATATCAGTTAGTTGAAGAAATATATCACTTGCGCATGTTTCAGTGTTATGATTATCTTCATAATTATAGCTATGAATGGTTTAAATGTTAATCTTATGTTTTTTTTTACAATTATCCACATGAAATGCCAAACTTTCACAAAAGAAAAACAACGTCTTTTGTACTGTGAAGTGATCTACTATCCTTATAACTATAATTAACTCAGTTTGAAGTACGTTGACCATCTATGGTGATATTTTGAGGATGTTTGAGATGATTTATTCAACACCTAAATAGGAAATATCACCTCATGATTGGTTTAGTTTAAATATGAGTTTTGTCATCTCTGGTAGGTTGGTCAATGCCAAACTAATGATATAAATAAGAAAAAGTTTATCAGGATTTTTTTGAGTTAAGAAAAATGTTTGAGCATATCAGATACCAGTTTGTTAATAAGGTGAGTATGCTGAACAATGTTTCTAGGTAATGATACACAGGCGTAAATTATGACCTATGAATGTAGAGAACATGTACAGGTTAGAAGAAACTGATTAGAGACATCAGACAAGGACTAACTGTATAAGGTGATAAATTTCATGTAAACATTTATGCTGATTTTATATTAGGAGTGCTACAATAAAATTAGAAAATTAATGCAAGATTGGGAACGTTTTTTTAAATCACATCCAACAACTATTTACGTAAATGTCCAGGAATATATTTGAAAAAAAACACACACACAAAGTGGTTAAACCAAATCATTTTAATAAGTCCATAAAACCACAGACTCATGCATAATCTGACGAGCTTCGTAGGGAATGGCCAGTTTTATACATGCTACCATTAGACATCATAACTCTTATAGAAAATGCCCCCAAATGCCCTGGTATGGCCGAGAGTGGGGTGGGCCCACCCTTCCTCTCGAAATGCTCTCACACGGCCACGCGATACAGCCTCTGCCAAGGAAGTTCTACTCACTGCCTTCTCGCACCATGAGTGTTGTTTATGGAATTGAGAGGACGAAAAGCGAACGTCCGGCGATTTAACCGGGTTCCAAACCAATGGTGTACATCGGTTCCAGTATCCTGAAGGAACAAATGGCGTATGAACCAATCGTTGGTCACCGGCTACGATGGGACTGCATCTCCTCACGATGCTCCACTGCCTTATGGGTCAGACCTTAAGGTCAAAGGTTCGGGGTGTGGCCCCCTAAGAAAACCACCTGCTTCGGTCTGGGCACCCGGGCAGTATCACAGCCCTCTCACAAATCAAATGATTTATGTGGAGCGTATCTATTTGCCGCCTCCTTGTACCAATATCTATGTGTTAAAATAATAATAATAATAATAATTTGATAGAAAATAAACACAAAGATAACCGTTACGTAATAAATTTAAGCTTATATAACATTTTCAGACAATTTTCACAATTTAATATCAGCTATTCACGCGATTCGCTCATAAATACATAAGCTTATCATAACATCAGTAACATTTCAATTGATTGTTTGCTGGAATTATTGTTATCGTTTGTATAAAATTTTATCTGACTCATTAGATTTATCACTATTCATAAACTTTTTGTCTATTCGAATAGTTTCCAACTATAAACCAGTTGAGTCACTATAAAATTTATTTGGTTAAAAGAATTAACTCAGAAAAACGTACTTTAGTTAACCCTAAATATGTAACAGTTTAAAATGTCATTTAGAAAAAAATACATTAAAGTCGTCAGCATACTGGGATATTTCGTTAGTGAACTTCAATCTTGTCTATATTTTCAGCCTTTGCAACTGATTACAAAACAAACAAACAAATAACACTGAAAACATTTATTATTGATGTGTGGTAAGAAGTTTATAAAAAAAAGGGATTTTAGAAAAATAAGGGAAATTCCATTTCTATCAGTTAAAAAAAATAAATTTCCTGTAAATATATCATTCGATTTTGTTTAATCTTAGCGGTATTTCCACAAAGACCTGAATTCAATTCTGTATGGAATCATGGGTAGGCGTTAATGCGGAGCTAAACAGAACAGGCCAAAACAGCCTTTTAATACCTTTTGTATTCCGAATGGTTATCCAACTGAAGTCAGTAAAACCATATATATAATTTTGATCAGGAAAACACACATCAATCGTATCACACAAAACGAAATAACGTACATGATTTTGCTTTTGGCTGCTGACATCACCACCGCTAGTCTGTGATAATATCAAACCATTTGTAACTGGATTATTAGATAACACAGACGCAGGCTGATCATATGTATTGAATAAAGAACAAACTTGTTTATTTGATTCCGAAGTCGATTCTATATAAGGCAAATTACTACTTATACTCGTATTAGTAGTTGTTTCATTGGCAGGTGCAGTAGTTGTATTAATGGTAGCATTTGAACGAACAGTACAGAAATGAAGTAAACGATCAATAAATAGTGGTCGTCCATCCAACATTTTCACTAATGGTGCTGAACGTTGAAGTTGCGCCGATGATATAATCTTTCCATTGGAAGGATCAATAGTACACCAAGTGAATAAGTATTGGTTCAATAAATTACTATTTTCAATAGTTGTTTTCTGATTAGTATTGAGATGTAAATTAGCAACCGATGAGGGATCCAATAAATTTGAGGGAATTAAACTAATCAATTTATCCGTAGCCAATATAAAATGTTGGGAACCTAAGTGATTCAACTGATGTTTTGATAATAACTGGCGACACGTTTCTAATGGTTCACCCCATAACGTGAAAACTGGATGTTGATTGGATACAAAGCCGAATATACATGATCCAGAATGAAGAGCTAGATTTAGTGAGAGGGTGGGAAAGATTTGGAAAGAGGAAAAGAAACAGATAGCTTAACGGTCACTTATGGACGAAAATCAATTAATTATTTGTTAACCAATATAAAAAGCGGATTCGAACCTTTGACCTATGTAGAATATGATCAAAGACTTCAATACCTTACAAAAATATACAACTAAATAGATAAGGGTTTTTCTAACTATGTATACTGAAAGAATCCAGTGCAGTGTGAAATGATATGAGTAATAGATAAAATAAAACATACGAGAGAATCCAGTTGTTAAGTCGTAGCAAAGATAAAAATGCATGTTTTATCTACAAATCCCGTGCTTCATTTAAAAAAAGAAAAGATATCCAAAGCTTATTTGTTGACGTAAACTGACTGTCACACTCTATTCATTTGTAATCATTTCAATAAACTAATTTTTAATTGAAAAATAGTCAGAAGTAACTTAAACAATCAGCCGAAAAATTTCATTAGTATATACACTAAAAATGGTTAGCACGTGTATGTGTGTGTATCATGAAGACCGAGGAAACAATGTACACCTGTATGTAACCATGTCGTCACCTATTCTAACACACATAATTAAGTTATTATTATTATTATTATCATTATCTTCAATATCAACAACACAGGATACATGTGACACAGTAACTGTATCAATCATATGACGACAACTGAAGTAGACTGATACAAATGCATCATACAAACAGCAGTATAAAACTAAGAACTGATGCAAAACTGATTGAATACTTTGTTGTTGTTTTTTTTCAAAGTATAAAACGCATAACAAATAGAAGTAGAAGAAAAAAACGTTTGATGATAAATATTAAGTAAAAGGTCAGTAATAAATACTGTCTAGCAGCATCTTAATAATAACAATAACAGAACCGATTATGATTGATCTGTGTACATTATTAAAATTAAGACAAGGGGATTAATGTTTTAAATTAATGTAACTGATTCATCATAACATAGATTTATAGAATCGATTTCAAGCTATACTTTCAACCTTGGTTAGAATGTTCGTAATCATCGTGACAAATGGTTGGTGATGTTTAGAATTGGCTGAAATAGTGTAAATATATCCACTATTTGTCTTTCCATAGATTGTGAGTTCTGAAACTAAGATATCTGAAGACAATTATATTGGATTACATCTTGATCATTTCATGTCGTTGTATTGATTGAGATATTGATAGAGATATTAGTCAAGGTTTACGTTGCCTTTGACAGACGTATGGCATAATTTACATATGCGGGACTAGTGATACTATTCGATTGCTGAAAACCGGTTTAAACCTGTAACTTATTACTGAATGGAAATTGCAATTGCTTTCCAAACAAAATTAAATAAGATTAAAAGTATTAGGAATGAATAATAATGAGCAAAAGAAGATTCTAGAACATCAAAAATAGTGACAAACGACCGATCAATTGTAGATTAATTATACTATGAGACAGTTGAACACGAGGTAATGATAATTAAAAGAATAAAATCAGTTGGATATAATCAGTTAAAAATAAAGTTGTAAATTTGAAGGAACTGAAATATGATGCAAATAAATTATAAGAGAAAGTGCTGAAGGAGTGACTTATCAGAAAAGGTTAATGTTACTGTAGTAAGAAAAGATTTATCACTCATTCTTCTCAAACGCATAAATTTGGTTTCAAGTATATGTTAGTTATGTATTTGGTAACTACAGTTTAATTGCTTAATAATCATAGTGAAGGATTTCAGCATATCAACAGATGTCTTGAAATAGTAGTACTTAAAGTCGTTAATCTATTCAACCGGTAACGTTTTAGAATGTAACCATAAAAGAAAACGAGCGTATACCTTCAGTTTTGTTCTACCAGAGTAACTGATTTCGCACATATTAACTTATAATCAACTTCATCTACACAATTACATCAACTTCTACGTACAATATCGATTTTATAACTGAACTGAAGTGAATTCATGTTATTCCGCTCACTATTCTTCATACATGCATATGAATGTTACTGAGAATTAAATTATCTCGTTTGAATTTGCATGCTTGAAACGTTTTATACAATACTTTGTATCTTAAACAAACTCGTTGTTTTATGAATCCCAAAACCTAGGCCCAGAGGTAACATTCGATTGTCTGTCGAGTTAATTATACTAGTTGTCACTTTACAGTTTCACAGATAGGAGTCAATAAGGACTGAGGTATCTAAAAAGTCGAGTGAACCATCATTGGTTTTCAGCTAATCACAATATTAATGACTTTGGATTGATCACTGAATGAATTAATATAGACATAGATATGGTGAAATTTAACCGAAATCATTACATGAAATAACCTAGTCAAATATCAGTCAGGTAGTAATAACTAGGGCCTAGCTTCGAGATGAATTTCTTGATGTTCCAGTGAGAATTGTGAAGCTATGAAATGAACCGATTGAGGCCAGTTATCCCATAGATTGGAGGTGACTGTAAGTTGTATCAGATTATGGCCTAACTGAAGTTGTAAAATGTGAATCAGTAGATTCTAACTCACTGATGACTAGCTTAAACTTACCAGCTTGAACATAAATTTGTCTACCAGAAGATGATGACGATGAGGAGGATTTTGTCTTTTGATTAATTTGATCACAAATAACAATAACACGTTCAATAAATTTGATTAAACAGCTCCATTGATTTACAGTTGTTGTCTGTGATGCTTTCAAAGAATGATGATTCTGACAATCCTGTACGGATGTTTAATTTAGAAAGGAAAAGAGAAATAAACAAATATAAGACAAAGTTAGTTCTCTTTTCAATGTTTCACGGTGTTTTTTCTTTTCTTAAAAGTTTAATTTTCTTCATCACTGCAAATACCAATGAACTTTAGGGTAGAATGCTTTATTACAGAGAACTCGCAGGTATTAAAATGTATAAACCACAATTACAACAAATTCTTTTTCCAGGAGGTTTTAACAACAATGATTGTTAGTCAATATTAATGTACAAATTAACACAGTTGTACGTTGGTCGAAGTTTCCAACCCCTATCTTAGTGTGACGGTCAAGCTTACTTGTCACAATGACCTGATCAATGTGCATTGGACATACTGTCCTTCACATAACATTAGGAAATTAAACCAAAGTCTGAACAATATTAACTTTACAAAACATCATGAAGTTATTATAGAATATTGAAATATGACAATCATGTTCCTCAACGAATTCTGATGAGATCATTCGGTTGGAAGTGGTTAAGTTGTTCAAATCGTTTTGATATCTTATATGCTAAAATGTCAATATTCTGTAAATTGCTTTTTCTTTTTATTGCATTCCTATTTCGAAAATGATCTATCTCAGAATATATATATCATGTTCATTAAACAGAAGTCAATACATCATTATATGTAATGAAAAAGTAAATCACTTGTAAACAAAGCATTTGTCAATTAATTATCCACTTCAGTTGACCCAATGAAAGACAACATGATTATTGTTTTTCTGATGACTAAACAAGTTTGGTTTATTTGTTTATTTATTTATTTTTTAATAAAAAAAAAAGGAAAAAGAAATGTTGTACGTGAAGTTGTAAACTACACCAACTATGACACAGTGAACAAAGGTATACATATTGAAATGATCAAGAACATTGACCAATGAACAGGTATAGTTCAATGATACATAAAATGTCATTAAGAAAACTACAATACAAATTCCATAAATCATAGTTATCAAACATTTATGTAGGAATATGGAATATAATGTAGGTTTATACACAAAAACGAACCTTAAGTCAAACTGCTAAACAGAACGTTGAAACTATTTGATTCCAATAGCTGAGATTTACAAATATTGAACGATTTTTTGATCTATTAAAGATTACTATTTTGAAAGTTAGAATAACACATATAAGCGGACAATATTGTTTCAAGTCAAACTGTCAACAGGGTTTACTCCAAATATACATGAATATATTCTGTATGGGGATTTGTGTAGATTGTAGTGTTTACACGAGTCGACCTAAACTAGACGACTATTGAAAACCTGGAAGCATTGGACAGCCATTCCGTCCCACTATGGAACTCTTCAACAGTGGATAGCACTCTTTAATTGAACTGTGAAAATACTACAATCTCCACACATTCCTATACTGATAATAATCATGTGCTCACTGGTGACTAGATTTAAGACAGATTTCTTGGAGTTTTAGTGAGAAAATGTGAACAGCGGAGCCAAATCCATATCGTATACGAGACAGTTATCCACCTCAGACAATGGATGAAGGGTTGCGCAAGATCATAGATCGATTAAAGTTGAAAAGATATGAATATTTGTCTGAAAATATTAAATCAATCACGTTGTTTTGTGAACGAATGATCACAAAGAAATGGATGGCATAACTACAAACAACATAGTACATAACAGAAGCTTTAGGGATTCAAAGTTTAATTCATGTGTCCAGAAGAGAATTCATGACATCGCGACCCCTTCCTTGGTTGGATATGACTTAATAAACAAATTTTTTCACATCCTGTATTTGTCTATCGTTCCTCATCCCCTTTCCTTTATGTTTTTCACTATCTAATTACTTACACAATCTTATAGCGTAGTTTCGAAATGTTTTATGACTATTATTTTAAAGTCCATCTGTGTAAGTTTGATCCACTTCCTATGTTAAACTATTGACCAGAATTTCTTAACATTTTATTATTGTTATCAGTACTAATAGTACACCTGTTTCTTTTTATCAATTTGTACTTTTCACGTACTATGTGTAGTTATGAAATCCATTTCATTGTGATCTTTTACTCATAAATTGCCTCGACTGGTTGAATATTTTCATATAGCCATGTAACTCAAAGCCTGGTGACAATCTAATTGAAAACAATAGTTTACTTATATGTGCTGTTCTGATTTTTCATACTTTAGGCACAATAACAGTTCTGTAACTAAATTGTGTACCTGAGTGATGCCGAAACGAATATGCCACAGGAAACCAGTTCCCTGAAGACTATAGGTGCGCCTTGTGAACTAACTTTAAAAAGTACGAAACCTAGATAGAGTAGGGTTTCGTATTGACTAATTTCCACCACCAACACATTACAATTTAACTTCACACAATAAAGAAATCATCAAATCAGAGTATATTTCAAGCATTACAAAACACATGCATATCATCAATTAAATATTAATTTTCTGTTAAAATAAAAATCTATTTGAAAATCAGTTTACTTACAGAATCTTCAAGTGTTCCAAGTCCAGCTGCATATCCAACCATTGTTCCTCCTGCATAAACTTTAACTAGATTCAATTTAGATGATACAGCCTGTGAAGGTGTTGATGATGATGATGACGACGATAATAATGACGAAAATAGTTTTTCATCATCCTTTGCATTTTTATTTAAAGTATTACTATTGTTACTTTCTCGTTCATTCATGGTATTTTCTCCTGCCGTGGTTTGCTGTTGTTGTCCAAGAGCAAGTGAATCAACCAAATGAATAACACGATTTAATAAACGTACTCGATCAGCGATCTCTGTTGGCTCTTCATTGTTTATTTGTGTTTTTGACTTGGATCCTGAATTATTCATTGTTGTCGATGCAGTACTGTTATGAGATGAATCAGCTGATTGTTTTTGTTGTTGTGTTACTAATGGTTTTGATGGAATTACAATAAAATTAATTAAAACTAAACCGATATTCTGATGAGATTTACTGTAGATTTCTATTGCCCTCTCTGGACTTGATATTTTGGCTATCACAAAGCGTGGTACAATAGAAACTAGTAGACGAGCCAATGCTGAGCTTGTCAATGATAACTTCTCTAAAGTAGATTGACTCTACATGAATTAATAATTAACAATAATAATAATAAGTAATAATGATAATAGTAATTATTAATAATAATAATCGTTATCACGTTAGTACAAAAAACGCAATTTGATTGAGTTTATGAGATTAACTTAGAGACATTATTCGTTAAGCATTACCCTCAATTGGAATGTGATTGAGAATCAGGTATAACTGGACAGTTGTTTCATTTTAGCATGGAATGCTCTTCAGTAGTGGAAATCAATAGCTCTGCATAGATGATCGAACTCAGGATATTTGTAAACTAGTTTAAGTTGAAAATGTATACCATTCAGAGACATAAAAGTAACGCTTAGAAGACGAAATAATATCGATTTATTTTCAATCCTTAGTACGGTTGTAAGTGGAAGGAAATTCTCATATTCAAATGACATAAGTTTCCAAATATTCTACTTGATTTTGAATGGTACTGTAGTGAAAGAGAACACAAGTGGGGACAATCGAATATATTTGAACACAAAATTACAGAATCACTTAGTACAATCTGAGAACCATACAGTAAATACTTCATTTGCAAAATATCAGTTAATAGTCTCAGACTTCATTGTTTCTTCGCTTCCATAATAATCATTCTCTGTTCTCGTTCTCTTTTCGTCGATCTTCTTAACCTTATGCTGCCAGGCATTTCACTTTCGCTTGATGATACATACTAATTATATCTGTCGAAATCAGTAGCACACACCACAGAACATCAACCTATATCAACTGAAGATGAATACTACAACTAAAAATGGAGTTATTAACAACGTTTTTATGTGTGTAAAAGGAGGTCAACTTCACCATATACAATGCCAGGTTACGTAACTTTGTTTATATCAAGAAGAAACGTGAAATACTATATAATGCTGGTTTTCATAATTGCCAACAATCATTAAACCGATATTACTCTGCGTCATTTCGTTATAAATTATGCTGAAAGTCATTCATTTATAAAATAACATGTGGGATGAGAAAAATTAACAGCTTTAAACAGATACATATTTATATTTTTAACTGTAGACAGGGTAATTGATGGAATGGAGAATATTTATATATTAATTTATCGAACTAGACTGCCTACGTCTATTGACAAGTAAATAACTGTGTGTGTCTGATAACTGTTTAACCTGTAGAAAACGATATTAAAGTTAGTTAGTCAGTAATAAATATTGTAACACCTGATAGAAGCATATACCGACTTAAGTTACTACACTTTATACACAGTAGATTAGTGAAAAAGAAACAAGATGAAAATATAATGGAATTAATAACAATTTTAATGATACCGGTAAACTAAACATAAGAAGTATGGATTAAAATGGAATGAAAAAGACTGAAGAGTGGGAAATATGGAATTACTTTAGAACGTAACAAGTGGATGAAGTTAGAGAATGAATAGATTAGTAACATTGTAGCGGAACTTGACCATTGATACCCCAATCCCAATATAGAAGTTTACATTTTTCTCAAACGACTCATTCCAGATGGTAATAACTTTATAGACTGATGATCATGTCATGGTCATGAATAGACTAATGTCAGGATAGCACACTAATGGAGGCAAGAGTTGAGCAAGCGTTTCACAGAAATATAGCTCGCATCTTCTGGGATCACCGGGAAAGTAACAGTGAAGTTAGACGCAGGGTATTAGAGAATGATGGTATAAATCATTATCGAGTAAGATGGTTGGGCCACGTGTTAGGCTTGTCTGAACACCGATTACCACGAAGCATAATGTTGCCTAGTGTTGGAGACGACTGAAAGAAAGTTAGGGGATCTAGTCTGAGCCATTTTGGTAGATGCAGACTACTTGATTGGGGTCAGCGTGACTATCGTAACCAATGGCTGAAGACTCTGGATGACATGGCTCAGAATCAATCACAAAGGCATTGGTGTATACACTCTTTGTCTTCCCTTAACCCATGAGATTAAAATTACTTTGTACCTTTCCTTCTACGAACCAATTCTTTCGTCCTGTACTATATATTTATATGCAATCTTTCTTATATATATATATATATATATATATATATATATATATATATATATATATATATATATATATATATTGAAGTAACTACTTCTATGAATTTGATGTTCATCTTGTTGTTCTAATAAAGTATGGCAACTTGGACCGATGCATAGATATGGCTGTTCCTACGTTATGGCTGACTGAATGACTGAAGCGTATCACATTTCCTAACTACAATGTTCTTTGAAAAATGCATTTCACACAGTTATCAAACATCATGTGTGTATTTCATCAAATTGATAGTTATACTATCGGCTAAACACTCTTCATGTATACACCTATCATCGTAAACTTGTATCCTATGCATACCTTCCATCTCGAAGAATGAAATTTGACATCGGACATATGTTGACGAGAATAGAACACAGTCAAGAATTTGTAATTAATCTCTACAAATCACATAACCCATTATATAACAGGACGAGAAGAGAAAATAAGTTTCCTGTGACAACTACTATTTACATTTTCTCAACAAATTTTTATATTTAAGCATTAAATTTCTTTCTACAACTCACTCACCAATTCACCGGAAACTATAAACAACTATAAAATAAAAACGTATACATGTCTGTAGATTATACAAAAACTCTAACATTATGATATATACTATCCAATACAAGTGTATGTTAAGTACGCCTATTATCTAGAACGAAATTGGTTGAATGACACGACATTCAATAGCAAATATATTGAAGATTTACTCATACTATTCCCATTTGACAGAGATTATCAACTAGAACTTTACACAAGTGATTGAGTATGGATGAAGTAAAATGTCCTAGATATACCCCTTTCAGTTTGTTAAATGACTACCATTTATCATTCATGAGAAAAAACACGGAAAAACGAAAGCGAAAAAGGATATACAAGCATTTTTGTTAAAACCAAAGAATAAAATCATTTACAGAAATATTAACTCATTAAAAATTGAATATGTGAAATTATGTATTATTGAACAATGACCACTGTTCATACTGATCAGAAGATATCGCGATCATTTCGTCTTTTGAAGGGTCAGAAAATCTGTAATTTCACCAGAGATAAAACTAAATATCCATCAAAAAACTAAGGACGTTAGGAGAAAATCACCAGATATGTAATGTTTAATCAATAGGTGTCTTGTTAAAGTCAATCTGTGATGTAAATTATATTCAAATTGAACAATTCGCAATAATTTATGAACCTAATTGTAAAACAGTTGTTTACTATTGGTTGATTTCGTTCAAGTAGTATATGCATACTGAAACACTGCTATATCAGGTTAGTACTAGTCTCTTCCAGAAAAAAACACATCTGGCTGTTATGTCACACTAACCCATTATTTTATTCTAATCATTCTTAAAGTACACAGTGGCGTCGAATGAATCCTCATACACCACAAGAAAGGATCACATTATTTGTAAAACAACGATGATGAGATGTCCATGAACAAATACTAAAACTCAGAGAACAACTCAGTAAATTATTATTGGTGCGAAGAGAGTGACAGAAAGTTAATTCCTAAACTTAAAAACATCAGAATTCTTTACTTGTCACCTATATCCCAAATAACTTCGAATCATGTAAAATTTTGTGACCAACATTTTGCATGTAAGCATGTCATATTTTTTGTTGAACAGTTGCCTATCTTTGATGCTAGTTCACTTGGAAACTTATGTTGATAATTCGATTTTTTCACTAATTGTCAGTTAAGCATATAGTATGAAAGCGCACAACCCATCAATCGTCATTCTATTTAGTGTTTTGGCAGCCAAAATGTGTTCACCATCAAAACCATTGATAATCTCCTTACATATCAGTAACTTCACAGTTTAAAATTAGGCAACCAAACTACAGTTCTGTCCACTTTTATTTTGACGACGAAATTTTTATAATGAACAAACCAAACCTATATGTATGCAAGAAACCGAAAAAACAATCTGATATTGTTATATACAAAGATGATGATGACTGTCAGTAGAACACAGGACGACGGTTTCGTCCTATCTGATACTTGTCATCTGGATGGATCTGCATCCCTCCATCTTTGCCAATAATGCTAGTGACTCAAGGCAGTTTTGAGGCGATGCGCATAGAATGCACATATGCCAATAAGAGACTGATCAATTACCGTCCCAAACATCAATGGGTAGATTCAAACAACCCATACAAAAACTAATCAATCTGATATTTTTCTCAAGACCATTTCTAAGTCAGTATTTAGACATGTATATCGCAAAAACCAAATTGAGTTATCATAACTAGATCTTTTATCCCTTAGGTCCTACTACCCCACCAACGTCATGTGAAGTATAACAACTGTAAAAGCAGAGACTTTAGCTCCGAAGGCAGATTCACATTGTTAAATGTATTTATATATGATGACAGTAACATGTCTCCCTAAAACATTCAGTAACTCTGGAGATATTTCTTTACTATAACGCGATGAGGTTTTTGGAAAAGATCAGTGAGAAAAAACAGTACACCTCACCTTACCCCACAGATTTACATAAAAAATTGTCTGAAAATTACAAAATGGTGACATCAAAAACTACGCTCAAAAAGGCTGTGTGGACAGCTTGCAAGTAGCTGTTCCATAGATTTAATGATCACACATTCAAATTCATCCAGAACATCCCAAATTAAGTTTCCTTCACAGGTGACTTCTAAAATATCTTCTCATGATGTCGAAATCGACTAAAATATGACAACCGAACTTATACTTCTATAACAACATCTGACTATCTATTTTTATATGTACAATTCAAAATATTTTATATGCAAAAGACAAAATTGTCATCAAACATTTGAAAAAAAGAAAGAAAACCCTCCTATAATATTTGTAACATACTTTCATTTTCCATTGATGCATTAATCTACATTGATATTCTAAACTTCGCGGTAATAGAATAGCTAATAATAAGAAGCTGAATTGAGCAAATAAACTTTGTACAAAATTCGGAATAAACAAATTCTGTTGAATGGATGTTCCTTGAAATAGATGATTACTAGCATGTCTATATAGAAATAAATGCATAGATAAGAATAACAATCATTATATATATATATACAATATGAAATACTACTTAAGTATAGCATACAATATAACATGGAATAGTAACAAATAACAATATTGTAAGCACATATTCAATAAATTAATGAATTCATTGATAAAGCATTTTGTTTTATATTACAGATGATTATCAGGATTTCCTACTGATCGGCTTTAGTCAATCATTTGATATTAAACAAGATTAGTTTTAACAAGGCATTGGTACAGTATAGTGGCCAAATATAGAAATCAAATATTTCTCCGTTGGGAATTATGTTATATGTGATTGATTGGTTGATTGTCTTATAGTCAACGTATGGTTTTGTATAACAGACAACCTTTGAAAACTAGAAGGCAATGAATAATTGTTTTGTCCTAGTACAGAAATCATAAACAAATCGATGATCGCACCAGGGATCGGACAAAGAACATACAGGTCATGGAGAAGAGCGAATAACCTTCAAAAGTGAGTCAGCATTTCAGTCAATGTATAACCAATTCTATTTCCCTTAGTGATATAAAGCTACGACTAACTGGATCAAGAAAAGGTTAATGTCTTTAATAAAGAAAACGATATGTTATTTGTTTTGCTACAGTTTGTTATTTATTTAAAAACAATATGGGGGGAATTCATGATGAATGAACTGTATTCATTGTATAGATAAACACAATTAACATTTTATTCACACACAAATGACAAACTCGTCATGGAGATAAATACTCTAAGGTGGTATTGGCAAATTCTAATACATTAAACAATTTAAAATTGGAATTAAAAGAAATTAATACGATATTGATGTTATAGATGGACTGAATTTACCGGATCTTAATTTTTTTATAATTCCAACATATCCTGATTTTAATGTAAAATCTTAAATCATTATTAGTAAGAGTCTGAATTATCCCGTTATTGATATTCATTATGAAATTGTGGCCAATCTTTGTTAGTCTATATACATCTTGTGAGGACTGCCTCAATAATTTTATATAGTCACAGGATTTTAGTAAAGTTGTATAAAGATTAGTAGTAAAATCCATAACAAGTGTTTCGTCTTATTTGGAAACAGTTAGTTGGATATTCTTAAATCCTAATGTTGACGATTGGATTAAGGTTCGAATCAAACACTTCTCATCCCCGATACTAACACGTTATTCACTGTGTCCAGATACATGTTGAATATTTTTTTATTTATCCGGAATAGGCAGATCAAAGGACAACGAGTTGTCGTTTGTTGCTAGGGGAACAGGGTCCCTGTCCCGAAACGAACATCAAAAAGGGAACGCAGATGGTTGACGGTTGACAAGTCCTGAACAGGACAAAACGAGAGTCCTGTATTTCACGGCTAGCTACACATCATCTATTCTCCAGAACAGAATGTCTGATTCCGAAAAACGGAAGGGAATTTATGGTCAAAAACTTTCCAAATCGAGACTGATTTCTTGTTTACATACCATTTTCGTGGTACTAACTCGTGTCGAAATATTCACTTTGTTTTCTATGACGATACCCAAATAGCAATCAATATTTAAAGAGTATCATCACTAGTATACAGAATTCGTTATTTTTACATATAGGGAACAATAACCGGAAAATAAAATGAGTTGTCTAAATGATCGAAAAATGGAGGAGAATGAATGTTAATTTTTTGTATTACTAGTTTATTACACTGCCTTCGGCTAACGAATCATCATCGTTCTGGACCAAAATTATCAGGGTCCATTCTAAATCCGAGACGTTTTTAAAGAATGGCATTCAGTTCAATTTATATTGAATAGTCAGATCGAAGTAAATCAATTGTATCGATCTACACGAAGAAAGTAAGTTAACCAAAAAAAGTTTACGAAGACAATCAGTCACAAACAAGATTATCGAAAATAAAACCTTAGCACTATGTGGAATCGTTCTAAAATCCTCACTTCACTTGAAATAGGCTCAGATGGTGTTGCCCAACACAACAATAAACGAGTGCCAAGTAGCACGAAACCCGGGTCCAGGGTTTCCTGTCGACTACCTCCAACTACCATCTAATCTCAATATATAGTGCCCGCAGTGTCGAGTCACCTAGACTGGTGGCCACATTGCAACATGACCGATAGCATTCGATCTGCACTAATAAGGACTAGACACGCATGACATTCATCACCACCCAGTGATCAATTAATTGTGACAACAATAAACTATTCAGGTCAAGAAACGTGACAACAGTGAACTTATTCATCAGAGATACAAATTCTCTCATTTATTTCAACATTAGTTAAATTACCAAGTAATTCATTCAATATATATACATATATTTGGAAAGTTTGCTTTGTAAAGCAAAAGAAAGAAAACAACAACAACCCATAGTCATTATCACCATTGGATGCTGGCTCAGTGGTCCAGTTGGTTAAGCGTTCGCGCGCGAGACCGAAGGCCCTGGGTTCGAATCCCGCGAGCGGGACCGTAGACGTGCACTGCTGAGGAGTCCCACAATAGGACGAAACGGTCGTCCAGTGCATCCGGGTTTTCAAAGGTGGTCTAACATCAATCGGTTCATGATCTCAATCAAAATAATAACAAATTATTCTTCTTTTAACCATCGAAAACTAAAAACAACTCACTTTTCATAATTCCATTGTAATATATAAAATAATCCATTATAATTAACAGTCCATAAAATGATGATAATATGTAAAATGAATATCATTAAACCAATTAAGAAACGTGTTAATTGTGGTGTAATAATCATGTATTTCATATTCATTTCATTCATTATCATATGTTCACTATGATGTAGATTAGTTAATATTACTTTTTTTGTATTTATTCTATACAAAGCAGCAGATGTGAATATAGTTGAGATAAGGATTGATAAACAACCAATTATAATGAAATGATCATCAAAGAAACTGTGATATCCATAACCTCTGTTAAAATTATTACTATTACTACGAGAAGAAATCGAAGAAGTGTTAGTTATAGTATTCACTGGTGAATTAGTAAACATGTTGTATAACAATGATGATGATGATGACGATGATGACGGTGATTGTGAAAAGATGTTTCCTTTAAAATTATAATTTATTAATAGAGACGTAATGGAAAGATTATTATTGAATGAATGAAATTGATACTGTTCATATGGTATATTAACAAAATCTCTATAACTGTAAGGTTCATTGATATAATTCACTTCATTAACTGAACTGCACAGAAACTGTTTTATAAAAGAAAAATAAACAGGAGTGAAATTAGAGAAAAAATGGATTATAAACAAAAATAAATGATTGGAAGCCTTTGGAAATTTCTTAGATAAGTTTTTAGAAACTGAATAAATAGCATGAAAAATATTTTGTTTAGCGAGTGTTTAACACAAAACTTTTTAGGAAGTTCTACAAAAACAAAGGATTATGTCATTTTAGAAATCGGGCAATTATCGATGTTGCTAATAATTACATTATGTTTTCCAGAATATCAAGATTGCTCATGAGCTTACAAATATCTTTATATTCTATAGCCCCCATATGCCCTGGTATGACCGAGAGAGAGGACAGTCAGCTCTCCCTCTCCAAACGCTCACACATGGCCGCGTGCATATAACCACTGCCAAGGAAGTACTACTCATTGACTTTTCGCACCATGGGTGTTGTTTGCGAAATTGAGAGGACGAAAAGCGAATATCAGGCGCTTTAACCGGGTTGATGGACATGGGGAGTCCATCTAGGAGAGTTGGAAAACCCTGATTCCAAACGAATGGTGCACATGGGCTCCAGTATCTTGAAGCAACAAATAGCGTATGAACCAATCGTTGGTCACCGGCAACCATGGGACCGCATCTCCTTACGTCGCTCCACTGTCTTGTGGATCAGACCTTCAGGTCGAAGGCTCCGGGTGTGGCCCTCTAAGAAAACCACCTGCTTCG
Source organism: Schistosoma haematobium (assembly GCF_000699445.3). Classification (NCBI taxonomy): domain Eukaryota; kingdom Metazoa; phylum Platyhelminthes; class Trematoda; order Strigeidida; family Schistosomatidae; genus Schistosoma; species Schistosoma haematobium. Next base: position 7,979,234 of record NC_067202.1, on the reverse strand, counting down.
GTTCGGGCACTCGCACAGTATCACAGCCCTCACACATATCGAATGAGATCTGTGTGGCGCATATTTATTTGGTGTTTCCTTGTACCAATGTTTACACGTTTAAATAAAAAAAATAAATCTATACTTTGACTGACGTTGGAGGTAAAATTTCTTTTCATACTTTCCGTCTTTAGTCTGCCGTCTAAGATTCAAATAAATGTTTCCGAGGATCTTGAAAGCAGTTAGAAGTAAGAATCAAGCATTCAGATATTCAAGAATGACAATGTGCAAAACAATCGCATATTAATAATTCTCAAGATCAATTCCGCGAAGAATGTCTTTTTCTTGATATTTTCGGCGATTGAAGTATACAGTAATCTTTTGGGGAAAAGAAAGCTCCATTCTGTTAAAAAGCTGTGTATATTGACAATTTGATTCTAAGATATCTCGAAATTTCCAGGCATGGAGTTTTATCAAGATACAGATTAGAAAAAGGTGCATAGCAGTGACAGTAACAAGTCCTTGATCTGTGGCATTTCTGATTCCTCATTCTTTCATAGTCAAAACCATCTGCTTTTCGAATTTCTTGGATTTATTAAGTAAATCATTAACTTTTATAGTTTGATCTGCCAATTATTTTCAACCTACTTTTTTAGTGTGGCCTATATAAATCTATAGTTTAGATACTTAAAATTTACCAGCACTTAGTTAACGACCTAGTATATCAATTGATTATTAAATGAACGAATACATATGTTAAGAAAATATAGAAACGATTGTACAGTATGTCACTTGTGGTCAGAATAGTTTAATCGTAACGACTCAGACCGTGAGGTTGGGTTGTGCAGGTTCGAATTCACAAGCGAGTATTAGTAATCTTATGATTGCGGGTACAACTCGTTGATGAGTATGAATCTGCAAGATACATATATCGAGCAAGGTCGATCGATGAAAATGAAAGTCATTTCATTCAATGCATGAAAAGACTAATTAAAATATGTTTAATTATTTAACAAGAAAATCTGTGAAAACATGACGATAGTTTTAATGTTATCATTGTATTCAATAAAAGGTTCATTTAGAAAACAACAAGAGTAAACAATCTTAGTTTAGGGACATCTTAAGTCTCTCTTCTGAGATTAGACGCAGAGTACTAATTAAAGGTAGAAAATCAGTTTGTGAGGTAGTGAATCTACATCGACTGAAATGGTTAGGACATATTTTACGTATCTTCAACTACCGCCTACCTTAATAAGCTATGCTTGCTGACTTAAAGTAGGTTAGTACAAAGTTACAGAGTGCCAAATCATGATGTGGTATTAGTTCATAAAGCCATAGACTGTTGGATTGACCCTGGACATAGGTGATAACTGCCTGTTTGGAACTCGAAAGATAATCATAACCAATGACTGAAAATGTTGACTAGCATTTACTTTTCTCAAATCATATTTTTTTTTATGTCTGATCTTGTTTACTACAGATGATACTCTCAGTACTTTTACTACCCCAGCATTTATTTTGATAATTTCACCTCACTGTAATAATGTTGTGTAGTAACTTGAATCTATGCATATTTGTGTTGTGCTCTATGTTGCTTTGGATTGACTCTAGTTTTTCAGTTTTATTTAGCATGTGAAGAAAATTGGTCTTCACAACGAACCAAATTTTCGTGCGCTAGAAAGTTATCGGAGAAGATGGAAAATACAAAACATTTGTTTCCTTCTATTTTCAGAACTTTATAGCACTGAATATCTATTTAAACCGGATAATTTAATAGAAATGTTTCATGAAAAAAAATATTTCGATGAGTGTATTGTTCTGATTTTTCGTACACACACAAGTAAACATAACAATCCACAGGTTATCAAACCTGTTACGATAATCATTGTTTGAAAACATTAATAATAACAATATCACCTGAAAACACTTGAGACATACCATGTTCAATGATGTGGTAACAGTTACTACGATCACCGTTAACCATAGTAATAGAGCCCATATAGTTGGTGAAGTACAACACAGTAAATTAAGTTTCTATAATTGTAAAAACAACAACAAAAGAGGAAAGAAACAGAAAAATAAAAGTACTAACTCATGGATAACGTTGCCTAAACATACAGTGCGAAATCGATCTACAAACAATGACAATAATAGTAATAAAACATAGTAAGGTGTAACAGGTTGAGATCAACAATGTCCGAAGTTTACGAAGACAATTATTAGAAATCGGGAAAGAGTTGGATGGCTGCTTTACTTTAGAACGACACTTCTTGAGGGTGTGAGAACTGAAAAACCCAATGATAATCGAATCCAGAACATTCAGGTTTCATGAAGTGTACTTACTTTTTAAATTGATGAGCTGGAGGATCCAATGATTTGTATATTTAACTTCAATTACTTCGCAGTACTTTGTAACTGTCTCTTAATAGTATTGGTGGTTGACAGTAGCACGACCAATATGATTGAAATTCTGGTTCCTAATGGCTTTATAGCTAGTTCCACTTTGTGGTGTAAACTATAAAACGTCCCGTGATAAAAATTTTATCGATAATACTACTAAATAATGCCACAAAAGTGCTGAAATTCGAAATATGAACAGTTATGTTTCATTATTTCAAAGATTTAAAGGTAAATAGATCTTGTCGTCGGATTTAAAGATCAATTTACAGCAAGACAGTGCGGTATGCAAATTACTGAGGAACCATAAGATTAGACAAAACGATTGTCCAGTGCAACTCAACTATTAATAGTTTTTTTATATATGAAATAGTGATGAAGATTAAATACGAAAAAACTAAACAACTTGAAAATCTTTATTCTGAAATCACAAATGAAAATGTAACGAAGATTAACTTTAGAAGAGTTGGAGGCTGGCTCCTATTGATCTAAAGTTAGTCCGTCAACCATCTACAACGTAGAACCAGAAACATATATGCATCGGTCCAGGTTGCCATACTTCATTAGTATAACAAGATCAAGACCAAATTAATAGAACTCGTTACTTCAATGGTAGTAATAGATAAAAAGAAGAGATAAAGGAAAGAAAGAATTGGTTCGTAGAAAGAAAGGTATGAAGTAATTTTAATCTCATGGTATAAGGGAAGAAAAAGAGTGTATACACTGACGCCATTGTGGTCGATTTTGAGCCATGTCACCCAGAGTTTCCAACCATTGGTCACGATAGTCTCACGGACTCCAACCAAGAAGTGTGCATCTACTAACATAGCTCAGACCAGAAGTTAGTGACTTCAATGACTGATGCCACGTCTTGGTTTGACCACCTCTAACTTTCTCCTACTATTGATCAAAAAAATCCTATTTAAATAGTCACAACTCTACAATTCAGTTAGTTAAAAGTTTTGTGAAAGACAAGACTGAACTGATCGAAGATCAATTAATTAATGTCTTATAATGAAGGAAAATGTTAAAGAATATTCCATTGACCAAACAAGATGAAAAGAAACCAACCGGATGACTAATATAACATTATTACACAATCTACCAAAAATGTATTTTAAAAAACCCAGAGTATACTTCCTAGCTTAATTTTGCATATTTCTGTCAGTCAGTCAGTCATCAACAACGTAGAACTTCGTACATACGTACATCAGTTCGAGTTGCCATACCACATTAGCACACAAATACAATTGCCTATTCAAATTTCGTAGCGGTAAAGGTAGTAAAAGTATAAGCAGTAATCGGAAAGACTAGGGTTTGAAGATGTTATTCAATGAGTATAATCCAGTGGAATAAATTTGGAAAGAGAAACAAAGGGACATGAAGAATTCAGAAGACTAGAATTTGGGGGGACACAAAGAGTGGATGCACCTGCACCATCGCAAACGACTTTGAGTCACGTCATTCAAGGTCTCTAACCATTGGTTGCTATCGTCTCGTGGATATATACGAGTTAAACTAGATTACTTTATAAATTAGAGTTCATTATCTGATTATAAACTATTTTCGTTATAATCCACTGGAAGTTCAGTATAAAGGCGAATGCTATATGGAGCTAATGGAAAAACTGATATAAAAGGATCAAGTAAATCGGCAACCAACAATAAACAACAATTCAACGACGGAAAAAGCACTAGTAAAAAAACCATAAAATGGATGTTGTAACGGGTGACTGCAGGTTATGCTAAGCAGCGTATCTATCGATCGCTTCTGTGACAGTGACACGTAAACACGTAAGGACGACCTAGTGCCCTGACTGGCCCCGCTTCGCTGTCTGTCCTAGCCAGTTGAGTCAAGAACACAAATCACAGCCTCTGAGTTATGAATCATTGTATTTCAAACATATTCTATTTACATACCAAGCAAACAAACCACATCGTACCATAAAATAGGAAACAACATTTGTACAATATTTAACAAGTGAAGTAAACATCGACCAATAAGAAATGTACATTTAAGGTCCAAGGCCACCGTAGACTTAACACAATAATTATTGGTATATTTTTCCGACTATCCTAACAATGGAGATCGTTTATACCTCAAGTAAAGACAGTTATATGGAAATATACAGTTTTTACAGTGTTTACATGTCACAGTGACCAACAGGAATAGATGTGAGCGAATGAAGTAGCGCTGCAATACAACAAAGTTCATATAATCAAGGTGTAAAAAAATGTTCGTTAAATATTGATCGCAGTGGGGAGTTCCACTAAAAACCAGTTACTAAAAGTATTGGATGATCGTTACCCATACTGAATGACGTTCACATTGTACGAATGGAGCCGTACATAGTAGTTCTGATAATGAGACGTCCTGAGATTGTTGAGATATGAAGCTCAGGTGGATGAATTTGGTAGTTTATTCATCGAACTGGATCGTTTATTTACCGAGCTTTCATTGTTCTTCTGAACAGGATCATCAGCGCAAACTCCAGGCACCAGTGAATTATTCAAATCGCCTAAAAATAACTAATGATATGTAGTGTTTCTCGAGATTTGAAAGTGGATGCTCCCTTCATCTTAGCCTGCATGGACATCAAATAGCCATCAAATGCCTATGATAGAACTTCGCTTATATCAATGCGTGTGGACAACTGTGGACACACTTTCGACTGGAAAAATATTGAAATCTTGGATAGGGGGAATACTACATACATGCATTAGAGAATTTACGGAACCTTGACACTGGTCAATTAGCAATCAATAAACAGAAGAAAATCGATCCAATCTATAGACTAATCAGAGAAATCATGGACAAATGTAGGATAAAGAATCAGATTAAAGGGATACGCAATCAAAAAACCAGTGTGTATTCATTGAAATAAAATATCAAAAGTTCAACTTACCGGAAACCGTTTACAAGCTCCTAGTATCGCTAACTGTAAGGTTATATAAGCTGTAGCAATCGAAGAAGCAACAAATAGTAAAAGGGACCTGGAAGTTGAATTAAAATAAAGAAATTTATGATCCAAAAGATGTGATACTTGTGAAATAATAGGAATACAGTTTTTTAAGTGTTTCCGATTGATGTTTAAATTCAAAAAAAAGAAAAGGTACTAAGAGTGATGACGTAAGAAACAATAGGCCGTTTCTCATCTTAATTGACAATTAATATTCATTTTGTACAGATACGCTTATATAAAATAGAATTTACTAATTCCCGCACTGAATATGTTTATTTCACTTTTATCCCTATTTACTTTACGAAATGACAGTCTCAGTACTCTACCGTGTTCATTAATTCTTAAGGAAATTTAGAAGTATTTTAATGTTGCCAATTTTTGGCACCACCATAACTCCTGAAAAATGTGACACACATCAGATGGTGAAAGTTAAAGTATATTTTTAGAAAAGTACTCAAACATTCTCGCGGTCATTTGTCTGTTGCACCGGAGTTTGCAACACGGAAGTGATTGGGATGTTTTCATAGAATAAAAAAGGAGAAAGCTTTAGTGCAGAGCCTAAACAATGAATACGAGCACTTCATATATGTATAAGCACTAATCTGGGGCGGTAGAATAGTCATTAAGGCGTTCGACGTACAGCCACTAAGTCCCAGATTTGAATAATCATTCAACCTAAATCAGTTTAAGTAACCGAATAGTATCATTCACTCTAGCATTGAGACTGTGGCTCGTAATCAAGTACCTGGTGAATGAGCTAATTTTCGATCTAACGTCTAGTAAAGAATGTGTTTTTAATATGTAACATGTTATTTTGCATAACTTTAAGGGGATAATAAGTCACCAATTAAAAATTGAGTGTCACTAACATGTTATATATTCGACCATCAATTAGTATATATGTGGAAACTATTCTTACAGCTATAATGAATACCCTGAATATATCAATAAATGAGGCTGATTTAGTAAACTGAAAATATGCAGACTACTCTTTACCAAACGAGGGATAGTAACACTTATTCTATAAAATTTGGTATCACAGAAGTAATATCAATGCTTTTAAACCCTAATTATTAAAGGATTATTTTTTATAAACAATATATCAGTTTAAAGCGTTTTTTGGTGCTTTTTAGACTAACATTAGTTAAACCCTGACACATACAACACAAACATATAGTATTTTTAATATGGGGTTGTGGGGATTGTTGAATTTCATTTAAGTCATGCATCGATCAATGCTAGATGAGCATTGGAAACTTGGAAGCTCTGGACGGTCGTCTCGTCCTGGTATGGTGCTTCATAGAAGTGCGCATCCCTGATTTGGCACGTGAAACTCGAACTTAGGATCTTCGGTCTTGCGCGCGGACGCTTAACCTCTAGACCACTGAGCCGGCATCCAGTGGTGTACAATTGTAATTTCAATCAGTTAAAAATATTGCACGACTATCTTCCACATTTCTTCAGTTGATAACTGCCTCATATCAGAAATGGTGCTCCTAAGACTGAGGATCTTGGGTTCAATTCCGGAGTACGGGATCGTGGGTGCACACTGTTGAGGAGTCGCATACTAGGACGAAACGGTCTTATAGAGTTTCCTGAATTTAAATGGTGGTCTAAATTAGATCGGTTCATGATTTCAACGAAACTTACATTTGCTAATTCGTGGGATCATAATTAGTACATTTTACACAAAACAATATCCACTACTGAATGGATGAAGACTATTCATATTTATAACAACTTTTGAAGACAATTATCGGCGGTTCAATGAAAATAGAAAGCAGTAAACAATACTAGTTTCAAATTTTGTAGCGGTGAACACATACAACTGCATACGAAATAGAGTATTAATGAGAAAAATCAGACTCGAGCAAAATAACTATGAAGTGAACCGTAGTTTCACACACAATAATTACCAAATGGCAACCATATATTGTATTTGTTAAGTTCTCAGTACTGACCATATTCTAACAATGAACTAGTAACGTAGCAATTAGTTAGAGTAACTCTAAACCGCAGTACAATTTATATGATTTAAGGTGGTCAAAACCTACCTGTAGGAAGCTCTGCACCTAAATTGTATGTTATTTAGCACTTTTCACAATAATGTATCACAAAGCTTCAAGGAAGTAATGTTCCACAAGTGATTAACAATCTGTATCATTCATTATTTTCAATAGTTTCTCAACTGACATCACTTCAAGATGAAACCAATATAGTGACTGACTTCAAGAGATAATCCTGGAGTTCTAGTGGGAAGCCGTTACCAGTGGAGTTCAACCAGGTCTGTTGTGAGATATCAGCTCACTGAAGACAATGGTATATGGTGGCGCAACTTCGTGGATTGGTTGAAGTTAGACATTAACACCGTTGGATGCCGGCTCAGTGGTCTAATGGTTAAATGCTCGCGCGCGAAGCCCGTAGGTCCTGGGTTCGAATCTCGCGGGGTGCGGGGTCGTGGATGAGCACTGCTGAGGAGTCCCATACTAGAACGAAACGGCCGTCCAGTGCTTCCAGGTTTTCAGTGGTGGTCTAGCTTCAACTGACTCATGATTTCAATCTGTGAAAATTTCTAGAATCTCCACAAACCCCTTCTGATAAGAAACCAATATACACAAAAATATTTTCAAATCAATCACTAAAAGACAGAGAATCACACTTACCTCGGCATAACCAATAAGTGTATAAAGCCAAACAAAATTAGAAACGGGATATATATGATAGTAGAAAAGTATAATATATCAACAAATGATGATTGATTCTTCATTAAATCAGTCACATTGAATTTATCATTTACAGATTTTCCATTTTCTAGTTGATAACGTTGCTTTGTACAATTAAAACAGAATAAATTCAATAAACCAGTCAAATTATTATTATTGTCCCGACAAAATTTGCGTTCTTCGTTATTATCCATATTATTAGGGTCGTACAGTTTATTACCTTCTATGTTGTTAGTATCATTCATCATTGAATTTGTTACATGATTTGATATAGTAGTATTAATATTAGTATTGTGTAAAAATAAACTTGTATATGATACTTTATGAAGATTACGCTTGAAGCAATCCATAATAAGATTATATTTTTTAACAGTGGTTAGTGGCGTACTAGAAAAGCTATGATTACTGTTACTAGATGACAACGATGACTGATGATGCTTTGATTGTTTCAACGTTAACCAACATGGTTGATTTTCATTTAATGGTGTAGTGTTTAATAAAGACGATTTATTGATCATCGGTTTTAAATTATGCAATAAACTCAACTCATGATAATCCGAATTCTTATTATATGTATCACCGACAACTGGATCATTTGCTTCAACAGAGGAATATGGGTGTAATGGTGCTGTTGTTGCTGTAGTCGTTGCAAAACTAGTACCCATTGAATTGGTTATACCGACGGCTAAATTTAAATCACCACCATTCACATCTGTATTTGTTGGTGGGTCCATGACTATGGAAGGACTACAAATAAAAAAGGGTTATCAAAAGATTTCGTGAAGAGAAAAAGTGGACAATTATTGGACAAAAGAGCAGTAAATTACTAATACGACGCCCAAGAATAAGGCCTAATAATCAGGCTTTCATATATCGGAAAATGAATGACCAACAAACTCATTTCTTCCAGTCACGTATGACAATTTGTCCTGATTATTTTGCGTTAATAATTTGCTGTGCCAGTATGCCATCTTGTTAGATTTTAAAAAAACTTATTCTTCTACCTAGTGGTCTTATCTTCAATTTCACAAACGTTGAACTCTATGTCTATGGAAACTACTTTTCTCGCTCCGAAAAACAATCAATCGATTCAAATAATTATCATTACTATTATTGTCATTATTAATACTATTATTATTACTATTATTGTCATTATTATTATTGTTATTATTATTATTATTATTATCCACATTATTCACCCTCTTTTATACTTATACAGCGGCTCGTCTTTGGTGGAAATCCGACTGTATCTAAACGTTCTCGAGTCACTGTCCGGTCGAAAATTGTATGTTACCATCGAATATGAGTACTGAAGCAGTTTTTCTGAAACCATGTGCACCATTCAAACTGGCTGCCTTCAACGTTCGCACACTTATGCAGGTTGGTCAACAGATAGGGCTGGCTATGTCTTTGGAAAGTCTTAATATCGATGTCTGCTGTCTATCCGAGACCCGTATTCAAGACTCTGGTGAAGTACTACAAATTCGCTCTACATCTGTCACTTCAAAAAGCTTGTTTTACGTGCGCTTATCCGGGGACCCTGTGGCATCTTCGTCTGGTCTTGCTGGCGTTGGTGTCGCACTAAGCGCTAGAGCTGAGGCAGCACTAGTCGATTGGATCCCCATTAACAGTCGGTTATGTGCTGTTAGATTAGAAAGTTCCATCAAAGTGAGAAGAAATCGGCGTGAGAAACGATGTCTTTTCGTCATCTCCGCCTATGCCCTGACAGATTGCAGCCCGGATGCAATCAAGGATGAGTTTTACCACCAGTTATCTGTTCTTCTCCAGAAAGTGCGTTCGACAGATATTGTAGTACTAGCCGGAGACTTGAATGCTCAGGTCGGGCATCTAGGCACAGAAGAGAGTCGTTTAGGTGGCCGATGGGGACTCGTTGGTCGCAGGACAGATAACGGGGACCGTCTACTGCAACTATGCACAGACCACAACCTGTTTCTGGCTAGCACTAACTTTTGGCACAGTCATCGCCGATGTGCCACCTGGCGCCCTCCCTCTGCATCTCAAGCCTGGACTCAGATTGATCACATCGCGATCAGCTACCGCTGGCGTGGTTGTGTAAAAGACTGTCGCTACTTTTGGCGTACCTATCTGGACTCTGACCATGCCTTGGTCTGCGCCAATCTTGCCTTACTTTTCAGTGGACAACAAAGTGACCGCCACCAACGGATTGATATTAGCAAGCTGGTTGCAACTTCTGTTGCAAATAAGTATCGAACCGAGCTAGCCTCTAGGCTAGCTACCACTCCACCGAAAAGTATAGATGAGCATTGGTTGCAATTGCATGACGCCATGAAAATGGCGGGAACAGTCAGTTGTGAGTTTGCGAAACGTCCCGCTTTTAAGCACTGGGTTTCTGCAGGTTCCTTACAACTCATTGAAGCCCGTCGGTCTACTCCGGGTGACCGTGAGTTTGACCATAAACGAAGGATGTTACGTAATGAAATTGGGCAAAGCTTGCGTAAGGACCGAGAAGCCTGGTGGTCGATGCGTGCTAATGAGCTGGAAGCAGCAGCTGCATCTGGTAACTACCGGAAGCTCTTCCAGCTCATCCGAGCCACTGGCAGCAAGAAGTCTGGTGTGAGTGAAACAATCTGCGAGGATGATGGGATGCCAATCACCAACATCCATCGACGTCTTGGACGATGGGCAGAATTTTTCGAAGGGCAGTTCAACTGGCCCGCTGCTCCGACAACATCGGTCAGACTGTCCTGCCCTCCATGGCCGGTGACGACTGATCCACCAAACGAGGAGGAAGTCCGCAAGGAACTCCAACTCTTGAAGCGTTACAAATCACCTGGCCCAGATGACTTACCTCCGGCTCTTTTTAAAGATGGTGGTGACTTTTTGACTAAGGAATTGACGACGTTGTTTACCAAGGTTTGGGAACTAGAGAGTGTACCAACGTCATGGAATGAATCGATAGTTGTCCCTATCTTTAAAAACGGTTCACGTCGTTCCTGTAACAACTATTGGGGGATAAGTCTACTTCCGATTGCGTCCGAGCTATTGGCTTCCGTCATACTTCGTAGGTTGTTCAAAACCCGAGAAAGATTGACTCGCGAGGAGCAGGCTGGGTTTCGTTCTGGTCGAGGATGTATTGATCATATCTTCACCCTCCGCCAAATGTTAGAACATCGCCATACTTATCAAAGGCCAACAATCGTAGTGTTTCTTGACATCAGGGCTGCCTTCGATTCGTTGGATAGGACTGTTCTCTAAGATTGTCTATTGAAGAAGGGTGTGTCTGAGAAGTTTATTAACATCCTAAAAGCCCTATATACAAACACCTCAGGCAGAGTGAGGGCATACAACCACCTCTCTCCATTGTTCCATTCGAGTAGTGGGGTTAGGCAGGGTTGCCCAATCTCACCATTCCTCTTCAACTTTGCCATCGATGACATTCTGGAAACAGCTCTGATGAATGTAAGTAATGGTGGTGTGGATCTGTTGCCTGGAGAAAGACTTCTCGACCTTGAGTATGCGGACGATATTGTCTTACTGTGCGATAATGCCCAAGGCATGCAATCCGCACTTAATCAGTTGGCAATCAGTGTCCGTAGGTATGGTATGTGCTTTGCACCTTCGAAGTGCAAAGTACTTCTACAAGACTGGTAGGATTCCAATCCTGTACTCACCCTGGATGGTGAACAGATAGACGTAGTCGAGAAGTTCGTGTATCTAGGTAGCTGCATAAGTGCTGGTGGGGGTGTGAGTGATGAGATCAATGCACGTATAGTGAAAGCCAGAGCGGCTTATGCCAATCTGGGCCATCTTTGGCGCCTTCGTGATGTTAGTCTGGCTGTAAAAGGTCGGATCTACAACGTGTCGGTGAGAGCAGTTTCGCTCTATGCTTGTGAAACTTGGCCTCTCCGAGTTGAGGACGTTAGACGACTCTCTGTGTTCGATCATCGCTGTCTCCGAAGGATTGCTGACATTCAGTGGCAACACCATGTCAGTAATGCAGAGGTTCGGCATCATGTGTTCGGGCACAGAGATGATAATTCAATTGGTGTCACCATCTTGAAACACCGACTTCGGTGGCTTGGACATGTTCTCCGAATCTCGTCCCAGAGAATTCCACGTCGCGCATTATTTGCCGACTCTGGGACTGGTTGGAGAGAGCGGAGAGGTGGTCAGTGCATGACATGGTGTCGTGGCATGAAAGAAAGCTGCGAAGGACTGGCTTGTGTCGGTCCTTCACGACTCCCTGGTTGGGGTCTGAGAGATGGTGCTACACAGTGGCTAGAGACGTTATCAGATATGGCTCAGAATAGAAGTCAGTGGCGATCCTGCTGTAACCTTCTTTTACTTTCTTCATAAAAAAGTGGTTGTGTCTTCCTTAACTGAAAGATTTCTTCTGATTGTACCTTTGCGTTCCCTGATTACTAGCACATTACCTTACACCAATCTCTTCGTTATTGTTCTCTCTTTTTTTTGTGCTCCTTAGCTTTTTTTTCTTTCTTTGTATTCCTCTTCGAATTTTCATTGTTCTGTGTGGCGCATATGTATTGGCGCTCTCTTGTGCCAATATTCATGTGTCCAAATAAATAATAAATAAATGCCATCTTGTTAGATTTAAAAAAAACTTATTCTTCTACCTAGTGGTCTTATCTTCAATTTCAGACCGTTCGGGGGCTTACGCCGATAATGTAGTCACACGAGAAACTGTCACTCGACTACATCGTACGACTGTATATAATCGACTGATCGACGTTCCTTATTTCATCTTAACAATCAGAAATTCGTTTATAGAAACATGAAATATCCCTCGATAACGAGTATGCATAGACGTGAAGTTCAGTCAACAGAGTCGACTTTAACGGAAAACCATTGAGTATTACAAATCTTACTACATCTAAAATACGGATTCGAATTGATATAGTGAGTTGGTTGGACTATTGGATTGAGGTTAGTATACTTGTTTAGTTGTACACAAAAGTAGACAGGACTGAGTTCGAACTAAGAAACTGTGATTTAATTTGTTAATAGTTGATTCATTATATCGATCATCGGGTGATTAGGTAAACAAAAATAAAGAGATCTCATATGAATTCACAATTCATACATTACTTTTATAGTATCAAACTAAATCTTCAGTTTGATGTGTATACTCTAATTTCATTTATCTCAATTTGAATAATAATTCAAATGCTAAACTTTTCCCTAATAATAAATTCAATTCTATTTCCTCTTTCCTACTCCACAACTTGTTCACTTTTTTTCTTGACGACGTGTCTTCATCAACTAAGGAGGTTGTGACACATGTCAAAATTGGCTACCTTGACGGACGATGTCGTCTGGTGTAGGATTAGGCTGTAAGAAAGCTAGGGGGGTCAAACCAAAACATGGCATCAATCCATGAGGTCACTGACAACTGAACCGAGTCACGTTAATAGGTATATACTAGACATAAATACACTCAAGATTTTGAAATTCTTTAAAGTGATGATCATGATCACATCTACCATATATAGGTTTGCGAGCATGGCTTTGAACCGCACTTTACGTATATGGATTAGTAAATTATTACCCAGTTGAGTAAACCACTGAAAGTGAGGTGGGACACAAACTTGAACCTCCTAACCCCTAAGCTACCGAGCTCCAAAGATTAACTATATATACAAGTCGACTATTACACATACAACCATAAAAGGAATAAGATACAGAAGAGAATCAACACGTTCAAAATATGAATTACCAGTTCTTTCTCAATTTCCCAGCTCTTTTTTGACATGGTACAAATTTATTCGAACAATCTGCAATGTCATTATCATCTTCAACACCATAATTAGAATGATCACGATCAAGTGATTCAGCTAAATTAACAGCAATCATTGCAAGTAATTCTGAAGTTGAAGACGGTTCACCGTTTAACGGTGGATGACCATCGCCATGATGTTGATGGTGATGATGATGACGGTGATAGGAGCTGAATTCTAATGGATGAGAATTATATCGATCATTGATCGTGGTCATGTTAGTTGTTGTAGTAGCGGTAACAATCGGTTCATAATGCTTATAATCAGAATAATCCAATAAATCAAATTCTTTATTAGATAATATACGTAATAAATTCACTTTGATCGCTTTCGATTCTTCATCTTCATCGTGATGATGTTTATGATGTAAGCTCTGTCGTTCTTGTTGGTACCGGTGATGATGATGATCAAGTGTAGAATGAAATAAAAAACCCAACGGCAATTCAGGTAATGTATTATTTCGACTATCATGAATTCTAGTGTTACTATTGCTATTATCATTACCGTCTAATAATGAATTATTCTTATTCATTATATGCCGGCATAGAATAGAAGCTACTGATGCCAATCGAGTGATTACCGCACTTGCTGAATTCATGTCAAGATTTGTCAATGCAGACCAATCAGCAGTTGATGACGACAATGACGACTGTAAACCATTTAAATCAATTTGATTCAAGGTATCAACAATAGTGGTAGATTCCTAAAATTATTTTTTAAAAACAAACTGAATAAGAATGTAAAAATAGTTTACTTCCGGTGTTTCGAATTAAATATATAGTAACAATGAATGATGGTTTAGTGGTAAAAGCGTTTAATTCTGAATCGACTGATGGCAGATTCGCACCTTATCTCCAACAGTTCAGTTCAGACATCCATGAATACTCAAACGGCTTTTACCACACTATGTAGCTAAAAACCGAATACATAAAGCTGTACTTTGCAAGTACATTATTAATTTTTCTTATTAATGAATTGTCATATGACTATTAGATTAAAATTTATGATCTAATAATTATGTGCTTCTTTTAAGATCCAGCCATACTGGATACGAGCCTGTGTATACTGACAAGTGTTGCCTGACTTTAAATTTCGACAGAATAAATATCAATCGCCAGTGGAAACATCTCTTTACAACCCATAAAAATCTACACACAAATTGATTATAGTCACCGATTAACCAATGAGCTCCATTGAAAGACAGCATTCATTTCATACATATTTCTTTATTGGTGAGTATTAACAACAATTATGAAATCGATGTGTAGCTGCAATAGTTCATAGCTTTGGCCACACAGTACCTCAGTACCAGAATTTTCCTTTTACTACCGGCTTCAGCCACACCAACAGATAAATTTCCCAAAGAGAAGATCCAATTAGGAGAGATCACAGAATATTAATTTGAGCAAACAATGTACGTCCAATGACATTCAAAATAGAATGAATCTTCAGCACACTAAAGAAAACTATGAACTAATCAATAAAAATGAAGGATAGAACCCGTTGAAAGAGTTGCCACAAAGAAGTACAAATTCAAAACTTACAAAATAAAAATAACTAGATCATCACTAAGTAAGCAGATTAAGCACCTTTAACATCCACCTAATCCAAATAAAATGATCAAGATTACATGCTTATTTCGAAATTAAAATAAAGGCGACTATTATGATCTACTATGGAATTTAATGACCTATCAAAGTATTATATTACTTCATAGTATCTATTATAAATTGACTTTCTAACAACAAGTGAATGAATTAAATTAATCACGATTGAGGATAAACTCTACGTTGTCAAGTCATCTAAGTGTACCGTAGTCACTGATTACGGTTATGTTTTCGCTTAGTTGGTCACACAATTGCAGATATTTTGGAATAGTTTCAATCATAGTATTAATTGGAGGTATGAATTTTGCTATATTGTAATTTTACTTCCATCAACGACAGAGAGCAAAACATGCCCTCCATCATGAATTATGATAGTGTAAATAATAATTCTCTCTTAGTTTTGGTTGGTTGCTAGATGCAAGGTCGAAATTACGAACGAGAGTAGAATTTATCCTCACCTAGATTATTTCTAACAGGAACACGTGAATGGAAATAAACTTTTACAACATAAACGTCTACCTCTCCCGTTTTTTGTAAAAATGAATAGATATAAAAATCGATTAGGAACAAAAAACAATCAATATTTCAAGTTGACAAAGACAATACACATGATGAATACATTTGAGATGCAATAAATCAGTCGTTAAAATTGTTTATCTATATTATTACTTAGAGACAAATAATTTTAAAAAATCCCTGTTAGTCATCACCTGAAAAAAAGTTAAGCAAACAGCTAAAAAGTAGAATAGAAATAAACGGGACTGAATGTAAGCGATATTCAATATAGATCGGTTTCAGTTGGGATATGATTGAAGACCATGGAACACTGAACAGTTGTTTCAATTTAGTGTGTCACTCCTTAACAATGTGCATAAAAAACCTTGTCAAAGGTTAAACACAGTATGTGTAGGTGTTGCAGTGAGCACTTAACCATAAAAACCCATATACGTACATATATATACACACAGTAGTAAATACATAGAGGTTAGACTGTATGCAAATGAGATATAAAGAATTCAAGATTGAAATGCGTTTACCACAATCGTTAGAATTTAATTCATCATAAAACACAAATAATTGGAACGTGATCCAAGTGAACGATAGTTGTTGTACAGAAAAATACATCCCTGAACATGAAAAGCAATCAATATGAATACAGAGTAATTGGACCGTTATAATTCATTAACCTGTATGGAATATAATGAGTAGAATAAAATTTACCAAGCAACAGGAAAAATAAGAAAATTACCGATCGGTAAGATAAAAGAATTCATTTAAAAAGTTGAAAAGTAAAGAATCTTATTATTATCAGAAGGAATTTTTATGGATATAGTAATTTCAATAGTTGAGATCATGAGTAAATCGAAGCTAGACCACCATGGAAAACCTGGAAGCACTGGACGGCCGTTTCGTCCTATTGCGGGACTCCTCAGTAGTGCGCATCCAAGATCCCGCCTCGCGAGATTCAAACACAGGACCAATCGGTTTCGCGCGCGAACGCTTAACCTCTAGACCACTAAGTACTGCTATATGTAGTGTTGGGAAGATGGGATCCAGGTTAAAACTCTCAGTAACCCTAAATCAGATAGCTTAATCGTTAAAACACTCAACTTTCAAGGACTTTTTAACTCTAAATCCATCTACTTTCGTTAAGATAGTTAGCTGTGTGAGTATTATAACTGGAGATAGGCTATATACGCAGTAAGTTGATCAGGTTTAATTCTCTAGATCAGTTTCAGTAGCCGATTAGTATGAATACCTGTCAAACACAATACATGGTTTAAAACTGAGTATAATGTTCTATATTTCGTTGAAATTTTTGTAAAAACAAATAGACATAAACAATGTTAAAGCTGGTATAATTAGTGAATTTATTCAAATTCTCACATTTTAAATCAGTACAATTCTAAATAAAACTATCAAGAAAATAAACAAAAGAATTGAAAACAACAATAATGATGTTGTCAGTAGTGGGAGACAAAGAAAAAAGCCGATGAAATTTATAGAATAATACAACGTGTTCAAAGATTAGATGTTTAATAAAGAACAAATGTATTTAAGTAATTGAAACTGATTTTAAAATATACAGACTTATACCAGTTTATTCCATAAATGAGAGAAAAGAATACATAGAATGTCATACAGTTAGTTCTTATTAAGAATAATGGATAAACGTGCCTATTACGAGATTCGTTACAAGCCAAGCACATGGTTGTGTTCTACAAGTCTACATGTATATTACTATTACTCGCTGTAATTTTTATACAACCCAAATGTAAATACTAGTCAAGGGACATATTAATTCCTGATGATTTAAAACTGTCAAAAGGTTGTTACTTTCTATAAAGAAGATGGGTCGCGTTCTAAATTTATGTAGCTCTACGGGAACAATGTAGAGTATTTCATTGACACTTTATCTCTGGCAATCTCTGTACATGTCTTGAGAAGCAGTCACGGGGCTGTAAAGCTATACTTTAAAAAGTGTAATGAGCGTATACTTTGCAGGTAACATTCAATGATTTTCTTAAGGCCAATGTTCGGCCAAACAAAATGCATTTGATATATATGAATAGTTTATTGCATCAAAACGCAAAACAGGTTTAAGATTAGAAGTCCCGGTTAGATGAGTTTTGGTTGGAAGAACAGAGTAGACAAAAGGATATGTTTGAATTAACTTCAGGACTTTATAAACTAAATGTGCTTCAAATTTGAGTATGTAAATTTGTGTGTACTTGATTAGACCGAGTTGACACAAAACTAATTCAAGATAAAAAAAGAATATATTTTGTATTAAAATGCAAAAGTACAGTCACTAAGGTTAGATCCGGAAATTTGAAGCTATGTAGGCTCCAATTACTAGTGGAAAAAACCGAATCACATAAGTTGAAGTCCTTAAGGTAAAAGTATAAAAGCAAGACAAAAGAAAGCATTGGGTCGCGACATCAAAAGGACGAGTAGCACTTGGGAACAACTGGAAAAGAGAAGCCAGGACGGAGGAGGTAGTAGATTGTTGGTCAGCGACCTATTCTCCACGAGGGGTAATAACTGGAAGTAGCAACTTAAGAGAGGAATTAGATTTTCATTCCAACAAGAGCATAACTCATTTTACTAACATAACAAAAGGTCACTAATTGTTAATTAAGAGTCATTCCAGGTAAATTCGAACAGATTTTGTAATAGACAATGATGGAACATTTGTTATGAAAATTATATTCTCAATCAATTGGTACGGATCTCGAGTAATAATTTTAACTCAGTATTGCACAACGTTAACAAGTATAGATTCGTGTATTTAATTTCAAGTCACACTCTAAGTGTAAGAACTACAGAAAACACGTGGGGATGAAGTTCAAACATACAACTTGATGGTTGAAAGTCGGACATATCCCCAACAACAACTTAGCTAATAATCTTATGTCAAATATTTAAAAGATAGAAACATCATAAAATGAACATAAGGGAATAACAAACACATCATTTGTTTAAATATGTAAATCATCTGTGTATGTTTAACAGACGGCTAGTAGTGAAGCTCAAAATTAGCAAGCGCATTCCAGTTTCTAATAAATACATGTATATCCATACAATCAACAGTTACATTAAACAAATCAACAAAACAGTAGAAAATTATGATAAATATAAATGATCATACTGGAAATCACTTTCAACAGACGAGTAATTCTAAACATGATACAAAAAAGTACACGAGAATGAAAATTGCCTTTCATAAAATTGTTTTGTATACAAACTCACAGGAATTTGTAGTTGGTTTAATGGATGCTAACACTAAAAACTAAAAACACTGACCTCTCCTTGTTGTCGTCGATAATACAGTAGTCATACATATTACAAGAAACATGTTTATACTTGTAAATCAAATTTGATATGACGTAGAACTATGTTCATTTATTCAAAAATAGTGAGTTATGGGTTTTTTCTCTCAATAAAACTCAAAAATCGATATTAAATGTAACAGAGAACAAAGAGTTGTGTGTTTATCAGAGGATGGGTAATAAATAATGGCGTAGAAAACCTTCAATCTAAGTCTTAGTGTTGGTCGTCAAAAATTATTAAGGCGTACATACTAACATAATGGAACTAATATTTCTCACGTGACAAGAAATTTCGGTAAAAATATAACGTACTGACAACTGTGGGTTGACTAGTTAAAAAAAATGACGCCTCATGTATTTTGTGTAGTGATAAGTAACGTGTATGCCTATTAATAACCAAATGAAAATTGGAAATATTTGTTCCTTAAAATGCATGAAATCAATAAAATATCTATTATGTAACCAAAATATGAATTTTAGGTGTTAAAGCTAATTTACAAAACTGTTGTGGATGCGGAGGAATAGACCAACAATTATCATGTTAAGTCCAATGGTGTCCTTGGACTTTAAATGGACATTTCCTATTGGTCGATATCTGTTCACTTGTCGAATATTGTACAAAATGTTGTTTTCTATTTTATGGTACGATGTGGTGTGCTTGATTGGTATATAAACAAAGTATGTTTGAAATATAATGATTCATATCTCCGAGGCTGTGACTTGTGTTCCGGACTCAACTAACTGGGCTAGACAGGGAAGTGGGACCAATCGAGACTCTAGGCCGTCCGTACGTGTTTACGTGTCATTGGATCGGTCGATAAGTACGCTGCTTTCTAATTTTCCAGTCAAGGACACAACAATTAGCACAGGGTAAAAACTCGACCTCAACTTAAAGTCATAACAAAAACACACCTGCTCCTATGGTGGATTTTGTATTAAATTACTTGATGTGATTCAATGCATAATCAAAGGTGTTTGCTGAAGCTAGATAATTTCCTCGCTTTCTTTCTCTCACTTTAAATCTCAACTCCAAGTTCTTCAAGTATGTAAACAGAAAGGTGGCAAGACATTGCATTATAGTTGATGCCAGTTCCTGTTGAAACACCTGACCCTAATCTGAAAAAATAACTCAAAACTCCAGTTAAACTATTATTATCTAACCCTAACTTTTTGTAATATAGCTGATGTCAGCTGGTGAAAAAAACTATAGAGTGATAACCCTAAATCACAACACCAGCACGACTCCAAATATATATGTACATATGTAAAATTGCCCGTTTTTCTCAACTACAAGGGATAATTTGACTTATGAGGGTTAATTACAACGATCAAATGTCATTCCACTGTTATTTCACTAATTCAAGTTGCAAATTGTTTCATAACTAACTAGGCAGTTTTCCGATTGGGTGATAAGTTTCCCAAAGTTATCTGTATATTATACGTTTACAAGAATTTCGTTTCTAAAACACTATATCAGAATGCAGCGATTCACATTTTGAATTTCAGTCAAGTTGCAATATATAATAGGAATTCGAATAACTGATAACAGTAAGCTATGGTTTTGTTTAAGACCCCACTAGTCATTACTTCCTATTGGAAGCTTAACAAACCTATTATGAAGCAAGTCACTAATGTGTGGAACAATGAATTAGTGATTAAAGCACTCGGATTGCAATCAATATACTATGGGCTCGAACCCAAGTGTAGCTTTAATTTGGTTTGAAAGACCAGCTACAGTATAACTGGTTTCCTCATATATAAATAGAATCAATGTCAATGATATCAAGTTGGCTTAGGTGAATATTTACCGCGAACAAAAGCATTTCTAAGGAAATAAATACAAAAATCCGAAATTCAACTGTTTTGATGATCTAACTGATGTGAAAGCAATCTTGATTATGAACTCAATTCTTCTGAATAATCATTATTTCAATAATAGAAAAACTCACTGGAAAATCCGTACTATACAAGTAGGACTTTTATGTCCTAACTAGTGATAAATTGATGAGAATTGTCGAGATTGTAATCAACAGTAATGATATGTGCTTAACCTAACTGTGTACGAAGAAGTATGACAAATATTATTGATGGAAATTTTAACTTTACTTAAACGTCAGTTTAGCACAATATGCAAAAAATGGAATGTGACTAACAGTGAAATTCGGGACACGCGTTTCATCCTACTTAGAACAAGTCAGCTGGATGTACCAACACTAGTGTTGATGTCTCAGATTCTACTGTTAGCCAAGATCCAACTATTCTATAAGACTTGTAACATAATAACTAAATTGAGATAATTGGGACAAGATGCACATATGTTAACAACTAATGATTAAAACTCATTCCTGAATGTTAACAATTGGATCAATTAAACCTTGACTAATAATGACATAGATTTGCGTACAATTTGATTTGATTCAATTTGCTTCAGTGAACAAGTACAAATTAATACAGTAATTGCTAAGTAATACTTTTGTGTGTGATACCTCGTGATAGTAACTGACTAACAAGACTTTAATAGGTGGGAACCTGAAAGTAAATAGAAGTTAGGTGATCCACTGCTTAACATCTGTTTTGTTTAAGAAATATACCACAATTCAAGATGAATACACTAAGCATAAACAGAGAGAGACCAATGGAGAGAATTTGTTTTACATTTATCCAGAAAACATTTAACTAAATAGTTTCTTAAAACTTACAGTCCGAGGTTGGACAAAATACGTTTCCATAGTTGTTTGATTATGATGGTTGGACTTGATACATTCATTTGTTGGTATAATTACTGGATTTGGGTAACCGAAAATTGGACCTGCTTCACCACGAAAACCTTCCGGTAATTGATTGAAAGTCGATCGTGATGTAAGCACTCGACTAATAAAAAAAGAATCAAAGTTATGTGTGAAAACAGAAAATTACCATTAATCAAACTGACTTGATATTAACGAACAGATAACCGCTTAAAGATGGGTGAAAGGAGCACTGAGACAAACACTAGTTAGCTGTGCATAAAATATATTCAGAACAATTTATCGCATACAAATTAGTCATTTCAGAACGTATGTTCATTTTTGACTCCAAAACAATGATTAATTGATGAAACTGTTATGTGTAGACAATTATTGGAAAGTAATAATGGTAAAAACAGTGTGTCACATCCCGTTTTCAATCACTGTTTTACAGTGAGATATTATACAATGGCCTAGTGGCTTAATGATACTAAAAAATGTTAACATATACAATTAACAGTATATGACGAGTCATGCGTCCTGTATTATAGCATTAATCACATTAACTTTATTTACAACTAATAAATACAAACACTGTCGATACAATCCACGAAAGATGTGCATACACTAGAAGAGACTGGTTAAATATAATCCTGAATGTTAAAAACAGGTGAACTATTATTAACTTACCATGGACGATAAGCAGCATATTTCAACCGACTCACATATGTGACATCATCACCGATTAAATCAAAGCCTAATCGACTACGACCAAGTACAATGGCATAAGCTGTACCAGTATGTACACTAACACGTAATTCCAATTGAACATGAGAACGTTCACTAATCTCTCTACAGAGAAGAGTAATGGATCGAAAAAAATATTCAGAAATAGGCAGACAAAAACAGAATTTTGTAAATTTAGTATCCTAAATTTAAAAAATGTCTACCTCACACTACCGATTAAACAACAGTATGAAAACGACCAGCATCTGGAGAGATGTTATCTTCCTATAGATGAGGGGGGTTAGAAAAGGTTGGCACTAAACATAACGCACATTATCTTACTTCTCAGGTTTCGGACGCTAGAGATAACACCTTAAAAGTACAGGACTAACTCATCTAAATTACAAAAAAACCATACCCAACCAGCTTCAAGAAGCTGTCCCGATTATTCAGAGCCCTTCCAGCTTAGTTTACTTATTAGGTACTTCGAAAAGTATACTTCCAGAGCGTAGGCAACAGGAAGCGATGAACTGTAATAACACTCGAAATCACTTCGTTTATAATCATACTGCATAACTAATCCATTTATTTTAAGAATCACAACCGACACTGATTGTTTTTGTCCTTGATTGCATTTTTTTGCATTCGAAATGTTTATAATGATTCAGTTCAATTATTCTAGAATAAAATAAACTTTCGATGATTACGACCAGTTTCATCAGGTGCCCTGATATATATATATATATATATATATATATGACTCCGGATACTTCGCTGTTTACAATGTACAAATTTGTCCTATTTCTAAGGTCATTCAAATTATTCCTTAATATATTGTTCTCTTTTCTTACACTCATACAAACGTTATACTGTAAATAACACACTATTAAAATAAAACCCAGCATAATAGTAATAATGATTAATAAATATAACCACGAATGACTGTTCATATATTCAACTAAACTACTTTAGTTATAAAATACGATCATAAAACTATTTTACATCATACACGCATATAAGAAAGTATGAATATGAAAATCTGTAAACAAAAATAATAAATGAAAACTATTAGTAAGAATGATTGTAGTTCTTACAGAAAATATAACAGTAATTTATCCTGGTAATGGATTTTAATACTTTGAGTGGAACTTGTTCTACTTGTTATTTTACAAAGGAATCGAACAATAACAGATTAGGTTAATTTATATAGTCTTAACACAGACAAAAGAAATTGGATAAATATCGAAAATGTGGAGGGTATTAACTATAGATTAATCTCTTTTTGAATACCGGTAGAAACCAAGGAGCATTAGACAGTTGTTTCATTTTAGTGTATGGTTTCTCAGTAGTCCGTGCTCGTGAGCTCGTCAGAGGTCGAACCTAGGGACCTTTGGGTTTCACAGTGAATGATAAACCAAATGCACCGCTAGGTTTGTAGTCAACAATTCATAACTAATGAATAGTTTTATTTTGGTTTACTTTAAAACAACTTAAGTACAGATTATCCAGCACCATATTAGATATTTTAGAATTTCGAGTTAACTACGCGGTAAATGAACTTTGCTGAGTTAAAATTTATTAATCGAGGTTATTTAAAGTGAATTTAATTCTGAGTTACTGTTGTGGATCTATTGTAATTTAATATCAGATAAACAGTAAACAAATTTTCCATACAGGGTGAAATGATTATCTAGAACAAATTTCTAGTTTGTTTGTAGTAATCGTTTGAATCTTTCCATTGATGTTTAGGACTACAATTGACCAGTCTGTTTTAGCATATATGCGTCCTGTGAGGATGCCCTCGACATCGCCATTAAGTCACAAGCATTTTAGGCAGGGTTGAGTGGTGACTGATCGATTGCAAACCTAAACATCAGTGGGAAGATGCAGACGACTGATATAAATGGATTAAAAATCACCACATTGCATAAGCCAGTACCTAACTGAACACATTAAGTGCATAACACGATAGCTTTTGAGGCAGAGAGTACTGAGTTCGAGTCCCGAAGTGAACATCAACTCTGGGATCCAGGTACATTCAAGCGACAAGTCCAAAGAGGGATGAAACACGTCTCTTGGATTCCAACGCTAACCATGATTGAATTCCACTTAAAAGCTTTCAGAATTCAAAAAAAACTTTTCCTAGTGAACGATTGAGTTGTAAATCAGTTGTAGGTAGGTAATTCATATAAGACTATCAACTTCGCAAAAAACATCCAA
Organism: Schistosoma haematobium; assembly: GCF_000699445.3. Classification (NCBI taxonomy): domain Eukaryota; kingdom Metazoa; phylum Platyhelminthes; class Trematoda; order Strigeidida; family Schistosomatidae; genus Schistosoma; species Schistosoma haematobium. The sequence goes on along the minus strand of NC_067202.1, from coordinate 7,954,284 downwards.
AGTAAGGATAAGTTCACTCAAAAAAGCCTACTTCTCATTGCTCTAATCAAATACCAGAATGTATGTGCAAATAAGAGAAATTTGATCTAGCAGACAAAGTATCTTTCCCTAAACGCCAAAGGAATATAGTCATACAATTATGATAACAGTACAATGTATCAACTTCATTTCGAAAACCTCATTTAAGTATGCATTTATTTATAATTCAGTTCCAATATCAAAAAGGATTTATCACAACAATCTTACTTCATAATGTTCATTATATAACCTATGAAAATCATCATTACACAAGTAAACCCTAACTCAATGACTATCAATATGTATACATTAATATATATCTAGGGTGAAGGATCGTGGTTTCCCGTTGCTGAGGAGTTTCACACTAAGACGAAAAAGCTCTCCAATGATTCCAGGTTTTCAATGATCGGTCCATGATTTCAGTGGAATCTCCACGGCCCATACTAAAAAGATATATAAAATAGTGTATACTTACCCAATAATTTTCAACATATTCAATCCTAAATCAATACATGATCTAGCATGATCCACACGAGTTTCTGGATAACCAGCAATGCATAGATATTCATTAGCATTTAAACGTACACGATAACATGATTCATTTTGAGCTAGATAATCAAAACATGTGTAGATATCATTGATAAACGAAATGAATTGTTGACAGATCAATTCATGATTGATATTTGTGTTCGGTTTCAATGTCGATGCTAAATTGGAACTTAAATTGGATAGACCAACCAATTCAGCACTGAGAAAACTATAACAGGAAAATTTGAAAAGAAAAACAGACAGAAGGCAATAACAATTTTTCTTATTTGAAGATTAAAAGAAACAAATTTGAACAATAGTTAATTAGCGATGACAGACATGATCAATTCAGGAGACCAATATGTTACGGTCTGAACTATGTTAATAGATACAGGCAGACCTCCTGGTTTCGGGATCAAGCATTAGTTATAATAAATGATTAGAGATGTTTGTTAAATTGTGAGAAGTTAATTCTAGTAGAATATTTGCATTAATTCATTTTTTATAAATTTCAATTATTTAGTCACATTTGTTCTATTTAAATTGTATTTTATCATTGTAAACTAATGCTATTTCCTTTCCTTTGTCTCCTTCTTCTTGCTAATTTCCTCTCCCTTTCTCGCCCTCTTTGTTTCTGTACCATACTGAATTGGTTTGAGATTCAGCTAGTTGGATCGATGTATGGTTGCGTCAGGTTATAACGTTGACGATGACTAACTTACTGAATAAGAAATACAGTTATTCCGATTAGTGTGTTATCCAATTTTTAGCACAATTCTTATCGTTACATAGATAAGAATAAATTTAATTTTTCCACAATATGAATACATATATACCTCATTTGTAACATATGTACAAATATGGATGAACAGTTTAAAATGGATTTTGTGAGAAATCGAAAGTGCATTTATTATGAACTAAGTGAACATTATCAATATTTGATTATCAGAATGGGTTTTGTGGAGATTTTAGAAATTTCGCTGGTTGAAATCATGAGTCAATTGCAGCTAGACTACCATGGAAAACCTTGAAGCACTGGACGGTCGTTTCGTCCTAGTATGGGGCTCCGCAGCAGTGCGCATCCACGGTCCCACACCCCGCGAGATTCGAACCCAGGACCTATAGGTCTTGCGCCAGGCGCTTAACCAACCAGACCACTGAGCCGGCATCCAACGGTGTTAATGTCTAACTTCAACCAATCCACGAAGTTGCGCCACCGTACACCATTGTCTTTAGTGAGTTCCTATCTCACAACAGACCTTGTTGAACTCCACTGGTAACAATATTTGAGTGTTGAAATGATTGGAATTGATAAAAATGTTTATTATGGAACCAAACAGTGAATATACGATGATACTTAAGTTAAATGAAAAGAAATACCTTCTCGTGGTACATATTATGGGTCAGAGTATGAAATGTGATTCAATGCAAAGTCAAAGGTGTTCAGTGTATCTATATAGTATCTTCCCACTTTAACTCTCAACTCTCAATTCCAACAATGAATTTCTTAAGTTTATAAACAAAATAGTGACAAAGCTTCATTCGGTTATGGTTGATATCAGTTGATGATGAAAATGCTCTACTACGATGATAACCCTAACTCATAACGCTAATCCAACTCTGAATAATATAAACTTAACCATTTTCCTTTACCCTAAAGAATAAATCGATAGTGTAAGTGTTAATTATTCATTTCAAAACAATTATTCCAGTGTTGTTTTGTTACTTATTATTGTAAATTATTTTATAACTAAACACTGGTACCTGGTTGGCTGATAAATCACTAAAGGTCATCAGTATAGTACACTTTTGTCACTCATAAGAAATGTGAATAATTAAAATGATAGTTATACATTAATACACCACACAAAAATATATAGCTCATTTGTCAAGTACAAATTTATATACATGATTTTGAAATACACTTCTTGAGAATGAATGACTATATGTGTTGTAATTCAACTAGTTAGAACTGAATTAGATGATAAAAAAGCTGAAACCACTTAAATCAAATGGTTGGAAGTCAAGTGTTTCAACTTCTATAAAGCTTTTTCGCTTCATTGAATGCGTTAAATATATATTCATTTTCTTTTTGACTCCGGTTAACCTCTCACATAATATTCATTGCGGTCTCATTAATTTTTCATATGATGATTGTATGATAGAAATATGATTAATTGACTGTAAACATTCTTATCATCTTTATACTAATATAAAACCTGTAAAAAAAGTCTTTTTGTTAGATCCTATCTACATTTACACATCGATTCAAATTCAATTCAAATTATGAATACAATATAGCTTGGATAAAAATGAAGAATCCCATAAGTAATATTTATTAATCTAACTGGTGGTCATCGACGATTAAACCATTGATGCTAATCGCATCCTATAGATCAAATAGTAATGTGACTATTAGTCTAATCTACTTAACATTGTCTGCACTGCACTGAGATGCTTGGCTGTCGAAGGTAGTCAGTAGACTTAGGTTTTATGCTAGTTGACAATAGTTATCAAGATCTACTTGAGGTTTCGAAGGGATTGATAATCCTTATGTGATTCAAACTTGTTTCACCCAGCTTCATAGTCTTAGACATCATCATTAGGCGCTTCGGGAGGTGACTAACCTCCTAATACATGTATATGTACACTAATCTGAGAGCCCTATTGTTTATGTAAAGGCTAATGACGTAATCACTAACCAAATATGTAAACCGAAATAGATAAAACTAGGTTAGAATTCCACAAGGGGTATCAGTTGCCTCAATATTTTATATTTGCCTTAACGACGAGTCCAGACTAAAAACCAAGAAAAACATGATGTGAAAAGAAAGAAAATCATGACGATAATAATAGTAATGAACTCACGTCACATTACGTAAATAGATTACAAGTGGTGAACTCCAACTTAAATGTCCATTGATAAAATCATTTACTAAGTCATCAGCTAACGGAGCTGGAACCAAACACTTACTCAGTCGATGCTATTAAAAAATACATTGAAAAGATTAATAATTTACTGTAAGAAAATGTTAAAGAAATGTTGAAATTTGAAACAAAAATAAATTCGATGGGTATATTGAAAAGATTAGATAACCACCTGGTTCATAAGTAAATGTTCATTTAAAAAAATGTAACCATTATAGCCCAACTACTGATTACTAAAAACTAAAAATGACACCTTGAGACAAAGATTGTACGTTGGTTGATAAGATTATGAACATTAAACAAATGCAAGAATTAGAAAAATCCATCCAAATTTTCAACCACTGACAATGGAAATGTAGTATAATAAGTAATGCAGGATTGAGGTATATAGGACTATCACGCAATTTACTAAATCTACTTAGTATTTAGTACCTGAGTTTAACATTACTCATTTAATAATTGTACCATCCACAACAATTAACACTTCGAAGATATTTAGAGCTAAATACTAACAATTAATACCTTCAATCAGAGAAGTTCATGTTTTTCACAATCATAACATAGTACACTGTTAACTTTTACACACAGTATCCTCCTCGCATTGATAGGCAAATGAAAATCTTGCTTAGACTATAATTCATGGACGACCTTTGAGTGAAATTAAAGTGAACTTGAGACGACTCTCCGACTTACTAGGGTTCAAAAGAAGGTTAATATTTAGTACGAGAAATTAGAATAACAATTTAAAGTTAGAATTTGTGGATAGGAATTAAAGTAAGGGTTTTCATCACGAACTGACATCAGTTATAATGCCAAAATGCTATTTAATTATTTGGAGAAATGAATTTAAGTATTGTATGACACTGACAATTACTGCTTATTATCTTTAAAGCAATCTATTTTAAAAATTTCATAAATTAACGCGTAACTTTATTATTATGAGTTAGTGATTAAAAAAATATACACCTTTTCTTATGTGACCAGTAAGTGATACAATATTTAGAAATCTATGGTCCTTAATACAATAGTGACGCTTCAGTATTCATCGAATGACCCTGACTCGCGAAAAATGAACAGGTAATGGTTTTCCAACATTTGATTGCTAATTACATTAATTTACAATTTGTCTTACTTTTAGGCAGGCGTAATTAATTTAGTGAAAAAGATTATTGACTAGACAAACCATTTCATTACTTGTAATGTAAGGATAATAATTAACACTAGTTTATCTGATAAGCTATTGTTACCATAAGACAACAACTGAGTAAATCAAGATATGACATCGTTATTTTACATATTGTTAGTATGGACACCACCACATAAGTGACAGAACGAAATGCGTAATCAGTTTTTTTTAGCAGTCTTCTTATTTTTGCTGGTGGCTTTAGTTGAGATGCAATGCGAGCGAGTTATGGACGCACAGAATCAGTGAGAACCCGACCAAACTAAGATGAAACAGTTAATTCTTACACCCCCATACCACACAGATTGCTGCTTCTTAGTCAGAAGCTCTACAACTTACATCGTGTCATGATGAATTCTAGCTTTAAATAAGTAAACTACTGAACTGCATAAATGTAGAATATAGTTATATAATATACCCTTGTGGGCCAGGGTAATTATACATTGGTCTTCAGGAGAACCAGACACCATCCAGACCTTCACGTGACAACCCAAACAGTACAGATCAATCCCGTTTAACAGGAAAGCCAGACACCACCCAGGCTTCAATTTTATAACCCGAACGGTACAGCTCAATCCCGCTTCACAGGAGAACCAGACACTGTATAGGCTTTAACGCTACAATCTGAATAGTAAAGCTCAATCCCGTGGCGCAACCACACAGGTACCAAGCACCCTGGTGGACCATTCGCACCATTCATATACACATTCACATCACATGTACAGTTATTCCGATCAATGATCGCGTGAATCAATTATGCACAGCACGAACAGGCCAAAGCTAACCTATTCCGCTTACACGACAGTCAAACTCATTTATGTTAGCAATGGCGACATGCCTTACAATGTCCCAATGATAATGGCCCTTGAGAACATTGAAAAGCAACCACCAGTATGAATGAAATCGGTTAACCAGCAAAGTAATTTTGTGCATGAACAGTCAGTAAAACTTGCCAAAGCAATGCTGAACCATCCACAATACCAATGGCAAACCTCCAGTCTCATATGAGACCTTCAGCTCTACATAGTCATATAGCTTATAGAATATACTGTACTTATATATAACTGTTAAAATACGACTACGCATCAAACACGTTTCAAACATGTAGGATTGAGTGATTAGATCATTGTGCAAAACAGCTTCAATAAATAGTTTATTACTGACCTTTCGACTTTCACTAATTTATCCTTGAAATATATATCAAGTTCTAATTTATAGATGAAACAATAAACCATAATTCACATATGAATGTATAAAAGGTGATGTAATTTCCTGTTAGGAAAACTGTCAACATGATAATTCCTAACATGGGAGTTTGATAGTCACCTCTATATTCCATAAATTTAAGTTGATTACCGGCCTTGAACACAATGAAAGTGGATGATACAACCGTTTCCTGATCGGAAATCAAGAATTCATTAAGTTAAAAGGTTGAGAAATCGTAAACAATATATATATATATCTGCTATGAAAAAGTCAGTGTGGCGCACTCCAACATACCAGATGGAAAACCTATATACTATGAAGTGTAAGGCTTGAAATAAAAACCACCGGCGGAAATTATGCTCCTACACATATATAACAAACAATTACTAGATGAACAGTACAATGCCTGAAAATGCTGGATACTGCATAATTATTGAACACTGAGAAACAGATGGATAACCACACATCCAAATTATTTTTATCACAGTTTCAAATTATACACGCGTTCTTCTCTCGCTCACTTAACAGTGTGAACCCGTAAATTCCGCCTCTCTCATAGAAAGAATTTAACAGCTACAGGTCTATTGACAATTACGACGGCTTAAACCAAATGAGTTACAATTTTATGGTCCTCAAATTTACTGTCTCAGGTTAGTGTATGATGGAAAATCACTTCAAATAAAATAATGAAAAGATTTTATTAATGGAAGTGTTTGTTTAATGTACTATGCCAGTTAGTCTATTCTCTATCTATCTGTTTATTTACGTCTTATGCTTTTTTTTAGTATGTATCCATCGCTTTGTTTAGTATGTTATGTGACATTTGGTACTGAAGTACTACTGTTATCATATACCAATGAACTCTTAATATTGTGATTACTGTCTTGGTTACGCCTAGAGTTACGCTATATAATAATAATCAACCCCTTGAATAATGCCCTTATCTTGTAAATTAAACACCAAAATCAATAAAGCTGAGTCATATATTCATTTGTCAAGACTTATTAAAGTGTACAAAATACACCTATTAAATATTAGGAGAACTTCATCCAGAATATATAGGTATATTTCCAGTCTGGACAATACATGATGGAAATACGTAAAAATTTAGAGAGAACGTGAGATGTTGAATTTATTTACATCTATGTGACAATGATCAAAGCATTGTTGGCTAAGAATGAAAGACCAATTAGTTGCATTTTTTATCTGTGACTATTTATTTTGGGAGGAACTTAATAATTCACTGACGAGTAAATCTGATTCACGATAATGATCTCTTGGATTTTTGCACGAAATTCATTTACCCTTAAGGTTAAACAGAATTCTCGGATTCTACTTGATGTCAATTCATGATGAAAAAATTAACACTAACTCATAATCCAAATTCCTTACATTCATTTATAACCCACCTTAGAAAGTAATGCGTGAAGCTCATCAAGATTACTGAAGAATCACAACATAGGCCCTCCTTACAAAACTATTTATTCACTTAGTTCAGCTGGTCACTCCTGTTCTCACCTAAAATAACTTATTCGTTAGACGTTACAGGATTAGTTTTACTAATAAATTTATGTGATTTTAAAAGTCAGTTGTGTTGTCAATCTGCGGTCAACTGAAAATTTTTCAGTTTTCAATAAACATATTGTACCAGAACCTTCTGTTATTTTTTCGTCCACTTAGTGGGTAACTGCCGGGTGTTGGAGTGAAACCTTTATTGGACATTTCATTTCAAGCGCTTGGAGCCATACACAGCCGTTTACTATGAACATCTTAGAGGAACGCATTTCAACATTCCAAATGAAAAACAGAAATACAAAAGAGTTAGGGCTTGAAATGAAATGTTAGTGAAAATTACACTTTAACATGCGGCAATCAACCACTAAATGAAAAAATGGCTAAAAGTACTGTATAGAACACACTTATTGAAATTTGAAGACGTTGTGGATAACCTCAGTCGTGATGTCATATAAGACACCTAAATAAAATTTTACCTACGATAATATTTTATCACTCCGAAATTAATTGTTTATTAACTACATAGATACACAGAGTATAGTTACGGAATTTAAAAATTCTTAAACTGCCTTCGTAAATGTTGCATAACTCGGTTCATGTCATTTACTATGATACGGAAATGTACTACTCGGCTTTGAACCACTGTTTACATTAGGGTTAGTGATACTTATCGATTGCTTAAAATGAAGTAGGTCAGGTGGAATTCGGACAAGCTTCAAACTGACAACTACTTCACACCTCTATGACTGATATGATTACTAATACACGTGTCTGATGGTTTGTTCTAGTTTGGTATTGTTAAATAATGAGCAACCATAACATTCAAGATCTTGAAACTAGAAACACGTGATAGAAAGAAAATGATCCACAGTCTCTAAATTCAGTTGATTTACGACATCAGAAACTACTAAGTGGTATAAGCTGTACTGTATAAGCTGTACTTACTGACCAAATTTACGTACGAACGTCTACTTTTTTCGGATCACTTTATCAAAAATATTGTCTACGAGGGAAAGAAGAGGTTAAGACTTTGCTAGCAGAGATTAAAAATGCATGGCTGTAAAAGAGTATCTTAAGAGGAAGAGTGGGTCCTTTCCACTCTCGATCATATCACGGAACTCGGGAGTTGAAAAGCGACAGACTAAACAAATATCATATAGCCACTGGTCAACTAGTGAGTTCTGATATTATGATGAAAAAACCAAAAGGAACTTCTACACCTAAAAACCATTATCGCTAATATTTAAACTTCATTCATAGGAATACGAGATAAAGAATAAAACTTCCCATCTATCAAATTATTTCTAATATCCACTACATGGAAATAAACGAAAGAGAGTTTCAAAATTGCTTTAACAACTTCATTAAAAAAAAGAAACAGAAAGAGATGGGGTAAGAAACACTTTCATTCTTGTTTCTATTCTCCTTCTTTTTTAGGTTTCATGTCTTCTTATCATCCATTTATAAATAAACAAATGTATGGACATTAATGTGTTTATGATGGAATTTTTCGTAAGAGAAAAAAGAAATGATCATAGTGAAAGAAAAAATTTGTAAATTATGTGAAGTATAGAACATTACTATGGTAAACCTTGCATATTAATAATCAATAAAACAGTAATGTACATGGTTTCAATGTAAAAGAAAGAGAGAATAATTAGCAATAAACACAATGAACCACTTTTGTTTTTCTCTATGATAAATATAGTAACGCGTTTGATTTTATTTGTGTGTAGCTATGGATTAGTGGTTAAAGTGCATTCTCGAGTGGTGTTAAAGGTATGGGAGTGGATATCACTACCCGATTGTCTAATGGTTATCTAACTTTGATCAGTTCATGATTTCAATTAAGTTTAAAGATTAAGGTAAATCATCGACATTTTTAAACAACCTCAAAACAAATTTACTTTCTTATTTATAAGATTGTTAAAAAATTCTAATATATACTCACCAATTTTGATTCTGTCATATGTAATCGAAAAATTATAGCTTGAGTATAACTGGCTGTAAGAAATAAACGATACCGATTTCGACTAGTCCATACTGCAATTAATTGACCAATTAAATGTGCACATAATATTGCACACAATGTTGCTAAATTCTGTAAAATAAGAAAAATTTCCCCTTTCAATATTTTGACATATATATATAAGGATCATTAAACGTTCTCTTATTTACGTACAACAAAATGTGTACTACTATTAGAAAAGTATTAAAAATAGCAATTAGACAAATGAATACAAGAAACACTTGTATACAGTTCTCGTCATCAAGGTGTAAACCTAAACTACAGTGAGATGTTGATGTCAACACCATCACTATCACCACGAACATTGACTGAAAACAAAAACATGAGTAAAGTAGTACTCATCGCTTACTCCAACTGTTTAACCAATTAGATCCATGAATACAATGTTTAACTACTTCTTTGAACTAAGACTATGATATTTATTGAATTTCAGTAAAGAATAGTGAAGTTTTATAGGTTTTGCTGAAGAAAAAATTGACGAAAGATTAACGTAGATAATTAATGTCAAATATTATAAAAAATGGAATTGGATGTTTAAATGAATCTAAAAAAAAATTAGTTATGTTTGCTTATAATTCACTCTCTGGCCTAATCTCTTTACGAGTCGAATTCATGTGTGCTTTGGAAAAGTTTATAGAGTACATTTAATATTTCGAGCATAACTAGTACCCAATGATGTTTGTACATAACACTTAGGTACTTTATTAATAAAGGCAATGTAAGAGTTCTATCTCAAACTGAAGTAGCAAATTTAGTCTGTTACATCCGTTTGAACAATTTGGGCAATTGTCGGAAATAAATATTTAAAACTCCCGACAGTAGGTGCGTGATGTTACTTGGGATTTCTTTCTAACTATCAGTATCCAGTGACCGAACAACATATAACATTAGAATAAAACATGAAAAATAGAATGCATGTCATAAATAGATAACAAATGTCAGAATGAGTTTTGTGGAGAGTTTTAGAAATTTCATAGGTTGAAATCATGAGTCGATTGAAGCTAGACCACCATGGAAAACCTGGGAGCGCTGGACGGCCGTTTCGTCCCAGTATGGGACTCCTCAGCAGTACGCATCCACGATCCCAGTGGTCTAGTGGTTAAGTGCTCGCGCGCGAAGCCAGTAGGTCCTGGGTTCGAATCTCGCGGGGCGTGGGACCGTGGATGCGCACTGCTGAGGAGTCCCATACTAGGACGAAACGGCCGTCCAGTGCTTCCAGGTTTCCCATGGTGGTCTAGCTTCAATCGACTCATGATTTCAACCTGTGAGATGACAAATGGTTTATTTGTTGAAAAGTCATGGTGTAAACTTTAGGAAAGTTTTAACACATATTTCGTGATGTTAACTAATAACTCGGATTTATTAACAAAAATAGTCAATATGTTTAATATAATTCCAGACTAACTTATTTCGCCTGGGATGTTGTTTATAATGTAAATAATTATAATTTTTTATGATATGGTTGGGAACAATACTCCACAGTGTGAATAATCAAGAACGCAATATGGATTAATCTGACTCAAAGACAGATCAAAACAGCAAGTTAAAAAGTCCTACATAGTTAACAGGACTAGTAATTACCTTGACTTCATATGTATACATGGTCATTTTGTATTCTCCCTGAGGTCGCCGAAATGGCAGTCAACAAAACTAAGTATCACCATCCTAACTGGTAAAAGAAAATCTGACCCGATATGATTCAAGGAATCATACAAAGTCATATCTGGCACAAGTGTGTATCGACCCAAGAACCCATCAGAACTAAAATCGGCACAATAGGAGAGGCGATCAACAGATTCGAAAGCAAAGTAGAGATTAGTTTAGCAAAGATGATCAGCTTGACGCCTGGAACATATATATAGGCCCAGGTTACCATAACACATTGCCACAAAGAGATGAATTTAGAATGTCAACGAACTCGAAATGACAATGTGAAGGAGTGAACGTCGACAATATGGTTCAGGAAAGCATCATGGAAAGGTATGAAGGAATACTGGGACTCAGAATACAGAGTTAGCCACAAGTAATGTAGAACTTGGAACATAAGTGTATCGGTTCAAGTTGCCACACGACATCAGCATAGTGAGACATCAGAGAAGTAGAAATAGCAAAAATGTCAGTGGTAGTAGAAGAAGTTAGACAAAGTATGGGATTTAATTTGGACTAGAATAGAAGTATAAACACTGTTTATGAGCCTGAGAAAATCAATAGTTGGTTATTATTATTATTGTTAATTTATCATTTATCAAAAGAAAACTTTCAATTCACTGGAAAGATATGGGCAAGAAGCACTAACCTCGCCGCAATAATAATAGAAAAAATCAATAAAGGACAACTTACACTGCGCCATAATATTCCCCGATGATCAGTCCACCATAAAACAGGTTGTATTAAAGTTGCTTTTTGAATCCATTGGGGGCATAATGATGAATTTACAAAGATTATATAATTATTCCCAGTATCAGTATTATTAATTAAATTCGATTTTTTTATCAGTGTTTCAGAATGTGTTAACCCATAATTAAGATTGACCAATACAAAATATAGAATTGACATTATAATAGTAAGACCATATCTCCAATACTTTGACCATATACTATCTACATCGAAAAATCCAAGAATAAGAATGATACTGAAAATAAGTAACCAGAGGTTATCAATTAAATGGTTGGTATTTTCAAAATCAAACAGATTATTTTGATGAACAATAGTAATTTGATTCATGATGAATGAAATAGAAGTATCATCTGAAAATAAAAGATAAGAACAGAACAGAATTAGAACTTTATAACGAAAATAATGAATACTTTCAGAAGAATAAACCCAAAAATAATGTATATATGTACTCATGAATTTAATTGCCACTTTTCAGACATGTTTTTGGAGATAAGCATAATTTACTGAACTCTACAATAGTTCAAAAAGAAACAAAATAAACACTAAAAATAATTAGGAAAAGAGAATAAATGATAACTAGTTAAAGTTCTCTTATAATTTACAAGTTATATATTTCCAGCATCCCTATTATGAAACTTCGTCAATTCCTAAATCCATAACCTCTCTATACAGTTTAAACAATTGCATTTTTAGTTATTTCCCAAGTACTTGAAGAAGCCACACTGCAAGTGTAAAAGCTAATTATACTACCCAGTTGTTCAAACTAAATTAAGTAGAACGGGGCTAAAACCTAACACTTAGTGGCTGAAGGTAGAACGGACTAACCTTTAAGCTACCGCCCCACGGCTTAAATTGATAACCAATAACTTCACAAACTAGTATCGTAAAACTTTTCAAAACTATTCTTATTTTCGGCAGCAGTACATGTTATTAAGAGAGACAGTGCCCTAGCATGAACTGGATTGGAAATTAAACCACTCCGATTGGTGCAAGTTGACAACCTGATTGATTTTCTCTTTCTATTTGTTTAGAAACACGTTTATTTTTAACACCGCTTGCTAATTGATCCTGCTATATAATATTACTACTACGGCATTTGTCTTGGTAATTTCAACACGTTAAGCTGATACAGTATGGTAAATTAAACAGATGCATAAATGTCGGGTTCTACGTTATTTGTGACTGACTGACCGACCGATTATTATGCTTACTGCGAAACCAATGCCGATACGCTGAATCTTGGTGTCAGAAACTATTCTCATGTCACATATATAAAACATTGTATCTTTAATTTCTGTGCATTTCGACCTGTGATTTCTTCGGAATAAATTTATGTTCGGTGGATTTTCGTTCTCAATCAAGTTAGATGAGGTAATCAGTAAGGGTATTAGACAGGAAGTACGATCAATATCGTCATTCGTTGAAACAATATATACATGAAGTTGAGATTCAAAGCTTTAGATCCTTGAATCTTAAAAATGTTGTGCTGGGTTTAAATGCATCAAAATTTCTTCAGTTTGGAAATTAGGAATATTGTTCTTACTACTCAAAATAGTGGAAATATTTGTTAGAAATCTATATATTACTAATTATTAGGGAACACTCATAATTCCTCAATAAATTCCCTAGAAGCCAATAAAATGCTCTTAAGTACTGTTAACCAATTCTTACCTTTGAAGACTTAGAAAAAATCTAGAAATTAACTCATACCTTAAGTGGTTTAAATGTACCAGACATTGAAAATTTAATTCACTTGGTATTGTTTTACTTGAATCTTCCTATTGTTATTTAGGACTGCGATTGATCAGTCTCTTATTGGCATATGTGCATATGTATGCCTCGATATTGCCTTAATTTACAAGCATTATAAGCAAAGATGGATAGTGGCTATCAGGACTCAGTAGCTAAGTGGATAACGCGATGGCGTTTGAAGCGAACGGTACTGAGTTCAAGTCCCAAAGTGAACATCAACTCTGAGATGCAGGTACGTCCAGCTGACGAGTCCCAAACAGGACGAAACGCGCATCCTGGATTCCACTGCCAGCCACTATTCATTTTTGCTTATAATTGAAAATTTAGTTTACTTTTATGTAAGCTATTCATTTGATACACTAACTCAAAAAAATAACATTGGAATATATATGCATACATGAGGGAATAGCAGGTTGCATTCATTTATGGCGAACAAAATTGTTTGTTTGTTTTCTGTATTATATTATAATGACCTTTTAAATAAAAAGACAAATCATTAATAAAGTTACCAATCATAATCATTTACATGCAATGGCAAATAATTAATTATTTAGGGGATCATGTTCAATTGACAAATCAATATTGATGAAAGTGTGTATACAATCAAGTATGAAATATAAGCCGGACTCCAGGTGAACAACGAATATAGAGAGTAGTTTAATTTTCTATTGTAATCAATTCAATCATGATTTAAAACTAATAATACAATAATATACCTGAAATATCTAATCACACGGCAAAATAACTAAAGAATTACGCTGTGTCTATAACTTAGTCCTAAATGATACAAAAGCCAAAGTTACAAGGAAGTAGTTAATAAATGACAAATCTGGAGCTATAACAACGATTTATAAGTGGGATGAAAGTATAGAAATAGAAGAATATACAATAAAACTATGAATAATAATCGTTCATATAGCCGTTTCAAAATTCATGTTTCTCCCTATCAATATAGTTCAGCTTAGATAACTAGGTAATATCACACAAGTCTTCACATAGATTATGACTTCAAGTCGAACATATGATATGTACTTGGTAAATGAGTTAGGGAAAATCTAACGATTACATTCTAACATATCACGAATTAGAAACCACGTAGTCCATACCACCCACGCGACAGACGATACAAATCAGCGTAGTACTGAGCTTGTATTACTTTTTAGCCCAGTAAGTCATGAACTCTAACAAGATGATTAATGTTTACAAATAGAATTACTACAACAGATGAAGATCACTATAAAATATTTAAATCATCCCGAAATGTATTCAGTAAAATAAATTATAAAGAGAATTGTCCACGATATTTTACCGTTCTATATTTGTTATGTCAGTGAACTAGTCTAATAAAACAGTTTAAGTAATCGTTGACAAACATCTCACGCTGTTAGTGAAATTTCAATAAAATATTACTTTTGTAAAAGAATAGTTATACCAATAAAACGATGACATAAGTAGCAATATATTGCTCTATTTTCCGTAAATTAGATAGCGAGTGCAACTATTTTTCTATGTATGTGTCAACACTATGTGGAAGTTAGTGATACTATTCAGTCATTGTGAATGAAGTAGGTTGAACAAAGTTCTAAATAGTAAATAAACACAACAATGTAGAATCTAGCAAAATAATGTATCTCCTCGAGTCCCAGCTTTCCACCATAAAAACTGAGTTTGTTAATGAATTAAACTGGTCTAACAAATAACAGAGTCTATTATACGAGCAGATTGAAGACAAGGTTAGGTGAGGTTAAACCAAAACATGAAGGTGTCGATATTCTGTTTATCGTTTGTGATCTATGATTGTAGACTTGGCTTTAAGTCTGTTAGGGGGACTCAGATGCATATATTCTTTATCTTTCTCCAAATCGCGAGAATAGTTTATTCAGTACTTTTCATTATACAGTTGTATTTCTTTCTTTCCAACCACATTTCATTCGTTTCATTATAACTATTATTAATATACTATCTCCACTCTCTTACTTTTCATTTTCTTAATCGCCATCTGTTTGACTGAACAGAAATGTGATAACCCGAAACAACAAACATTTTGTACTGTATTCTACATTGTTTATAATCGGTTAGGGATCACAGTTCCTGTTGTCGACTCTTCAAGAAAAATTGAATCAGTCACAAACAATATGATTTCAAGTAGCAAAAAAGTTACTGGAAAGGAGCAAATTAACCAAGCAAAATAAATACAATAGGAGGCCTCAGATTAACAGTTTAATTCATGCACACACGTGTATAACACACACACACATATGTATGTACACACACGGACGTGTACATTTCTTCATTTTCCTCGTTTTAGTTTAGATAATTTTCTTGTAGGCTAACAAGCATAAGCAAGTAAACAATCGAGTAGAATGCACAAAATTGATTTTACTGTAGCTTGGATCTAGTTCAGAGATTAGATCAGTAATGAATACGAACATTACTATCATTATTTATCATTACTGCATTTTGTTATTTCATTCTTTGACCATTCGTATTCACCTGAATACGAAAATACACAAAGTATGATTCATTCAGCTCAGTTGAAAACGGATAATAATAATAATAATAATAATAATAATAATAATAATAATGGTGTGGAGATTTTTCTTCTTAAACGAAAAACAATTTCATCCTCTTATAGTTCACGTATGTTATGCATGTGTACCTGTGTACGTGCTACCTTGTACGCAGATGTGTATTTAGATAAGCATAAAAAGCATATATCCCCTATAGTTTAGCTTATTCATATGTGTGTGTGAATGACTTCCATTATGTTAATGTTAAAGAAAGAGATGATATGGGAACAAAGAAATAAGAATTACATTTGCATTGATGTAAATATACTACCTGTACTATGTGATTTGTACATATTAATTCTAAACTGGAACAACATAAAAGATGTGAGGTTAAAAAAAATTATTGTTATCAGAACTATATATCAAACACACAAGTATTATTATTTTATTTCATACTTATTGGTTACTTGGATCTTCCCATTGATGTCTAGGATTGCAATTAGTCAGTCTCAGTAGCTAAATAAATAACAGGATAGCGTTTAAAGTGAACTGTACAAGTTTCGAGTCTCGGCGTGAACATCAACAGTGTGGTGTACGCACATTCAGCTGAAGAGTCCCATATAGGTCGAAACGCGTGTCTTGGATTTCACTGCTAACCACCATCCATTTCTGTTTATTATGCCTGTGACTTTATGGCGACATCGAGGCAACCCGCATAGGATGCCTATATTCTAAAAGAGACTGAAAAATTGTAATCCTAAACACCTATTGGAAAATTCAAACAACCAATACGAATACACTTCAGTTCAATATGTAGTGGAACAATGACGTAGTTATTAAACAACTCAATAAATTGCGAAATTGTACAAGGTGGGCTTAAAGGCTGAGTACACGAATTGGTGGTTAATTATTAACTTTTAGTGGGTATTTAGTGTAACTAAGCTGTAGGGCCGAGATTTAGTGATGTTACAAATAGTCTTGTGATTTCAAGTTCACTTTTAAACTAATTAGAGAGTAATTAGTAAGAAACAAGTATTGGCTACAGAAGTAATGAAACGTGACATATTAAAGTGGTTTTAGTAAGCTTATTAATTTAGCAAGCCTTAATATCAGTTTACCGATAATCGCCTACAAGATCTTTATTAACAGTTTCGCTGGAAAGTTATAAAGATGGCATTTTGCACTACCAGGAAACTGCCTGAAATTAAGGATGGTCGAACTTTACCAGTTATAACTTCTGACGCACCTTGAGGCTGACCAACAGTTCATGGTAAAAAACATTTTACGAAATAAACTAACCCCTCCCCCGAACCGATTATCTTACTGAAATTATTATATTTTCGAAATACCAAACTAAAATCTAGGTCACTAGGACATTTCCAACGCACGAACACACACAAATACACAGTGATGGGAAGAAATGTTCGAAATATGTGATGAATGTATTTGCATTATAAATTATGCTAAGTTTAGCTTAGAAGTGAAAATATATAACAACTTCAACTTGATATGCAACAACCAAATTTGCATTATAAATAATTACAATAATGATGATGAGTCACAGTGATGTATTATGGAAGTATACCTGTAGAGCGAAGGTCATTCTTACACATGTCTGTAACCTTGACCGTAAATGACTTATAAATATTGGCTTAAATTTATGTACATGAGCGTCCGTGCTAGTGAATTTAAACAAATCTAACAAAAATACGAAATTCATGTTAATAATAATAATAACAACTTTTAACACATGGAATAAAACAAATGGTTTTGCTAGTTATATTCAAAATGAACATTTCTTGATCTAAATAAATGAGAGTTCACATTGTTTCCAACTGTGACATACTTAATTATTTTAGATGGTAATTACAATAAAATATCTGAATTTCAGTTCACTTGATTACTGATGTCAGTGTCATTAGGGAAGAATAATCAATCATCGGTCATTATTCAAGTATGACTTCATATAATCATACCTTCTAATCTGACCTGTGAATCATATTCCAACATTTAAGTAGGCATAAGCAAGCAAACAAACAAACAAACAATGAAGATTTATTTATTTCTGTAATTCGTATCCAGAAAAAAATGGTACACAATAACATCGAATAGAAGAAACTTGTTTTATAAAACAAGAACATAGTTTATCGGTAAAAAAAAAATAAATTATTATACATTATAGCTTACAAGTTGAAACTTAAGATTTCATACTGAATTGCATCCATTTTTAGTCAAAAGTTCGGTTAAACAAATGGGAGGGCATAAATTAGAATTTAAGAATATTTCGTTTTGGCAACAAAAAAACACATAAAGAGACCAAAATATCAAGGACTTATTGAGATGTTGCTTGTAGGGGTAGAACTAATTCCAAATGCAATCAACCAGAAGATACAAGTTTATTTATTGAATATAGTTTTGAGTATCCTAGTAATATAATAACTTTGAGAAAAAATATAATTCTTCTAAACTTGAAACGAAATTAGCTCAGTCGAAATCAATACAAACTTATTCAAATCAATACCATAACATTTCCATTGTTGCAGAATATCACAATGAAGATACAGTTTGATTATGGACAAAGTAGTCTTGAGTGATGTCGAAGCTTTGACGGCGATTGTTACTTCCTATTTGTTTGTACTGTGGAAGGATATTTCTCTTTGAAGTACTTGAACATGAAACTGGATTAGATGTGGTCCTAGAAACCTGAAAGTATGATCCCAGTACCAAAGAGACAACTATTTGAGGGCGGTCATATATAGCAGTTTTGTGGTTAGTTTTGAGTGTATCAGCTCCAGACTCTTAAGACCTTAATCCAGGAGATGGAAACCCGCGAAGTCAGGTAAGGTAGGTTATTTCTGGAGCAGACATTTGTTGGCTCCTTCCCTTGGTAGCGAGGAGGTAGCATAGCAGTAAACGCTGTTTGTCAAAGGGAGATACTTTGCTGCTATCACACCTTTCTACAGTTGACGTTGGACTGTGAGTCTACTGTTTTAAATCTTACCTTTCTTGAACCAAACTGCTTGGGATAGCAGACATAAAAGGGACAAGTTTTCCAGCCAAAAACCTCGACTGGGTCACCACGATATACAAACACAACTACAAAATCAAGATAGAAGCTACGGTCGGCGGATATCGTAATAATAATACGTAGTACATGTAGAATTTTCCCGACTAGTTCAACAATGGATAAGTAATTTAATTACTAAACTCAAAACAGGTGTTGTAGACTGAATTTCAACCGGGACGTTTATAATGCTTTCAAAGGATGAACTTATAGCCTAGGAAAAGTGAAAAGATATTTTTCCGATTATTAAAGTCTTATGAAAAACAATGATTTTCTTTAATTGTAACACACAGCACCTGAGGATAAAATTTAAACATCTCTGTATTTCATATTATAGAAGACAAACAGCTTTTTATGATCACATTTGAACAAGCAAGAAAAATTTCTGAAAACGTTAACTTACTTGAGTAGGCTAAATGAGAAGAGCTGCAATTGAACTGTTGAACTACTGAAGGAGTTGTATGCACCTTTGATAGGGTGTGATAAAGTTTAGACCATGGCAAATTAGCTAAAATGAAAAGTATACAAGCTATGTAGCTTAGTCCATGAGACCAATGAAGATTTCTACGAAGTTTCCGGGCCACAATTAAATTTACTGATTCTTGGGTGTCACTATTATATGAATAGGTTCGATTATCAGTATCAATACTGTTATTTTTAGTATACAGAGGTTTAATGGCTTTACCTGAAGATTTATTGGACATAATATGTTGAATTGAATGAGATGATTTTGAAATGCATGGCATGTTAGCAAAAAGAACACTAATTAAAAGCAAGACGGTTGAACTGATCAGTAAAGCTAAACGTATTAAATTTATGTGAGTTAAATGTAAACTAGAAACAGCATATGAATGTTGGATAAATGATGAAGAGTCAACTGTTGGTGGGAGTGTATTATAGTTTGAGTAAATCATCATAGATACGACTAAGAAAATGCAAACAATCAGATTTAAAGAAATAAATAGATTAATTTCCGCCTGACGATATTTTAAAATGAAGTAATTTTCATAGTATTTATAAACGTTTGGTGATGAACAGTAATTATTAGTTGTATTTAGACAAAGCCAATCATTTGATAGCTTATCCTTTACAGTGGAAAAGTATGATTGTTTTTGGCAGATAGCATGTTGAGTAGACAATGATAAATCATTACGAGTTTGTGTTTTTTGGTTGTAATTTGATGAAATACACTGCGATGCATTAGTGGTCAAATGACTAGAACTGAGATTATATAAACTGGACTTGATATCTGCACTCTTATTTGAGAGAATTACTGGCGAATCACTTGAAATTTTCTTATGTTTAGAGTTGAAAAATGATTTAAACCAATGAAGTCCAGACCATACATGTTTACTGTTTTGATTATTCGATCTTGTGTCTGGTGGACAAAGTAAGTGAACACCGGCTACATCATAGAGCTCAACTTCAGGCCCACGTCGAGCAGAAAGTTGCAAACCATGCGGAAGTTCAACGTCCAGTAATGGTGACTCAGTGAGATATTTGTCTTTTTTGGAGTGAGCACCAAGCCAGTTTTCATATTGTGGTTCGTTTGTTTTAACCTCTACGTCAGGCATGACTAACAGTTGGTTTTAGTGGAATTCTATTCCGTAAAGTGAACTTCAAATGTAGCACGGAAGTAAACAAGTCACACCATTCTGAAACATAAATTAATAGCAGCATTTTTGAGAAAACAGATACAATGAATCAGTGAGAAAATAATTTTAATCACACCAGATAAAAAAAATTTTCTTTCAACAAAAGGCTGTGTCAGGATTCTGGTTTCTCAACGAAATAGCACAAAGTTTCTAATTCTCGAATAGATATTTTATATATTAGAACACGAGTCGATAATAAGCTAAATATATATTTTGGAGCGAAAAAGGGACCTTACTTTTGAAGGTTTTCTAAATGACGAAGCTTTATTTCCTAAGTATGTTTAAATTTTCTACAACTAAATGTCATCTGAAATGTAAATACATGACTAATACAATTGCTGAACAAGATCAAATCAAGCATTTATAACTGTTGTTTTAAAATCGATCGAAAAGAGATACCCTGGAAAAAAACTGACAAAACATCAGATCAAATCTTAGCTTTTGCGAAGATAAAGAAGACAAATGAGATGTTGCGTGCTAACTTTTTAAACCTCAGTGTACCAATGTATGTACAGATGCTCCGTCATACTAACTTACACCTCACACAGCCAGATTTCTCAACTAGACCATAAGTGGTTGTAGGATCCCGTAATTATCTGTCGCTAAGGGAGATAAGTACAGGGTACAAATGTACTTAGTTAACTCATTTACCAGATACTTCGCAATGGGCCACACATTTTGAGGGCTGGTGGTACTATACATTTGACTACACCAAAAACCGCAGTGAATAAGTACATCACATGAAATTATGTTCAGTAGATTGCGTTAACTTTACTTAAAGCGATTCATTCAGTATTGGATGGATAAGAAATACAGAAAATGGTTTCAACTGAAATTCGTAAACGATTTTTAAGTATTTAAAGCATTAGAATAGCGAGTCAGATACAGACAGAAAGTGGATTTGAAACGTAGTTAACAATCTGAGTTGCTAACTTGATTATGTCGAGACTTAAACGTTTGACTGTTAATTCTTCTCCTTTTGTGATATTTGTAAAGTAAAGGTACGTTAATCTGACTTCTGCGATAAAATAAACAAAATATTGTTCACGAACATTTGCCAACATTTAGACCAAACAAGGTAGTATCCTGTGGCGTTTCAATTACCACGTTTAAATTATGGTATTTCGAAAATATTACGGAATAATTGTAATTTTGCAATATAACCTAAAAATCACCTCAACCATTGAATGATGTCTAAAATCAACAGAAACATCTTATCTTTTGGTGTGGTAACACTTAAATATTGGTACCCAATTCACGTCTGAAACTCAAAGAATACACTTCCCGCATTTGAAATATCGCGTACTAATTTTGTTACTCTTACATACCAGTCGTTTTAAAATAATATTTATAGTTATATTTGGTGGTACGCTATGAAAGAATTAAGACGTAAAACTACTAGCTGATTAGAAAGACAGAGGAGCAGGTCTGAAAACAATCTTGACGTCATAATCATTCCAGAAAACGAACAAAAAATGTCATCGTAATACTAGTGTGGGCTTCTTCATAAACTATACTAACTAAAATGTACCCTATTATGATTTAAACACGTGTTAGGTACATAGACACGGTGAGTTTCTCATTGTTACGAGGATGAAGAATATATAACGCAAAGCTCGCACCTCAAGGTCACTGCACAATGAAAGTAAAGAAACCATGTGACCCGCCAATATAAAAGTTAATTTTTCGTAGACTGAAAAAACAACAAACTTTGAAAAATTAATTGGTAGTTTCTAATGAATAAAATGGTCGTTTATATTCTCTAAACGATTTTTACGTCAAGTCAAGACGAGGAAAGGTTCATTCAAGTCATTTAAATTCTGCCCTGGCAGTCGAAATATTTTCATACATGCTCCTCATTGTGAAAGTTATTCGGAAGCTAGGAAACCGATGCTCCTCATAACATTAAGAACAAAAATCAACCTAGATACGTGCAATATCTGAACAGTAAAAGAGACCTGAAAGACTATTCAAACACCAGACGAAATTGGAAAGATTCAAAATGTATGTGATAGTAATTAGTTAAAACCTCTAAGTAAAAGATAGTTCAAAGGGACTATCATGGAAGAAAGTGATGCTGCGTTTTATTGATGAAGAATGTAGTGCCTCTCACACACAAGAAGTTGAGTACGAAAACTCCATTTAATTAGTGGAGGTCATGACTCCAGGATCATCGAAGTAGATGAAATGGATCATAGTGAATAGCGCCATGCGCAATGCCAAAAGCAAGGATGTTAGGAATCACTACAACGAACGGCTTCACTTCTTCACAGAAAACTGCGCAATAAAATATATGGCCATCCCGATTATGGACCTGTGCGTCAAGGTTAGGACGGAAAACATGGCGAAGCGACATGCACAAGATGATGAAGTCGAGAAAGTTGAAAAACCTGACGACCTACGTGATTTCAACAAAATGGCTATGAATGCGACCATCTTCTCTAGTAAGTATGCATGTAAACATATCACCAAACAACACTACCTAGAATCAGATCAGTCGCATCGAAATCAATAGAAATTAAGATTTATAAAAAAACTATGTGGTATAATCAAGAGGCTAGGAGAGAAATGTAGTAGACCAGAACAGGTAAAGACGAAGTGTCCGAAACGGTTACCTAGATTCAAGAAACAACTCGTGACACTACGGATAAATGTTGGACAAACAATTGGATGTTATTCGTCACTATACAGCAACTTTCATGACCATGAGAAAGCGTCTCATGTTATGGATGGAACCTAATGGAAACTTTTCCGACACTATGGTATACTTGAAAAAATCGTCATCATAGCTGAAGGACGTCCTAAACTTAGGCGAGTGGAATACAACTCTGATGGTTTAGCATCAAATGCTTAATGCGAAAAACGTTTGTGCCGTTATCCTATGTTATTCCTCATTATTTAAATCAATCGCCATCCGCATCGAGGAGAAACATTTTCGACTTAGCAGACAGGGATATCGGGAATGTTGAATTCAAAGTTCACTCCACAGACTGACCTTCGTTAGGCAACAGTTGAAAGCCGAAAAGTAATATACACACATATTTAGCCCTAGTATGAGACCCTTCCATGGTACGTAGCCATAGCAAAGATAGCGTTTATGTTCATGACCCTCCTATTCAGAACTGAATCACATGATCAGTGAGTCAACAATCAATACACAGACATCACTCATGCTAAAAGACGCCAATTGCATTGTCAATATTTCCCAGATAAAATTTACCAGATAAAATTAGTTTTCATATTTTGCACTGAACAATTATTATTATTATCAGCTTTATTCAGTATTATGTTTTTGGTACAATATTGAATTCTCAGCGTAAAGTATTTCAACAAGTTTCCGTTTCTTTCTTCTTGGTCGGTCCTAGCGATAAATATTGAGTGATTGCCAGTTAGATGTTAACAGTTCAGTAAATGAACATCTGAATAATGTGCATTCTTTTTGTTGTATATTGCCAACAACCATATTGTCTCTTATTGAGCTTTTGGTAACTGTGATAACGAAAGTGTTAGGATAGTCGGAAAAATATACCAATAATTATCGTGTTAAGTCTATGGTGGCCTTGGACCTTAAATGTACATTTCCTATTGGTCGATGTTTATTTCACTTGTTAAATATTGTGTAAATGTTGTTCTCTACTTTATGGCACGTTGTGGTTTGTTTGGTTAGTATATAAATAGAGTATGTCTGAAATACAATGATTCATAACTCAGAGGCTGTGACTTGTGTTCTTGACTCAACTGGCTAGGACGGACAGCGAAGCAGAGTCAATCAGGGCACTAGGTCGTTCACTACGTGTTTACGTGTCCACTGTCACAGAAGCGATCGGTAAATACGCTGCGCATCTATCCTGCAGTCACACTCGTTACAACAATTGGCGACGGGGTAGAGAAAATTTTGAATCCTCTAATTGGACGAGATTCAGCATAATTATTTTGACCAGTCAGTATCCAGATTGTCATCGGCGTCCTTGGGAGTCATTGGTTGTTAATTGGTTACAGTATTTCTCATTACCCTGCTGACTCAGAAAATGACTATCCTTCCCGATCAATTGCAGCTACTACTTGATCGCCAAGAGCAGCGTTTCAGAGAGAGCCAGTTGAATGTTTTGGACAATTTACGCACGCGACTGCTAAGTCTCCAATGTTTCGGAGATGTGAAAGAAATTGATGAGTTGATTTCTCACTTGCATACTGAACTCGAAAATGACTGCAGGACGTATGAATGTGAAAACAAAAGCCTCTATGAATCCCTTATGATCAGTAATGCAAACGAGGCAGTCGCTCATGATCCGTCCAGCGATCCTGAATTGTCCAATTCAGAAGCATGCCCTGTTGTGGGTTCAAATCCCACTGTACCTGAAACATGTGAGGTATGCAGCTTACAAGAAGAACCCCTCGTGCCAGAAAATGTTTCCCGTGCATCAAATAATGGTCAGAAATCCAATACGAATTTCAAAGATGCTGTTTATTTTAGGGACCTATTACCCACTGATGGAATTTTGAGGAGGTCTGATGAATACGTTTCACAAGAATCAAACCTTAATGACCTCATGTCTGGTGTCGCTAATCCTCATCATCTAGTCAGTTTTAGTGAACCCTCTACTCAATGCGGGAAATATGCTTCAAGTAGAATCAGACTAGCTGTTACTTGGGTATATAAGGACCCAACGTTATTTCGCGGGGGAGGGCGGACGCAGAAAATTTTAAAATGCAGATATGAACTTCGGATCTTTCAAAAAAAAGGGAGGTGTTAGGATAGTCGGAAAAATATACCAATAATTATTGTGTTAAGTCTACGGTGGCCTTGGACCTTAAATGTACATTTCTTATTGGTCGATGTTTACTTCACTTGTTAAATATTGTACAAATGTTGTTTCCTATTTTATGGTACGATGTGGTTTGTTTGGTTAGTATATAAATAGAGTATGTCTGAAATACAATGATTCATAACTCAGAGGCTGTGACTTGTGTTCTTGACTCAACTGGCTAGGACGGACAGCGAAGCAGAGTCAATCAGGGCACTAGGTCGTTCACTACGTGTTTACGTGTCCACTGTCACAGAAGCGATCGGTAAATACGCTGCGCATCTATCCTGCAGTCACACCCGTTACAACAGAAAAGTTGTACAATCTTCAGAAACGCAGCAGAATAGGTGATATATTAAAACAAACCAAAATAGATAACTTGTTGAAATATCTAGGAACAGGTAGCTCAGATGATGAAGCAGGTTTTTTTTCATCTGAGTTCTCGTTCACCGCAATACCTTCTGTTAGAACGAAAACATTGTTTCCCAATGTTAAGACTATAGACTTCCTTATTCTGTATAGTTATAACATGTCCTGGTTACATACTTTAGTGGTGAAACATTTGATTATTTAAATGGTTTAACCTAGTTACTACGCTCTTTAAACCTAACAGTGACTCTCACCCCAAAATAATCCGTAAATTTACTCTAGATGAGTTCAAATACAGTACTGCACATCTGACATATACCGAAGCCGCTTCCTACATAGGTTTTTTATCTTCGGAACAAACTGCCAGTTAGAACACGGAAAATAAAGTCTGTAGATCTTTTTAAAAAGACTTCTGTACGACATCGAGTCACTGAAAAACACTTACTTGCCCTCGGATACTGGTGTTTTCTAGGACCCACCTATGTAGGATTACATTACAAACCCAGTAATATATCAAAATAAGGGTACTAATAATTTCTTGAAATGTCTGACTAAACACAATAGTATATTTGAATCACTCGTCTTTTCACATCAGAAAAATGGGCTATGTAAATAACAAACATGGTATATCGACAAATGGTACGGAACAGTACAATCAATAAATTGTGTCGTAGATGGAATATCAATATCAAAATTGAGAGTGAGGTACAGCGTAATTAACTATCCTCAAACGCCAAACCAGAACAAATAAGTGAATAATGGAACATGAGTTATTTTTGTTCAGCACTAGTATGGTACATGCTATTCCACTACAGGGTTTCTTACTACTCTCTAAGTAGCAAAAATATGAACAAACATCAACTTTATTCTAGTCAGATATTTTCACTGATCATGACCCTCATCCACCAACTGCTAACACCAGGCACCGCACTGTCAACAGCTAGAGCCACAAATATGGAAATGTTGACATCAAAAATGGAATGTTAGAACGACCGAATAAGACCGGTGGTACCAACATTTTAGCTATTTTACATCATGATAAAAAAATATGAAACATCATATTGGGTACATTAGTACATTTCTGACTAGCTGCTCTACTTCTGCAGCTTTTCATGACATAAACTGATACGTTACAAATGAAAAGAATTCAAACCACTACTGATCTTATTACTCAGCCATGTTTGTACCCCAGCATCCAACAACTACGAAATTTCGGCGGCCTACAAGCTAGTTAGTTTTCTTGTCTGTCCTTGTCCCCTAGGTTTTGTTGACGTCTAAGAAGCTACCAAGTATCTAAATATATTCAGCAGTACACAATTTAAACCTTATTATTGTCACGACCTCTGCGTTGTTGTAGCCATAAGAAATATGGAAAGACAATGACTCTTTGTAAGGTGAAAGATAAAACAAGCTACAAGTGAAACACCTATACTCGAAAATACAACCAACAGAGTTAGGATACTGAAATCGCTGGTTCTTGCTTGATTATCTCATAGTTCAGTTGACTGTCGAAATGTAGGTGGAGAAAAAATAGCGTGCGTCAGAATGAGTTAACAGTAAACTTACAGATCACTCCTGTCATTCGTACCTAAACTTTGATGTAATATTTAAATTGTTATGGAAAATCAATGTTTTTCTTAAGTAACTATAATTTTTGTTTCACGCCTGGCAAAAGTAGAATATCGCACGGTTCTATGTTCATTTTAGTCTCAACAAATGGTTATGAATGCGATATGCCATGTTCTATGCGTCCAAATGTTGGGCATCAGCTTGAACCAACCCTGATTTTACGCTAGACAACGTTTGATGTGAAAATTCGAAGTAGAGCTGTACAAATTAAAATATGGTACATCTTTTTACTTGGAACTCGAGACTAATTAGACTGTATGCAGGAGAAGTCAAATGATTCAGAAGGAACTGCCAAAGTTGTTCTGTCAAATCCAAAGAAGTCATCGAGGAAGTCATTACATATTCCTTTGGATGAAACGGCACAAGTTTGCGGAGTCAAACAAAAGGTTAACCCAAAGTTATCAAGGAGTGAACAGACTTATATTTCTTTCTTATTGCTGATTCCGCAATGTGTCCAGTTGTCGGGATGAAACTACTCTAAGGCTGAGAAATAGTATTGTCGCACTCGTAAATAAAAAGGATTATGAAGCTGAAGCGTCAAACGACATCAATTTCTCTGTTTTCATGATATTAAAAGGAATGGAGTGAATTACAAATGAATCTAAATCTGTCCCTTGTATTAATTACCGGATTTATTTCTCTCGGGTGGACATGTTGATGGTAACCTGCTGACCGCTAGTGACAGTTGGAGATTACAAGTATGGCGTGTTGCTCATATGCACATAGGTTGCCTAGATCACTCCAAAGTACTCTATGGGACTGATTATTAGGGAGGAAATCGATGAACATGAGTGGTTGACAGGACAAATGCCCACATGATTATTACACAGTCATGCTAAAAGCTGCACACATTTTTCGTGCCTTAAGGTAACCCTCTTGCTATTGATAGAAGAAACCAGACGAGTAGTGAATAGGTCTTTATTTCGATCTTCGCGCAGTCACAGTGGAGCGTGGTATTATTTGTTCAGACAAACGAAGCCTCTCAACATTCAATGTAAGATAATAGGAAATATAACGCCTATGCAAAATAAGGAAGTGAATGAATACTTGACCTGTACTGTTTTGGCATATGTTTGGTTGTTTGAGGTCAACTCTTAACCAACCAACTTATGCTGTTACACATTCACTCTATGTCGTCAGCTCGCAACTTCAAGCAGGTTAATAAACATTTTAAACTTTTAACTATTCTTCGTATTATCACTTAGTTATCTTTCTGACAATCACGTTTCTCAGACTATAATGTGTGTGAGTAGTTACTGTAGTGGCCGGCTCTATGTCGAGCCCACATACGTTATTCTAGTTTTTGGACAGACCAATTTATTTATTCTTCCCGAGTCACTTTTGACCTTGTTAACTATTCCCCTCTATTCGATTTGGCTATAAATATTGGGTACCGCTTGATTAAAGTGGGTTGGCTCACTTGCTTTCTCCACTGTGTGTCATTTAGTTTCTCTTCTATTTATTCTCCTCTTTCTCTTTGCTCCGTCTCTCTGTCTGGTCTGATCAGCGACTGTGTGAAATATACGCATTCAAACTTCATCGTCGAATTTCGTTATTCACCTATGCAACTTAAGTCGATAATTATATAAGAGGATTGACGATAGGTATAAGTCGATAGTCACTCTATCGAAATCGCGTTAGGTATGGAGTCACTAAAATATAAAGTAACACACATCACTATTCACTAAGGAAACACGAATATAATGATAACTATCAAAAGCCATTTATACCTTGATGTACGTAAAGGTAAGATTTTATTATTGGACACTATAAAGCACCCATCTTACCATTTTCAGATGATTGGAAAGGTTATTTCGGTACTACTATGTATGGTGCCCGATTCGGCTCTTCGTTTAGGACTTCACGTCAGATGAAAAGCGCTGTTTCATAGGGTTTATCCGTAGAACTCAAGTATCGTTTTTCCTAATGTGCTAAAAGGCACTTCTCGTATTTTCTTTAGACCACATCCCTTGCTAGATTCCCTTTATTAGAGAGACAGCCTTACTGGATACTTCTTTCAGAATTAAACCTAAAAGTATACCTTATACTGAAGAAGTCCAGAAAAGTTTGCTGGACGAAACGTTGGAATTATTTAAATTTCACTCGCTGAGATTATTTCAAATACATTTTTCACATATAGTGATATATTTTGAAACGGTTTTAACGGATTTCATGATGGATCATACTGCATTTGGTTCTCTTCTTCCTCGCGGATTATCAACTAGTTTTTCCAGTCTTTAAAGGAGGAGGTATCGCACAAAGGTAGAACAGGAAGGGGCATGCACAAAAACACTTTCTAGCACTTTCTTTGTAAATGTCTGTAAACTATAAAATTTACTCATACAGAAGATAGTGTGCGAGAATTAAATCTTTCCCGTTTAATATTTTGTTGATTTGACTTCTACTCGGACGAGCTGATAAACCATGAATACAAATCTTTAATTATGTTTAATACACCCAGGCTAACTCCGTAGGTCCGACGACGGTAATAGAAGGCTAAATGCGAATGAAGTTTGATTGGCTCGTTTCATGTAATAGTTTACTTAGACATTCGGATGAAATGTAAGTAGATCAAAGCGAAGCGGGGGAAGGTGAACGTGTCCAACCCCTCTCACAACTCGTTGCAATCGTGACTATGAATTGAACTAGACTACATATATTGCGATAAAGAGGCAGGAAAATAAACCAATAATGATAAATAAAATAATGAGTGACAAACATAATCAAAAGTACATACTAGGCGTATAAGCGTCGAAACTCAAGGACATGAATATAACACATGTATGTTCACTGAAAGCCACAACATTCCATGAAACTAATGGTTATTAGCTGGGATGGCTGAGATACTGCCTGAACAAAGGTGACAAGTCAATGCGGTGTTCACTTAATCCCCTCCATTCTGTGTTATGGTATATCCGATCCCCTTATCCGTTCCGCTCATTAAACGTAGTGGTTAGAAAAAGTATCTCATCCATGCAAGCTGTTGAGATTGTAGTTAGTAGATCGAGGTGATTTGGATTGAAATGTGAGAGTCATGAAGTGAAAATACCTAGACCTTTTCTCCTGTTACACTGTAAGACACGAGGTGACTCTGCACTGGAATTCCGTACCTTTAGTGGTGATATGAGTGTTAAAAAATCTTTCATTTTCACCGTGGAGCCCACAGCGAGAAGTTTTAAAAGGCATGAGCGTATAAACTCATGGTGGGATTCCGTCTTTCGGATTGAGTGGTCACTGGCTAGCACGCTCTACACGAACAAGTGATGTTCATTCCATCAGTGAAAAAGTTTAGGGAGAAGGTGAATCTCCAGTGTAAAACGTTTATGGACAGGTGAGAACATGCTGTTCTAGTTTTTGATATGGGATGTTATGATGATCAGAAGTATTCGAAATAACGTATTTACTAAGAATCTCTAAATATGGTGAGATTTAAGGCAGGTAAAACTAGATGATTACAAATGGACATGGTATACTTGGAATTCGTATTCAGCTTGCAGTCAATCGCATAGTAATCATTACCAAAAATACTTTGGATAAACTGAAACTGAAACGGATTAACACAGGTCATCCAGTTTACTATTCTTATTTCTGAAAACTGATTGTAGCAGCCGAATGAATAAACTCACTGCGTCAGATGTTACTGAGATAATGAAACTACTTTTACTAGCTCGATTTTAAGTCGTGAGCTGGGAGAAATCAATCAGGTAACCTCGCCTCATAAACAAAGCATTGGAAACATCGGGGGCGGTCAAGTTAATTTTGCGACGTCACCTTTGGTTTAGTATGATTTTAGCCTTTCTTCGTTCACAGTTGGATGTCCCATTGTATTGCTTATGGCTCATTGCTGTGGCTTTTCTATGTGATTTGAACACCGTCTGTGGTGCTAACTTAGATGATGATTTTGCAGAGTTTGAGGATCCTGACGATTGTAAGTGCTCGATGACTAGCAAACCAGTTCAATAACAATCGTCATTGAACTGGTTTGCAAGTAGTCTATGATAATTCGTTTTGTGACTGGAATTTTGGCTACCGTTTGTTTTTAGTCCGTTGACAATTCTTGACCATACAGATGACAAAAGTATTTTGTTACATGAAAAATGTTTGACGGTCATATTGCCATTAAAGTCAAAAGTAATCGATTTCGATCATACATACCTGCCTTCAATTTTCTTATTTTAAGCCACTGGAATGATGTAAGACGGCGACGCTTTAACAAATAACCGAGTTTTATGGTAGCTAACGTTCATTGTTATACCTTGTACAATATGGAAATTTCTACATCCACTTAATATCCACCAGTTCTTTGTTATGCCAAACGTTTTGTATGTCTTTGTGGGGTGACTCCTCTCACACATTTTCGGACGAAAAGCAGATACTCCAGTTTTAATCTAGAGAGATAATTTATAAGTAAACTTTACTGGCAACTGCCTGAGTAATGATTATATATTAACTGGATTATACAACCCATCACATTCCTCAAAATAACAGTTCCAAAAGTTTTATTTGTTGCAGGCAAGTAAAAAGCTCTGGTTTCTTGTAGAGAACTGACTCAAGAGGATCCCCACCAACTTAACGGACTCCACACATTGAAATTCCCTCATTCAACACTATCTTATTAGCCATGTTTTCAAGCTGTTAGTGATGAGTCACAAGCACTAGACAGTAAATCGAAATTGCAAGAAAAATGTTGGCTTTAATTGGTAAAGTATTTTGTTTATTGTTTTAGAATACCTCTGCTAGCCTACTTGTCATATTGCCAAAGGAATGACAACCTAAACGTGGCATCCATCTATAAATTTATTGGCAGTTACACTGCGCCATGTTCGCCGGTTTTGATTACCTGATTTGGGTTTGAGTAATTATCGTAATCAGTGTTTAGACATGACTCAGAATCGTTCTCAGTAGACCGGGTGCATCGGAAACTTTTAGAGAGCTGTTTCATCCGGATCTGAAGTGTTCATTTCAGTTTTTCTTGAAGATGTCTATGCTTAATCTGACGAGAAAAAATCGCCGATTAATTAAAAATAATGTCGGGCTGTGGAATTAATAAAGGGTATTGTACTCGAACTATTTCATGATTAAGTTGATTGTAATCATTCATAAGATAAATTTATTTGACTTTACCTAGGTTAGTGTAAATTATTTTCGTAGCTTGTATTATTGTGTAGTTACCTTAAATAGTACAGACAAGCAAATATTATATAAACTAAACAATTCTCAAGTTTGTAGTAAAAGAAATGGATTTCGATTTAGTGGTTACTGCGTCACCTAATTATTAATAGTGGCTCAACTTGTCTCTACGTAAATCTTCGTTGTTTTTGTACCGGGAAATTGAGGGTTTATGAACATTATCACTGGACTTCATAAACTACAAACGAAAAATATGAAAATACTCAACTGGATTGATAGCGTACATTGGTTTTCTAAGATTCATGCAAAATAATGAGGTTATTGTCGTTATTTTCTATTAATGTCCTAATTTCCTTAACATTGTAGCTTTTACTACTGATATCACAGAATCTGTTCCTGTCCAATCAGCCCGTCATCACAAAGCTGAGAGTGTCGATAAAAATATTTCAGAAAATGGTTTCTCTCTAAACACTGAGATCGATCGTGATGGCGAAGCAGTCTTTCACACAACTAAATCACCAACTGATGGAGCAACCGTAGAGGATAGCGAATTAGAGGAAGAGGTATGCCTAGTAAATGTAAAATGGGCAACATTTCACTGAAACCGAATGTAAAATAACATTTTTTTATGGTCCTTACCTTAAACTTGCACAACCATTTAATTTGCATTCATTTTGTCACGTTTGACATAGCTAGTCACTGAAATGAGTGTCATTCAATATTTCCATTATTTAGTTTACTGGTTCTAGCCGTTATCACAAATTTTAGGGTACTAGGAATAATGTAATAACTTCTCATTGGAAATGAGTAATAGATATGTGGAGTTGTGGCTTAGCGGTTGAAACACCATTTTACTGACTACTGATTATAAAGTTTTGAGTTGATTCCATGTGTTTTGGGAACAAATTTAAACATCTATCATATTTTTCCCTTATTAGAGATGTCAACGTAAGATATTACACAATTCTTTTTGCCCTCTTGGAAATTTATAAATTCAACCTCATTGTGTTCCCATTTGTGCAACAAAATGGGGCTGAGGTTAAAGTAGGTACTGACTCTGTGATAGTAGTTTAAGCACTCAATTCACAGGCATTAAATCATGTGTTCCAGTCTAGTTTTATGTCAGCATAGATGACGGTACTATACGCGACCTTATACAAGTGCGTCCCTAAATGCCCTGGTACGGTCGAAAGCGGGGAGAGTCAACTCTCCCTCTCTAAATACTCTCACACGGCCACGTGCGTACAACCACCTGCTTCGGTTTGGGCACCCAGGCAGTATCCTAGCCTTCACACAAGTTGAATTATCTATGTGGCGCATATCTCTTTGGTGCCTTTTTGTATTTAAGTTTATGTGTTTAAATAAATAATAATTATTATTATGCAAATGTAGCCTAAACCTGGTAAACAAACCTATGATATTATTGAGTTGCATTGTTTTTTCTTGAAGTTTATTCAGGATAGATTTCCCATTTTCAAACCACAATACTCATCCCAATATGACTGACAGTCAAGTATTTAACTTAAGCGACAAGGTTATATTCTGTACTTGCCCCCAAATGCCCTGGTACGGCCGAGAGTGGGGAGAGTCATCTCTGCCTTTCGCAGCGCTCTCATATAGCCACATGCATACAACCACTGCTAGGGAAGTCCTACTCACTGCCTTCTCGTAACGGGGTGTTGATTACGGAATCGAGAGGACGAAAAGCGAATGTCAGGCGCTCTAACTGGGTTGGTGGATATATCCACCCAGGGGAGTTGAAAAACCCTGATTTCAAACGAGTAGTGCACATGGGCTCCAGTATCTTGAAGGAACAAATGGTGTATGAACCAATTACTTGTCACGGCTACCATGGGACTGCATCTCCTTACGTTGCTCCACTGCCTTGTGGATCAGACCTTCAGGTCGAAGGCTCTGGTTGTGGCCCCCTATGAAAACCACCTGCTTCGGTCTGGGCACCCGGGTAGTATCACAGCCCTCACACATATCAAATGAGATATGTGTGGCGCATATTTATTTGATGCCTCCTTTTACCAATGTTTGTGTTCAAATAAATAAATTATGTACTTGGTTTGATATGTTTAGCTCTATTATTTACTTGTGATGCCAAAACTTAAGTTACCATTCATGTGACTTTTTATCTTGTTCTGCAAACAGCCTTAAAAACTGAAGTAACATATATGACTCCTAGAATTCACGTATCGTCTAGTCTATGGTTCTCACTAAATCCTGGGCTCTAACGCGAGAATAATAAAGCGTGCATATCTGAATGATTTTGCATTTCTCGATACTGTAAATACTGACTCCAATCTTAAATACTATCTAAAAGAAGATTCAAGTTTAACGTAGTATTTCTATGTAATATATATTCTTTAAATTTATCATTTGCTTACTTGTATTTTGTTCTCAATAAGAACTATCAATAATGGTTTTATTTGTATTTAAGTCAGAAGACATGAGACTTGACGATGATGAAGAGTTTGAGGGTTTGTCACCCAATCAACCAATTCTAAATACCGATAAAACAAAAAATGGTAAACGAAATCTGATAATTGCAAAGGTATTTTATATTCTTAATCATTTGTCTTAATAATTTTACTTTTAATTTGCTGATTTTCGCTTTCTATATTGTCAGTTTTGCTAACCTCAACCAATACACTTTTCTGTTAGGTTCACCTGTGTTCTCTGTTTCGGATATTCATAAAACACCGAATATGTTCACGTAGTTTGTCGTAAATGTTACATGATCACCTTGTCAGTGCACGTTTTGTTTCATCCACCTCAGTCTTAAGTATCCATTTTATTTTCACTGTTCTACATCTCAGTCTAAAGAGTAGGATTTTGTTGATTGGTACGCAATGGTATAGCATGGTTTTTAGTCGTGGTATATTTTTCACTCTCCAAGTTTTATTTAAAAGCGGATTTTCTGTTTCTCACAATTTCATTTTTATACTATCTTGTTAAATCGGGTCAAATGTTTGTAAATTATTGGCATGATCATGCTTGTCAAATAAAAACAATTGTCTAAAATCCTTCTGAATGTTACGTGTACAGATATTTACTGTCACTTACAAAACTGCCTGTTATAAATGCGTATGAACTTCGGTTGTCTTATAAATACTGTGAGACAGTATACTTTGAGTTTATGTCGCTTAAAAATTTATGATACCCTTGCTAACTGATCCACTTTAAATTATTTATTAACTAACTTCCTAATGCCTTCTTTTACCGTCGGGATGATCTTTGATTAACTGGAAAGCAAAACGTGAAACAAAAGAATATCTGAAAAGCTTAACTTGTATTTACCTCCAAGGATATTTTGAGTAGTGAAAAAGGAGTTGTGATAAGTGTATTGAGACAACTGGAGAAGGTTTTGAGAGATATTAAACTGTTGTACGTTAGATTTTGTCAAATGAATTTTTGTAACCCCACTTCACGTATTTATTATGTTAACATATGTATCATACATACATACATACATACATACATACATACATACATACATACATACATACATACATACATACATACATACATACATACATACATACATACATACATACATACATACATACATACATACATACATACATACATACATACATACATACATACATACATACATACATACATACATACATACATACATACATACATACATACATACATACATACATACATACATACATACATACATACATACATACATACATACATACATACATACATACATACATACATACATACATACATACATACATACATACATACATACATACATACATACATACATACATACATACATACATACATACATACATACATACATACATACATACATACATACATACATACATACATACATACATACATACATACATACATACATACATACATACATACATACATACATACATACATACATACATACATACATACATACATACATACATACATACATACATACATACATACATACATACATACATACATTTGTTTTAATTCAGTATTAAAAGTACTTTTCATACATCTTCATACTTCATATATTTCTAGGTCCCACATCATCTTACTCGTTCATGGGACAATTTTCATTTGGAAATGCTTTTTGTACTAGCCTTAATGATATATACGTTGAATTTTGTAATCGGACGTTCCAAAAATGCACAGTTGGCAAACACTTGGTTTTCTGCCCATCAGCCATTATTAGAAACTAATTTTGCCGTAGTTGGTAAGTTTTTAATTCAATGAAATAACCAGAGTTTGTTAGTCATTAAATGTTGGTGGTTATGCACTAATTTTCCTTACAAAAATCATCTATATTAAGCAGTTTACCTCTGAAATATGGGCGAACAGGTGTGACGTGTTAAATTCTTTGTATTATACACACTAGGCTAAATTTATTTTGCTATCGGTGGCTAAATTTACATCAGTGAAATACATAAATAAATAAAATTCTTGAGATAAAACTATTGTTTGTAGGTCTTTTTTCAAGAATTTAACTGCATAGTTTGTAATTCATCATTTTTGCATGAATTAATATTGTTAAGGCTAGTGATTTGTAGGTTATTTGATAGTAGTACAGTATGAATCCTTATTTTATGTATTATTTGTTGTTGATTTTAATTACGGATTAACATAATGTAGGATACCATTAAAAAACCAAAGAGCAATGGGTAATTACTTTCTTCTTACATGAGATTCTTCCTTCAGCATTTTGCACTCATGACCTTTTTTGGAACAAAAGTTGGGACCTTGGGATAATTAAAGCATAATTTATTAATTTATTGCTGCTCCTATGGATTATACGTTCATTTTTTTAAATTTAAATTTTCTCAATCAGATATTTATATGCTTGAACTTCACTATCTAGGTGACGATGGTCTAGCTGAACCTGGAACTGGGACGTTAATGAAGGAGTCAGAACATCTATATTCTCTTTGGTGCACCGGAAGTGTACATTGTGATGCGATGCTAATTGAATTGCGTTTAGTCAAGCGTCAATGTTTATTCTTCGCAATTGCCAACTGGATAAGACCGGTTCATGATAGCATTGTAAGTTTTTGTTATTTTGTTTTTCTAACGGTTGATTAACTGTTAGGTTTATTGGTTTTTAAGCAGTAGGTCTCAGATCTAAAGTCCTCTCCACTGAGTGGTGAGTTATGCTAAGTTAAAAATGGTCTGCTAAACTTCATTTATAATGTTAAAACACTGAAATCTGCACTACATTTGGTGCATGCTACCTAGAATTAAATCAGATTGATATTTCGACAATAAATCCTCTGCTTGATCTATCATATCTAGAGGTCATATCCTAGAGGTCAAAATGTCACTAATTTTCAACTTGTTGGTAAGAAAGTAGACTTTCTACCTTTCTATACCTTCGTAAAAGTATTAAAAAGCAGTTCAGAACTGTACACTTTTGTGGTAATTATTAAAGCTGACGACTGTATATGTTCTTACACCATTGTTTGTGGTTTATCACCGTTATAACCCTTGATACTAGTCTATGTTTGTCATTCTCAACAGATGTTCATAGTCAGAACAAAAATCTTAAACTTTGTATAAAATGTTTCAGCCGAATCCATCAAATTCAAATGCGAATAATCATGACAGTTACGTGCAATGAAATTCATGTAAGACCGTTGGAAGGAGTGGATTCGAAGCATTTAACACTAACTTTATTTAATTATAAACTGAGTTTACAGATTATCATAATTACATCCAGGGATTTCGTACATATTATATTTATTGACCAAGCAAATCCTATTGTCCACACTACTAAATTATCAAACGAACAGTCGATTGTTTCTTTGTTTTTCCGATGCTTAACTCCATAACATCAGGTTAACAAAAAATCGTATTACAACAAATGTTTAATATAAACACAACTGGTGATTGAGACCACACCTTGAAACTTGTATTCTAATGGATATTAATGTGCAATCTATTATTGCTAAAATTATGATTCATTGTTGTCTTTGAAGTAGGTATGTACTGACTCTTGGATGTTATTTGACTTAAGTTCCTTATTGTAAGTAGACATGTACAGTTATCTAACTGTACACCGTTGAATTGTTTGTAATTAGAAGAGTCATTCTGTATCTCAAGTTGTGATTAGTAACAGAGATATTGCCCAGCAGTGTAGTTATCCAGTTCACAGCAATTATATCAAAGGCTAAAATTTTAATAAGGGGTTGTGGAGATTGTTGGATTTCATTAAAATTATGTACTCATCTAAGCTGGACCTCCATTGAAAACCTTGAAGCGCTGGACGTCCGTTTCTCTCTAGTATCAGACTCGGCAGTGTACATCCATGACCCCGTACGCGAGAGTTAAACCCGAGACATTCGGTCTTGGGCGAACGCTTAACGTCTAAATCACTTGACATAAATTGATACGAGCTTAACTTCATACAGTGTACAAAGGATTCAGTCGAATACATACATTCGTTATATGTTTACCGAGATACACTTTCATTATTTTTGTTATCACAGGTAGTGAAAGTAATTATGGACGATTCTGAAATGGATGGTTGGGTCATGGCGGTTGGTCGTAAGCGTCGTCTTCAAGCATTAGCAAAAGATCATCAAGATTTAGCTGTATATTGTCCAGACAAACGTGGACAACGGCATTCATACCTGCCAGAATCTTTCATGTTTTTAAATGAGATTCCAGAAGTTATCCCGGCAATTTTCAATCCTCTTGTAAGTCGATCTTATTTTATCTCAGTTAATAATTGTCACTTCGTGTTAAGTTCACAAATAGTAATCATGTAGATATTCCTATCTGATTAACATCTTTGAAGCTTGTTTTTTGTATTTATAAATCAACCCTCTTGTATGTATAGCTACTGAGGGATTTTTTCACGCCTACTGTAATTATTGTCGATTTCGGGTACATTCTTTATCAACATCAATGTGTTTGCCCTCATATTGATCATTAGAATGAGTCGTAATGAGAATTCCGCTTTTACTGATAATGATGTATTTTCAGTGACACTTATTCATATCACAGCATCGTACATCAGACTGTTTATAAGGAGACTAATTTGGCTGTGGTGTCACAGAGTTTGCGTAGATTATTTTGTTTTACTATCCTTTTTACACTCAACCAACACACATACACACTAAGTACTCAGCTAACCGAACTTGTTCACTATCAATGGTGAATGCAGTCATATTATTATTCGGAACTAGTAGAAATACTATAAAGTTTGATGATACAAAGTGCATGAGTAATAATGATACTTTTGTATAAAACCTTTTTTTGTCGATCACAGTAGATTCAGTACTCATGAATTATTTATTGTGATGAAAAACTGTTTTCATTGTTCGTTATAGGTTTGTAAATTTCTGAATGATTTTGAAGAATCAATCGAATATTTATTTTTCTCCGATCAGTATAGTGGACCGAAACCTCCCCAAGAGTAAGTTCTGGATATCCCATTTCGCATTTCTGTTATTTATTTATCCTTTTGACTTCTACTCTGTTGACCATTTAAAGTATGATAGAGGTTTCAGCTCAAGTGGATGCTTTTGATGTTGATGAGTTCTCTGGGCTAAATGATTTCGATTGTGGAGTTTTCATTGTTGTTTTGAATAACATCAATGTTTATTTCATATAGAAGTGAGCTTCTTGGTTATTTCACAAATGTTGAGTAAGTTTTTGCTGGTCATTTTGTTTGTGATCAGTTGTTTTCGTAGGTTTCATTTTCTTCATTTGTTGGTCCTTCTATTCCATTGGACATGCTCCAGATTGATTTTTTTCTAGTGGAGTCAGGTCTAATTTAATGTGCCTATCAATCACTGATTAATCTGAATGTCGTACTTCCAAGAATTCTCTGACTTTCTTAGAATCCCTTCGATTCAGAATTCCAATGTTTTCCCAGTCGAATTTATGTCCGTATTCGCGCATAATCGTCTATATATTTCCTGGCATATTAATCCATATTGTTAACATTTTTTATAATGTTATTATTTGTTACCGTCCAATTAGTACCAAACGTTTTTAGAATTCCTTAGCATCC
This sequence comes from Schistosoma haematobium, assembly GCF_000699445.3. Classification (NCBI taxonomy): domain Eukaryota; kingdom Metazoa; phylum Platyhelminthes; class Trematoda; order Strigeidida; family Schistosomatidae; genus Schistosoma; species Schistosoma haematobium. The sequence goes on along the minus strand of NC_067202.1, from coordinate 7,913,540 downwards.
TATTTATAATTTCATAAAGTTGCCTAGTATCTCATAGCGTATTATTTCTTGTTTACACATGTTCTTTGTTGTATTGTCTGGTTAGAGACCATACACTCATTCTTACTCACGCGTAAAATTGTTGTTTCGTTCTTTTATTTTTGTATGTAAGAAAGAAACAAGTAGATTTTTGTTTTTATTCTCATGTTAATGAATGTTTATTGTTATTGTTTTCGTTGATGCAAATTGAGTATGTTCACATGTTTTTCTCGTAGTTCGCGATTGACTGTGAAGCAACGTTTTGACAGTTATTTTATATTTGTTAACATGTAATGGTATTTAAAGCAAACAGTACTAGGTCCGAGTTCCGGAACAAACATCAACTCTGGAATCAAGGTACACCTAACTGACGAGTCCGCAATAGTACGAAACGGGCTTCCTGGGTTCCACCGCTAGCCACCATCTATCTATCTATCTATCTATATATCTATATCTATATATATATATATATATATATATATATATATATATATATATATATATATATGAGAGAGAGGTTGTAGGTCGATGAGTAACTACATGTCTGTTAGAAACTAATTAGCTGTTACATGGAGCTCAACAATATCATTCTAAATGAGCAAATAGTCATTGAAGGAGGAAATTTACGAAATATGAGAAATTTATAATCAAACTGAGTGAAAAGTGTAACTGTGTGAACCATTTTTACGTTAAAATTAAGATGTGTCATAGGTAATCAAGAAGTCTGGATACAAATAATCTTTGTAATAATAATACGCGTACTGAGTTGGTTAGTTTTAGAAACTTATTTGTCATTTGGGGGAGGCCAAGAGGAAAACAAATTGACCAGCTTTATATTAACATTAAAATCTTTATTTCAACTTAATGATGCTCATAGTTACACTCTTCACTTTATTGGATTGTAAATTCCGCATGTTTCATAGATCTTTTCCTTCAACACATGATTGTTTATTTAAAACTGGATAATGAAATTCTAACACACATCTAATTATTTACCGACCTATAATTTATCACATACACATAAGTATGATTATATAACCTTGGAACTGAACTCTTTGAAAGGGGTTTCTTCATCAAATATATCGTTTTACGTGATATGTCCTGATTTTATTTAAATTCATAAAGGGACCTAATTGCATGAAATTTTCGAAAAGTCGCCCCCCCCCTGTTGATATGTATCAGTTTAATCAGTGGCTGTAACATCCCATACATTCGTATTAGTTGTGCGCTCATCTTTTATCAGTCGATTTTCGTTTATCCAGACGTTATAGTTCATTAAAAGTTCACAGTGTTCGACATTTGAAAGTGTCAATGCTTATTTTCTTGTTGATAGAACATCAAATTTCTATTTTCTGCTGATCAAAGTGTACATTTAATAAGACGTAAATGTTATAATATCGAGGACTAATCGATTCCCATCATGATATACTTTCTTGAATGTTTCTGACTAATAATTTATTTCTTTATTCAAGTAACCCACACTTATAAACTTTAGAAATGTTTATTATTATTATTATTATTGTTACGTTCACCGTTCTTCTGGTTATGCATGAATCTCTTCTCCTCACGCATACTCGTCCCCTTCGTCTCTTTTCTCGCTAATATACTTGTAATTTTTCACCAACACTGTCATCATAGATCACGAAAATACTGGTCAATAGAGCCAATTCTAGTTTCAATTTTGTTTTTGTTTTTTTGTTGTTTTAATTAAAAAGATACTCAAACAACTAAGTTTGATTTTAATACTTTATCATCATGGATTATTATTAAATAGTAGTAGTAATTGGCTCTGAATATTGTGTGCTTAATAAAACTTTCTGAGTTCTAATTCACTTGGTATTGTTTTACTTGAATCTTCCCATTGATGTTTTAGGGCTGAAATTGATCAGTCTCTTATTGGCATATGTGCATACTGTGCGTATGCCTCGATATTGTCTTAATTTACAATCAATGGGAAGATTCAAGTAAAACAATACCAAGTGAATTAAACTTCACCCCATCACACAAGCAAGTGGCTATCAGGACTCAGTAGCTAAGTGGATAACGCGGTGGCGTTTGAAGCGAACGGTACTGAGTTCGAGTCCCTGAGTGAACATCAACACTGAGATGCAGGTATGTCCGGCTGACTAGTCCCAAACAGGACGAAACGCGCGTCCTGGATTTCACTGCCAGCCACTATCCATCTTTGCTTTCTGAGTTCTGTATTAAAATTCTAAAAATATTTATTACTATTTCAAAACCTATTTGCATAAACACGGAATTATGGTATATTTAGTGTGTTCACTTTATACAGGTAAATTTTAAACGAAGGTTTTTCTACATACTACCAATTTGTACTTTTCACTTATTATGTAATCTTTTCCATTGTTATCATTGACTCATAAACTACCTTGATTAGTTTAATAATTTCGTACATGCATATAAATATTGCTGTATATTAGAGTAAAATCTGATGAGGATCTAATCGAAAACAATATTGTTCGCTTACATATGTTCTAAATTTACAATATGGGAATCTTTCGAAATGATTCTTGTTGTTGTTTTGATGATAACCCTGGATAGTATTTGAAAATATTTGCACCTCCATTCATGTGGGTTCTTTTTTAATATTTACTTATTTATGTAAGCACATAAACATTCGTATAAGAGGGAACCAAATAAAAATGCGCCACACTTCATTCGATGTATGAGGTCTGGGATACAACATGGGTGCCCAAATTGAAACATGTGTTTTTCTTAGGGGGCCACTACCAGAGTCGTTGACTTACAGGTCTAAACCATAAGTCAGTGGAACAACGTTAGAAGGTTCAGTCCCATGGTAGTCGGTAAACAACAATAGGTTCATACACTATTTGTTCCTTCTAGATCCTGAAGCCTATGTGCACCATTGATTTGGAATCAGGGTTTTCTAACCCCCCCTAGGTGAACCCTCTGTGTCCATCAACCCGGTTAAAGCGCCCGATATTCGCTTTTCGTCCTCTCGATTCCGTAATCAACACCCTGCTACGAGAAGGCAATGAGCAGTACCTCCGTGGCAGTGGCTGTGTACGCGCGGGTATGTAAAAGCATTTCGAGAGGGAGAACGGATTCTCGCCACCTTCGTCCGTATCAGGGCATTCAGAGACAAAGAAAGTATGATATGCATAATTTGTTTAGATATCTCTCATCACGAATAGGTATTAGTTGTGGAATAATCAGAAAGTAGGGGACATTAAAGTTTTTCGTCCTTAGGTAGCATTTTCTGCTGTTCACCAAGATCGAATAGAGAGATAGGTACCTCAGATGGTTTGTAATGATGATCGCAATAAACCCCTAAGTCATTGAAATTTAAAATGTTAATCGTCGACCGCTGATCCATTAGCCTATTAGTTTTAATGTGCATACTGTGTAACCCAAAATTCCTGAGTTCAATCCATGTGTGGCATCTTGGAGTGTTCATTTCAGAGAAAGCAAAACCTTTCGCCTGTTTCCTATTGTCATTCGGTTGATCATGACATGAACAGCTTTCAACCTAAATGAATGTCCACAAATAACTATTAAAGTTTTTTATAGTCTGAATGAATCCAAAACACATTAATGTGAGTTATAATGTTTGTCTTACCTTACAGAGATACAAATACTCCGACAAAACCTCCAGTTACACAGAAAGCGCTTATTTTTGCTTTCAGATGTAAGTTTCCTATATACCTTTCATCAAACTTTACCTTGTGTTTTTATGTCAGTAAGTTCTGATAATTATTAAACCTCCTAATTTGTTTGAAAGCTTCACGCATTATCTGAATTTAATCCCCGGTGAGGTTGTGAATTTGCTTTGCTGAGGAGTCCCATACTAGGATGAAACAACCATCTAATATTCCATGATTTTTAGTGGTTGTCTGACTAAGGTCCCTCAAACAAACTGTTGTTATATGACTTATTATTTAGGACATTACTTCATCCACCAAGTTGTTATAATGCATATACACTAAGGTTTTACTGCTGAGTTACAACTCCATCATTTCAAGAATGTAATAACATTTTAAAATGTATACGAATCTGGATTTATGTGCATCCAGCTGTAAAGTTCTCACTTCTAATCAAAATCCATATATCATTTTGAAGCTTGCTATAAAAATTTTCTATTGAGGCAACTCGCTCATGATGCCATATTACCTACAATAACTGATAAGAATTCACTCCTGAATATCAACAACGGGATAATATTAATCTTTAATACTCTTACGAAACGTGACAATATTGATTGTAAGGTTTATTGATTTCAAGTTCCCAGTTTATGCTAGCTTAACTACTTTGTTTTGGGAATGTTAAATCCCCAGTAGTTTCATGCGACGTTTATTTAGTTTTCACGAATTTTTTAACTAATGATCATGCAATATAATCAGTACAAAATTGAATGAAGTTAAACGTGAATCAGTATTTTTTTTGTTTCTTCTCACAAGAATTATCTTTTGGAAGTAGCCGGAGCTAGGAGTTAAGGAAGTTGTTATATCCCTGTTTCGAAGTGTTATCGCAAACATCACTGTCTAAAAACTATGGAGTCTAGCCATACTAGTACTAGTAATGTTAGGTCACAGGGTTATTTTAGATTAGATAAATCCAAATATAATTATCCTTTAATGAAATTTGAATGTTAGTTTTATTATGGTTGGATAGAATTGTATGCACTATGTTATAAAAAAAAGGTGTTTTATAGTTAACATAACTGTCATTCTATGTATTATTTGATGTAAGAGTAAACAAGATTTCCACTGTTAAAATAAATGGGCAGAATGCCGATCAGTAGAAGATATGGATTAGTACGAAGTATTTGCTGAGTAATGGCTACTCACAAGATTAAATTGTTGACGTAAATCCCCCCAACCGAACGACTATCCGAAAAGAAAACAGATGCTTAATAGAATAGGCTTTTTTTTTAAATAAAATAATATGCTTATGTGTTAAATATTAACAGAGAAATAAACACGATTTAATGTCGTAACCTATCGGTCAATATCAGTTTAATAGGTCTCATTCTCCAGCAGATTAAGTTGTAATTCTAGTCTATCACATCACTTTTCTTAATTGTGTACATATGAACTAAGATATGACTAAGGGTGTTATGTAATCAGTTAATTCCAATCACTATTAGTTATTATCACCGTTTTAATGATCGTTTTCACAATAACATTATAGATGTATTCTCTCTGAATACATTTGTTGTATGCGATAAATTATTCAGTCTATTTTGATAATTTTCCTTTTTAAAATAAATGCAGATGTTCCAACAACAACGAAGTCAAAATCTTTCTCAACATCATTTACATCATCAAATAATAATGGTAATGGTAATCTTAATATTCATAATCAACACCACCAGCAACCAATCGAATCGGCTACTGCCTTATTCCATTTTATTTTTTATGTGATTGAAAAAGTTCGGCGATTTCGTCTTAGTAAAGAGGTATAATTGTTACTTTTTTGTTATTACGAATAATTTGGTTACATCGGTTTCCAGTAACTTTATGTATAACTGTTATAGATAATGTTATTCTTCAAATTAAATTGCATAAATATGAATATTTTTGGGAAAGACTAGTAGGTCTAGTTAATTGAAGTCGTACATTGTCAAATTTGACGTTCATTGATTCGTTTCATCAACTCTGAAATATACAGTCTTGTACAGTCCGTTAGTCATTATCAACTTAGAGTTTGGCACAAATATTCGTTAGCTTAAGTTGTCATTATGCAATTAAGAGATAAAGGTAACAATATGAATCACAATGCATTCGAAACAATCATCATATCAATAGCAATAAATAAAAATAAACGTCGAGAACATGGTTCAAAGGGAAGGAATGAAAGGCATGTGTATATGTAAAGGAGTGTTAAAGTTCAATATCTAGAAGAAGATAATAAGTAAATGCATCTGCTCTATTTCAGCTGATTTAAAACAATATCAATTTACGTTTTCAACCACTAGTCACAGTTGTTTCATACATTCCAGCCAGGTAGTTTAAATCTGACAACACAACTCCGTGACTTCATGAATGAATCTCATGTCACGATCTTACCATTCCTAGTATTCTTCTGATCTACTCCATCCAACAATGCACTTCGAAAGGATCAGTGATTTGGAAGTGAATATGAAAGTCCTTCAATCAGATTGTATATGTAATTTAATTCGCTTAGATAGTTTCGTTTCTTCCACGTGCTCTTTTCGGTCTATGATATGGTGCTCAGAAATAAAGCGATCTTTGAACGATCAAGAAGTGATTTGAGCAGAGTAACATTAATTTGGTGATATTTCGTTAGGTCTTCGTCAACTGATTACACCCTGTAATATTTCAAAATCATTATTATAAAAAAATGGTTGGAATTACAGAACTGAGTTTAGTTGGAAGTTATTTTGAACACATCAATGTTGTATAGCAACGAGATCAAATAAAATATTGCAAATATTTCATGTAGAAGAACATTCTATAACATCGACAGCAACAAAAATATTAGAGAGCTAGAAATAAATGGTGATCACGTAATGGACGAACACTATTAATAAGTAAGGATAAAATAAGTACAGCTCAGTTAGTTAAAATAAAATTACTGGTCTGAAAGAGAGTCAAAATAAAAACCTTCATGATGTAACGATGTTATGTTTATGGACACAGAGAGAGATTAACAACGGTTTCGTTTCAAATACACACCTGGTAGCGATAGCTTCGGCAAACGTTAGAAAACTGAAGCCTTTGTTGTATATTAGTTACTTTGAAAGATTTCAGAGTATCGACCTGCTTCATCCGTTAAATACTTGAGTATAGGCCATACTATCAGTGAGAATTCTAATGGTGTACTTCTTGGTTGCTCAAACTGAATTAAGTGGGGCTGGTCTTGAACCTGTGATGTGCAGTGGCCAAGTCAATCACCCTAACCACTAAGCCACCACTTCAATCTCTTCGTAGGTAGTTGATTGTATGTAGGTGTTTGCTCACCATAGATGTATGTTTACAACTTGATGTGTCAAACTTGACGGGTCGTAGTACAATGATTGAAAAGGGGTTCTTTCCACTTGATCGGCTTAATTTAATTTGGAGTTATCTAAGTTTTGTGAGTCAGAATTCCTAGGAATGGCTCTGAATCTAACATTGCAAAATTCCTAAAGTGGAGAAGTTTGTTGTCCAAACGACTGGTCAATATTTTCAAGAATGCCTCTTTGACGTATTGCACATCATATAAATAATAAATTTACGTTTAATCTAGGGCAAGGCTAAATCTGAACGAAATAGGCAACGTGCACATGATTCACATCTTAAGTTAATGCACAGTCAACGACAGGAAGCAGCTCAAAATCGTCGTGGTGAACGCCTACGAGCTGCTAAGGAGCGCATAATGGCTGAGGATGATCCTGAGAAAGCTCGAAAGCTTGAGGTAAGTTTATAATAGCTTGTCTGTGTTTGTATTATGAATAGATTTCAATATCACTTATATTTAACATGTATTCTGCATAACTATTTCGTAGTATTTAGCGTTCTGATGTTTAACGGTAAACATAATAAATTTGAGTGATATTTGAATTGTAATCTAAGTACCTAATTATTTATTGCAAGTTCCCGTTTGTTTGATGATTAAGGTTGTTCAACATTCGATAAACTATTATAATCATACTCCCTTTCTTATGGATATCTTGATGTTGTTTTGTAAAAATGTACCATACTTATTTTTGTTCAAGTACCGTTTGATAATATTTAAAGACATTTTAATCGTGGTATTTCATTCCAAAGCAATCTACTTGCAATCTGTAAAAAATTAGCATGATTCACAGTTATACAATCAATTCAATTAATAGGCAGATTGAAGTCACAAAAGGTTTACCAGTTCTAAGGTATATTGGTCTTTTATCCCTTTCAAAATACTCCTCATGCTTATCTAATTTCTATGTCCACTGGACAAAATATCCCTGGAAGTTTGCAAAAGTCAAACTCTTCATCCCTCTCATCATTTCACATCACGTCTTCACCTTCATATTACTGCTTCCCTTTTTTGGAGAACAGAAAGATAATGGTTGGTCAATTACAATTCGCGTATTTATTGTATAGATCATTTAGTTATCAGTACAAAGTTGTGCACGTGTATGTTCAATGTGTTCAGTTAATCTCATTTTATAAAAAGTAATTTAAGTTTCCCCTATTCTGTAACATTACGGTAAGTAAACTCCATATTATTGTGTCTACTACTGTCCTAAAAATCTTTTCGCATCAAAAATTTTCCGTATTGTTTATGTTCGTGTTTTATCTATTTCAAGGAGAAAGAACAACGTAAAGAAAAATCAAAGAAAATGCCAAAAATGAAAATGCTCAAAATGAAATAATAGCAATAGTAGTATTAGTTGCCGACGTTTACGAAAGATAATATCATCATGCTAGATAAGTGAATAATGTTTAGAAAGAAAAAAGCAGCTCGAAATTTGGATGGTACTATTAATCGATATCAATACAAACACCACACCCAAATCAACCTAATATGTAACCCAACTCAAAAATTTTGTCCGGCTAGTCGTTGTTGTTTTTTTTATTATATTTTAGTGTTTCTTCCATTTATCAACAAAACCCACCACCACCATTGTCTTTTTATCCTTCTGTTCTAAAAAATTCATCTCATTCGTTTTTTTTGTTAGATAATAGTCACCTCATCACGCACATATACACACATACCAAATATATATGTTTCCTCTACACAGAAATTTAAAAAAAAGATTATAATAATTACAGTATTCTTTTGTAATAGTTTGCATGATTTCCTCTTCTGTACCATAAATTGGTACGTTCGTGTGTTTGATATTGACTATGAAGTATAAAGTTCATTGGTGCGTACAAATAATAACTATCCTCCTATATTCTTTATATTATTTTTTTTCACTCTATCCTATCCTTGTGCTTTAAGCGCAAGATATATATATATATATATATATATATATATATATATATATATATATACTATTTACTGTGATTATCTTTACTACATCTTTTGTCCATTTTTCTTTATTAATTCTCAGTATTTAATCAACTTCTGTGTACATATATACATATTATTTAGATACATGGTGTATTTTGTGCTGTACAAAGAGGTGTAATTTAGTAGTCAATTGTCTTATTCTCTTCATTCCTACACAATCTATTCAATTTGTGTGCATCTACTTATCGATATCGTGTCGTACTGGGTTCTCTACATTTTTCATATACATATGTATATGTGTTATTTTTTCGAATTGATAGTAGTATTCATAGTAGTGGTAATACTTTTTAGTATGATAATAAATAAATTCACATATTTTGTACCTACCGAGTTCATTACCAATTTTCTTCTCATATTATATTCTTGTTTGATTAGTTGGTTTCTAATTTGTTTTATCGTTTTCAAAAAGTATATTTTCTTTACCCAACCAATTCTAACATCAGTTAGATGTGATCAGTGTATTTATCATTTTAACAATAACATAGACTGGTCATTGTTGGGGACACACTGTGTGATAAGGTTTACTTACTTACTTACGCCTGTTACTCCTCGTGAAGAAGCATAGCATAGGCCGCTCACCAGAATTCTCCATCCAAACCTGTCCTGGGCAATCCTTTCCATATCTGCTTCTATTTCCCGACGTAATGTGTTCCTCGGTCTTCCTCTTTCCCGTTTCCCTTCAGGATTCCAAGTTAGGGCTTGCCTCATGATGCAGTTTGACGATTTGCGTAATGTATGTCCTATCCATTTACATCGTCTTTTCCGAATTTCCTCTTCAGCTGGAAGCTGATTTGTTCTCTCCCACAAAAGGCTGTTGCTGACGGTATCCGGCCAATGGATGTTGAGTATCTTGCGTAGACAACTATTTATAAATACTTGTACCCTCTTGATGATGGTTGCAGTAGTTCTCCAAGTTTGAGCTCCGTACAGTAGAACTGCCTTGACGTTGGTATTGAAGATTCTCACTTTGATATTGGTTGAAAGTTGTTTTGAGTTCCACATGTCCTTCAATTGTAGGAATGCTGTCCTTGCTTTGCCAATCCTCGCCTTTACGTCTGCATCTGAACCTCCTTGTTCATCGATGATGCTTCCCATGTATGTGAAGGATTCTACGTCTTCCAGAGTTTCACGATCAAGAGTGATTGGATTGCTGTTCTCCGCTTTGAATTTGAGGACCTTGGTTTTCCCCTTGTGTATGTTGAGGTCTACTGATGCAGAGACTGCTGGTGATAACGTTTAGTTAATAAAAACGAAAATTTTGTACAAAAGAAGTTATAAATTAATGTTTTGACAATTCGATATTCACAACAGTTTCATTGGATCATTAATTTAGTCTAGTGATTATTTACCAATTGGCCACATCGTATCATTACGTATCACCTACTGATCAGGATTTCATTCATTCTTTTATTAGCCAGAACTATTTTAAATATCAAATAGGATTCACTAGAAATGATTTGCAGTTTCCTATTGTTGCGATTCAAGAATGCAATTAATTCATATCTGTCGCAACACGTACACCATAAGGGGATTGTTTCGAAATGACCTCCTGGATCCCACTGCTAGCTACAATATAAATATCGGATCTATTTTGTGGACTTAATTCATCGTTTTTATTTGTTATGGTTGGTTGTTGAGAAGACTTCAAATGCATTTATTATGTTTTGAAAAGGAGTTGAATAATAAATGCAGATTTTCTACATGGAGGAAAGTTAGGATCTCTGATATTATGGATTGATGTATGTGTGTTCCGAAATCCTATTCAACGAAGGGAAGCGTTTACATATTTACTTATTTACTAGTTTTTTGCATATGAAGTCTGTTATATCAAAAATAGATTCGTCACATAAACTCTGGTTGGTACCTATTTGCTTCTAGTTAATCACTAAACTGTGCGAACAGTTATATAACTTCTGCATAAAATCGGATCCCCACGTGACCATAAAGTTTTAAAAATTCCCATGTGTATTAGAACAATATTGTTTTCGATCAGATCCTTATTCGACTTTACTCCAGTATACAGTAATGTTTGTACGCATATACGAAATTATTGGCGAAACTATAAATTGTGGACGACCTTTGAGCGACGCCTTAGTGACCTTGGGAATGTCCACCTACTTACTAGGGCTAAATAACGGTTATAAACCAACGTGAGGAATCAGAATTATGATTTACGTTTGATACTTAGGGTTGGGAATTAGATTAAGGGTTTTCATCACAAGCTGACAGCTATAATCCCAAAACTCTATTTAGCCAAATCGATGGGTGAATTTCGTGCAAAAATCTGAGACCTGTTATCTTATACGTAAATTATAGTCTCACCAAATTGTTAAAGCAATCAACGCGTTTTATATGTCAGTGATAAAAGTGGGATAGATTCTAAACATAAGTAAAAAGCACATTAATAGTGTGATGATAGGTGTACTAGTTGTGATAGCAATCAATGTTTCATAATACGAAATACGTCAATAACGTGAAAAACACACTGAAATAATAATTTTAATAGTTGAATTCATGAGTCAATTTAAGCTAGATCACCGTGAAAAACGTGGAAGGACCAGGTGGCTGTTTCGTCCTATCATGTAACTCTAAAGCAGTGCGCATCCACGACCCCGCACGTCGGACTCGAACCCTGAAACACCGATCTGACGTGAGAACGCTTAACCTCTTGACTGTTGAGTCGGAATCCAACCGTGTTAATGTATAACTTCGGTCGATCCATGAAATAACACTCAAAAAATTATGAGATAACGCAATATGAAATGTTAATATGGTACACCTATAATTAGATTATTACCTGTACAGGGGCTCTGGAGATTATTAAGTTTTTGATTGAGATCATGAACTGGTTGATGTTAGACCAGTGTTGGAAACCTGGAAGCACACGGGACTTGAACCCAGGATTTTCGATATTGTACATGAACGCCTAACTTCTAGACCACTGAGCCATCATCCAACGTGGTAATGTTTAACTTCAATCGATTCACGATATTATGTGATCATCTTCCATTGTCTTCTATGGTTGCGCACTCCTGAGGTGTCCAATAGTAGGATGAAATAGCCATCCAGTGCTACCAGGTTTTCAATAATGTTCTAAAATTAATCGGTTCATGATCTCAATCAAAACTCCACTATCTCTGCAACACTATACCAATCATTTACAAACATCATAAAAATTTTCTGTATGCTCAGTCTATTAAGATGGTTGTTTGTCAGTACAATGTGAGTTATTATGGAGGGAACATTACAAAATTTATGGCATAAACTCAGTTCAACCAGTTTTAGAATTTCTCATCAACTAGAAAGCTCCTTAGTATATTGTTGACTAATATACTGACATGCTTTTGGTTAATTTGACTAAACTGAGAGTTTAAAACAAAACAGTGAATTAAGAGAATACAAAAACAAACAATAAAATCATACATTTCAATGTAGATTGTTATATACTACTGTTGAACGTTTTAAACTATGAAGGAAATGAGATCGTAAGTAACAGTAATTTGTTAATAAAATGACTTAGTTCTTGCATATGGGCATCATTACCAAGGTTTAACTTGATAATTTCGAATAAATTGAGCATTGGGTAGATTATCATAAATAAATAAACAAATATGGTTGTAATATCCCAATGAGTAGAAAAATTAGATTTTTCTGACGTTTCGTGACATAATGTAAGCCACTTTATCAGAGAATCAATGAATAACCAGATCAAATTTCAACCAAGTTTAAATAGTAAAGAAGAACAGCGACACAGTGCACGCATACACACACAAACGTACATAAATGTCGCTTATAAATCACCTTGACTGAAATGACATAACATTGAATTGTTCAGACCTGTTTTTTGAGTGATTGCATATAATACGCTTACGTTGTTTCTTTGTACTATTTAAACTTGATTAAAGTTTTTCTGGTTATTTATTTATTCTCTGAAGAAAGAAGCTTACACTAAGTCATGAAACACCAGAAATTTCTTGTTACTTATGTCAATCAACATTGTTTATATGTTAATATTTTATGATAGTATACTAAATGAATAATAATAATAATAAGATAACTTATTTACCGATTTACTACCAACTTAACACTTTAGCTGGATCCAAAAGATGATAAAATTGGCTAAGCGATAAGTGCACATGATTGACCAAGAAATATCAGAAGGGGTTTTGTGGAGATTTTAGAAATTTCACTGGTTGAAATCATGAGTCAATTGAAGCTAGACCACCATAGAAAACCTGGAAGCACTGGACGGCCGTTTCGCCCCAGCGCGGGACTCTTCAGCAGTGCGCACCCACGACCCCACACCCCGCGAGGTTCGAACCCAGGACCTACCAGTCTCTCGCCAGGCTCCTAACCAACTAAACCACTAAGCCGGTGTCCAATTGTGTTAATGTCTAACTTCAACCAATCTACGAAATTGTGCCACCGTACACCATTGTCTTCGGTGAGTTGATATCTCACAACAGACCTGGTTGAACTCCACCGGTAACGGTTTCTCACTAGAACTCCAGGAGTGTCTCTTGTAGTCAGTCAATAGTGAGCAGATGATTATTATCAGATGGGGTTTTGTGGAGATTTTAATAATTTCACTGGTTGAAATCATGAGTCAATTGAATCTAGACCACCATGGAAAGCCAAGAAAGACCAAGAAATAGCCTGCTTTTCTGAGGGATGAAATATACACCATTAATGACTTATTGTTCTAAGAAATATATATTCAATTTAGCTAAAAAAAATTCCTTCTCACTATCAGCTTTACACTGAAGGAACCAGTTAGGCTCACGTACGAGACGGTTGAGTATCAGGATCAAAATCAGACATTCCACGTCATAACACCTATCAAATACATGTTTATGTGCTCTACTCTGAGCGTCACTTGTTTACATATGACAAATGGATGACATGATTTGGATGTGTATACTGAGGTAGGAGAAGATAGATTCTAATCCATAACTTACTGGTTAGAAGATGAGCATTTCAAATGATGACACTAGAAGATAGCCACACATTAAGTAATAATGTTCATGAAATTACAAAGTGAATTTAGACTGAATAACATAATAATAAAATGGTATAATTTTATTTCATA